>NC_064765.1:5412500-6106994 GCF_011397635.1 Epinephelus fuscoguttatus
TGAAGAGAGAAGACGCTGCTGTTTGAGACAGATCTCAGTGGTGACAAACAAGGCTGAAATATTCACACACTTACGTCACCACTTCTTCTTCTTCCTCCTCCTCCTCTTCTTCCTCCTCCTCCTCTGACTCGTCTTCTTCCTCTGACTCCTCCTCTTCCTCTTCTGAATCCTCCTCCTCATCTTCCTGTTCTTCCTCCTCTCCTTCCTCCTCCTCCTCTTCGTCAATAGAAGAGCGCTGACGGGACGGGAGGCGGCTGGATCTCTGTTTGGGTCGACAGTCTGGACAGAACCAGTCGCCCTCTGGAACCGACTGAAACAAAGAGACATGTTTAGTGTTAGCACGATGCTAACACAGACCTAGCTACAGCTACTGATTATTTTAGCAAACAAGTATTCTATCAATCAGTCCATCGATTAATCAAGTGATCAGATAAGAGATAGTTTTGGTCAGTGGGGCCTCACACAGTCGGTATACTCAGTGTACCTTGAGACGAGGCCTCAGACAGTGGGTGTGGTGTCCTCTGTCGCAGCCATCACACAGCAGCATGTTGTCGGCGTCTCCTTTGCGTCTGCAGATGCGACAGCGAGCGTTGAGGATGGAGCGAGACCACAGGACACTTCGCTCCAGACTGGACAGGTGGACAAACACCTGGACACACACATCAGCGTGTTAATCCAACAGATGATGTGAACTTTACAAACTGATCACAGGTCAGAGACATCGTCATATTTAGGATGTGTATGATGACTTATAGATGAGTGTATGACACAATAATAAATGAAGTGTGTGTGTGTTTTTCTGACCTGAGACAGACTTGAACAGGACTGCAGGGACTCCCTCCATCGCTCCAACACTGTCTTAATGACACGACCGCTGTCACTGCCATCTGACAGACAGACAGACACAGACAGACAGACATTACAGCGAGTTTACAGCTGATGGTGAGATCAGAACTGAATATGATTCAACTGACAGAAATACAAACAAAGACTCAAACAACAGTACCATCACTGGCCTGGTCCTCGTCTTTCTTCTTGTTCTTCTTTGTCTTCTGGTCTTTCTTTGAGTCTTCGTCACCTGTTTGGGGGGAGGAGCCAGGTGTTATTGAAACCAGACAGGTATATATACACAGACCTTGTGATAAGTCATTGCTAACTACATTTCCATTAGTTTCCATTAGCATCTAGCTGACAGGTGACTGTAAACTTCTTGTGTGTGTACGCTGTATACGAGCTCAGCTTCAGTCAGTTTAATCTGCCTCCTCCTTGTGACACCCTGTTCCACACTCATGGATGCTTCTAGAGTCACTGACACATCCATATCTGTTAACTTGTGCAGCAAAGTTAACTTACTACCAACACGTGCAGAGGATGTAGCTGAGTGGGAACCTGCAAGAAGGTCTACCAGCTCCACTGTTTCATTGGTGCTCGCCATAGCGTGACTCACTCATAGCCAATCAGCTTGCTAACATTGTACAGCTAAAAGTTTTCCAGGCGAAACTTTGTGTGCAGCTGCATGCACCAGATCATGACGGTTCAACACTTCAACAGCTCTGGCTCCAGACTCACCCAGCGGAGCTTTGAGGAAGCGCCTCTCGATGCCTTGCTCGATGTGACCGAGGGCCTGAGCCAGGATTCGTATCGAGCTGCTGACCACCTGAGGAGTCCCACTGCCGCTGCACGCCGCCACACTGTCACACTTCAGCTCCTGCAGTCTGTCACACACACACACACACGCAAATGTAATACATATACTGTACATATGTACATAGATGGTGTACAACACACAGGCAGTGAGACACTGAAGAAGAAGACAAACAGGAATTCTCGTTCTTCAGTTAACAGACAGCGCCCTCTAGCTGCAGGAAGTGTGAACTAGTTCAAAATATTTAGAGTAGAGCGATGTGGACAAATATATTTTAAACTTTTTTAATCTTTTAATTTTTTACAGCAGAACAAAAATCAGACGAGTCAGCAGGCGGCTCTTATTTCTCTGTACATATTAAAAAAGATTAAAAGATTAAATAAGCAGATTTGAAACTGGATCCTGATTGGATGAAAAATAAAAACACAAACTCTATTTCCCAGAACCTTTTTGCTGACGTAACACTGGATCAAAACCAGAAAACCTGCTGAACACAACTGCAGACTGACTGCTACTAACTCTACCTGTCTCTGGCTCTTAGCTGGGCAGGTGAGTCCACCTCCATGGGTTCCACTCGTCCGTTCATCCCTCCGTTCTCTTTGCCGTCAGAACACAGCAGCTCGTAGTTTCCTGCCTGCAGTGCAGAGCGCCACACCTGTCTGTCCATCACCTGAGAAAAGAGACAGAGAGACAAGTGAGTGTGAGATTACCTGCTGTGTGTGTGTGTGTGTGTGTGTGTGTGTGTGTACCTTCAGAGTTCCCAGAGTTCCCTGGTGGATTCTGTCCTCGATGTCCAGCAGCAGGTCTCTAAGTCTCCCCTCCATCAGAGTCTCAGCTGCAGCAGTGCATTCTGGGACAGATCGGGATGACTCCGGGTCATCTGGACAAACAGAACAGGTGAGTGTTTACATGTGGTTTACCTGTGTTTATTTACCTGTGTAGTCACATCTCTGTATATTTAACTGTACATACTTACCTTTATATATTTACATAAATATTTTCAACTGTGTATATTTACCTGTGTAGCTGTATTTCTTTCTGTCACAGTTCTGCAGCAGCTGTGTCAGTCTGTCTCTCTCCTGCAGCAGCGCCTCCTTCAGGCTGCTCTCTCTGTGACCTCGAGGGTTCAGAGCCTCGATCAGCTGATCCACCTCTTCCATCGAGGAGTAAAACGACCACTGGTTGGGACGTTTGACTGGCAGCCCACAGGTCTGGAGGGGGGCGGGGCTTGAGCCGGCGCTGTTCAGGAGGAAGGTTTGATCGTTATTAGAAACGTCTCCCTGACACACCGGAGCTCCTCATGTTTAACAAACTGAGTGACTCACCTTCCCTCGGCGGGCTCCTCCTTCACCCCCTCCTCATCCTCCACCTTGGTTGTGGCGTCCTGTGCAGGGCGTGGCTGCAGCATGTCCTCAGTCAGGCCGAAGCAGTCGTCCTCTACGAACAGGGTGGAGGCTGAGGGGAGCAGCCAGTATCTGCGGTACAGACGGTCTCTGCCCAGAGGGAGCAGGCAGGTGCAGGCCGCCGCCTTCTGGATCCTCTCCTGCAGCTCTCGAACCTGCGGGGCGAACAAGGCGCTCAGATCACTCTGATTTTATGAAATATAACTCCACACCAACTCAGTTGTGACCCACTGCTCTGATTAATTAATGCAATGCTAATGTAAAACAAACTGGAGGCAACAGTTCAGTAACGGCACAATAATCATGTCACATATCATCTCTGAGCATCATCATCTGTTGAATACAAAGACATGATCAATGATGTACCTTCTCCTGTTCTTTCTCCTGCTCCTCTGCAGTCAGGCTGGTGGGGGGGCAGGACAGAGGTTTGGGGTCAGAGGTTGTCTGTTTGTCTTTCTGGTTACCTTTAGCTGGAGGAGAGAGGAGACACTCATGACTCAGCAGAAAGGAGGAGACACTTATGACTTTGAGGAAAGGAGGAGAGACTGAAAAGAGCTCAGTTGAGATTTAATGTTTTTTTTGCCTTACCTTTTGTCTTCTTATCACTGGACGAAGAGTTTTGTTCCTCGTCTTCCTCAGTGCGTTGCTGTACAGGAGTCTCACTGCAGGCAAAGACAACACATCAACAATGCTTCAGTTTCCTTCAAATTTTTAGTGGTTTGACTTTTCAGAATAAGAGCATTTCTCAGCTCATGGTTAAAATCATGTTGACACATTATCGAGCTGCTGTCAGTTTCTCCACCTGTTCGTTGGAAGTCCTCCCTTCACTTCCTGCTCCTTCAGTCTCTCCTCCTGCTCCTTCAGTCTCTCCTCCTTCTCCTTCAGCCTCTGCTCCTGCTCCCTCAGCCTCTCCTCTTTACGAAGACGGACCCTGAAGAAAAGTCAAGGAAGAGGAGTTTAAACTTTTTCAATTCATGTGATTCTTAAGGGTTTTTGTCCTTAAAGAACAAACAGGTGTGTACCTGTGTGTAAAGTGTGTGTAAAGTGTGTACCTGTGTGTAAAGTGTGTGTAAAGTGTGTACCTGTGTGCGGCCTCCTCTCGGTCTCGGCGGTGCTGTTCAGCTCTGATCTCTCTCAGTTCCTGTCTGGCGGCTCTCTGCTCCTCCACACAGTCTTCAATCACGTCTCTGCTGGACGCCAACGTCAGCAGCTTCCCCACCAGAGCCTGCAGGATCTTCAGCTTCTCTCCTGAACACATCAATAACTGATCAATAACTGATCGATATTTATCTAAGTCAATCATCACAGTGTGACTGATTACTTACCTGGCGTCAGGTCGTACACTGAGGTGCACGTCAGCCTCTTGAGCAGTGCCGGCTCGGCCACACGCAGCTCAACACACGGGTCGTCCATCAGTGTGAACCCGCCCTGCTTCTGGTAACGGAACTTAGCGTTGCTGTGGTAACAGTCAGCGCCAGATGCCAGGATGTGCAGCCGCAGGATCTCTGACAGTGTGCAGCTGTCCAGGTCCAGTTGCTTCAGACTGCAGCCCTGATGCAGCTGGGACCAGGCAGCAGCCAATGCAGCGACAGCACTGAGAGCTGACTGTGTTGCATCAGAGTCATCGTCCAGAGCCTCCGACAGGTCTGCACCTACACGAGTAAAAAAATACACACATTATATACACAACACACAAACACACACACACACACACACAGTCATTGTCAAGAGTCTCTGACAGGTCTGCACATAGACAACAATTGCAAATTACACAAATTATATACACATTCTGTGTTTGTGTCTGACCTTCAGCCTGCTCTTTAGCCAAGTCCTCCTGCTCCTCGTCCAGAGCCTGAAAGATGGCCGACAGGAAGAAGAACAGCAGCTCACACAGAGGACCTTCAGGATCAGAACCCACCAGAGCCTCCTCGAGAACCTCTGTGAACAGAGAACATCAGTTAGAACCAACACAAGATCTGTTACAGGGCACTAGGCTGCCACCAAAATGGTCACATATGCCACCATATCCTGCGAGTGTGGGAGTAAAACTTTCATATGGTCACGTTCATGTGAGTGCATGACGCAGACTAAAGTGACACAGTGAAAGCTGACTCATGTACAATCGGGTCTAACACGTGTTAATGCACACTGATCGGTCTGCGTTACAAACATCTGGTGTATGAAACATCTGCATCGTCACTGTGCTGCATTTTCTAAATTACGATCATCTAGTCACGTCTCACTGTGTCCAGTCGTCGTCTCATCCTCTACTTGCAGTTCTCGTACTCACAACCTACGACTGAAGTCACATCCAGTGATGACGATCAGACGAACATCAGAGCATCACCAGCAGAATCAGCAGCTTCAGTGTGGTCGTAATGTGTTTATTACAACTTCAGTAACATTTTCTCGCTCAGCGGAGCAGCAGCTCCAGTCTCTGGCAACCAACGCAACATCTGTGAGAACTTCTAAACATCTGCTAGAAACAAAACAACGTCTGCTTGAACCTAAGCAACATCTGCGTGAAGCAACAAAACATCTGCTAAAACCAACACAGAATCTGTTAGAACCAACTTAACTTCTGCTTAAAGCAACAACGTCAGCAACAAAGTCAACGTCTGCGTGAACCAGCTAAACATCTGCTAGAACCAACGCAACATCTGCTAGAACCAACTCAACATTTGCTAGAACCAATGCAACATCTGCTAGAACCAATACAACATCTGTTCTAGCAGATGTTGCATTGCTAGAACCAATGCAACATCTGCTAGAACCAACTCAACATCTATTAAAACCAATTCAACATCTGCTAGAACCAATGCAACATCTGCTAGAACCAACTCAACATCTATTAAAACCAATGCAACATCTGCTAGAACCAATTCAACATCTGCTAGAACCAACTCAACATCTATTAGAACCAACTCAACATCTGCTAGAACCAACTCAACATCTGCTAGAACCAACTCAACATCTATTAAAACCAATTCAACATCTGCTAGAACCAACTCAACATCTATTAAAACCAATGCAACATCTGCTAGAACCAACTCAACATCTGCTAGAACCAACGCAACATCTATTAAAACCAATTCAACATTTGCTAGAACCAACGCAACATCTATTAGAACCAACTCAACATCTGCTAGAACCACTGAACCTTTGCTAGAACCTAAGCAACATCTGCCAGAACAAAGTCAACGTCTGCGTGAACCAACTAAACATCTGCTAGAACCAACGCAACATCTATTAAAACCAATTCAACATCTGCTAGAACCAACGCAACATCTATTAGAACCAACTCAAAATCTGCTAGAACCACTGAACCTTTGCTAGAACCTAAGCAACATCTGCCAGAACAAAGTCAACGTCTGCGTGAACCAGCTAAATATCTGCTAGAACCAATGCAACATCTGCTAGAACCAACGCAACATCTGCTAGAACCAACGCAACATCTATTAGAACCAACGCAACATCTGCTAGAACCACTGAACCTTTGCTAGAACCTAAGCAACATCTGCCAGAACAAAGTCAACGTCTGCGTGAACCAGCTAAACATCTGCTAGAACCAACGCAACATCTGCTAGAACCAATGCAACATGTGCTAGAACCAACTCAACATCTGCTAGAACCAACCTAACTTGTGTGTTAGAACTAACGTGTGTGTGAACTCAACATCAGCTTGAAGCAACACGTCTACTAGAACCAAGGAAACATTTCCTAGAACCCTCACAATATCTGGTAGAACCAACTCAACATCTTTTAGAACTGATGTTAGAACCGTCAGAATCTCTGAAACATTTGTTAGAGTCCACTCAACCTGTAGAGCCTCCACTAAACCCATCAGCACAGAAACAGCACCACAGACTGGGAGCAGAACCCTGTGCAGAACCTCAGGGTCCTAGTCTAGTTCTGATAGAATGTGTTCTCACCCAGAGAGACTCCATCGGGGAACTCGTCCTTCAGGCCAAAGATCTCGCCAAAGGCCTGCAGGAACTCCAGAACCATCAGTGCTTCACCAAAGAGCTCTGCTGGGAGACGAGTCCTCACTGGAACCGGACTGGGCAGATCCTGGTGGAACCAACACACACAAACACTCGTCCATCAGAGATCATTCAGTTCAATCTAACCTTTATTCACACACAGAGACAGAAACAGAGACTGTGGTGCGTTCACTGACCTTCAGGTCTTCACACTCCATATCTTCTCTGGGTTTGTTCCACAGTTTCAGTCGCTCAGCGTATTTCTTCTTCTCCTCCTTCAGCTTTTCTCGCTCCTGAAAATTACGACAAACGTATCGTTATTAAATATTATTTTTATTATTATTGTTGTTGGAGCTGAAATTATGATTTTGATATCAACTTATTTAGATGAGTTATGCATACATATTAAGAAATATATGGAGTGTAAACAGTATTGGAGTTGTGTCAGTCAGTAATTCTAAATGACTAGAGAAAGAATTCAGTGAGTTATGTTTGACAAGAATGAAGCAAATGCATCGTTTTAAAGTTGCCTTTTTTTATTCATTAATATAAATATAACGGTGATAAAACCTCACCCTGTCCTTCTCCAGCTTCCTGCGCTCCTTCTCCTCCCTCCTCTTCTGTTTCTCCTCCTCAAATCTCCTCCTCTGCTCCTCTTTCAGCTTCTCTTTGTCCTCCCTCTCCCTCCTCTTGGCCTCCTGCGCCTCCTCCTTTTCCTTCTTCAGCCGAGCTTTGTCCCGAGCTGCTGCTGCCATGTCCTCCCTCTGCTGCAGCAGCTTCAGCTTCTCCTCTGCCGCCTTCAGCAGCGACGAGTTCGCCTAAAAAAAAAAAACAAACAAAAAAAAAAACACATCACACACACACTTAGCATACTCATAATACTCACACTACTTATACTACTTGAACTTCTTATTCTACATTTATATTACTAATCAATATTAACTACAAACACTTATATATCTATCTCCTCCGCACACAGCCATCAGACTCACCTGTCCAGGTGAGCCCCGGCCTCCACCTTTAGAGGGGGGGCTGAAGGGGAACAGGGGGGGCTCATCAGGGAAGAACTGAGAGAAGGTTTGTTCCGACAGCCGGTACTTCTTCTCTGTGGAGGGCTGACACACAGGAAGTCATCATTAGCACACAGGAAGTCACCATTAGCACGCAAGAAGTCTTTGTCAACACATTACAGTTTCATCAGTCTAATAATTTTACTCAGACTGAGATTTAATGTTTCACAATGAGTAAAACAGAAACCACAGATTATTTTGTACGACCTCTGGTGAGGCACAGGACAGACTAAAACAACATACATCTTCATATTCCTCTGACATTATTATCCTACAGTGTTTAGCATTTCCTGTATCACCTCTTGGAGATTAAAATAGGAGCAGGTTCCTGCTTGACTGTCAAGTGCACAAGAAGTCCCGTAACAAGCTGGAATTAACTGTCACTATAGAGACATAAGGTTGGTCTGGGTTAGCACTGCCGGAATATCAGCTGTTCATACTATGGACTGACACATCACAGTGTAAACCTCGCTCAGTATGTGTTACATGATGTGTAATGCTGTTCTCACCTTTACTGTGACGGTCCCAAAGCGAAGTTCACAGTGTTGTTTAAACAGCAGCTTCAGTTTCTCTCTGGATACACTCGTCTTCCTGCGACTGGACAGACACAACATGAGCATTAAACATCAGCAGAGACAGTTTCCTCAAAGGCATTTCACATGAAACACTTAATGTTCACATAAAACTTGGCATGTTTAAATTAAACTGCACACATTCGAAATAAACTCTACATGTTCACATGAAACACAGAACATGCTGATGATGTGTTTAAGGTTGTTTTCTTTCTGGAAACTTCAGGATCACACTAAAAGATGAAATTATTCCTGACTCGCTTTTTCTGTTTGAACAAACTAAATATTCAAATTGTAATGAGCTGGTGGTCCAGCAGAGGGCGCTCTTAACAGTCACTATCAGCTTCACCTATTGATCGATCAGTAAACTAAGCTTATAAATAAAAATAACTTCTTTTTGTCTCTTCAAGTGTTTTATTATTGATGGCAGGCCACAACTACTCTGTGTGTCTGTCAGACTAACACAGAGACAGACAGTATGGATGATGTCATAGTGTCTCACCTGATCTGATTGGCTTTCACAGTGAAGGGCTCATTGTGTTCTTTCTTCATCAGCCTCACTGTGTATTTGAACACAGACGGACTCAGAGCCTTTGTCTTCTTCCTGTGGACACACACACACACACATTAAAGGAGTTCTACACGAAGGTATTTCACGACATCGTCAGACTCACGATGGAAAGTCTATGCAGCGGAATCAGAGATATCGTCTGTTTTCATTCCACTCATTCATCTCCCTTGTCAAAGCCTGCTGCCTACATCACCCACAGTGCACCTCTCCCTCTGACAGCTGTGGTGTGTTATCCAGACCTACAGAGGTCTCACTTTTGTCTTCACACCTTCAGATTTTATTTCTTTTCTAATTTGTAGTCTTAAATCATCATGGAGTTAAGTGACATCCCTCGAGGACATATATCGTCTTCACACAGTTCCTTTGAGACTTAAGCCTGATTTATGGTCCTGCGGCGTACCTACGACATACCTACGTCGTTGCCGTGACGCCGTCGTGAACCCTTTAAACTTCTCCATCACTCCATTTCGTCGCAGTGCAATTCACCGCCAGAGCGATCGAGGCTGCGTTCCTTTCCTGAATGGTTATTGTCATCTCTAGTTGATTCTTTGTTTAGCTTCCGGCTTTTCCGGTCACAGAGAAATGAGCGCGGAGCACGGACAGACGGCTCCGTCCGTATCCGTATTGAACGTTGAGCATAAATACTGCAACATCTACATCGCAACAGAAGATGTTTAAAGATGGCGGGGATGGCGCAATCTGAAAATACGGAACCGGAAATGCGTTGCTACCAAGCAAACCAGTCACAGCCCTCTCGGTCTGTGCTGGGTCTGCGTCACCTCGACGTGTAGTTACATTTTTGGGGAGGTGCACGTCAGGCTACGCCGGGGGCTACGGCGAGCCTTCTGCGTAGCCACGTACCCTACGACTAGGGATGGGCAGCACAAGCAAAAACACTATTCAAAAATCGCGGCAATTTTTCGAATAATAATAATAATAATGACTGTGGACATTCCTCGTGGAGTAGTAGTCTCTGCATGTTTCTCCTGTTTGTAGAAGAGCGTCAAACTAGCTGGTAGCCCATCTCACACCGCTGTAGCAATCCTATACTGCCCTCGTGCGGTTAGGAGCTGAATTGCATGTCAAATAAAGGGGGGAAATAAGACGGCGAATAGTAATAGTCGCATTAAAAAAAAATCGATTTTTCAAAAATAAAACGACTATTCGAAATTCGTGACCCATCCCTACCTACAACGAAGTGACGTCGTTGATTTAACACAGGACCATAAATCAGGCTTTAAACTGCAACAATTCATGATTAACAGACACAAAAATAATTGGCTATCTACTACTATTTCTTTTGATAATAATAACAATAGATGACACACCCTTCTTTTGCATACAATGACCTCTGACACATAAGACCCAGATGACCTTTGACCTACTGACCCGTTGACTTGTGCAGTGGGACTCTGGAAGGGTTTGCTGTCGTCGTCGCTGTCGCTGATCACGATGGTGTCACCGTCAGCTGGTTTGGTGTGGCCGTTAGCAGTTGGCGTTCCGTTGGCGCTGGAGTGAGGAGAGTGAACCTGCAGGATCTCACACACGTGTCTAGCACACACACAGAGAGAGAGAGAGAGAGAGAGAGAGAGAGAGAGAGAGAGAAAGAGAGAGAGGGAGAGAGAGTGGATGACATCACTTCACTTGTACTCAGGTGCTCTCCTGACAGAACTGAGGGTTGTTTCCATAGACTTTAATAATACCAAGACACCGGATGGCAAAATGGCCGCTGTTTTACTTCTGCAGTATGTGGCCCACTGAATATGTGCAGTAATGTTTCTCCTGCTGGCCCCGTCCATGAGTTCCCACCCAGCTCACAGACTTTATCTAAATCGCTTTTCTTGGCTTAAGGAAGGTTTTACAGATATAAAACCTGCATAGATCAAAAATTCACAATAGAAAAAGTCATAAGTGACCTTGTTTGTAGTTCGAGGTGTCCTGTCAGCAGTTTTACAGACGTCTCTTTCACAATAGTGGTCTATGGGGAAATTGCTTTTTAGGCTGCAGGGGATTTTTTCATTGCAATACCACCAGTGGCGGATTATTAATGTGCACCTCCTCCTGTACTGCCTTAATATGCACATTTAGCACATCCAGTGCATCAAAACATTGTTTTCTAGTTGGAGCCGCGTTTGCCTCATTTTCAAACTGTATGGTTTGACTAAAATGAACAATGACAGCAATATAGTCCACGATGAGCAGCGCTAAAATCAACCTGCGTAGTTGTCCCTCCATTGTGACATTAGAAAGTGTCACATTTATCTTGCAAGTGTACTCTTCTTCAACGTTTGCTTTACTTCCTGGATTTTTCCCACATGGAAATTCTGACCAATCAAGAGCAGCTTTCTCACACAAGGCCTTTGATCTGGTCCACTTATAAATGCTGCCGTGAGAACACGAACCAACTCTAGGCAATTATACAACTTTAGACCAAAGCAAGACAACTCTAGGTCTGAGAGCACCCTAAATCTGAAATCTGAATTTGAACTTTGGACCAGCTCTTGTGAAGTGTGGACGTGCACAGTCCTGCTCCTCAGCCCCCCTCAGTACCTGGCTCCATTGCGTCCAGTGACCTCCACCGTCTCTCCAGGGAAGAAGCGGTCTTTGACGAAGGCGTAGACATCCTCGCAGACCTCTGACAGTCTGCAGCGGCGGCTCAGAGCAGCCAGGTGGAGCAGAGGGACCAGCAAAGACGGAGGGAAGCTCTGCAGGCTCTGTTTCGCCCGCCGCTCACTCTCCACTGCCTCCAGGTAGGTGAGGCCCGCCCTGCCTGTCAGAGCACAGCTCCACACCAGACTGTTGCACAGGATGGTCCGCTCGAAGAACTCACTGAGGAGACGGGACAGAGTGAGACCTCCTGTCACACAAATCTGACGATTTTATGTGATTCAATAAAAACATCACACTGACTTCAACACAAGAACTTTAAATAGAATCTTAAAGTGGTGAGTTTAAGAGGTCTGTGTCACAGACATCACAGTGGGAACAACACAGCTGTAAATAATGAAATTAATCAGGTGTCTCGTATCGTGCATGTTGGCTCACTGTCACTCTTACTGGGGCACTTGAACAGAACAGAGCCATCGTTAGTGTCATTATGAACTAGGGTTGCAATGGTATCAGGTTTTCACAGTATGATAACCATCTCAGAAAATATACTGTAGTTTCACAGGAGCCTTAAAGGAATTAAAATGGAAGGGTTATTTTCTATTGCATGAACATTTTATTGCTATATTTGAAACTTAAAACCATTTTGACAATGAAAGTTTGTGTAACAAGTCTTCCTTTTGAAAATAATTAAAATAAAGTTGAGATTTTCTGTCCAATTGCAATTTTTTCCCGATATTGTATGTTAGGAAATGTACACGGTATCATAACCGACAACTTTAATATCACTGCATACCTTAAAACCGGTATATCATTTACCTCCCAGTTAGACCCCCTTCCTACCCACCTAGTTAAAATCTGTCTACCTTCCCTGTCCTCGCGAATAACTGACATTACACACTCCTCCCTTACCTCTGGTCTTGTTCCGTCATCTCTCAAAACAGCTGCTATAACTCCACTTCTCAAGAAACCTGGTGCAGATCCTAACAATTTGAAAAACTTACAGCCTATTTCTAACTTACCCTTCCTTTCCAAAATACTCGAAAGAACGGTTGCTGCTCAGGTACATGCCCACTTGTCAAATAACAATCTGTATGAACAACTTCAATCTGGTTTCCGCTCCTCCCACAGTACAGAGACAGCCTTGATTAAAATTACCAACAACCTGTTGATGGCAGCCAACTCTTGGTGTCCTAACCATCGTGACTCTTCTCGACCTGAGTGTGGCCCTCGATACCATCTCACATCGCATCTTGTTAGAAAGCTTCCATCGGCATCACTGGCACTTCCCTCACCTGGTTTCACTCTTATCTCTCTGGCCGCACTCAGTATGTACACCTCAAAAATTACAGTTCCCAAGCCTCTCCTGTCAAAGCGGTGTTCCCCAGGGCTCTGTCTTAGGCCCTCTACTATTTATAATCTGTTACCTCTTGGTCTGATTTTCAGGAAATTTGCCATTCATTTCCATTGCTACGCGGATGACACCCAGCTCTATCTTTCCACCAAGCCAACTTCCACTCTCCCGCCCCAAATTAAATCTTGGTTTTCACACAACCTTTTCAAACTCAACAGTGATAAAACTGAGGTACTCCTTGTTGGCACAAAGTCCATTCTGGCCAAACAGTTTCTCTCTCACCATTGACAACTCCACAGTCCTTCCCTCCCCTCAGGTTACGAGTCTGGGTGCCATCCTTGACAGCACACTCTCCTTCCATGCACACATTAACCATGTTACCTGGTCTGCCTACTTTCATCTACGCAATATCAACCGTCTTCGGCCATCTCTCTCACCTCACAGCACTGCTGTTCTCATTCACGCTCTGGTCACATCCCGTCTTGATTATTGCAATTCTATCCTCTCTGGTCTCCCACACAAATGCTTTAAATAAAATGCCTTATTATTATATTATTATTATTATTATTATTATTAACCCTATTATGAACACTTGTGCTTTTCCTACTGTGTCCAGTCAACATGTCTGCTGAAGGAAAGATCAGTTAAGAGTTAACCTCAAGTTTCTAAATTGTTCTTAAGTACTTTTCATATCATACGTCATCATGTTGTGTCATGTATCATACTCGTTATACAGCTTATTAAGGATGCACGATAATACCGGTGCGTCATTGGTATCAGCCAATATCAGCTTTAAAATCAGAATGGGCCAACAAACTTTTTCTTATTTCGCACAATTAATGAATATTACATACATTAAAGTATTGTATTTCATGTCTTCATCTGCTGGTGGACTGTCATAAGAGTATGTATACATAATATGATGTTAATTCCACTACAGAAGAGACTTGATGATCACTAAAATTAGGTGGGAAAAAAAGTGGATGTATCGATATAGTTATCAGCCAAATACATTGTTATATGTCAGGCATATCTGATATCTTTTTAAAATGACGTATTATATGAGTAGGTGTGTGTCCCAGTGATACATCTGGATAACAATCAATATATAATGATAAATACAGATTTATCATGGATATAGTATTTATGGTTCAGGTTTTGTCAGGTACGATTTGGAAATAACAGGAAAATATTTTTGATCCTGTTTCTTATTTAAAATTTTGCCCGGTATGTCTCGGTTACATAAGTTTTTCTTCTATCAGAATTTCAGCCTCCCAGCAGCACAAATCTGTTGCTCAGCAAAGATGGGAGAACCAGTGTCAATATTACTTGTATAAAAATCAGGCTTCAGATAACATATTAATTACATGTTATGACACTTGTTTCATGGCACTTGAGGATTACATCACCCAGCATACTGACACAACACTACTTCATCCTGTTAAAACAATATTTATAACTTGGATTCATTTAATGAAAAACACTTTTGATTCATTTGATCGGTGGACCCTTACAGACTAGAGGAATATGAATAACTTACTTACTGGGTATTCGAGGAACAAATATTCACAGGACACATATTCTGACTTTATGACAACTTCAGAGGAAGGGAGTCACCACTTGACATTTCAACATGCCAGTAAATGTGAATGACTCATGGTTTTAATAAAATGAAATGAACCGAGCTAGCGATGTGTAGCATCTCTACTAACGTTTGAACATTTAGCGTATATTTGTATGTGTGATCTAAACAGCTAACTTGGAAGGGACTAAGGGAGTAAATTAGCAGTTCTGCTAACTCTGGCATATTTACATCTGCATCTCATACTGATGTTTATTAATGTGCATTGTCCCTTCCAAATAAACTTTTAAATAAATAAATAAATAAATAATGCTAGCTCAAGTGGGTTGCCCAACAATCCGATTTTATACATCCAAACATAACTTCTAAAATATATATATTTGCTAGTATGTAATAAATCTAAATGTTGGGGATTACAAAGAGGCTACATCCGAATATATAATCTTTCCAGTAAAAAGTGTGTCTGTAGCCTAGTGTAGAAAATTCATTGTGTTGCTTTGCATCTTTTTGTCATGCAGGAATGGTTTATTTATCTCTATAATCCAGTTCAAAACATTTGTTAGAAAAGTTATCAAAAAGTAATCAAATGTAATAAACTACATTAATTTGATAAAGTAAATAAAGTAGTAACATTCGATTTTTAACAAGGTAACTAGTAATCTGTAACTTATTACATTACTTTTTTTATATGTATAATTATATAATGCTTTTTTCACATTACCATAATTCATGTTTCCTGTCTGATGTCAAACTGTCCAACATCACCTGTGTAGTGTGTCTAATTGAACCTGAGCAGGTGTACTTGACAGTCCAAACTTTATTGACACAGTGTCTGGTGACAGCGGGCCTTGTTGCCTTGTTGCCGTTCACTCAGCTAACGGTTAGCTAACACAGCTAGCAGCTTTAGCTAAGTCAGCTAGCTAACTTGGGCTAACATTACACCTGTCCTCGTCCGACACCATCTACCTGTCCGAGCCAGTTTCCCGCCTCTGTGCAGACACTTTGACGTGTTTGTCAGCTGACACAACTTTTGTTAATCATTGTGAATAAAGTTCATTTATCTGAAGTTTATCTCGTCTGGAAGTTTGCCAACCGACCAACTGTCAGTCAGAGTTGACTCCAGCGGGACCAGCGGGTGTTTAAAGCGGCCCACAGGTGAGACAAGTGAGACAGGTGAGTGTGAGGGACTCACTCGTAGCTCCTGAAGATCTCGTGTGTGATCTTGCAGAGGAAGACCTCCTCGTCCGGCCGCAGGTCCGCCGGAGGTCTCTGCCGGATGAAGGCTCGTCTGTGGAGAAGCGGCATCTCGCAGCAGCTCCGCGTCCGCCGGCAGCACTTTGAAAAAAAAGGAGGGAAACCGGGTCACAAAGACCGAACCGGACACACAAAGTGCCGCTAAACAAACCAAACTCCGGTCCCGGTGCAGAACCGGAGTCCTGACCGGAAAGTAACGGAGGGGAAACCGAGCAGAAGCGGAGAGGAGGAGAGCGGGTCTTTTGTTCAGAGAGTCGGTGATAATCTGCCCACATGGAAGTGTGCTCCTCACCGTCTGAGATGACTCTACCGTTTCTACTGTTTAACAATAGAAACACACATTCTACTCCCGCTCCCTGTCGGTAGAACACAGTAGAAACTCGTCTCTGACGGACTTTACCGAGTTGTGTAAAGATGAAGAGATAATCCGCGGTCCAAAGTGAGGAAGAAGAAGTCCCGGGCTGAAGCTGAAAGCTGCTTCACTGGCGGCTTGTTGACCAAGTTTTCATCTACTTCACGGACCCTCACAGAGCTCGGAAACTTCAGTGTTCCGGTCAGATCCTCTGATACACAGAGAAATCAATCAAAATGAACGGATCAGTTAATCTAATCGATGTTATACAAGTTTATAAATGAGTTTGAAGACATCATATTGTCAGAGATAATACTACTACATATACTATTAACAACAATAATAAGAAGAAGAATTATAATATAAACAGACATGAGTTCAGATAAATAAAGGAAGTGAAAATATATATGAGAACAAGAAGAAGTGAAAGTAGAAACCTTACAATGATAAGAATGATAATTGTAATAATAGTAAAACTAATGGTTGATCAGCCCAATGTTCTCCCGATTAAGTGAGTCACTGATCATTCGTCCTATAAAACAGAGTTCAAGGTGACGTCCTAAATTAATTTAAATACATTTTTTTACATGTTTAAGAAACGATTTAAACTAGGAATCAGTCACTAAAATAGATGCTGATTAATCTATTCAATTGTTGCAGCTTTAAATAAATAAAACAATAATAATACATGAGAACGAAGAGAGAGTGAAAGTAGAAGTAGAAACCATAACATAACATAATGATGATGATGATAATAATAATAATAATAATAATAATTGCAATAATAATGATGATGATGATGATGACAGTAATAATCAAAAGGCTGCAACCACCAGTAACTTAAAAATACATTAATTAGCCCAATATTTTTAAATCAGTTATTAAAACAGCTACTCAATCTATTCAGTTTTCTCATCTTAAAAAACAATATTAATATTAATAATAATGATGACAATA
This sequence comes from Epinephelus fuscoguttatus, assembly GCF_011397635.1. Taxonomy (NCBI): domain Eukaryota; kingdom Metazoa; phylum Chordata; class Actinopteri; order Perciformes; family Serranidae; genus Epinephelus; species Epinephelus fuscoguttatus. The sequence continues at coordinate 5,429,851 of NC_064765.1, forward strand.
ATAATAATGTAAACAGACATAAGTTCAGATAAATAGAGGTAGTAAAAATATATGAGAATGAGAAGAGAATTAAAGTAAAAGTAGAACCATACAATAATGATAACAATAATAATAATGATGATTGTAATAACAGTAATAATGAAAAGGCTGCAACTGACAGAATAATTTGGAAAAAACAGTCGTTTAATCAGCCCAATATTTTCTCAATTCAGTTGCTGCATTTTTTAAAAAATTAAATAATAATAAGAAGAAGAAGATAAAAAGAAATAAGTTCAGATAAATAGAGGAAGTACATATAAATTTGAGAAGCAGATAAAAGTAAAAGTAGAACCATACAATAATAATAATAGCAATGATACTAATGATAATTACAATAATAATAATGTTGTAATATTAGAAAGGCTGCAACTGTCAGTAACTTTAAAAATTAATTGATTAATCAGCCCAATATTTTCTCTATTAATTGAGTCACTCATCTATGATCTATTTGTCCTATAAAATAGAGTTCAGGGTGATGTCTTCAATAAATTCTGGTTAATTTGATACAAAACAAATAAACTACAATATGAATATTTTTCTTACATGTTTGAGAAACGATTTAAACTATAAATCAATTGTTAAAATAGCTACTGATTAATCTATTCAGTTGTCACAGCTTTAAAATTAAATAATAATAATAATAATAATAATAATAATAATAATAAATTGATTAATCAGCCCGATATTTCCTCTATTAATTAAGTCACTGATTATTTGTCCTATAAAATAGAGTCCAAGGTGACCTCCTAAATAAATTCTGGTTTCTTTAATACAGAACAAATACACTTTATTTTATTTTTTACATGTTTAGGAAACTAAGGATCTTAGATTTAAACTAAGAAGCAGTCATCAAACTAGCTACTTAATAATTTACTGTTTGTCACAGTTTTAAAAATTAAATAATAACAATAACAATAATAATGATGATGAAGGTAATGATTCCTAATTGTTCACTTTTATTTTAGAGTAGATTAAAACCATTTAAGTCATTAGAATAAAACAGTTTCCCACCTCTGGACACTTCTGTAGGCTCTTGACGACATTAATCACATCAGTGGTCATACTGGGAACCACACAGACCAGTTTCAGTTTCATTGTCTGAATAACTGATGATGGTTCTGGAATATAAAAACATGTTGCCTCGTGTGTGTGTGATGTTGTGTTTCCGAGCTGAGTTTTGTCACCTGAACGCACCGTGCCGAGTGAGTAAGGGGGCGGGGCTCCGCTGTCCTCCTCAGCGTCGGTTGGTCAGACGTCCTGCCGCTCCTCCGCCGTCAGCCAATAGTTGCCGTGGAAACGGTTCCGCTGGAGGACCGCGGTGACAAAATGGAGCGGTGACGTCAGATGAGTGAACGGCAGGAAGGGGTGACGAATGACGTGATGACGCAGAGTTAGTCACTCACACACACACACACACACACACACACACACACACACACACACACACACACACACACAGTGGGGAAGGAAATACTCATATTTTTACAGAGTAAAGGTACTAATATTACAAGTACATGCACTTGTATAACTTGAGTATTGTTGCTGAGCGTGTCCATCCCTTTATGACCACAGTGTACCCATCTTCTGATGGCTACTTCCAGCAGGATAACGCACCATGTCACAAAGCTCACATCATCTCAAACATGACAATGAGTTCACTGTACTCCAATGGCCTCCACAGTCACCAGATCTCAGTCCAATAGAGCACCTTTGGGATGTGCTGGAACGGGAGATTCTCATCATGGATGTGCAGCCGACAAATCTGCAGCAACTGCGTGATGTCATCATGTCAATATGGACCAAATGTTTCCAGCACCTTGTTGAATCTATGACACCAAGAATTAAAAAGGGGGTCCAACCAGGTACTAGCAGGGTGTACCTAATAAAGTGGCTGGTGAATGTGATCATCAGTCAGATAATAAAACATCAGACAGATAACAGTTAACAGAGTTTTTTATGTTAATGTTTAATAATACAAAGAAATTAACAGATGTATAAACACAGTATATATGTGTATATGTATAACATATACTTGCTGTCTGTCTCCATCGCAGAGACCATCAGATGTGATTTAAAGCTTCAGAAACAAAGGACGTGAGAACCACACCAGCAGTTCCACAGTACACGGTGACATCACAGGAGTTAAATAAAGGTTCTCTAGTCATCAGAGTCTGTTTCTACTCTGTTTACTTGTTGATTGTTAATGATTGGACGGTGCTTCAGATGTTTCCTAGCAACAGAAACAAGTCTTTACTCGCTCAGATATTTCTCAAGTTTTAATAGCGCAACCTCATTTAGTGACTCACCAGTCAGTTACTGAGAACTGGGAAAGGAAGGACTTTATGAAGAGCTGCTGTGACTCCAGTCCAGAACCAAGTTCAGAATCCAGTCCAGAGCTGGGATATGTGGAACTCTTGTTCTGTAAGGCCCCATCTACATGTGTATGGATGGTTTTCAAAACCAGTCCCTGAAGTCTGGATGAATTCGATGGCATTATCCACTCAAAACACTACATTTACCATGTTAGCTGGATAGCAATTTATCCACATTAGCAAGCAAGCTAACATTAGCTAACATTAGTCACCTAAAACAACAATATCACAATATATTTCACATTGGTGATTCCTGTAACATTAGGATTTCTTTGAGCACCATGGAGGAATTGACATTATGATATGGGGCACTGAATTTGATTAGAAACAAATGAGACCAGAATAAGCTAACGTTAGCGCACCCTATGGTCTTTCCCCTCACTCCCTGATGCTCAAAGAAGTTATTTCCCCAGTAAGAGAGCAGATGGACCTTAGCCATTGTAGCAACTCAAACTCAGCCAGTGCAAACCCCAGCCCCAGGGTTCATGGTGGGGTCCAATCTGTGTAAAGGCAGCAACAGAAAGTTTGCTAATCCAGTGAGGACTTGGGGCAGGTCAGGATAAAACCCCTGGCACTTGGTCTTGCTTTGGCTGAACTGACGTTGCTACAGGAGGCTAACTGAAGGTCCGTCTCCATCAGGCTGCTGATCGTTTGTTGATGAACTCCATTTCTTAGCTAACGTTAGCTAGTTTTGCACACTGTTAGTGCTGTAGTGGGGCTGAAGAGAGGCAAGACACGTGGGAATGAGCGTGAAATTCATCCTGAGTCCATAGAAATCAGTCCACAGGCTGTTAGAGGCAACTGAGAAGGTCAGCCGCTGGCAATAATTAGACCTAGCAGTGCTAACAAAACAAACAATCCAGCAGTCCTCCATTGTTGTTCTTTCCTGAGCATGCTCACGACATAAAGCAACAACGAAATGACATCATCGTTTCCCAAATTCTTCTTTTTACATCCACACAGAAACTCAATATCCAGAGTTTAGAAAAATATCTGCGTTTGTGTCGACAGGACCTGAGGACTCTGGTTGAGAACAGTCGAAGGAATCAAACAGCCTCAGACCAGTCCAGTTCAGTTCAGTCCTTTAAACCAGTTCTGAACCAGTTCAGGGATCAGAGGACCCTGTACAGGTGGATCTGTCTGAGAGCATCATGGTCTGTGTCTCTGCCCAGGTAAACATCATAGTCCACAGGAAGTTCCTCCACCCAGCCAGACTGCAGCGCCTCCTGCTGGACACAAACAGGAAGTGGTGAAATAATGAGAGACTCTGTGTGTGTGTGTGTGTGTGTGTGTGTGTGTGTGTGTGTGTGTGTGTGTGTGTTACCTGCAGAGTGTTGAGACTCTCCTGCAGACTGGGGACTGTGACCAGCAGAGATCCTTTCTTCCTAAAGTTCTCTATGATGAACCTCCACGCTCTGAACACACACACACACACACACACACACACACACACACACATTCAATATGCCAGAAAAAGACTGCGTATGCCCCGACATCATGTCACATGCAGTGTGCCAAAAGCACCAGGATGTTCTTCTACATCTGGTCACATTTTGCAGCGTGTAATCCAGCATACTCTTCTGGCTATTTTGACCCACAGTCCTCTGCACAGCTGATTGACAGCTGTGCAGAAGCCTCAATGACAGATGACAGCGTATACTGTATACTGAGTGTATCCTGACCTGACTTGTTCGCTGGGCTCCATAAAGAACTCAAAGACATTGTTCATGACGAGAACATCTGCATTCTGCAGCAGAACATTCTGCAGGCAGACGTCAGTGTGGAGAACCTGCAGGAAAACACACTCATCAGAAACTGCTTCTACTGAGTGTGTGTGTGTGTGTGTGTGTGTGTGTGTGTGTGTACCTGGAGTCGGTCCATCATGTTGTATTTCTGCACAATGTTTTTCTGCAGATTCACAAACTCCTCACTGATTTCCAGACCAATCAGATGAGAGGCTGAGCTGAACACGTAACCCTGAAAACACACACACAGACATATTAACAAATTGTGACGTGCATGTTATCTACACTGAACAAAAATATAAACGCACCACTTTTGTTTTTGCTCCCATTTTTCATCAGCTGAACTCAAAGATCTTAAACATTTTCTATACACACAAAAGACCATTTCCTCACAAATATTGTTCACAAATCTGTCTAAATCTGTATTAGTGAGCACTTCTCCTTTGCCGAGATAATCCATCCCACCTCACAGGTGTGGCATATCAAGATGCTGATTAGACAGCATGAATATTGCACAGGTGTGCCTTAGGCTGGCCACAATAAAAGGCCACTCTGAAATGTGCAGTTTTGCATCAATAAAATGCACCTGTGTTCGTTGTCCATAACATACGTCTGCCCATACCATAACCCCACCGCCACCATGGGCCACTCGATCCTCAGCGTTGACATCAGCAAACCGCCCCCCCCACACGACGCCACACATGCTGTCTGCCATCTGCCCTGAACAGTGAAAACTGGGATTCATCCATGAAGAGAACACCTCTCCAACGTGCCAGACGTCATCGAATGTGAGCATTTGCCCACTCAAGTTGGTTACGACAACGAACTGCAGTCAGGTCAAGACCCCGATGAGGACGACGAGCATGCAGATGAGCTTCTCTGAGACGGTTTCTGACAGTTTGTGCAGAAATTCTTTGGTTATGCAAACCAATTGTTGCAGCAGCTGTCCGGGTGGCTGGTCTCAGATGATCTTGGAGGTGAACATGCTGGATGTGGAGGTCCTGGGCTGGTGTGGTTACACGTGGTCTGTGGTTGTGAGGCCGGTTGGATGTACTGCCAAACTGTCTGAAACGCCTTTGGAGACGGCTTATGGTAGAGAAATGAACATTCAATTCACAGGCAACAGCTCTGGTGGACATTCCTGCAATCAGCATGCCAATTGCACGCTCCCTCAAAACTTGCGACATCTGTGGCATTGTGCTGTGTGATAAAACTGCACATTTCAGAGTGGCCTTTTATTGTGGCCAGCCTAAGACACACCTGTGCAATATTCATGCTGTCTAATCAGCATCTTGATATGCCACACCTGTGAGGTGGGATGGATTATTGCGGCAAAGGAGAAGTGCTCACTAACACAGATTTAGACAGATTTGTGAACAGTATTTGTGAGGAAATGGTCTTTAGTGTGGATAGAAAATGTTTAAGATCTTTGAGTTCAGCTGATGAAAAATGGGAGCAAAAACAAAAGTGGTGCGTTTATATTTTTGTTCAGTTGTATGTAGCATGTTCTCCTGTTGTCTACTGACGCCGTAGAGAACAGCTCCCAGTCTGGAGCCCACGTCCACCAGCACCCGACCGCTCAGGTCTGGAAGAACATTCTCAAACAGGAACTGAAGCTCTGATATGGAGAACGAATGAGAGATGAAGTCTGCAAGAGAGAAAGAAGATGAAGAACAGATGGACGTCATGTGTTAGATCATGAAGATGAAGTTGATGAAGGTGTTCTGACCCAGAGGAGCGGTTCTGTAGGATCCACAGGTGAGACAGTACGAGCGACTCATGGTTCCCTCCTCGCAGAGGGAGTCCACCTGATCTTCATCATACAGGAAACTGTCCACATGGACCGTCGGCTGGGAACACTGCTGCATCTGAAACATTGTAATCATCATCATCATCATCATCATCATCATCACCATCACTAACATTAACATCCTGTTAGCAGTAGTATTGCAGTACCTTGGTGTATGCAGTGCTCTCGGAGGGGAACATGGCGTCTGGAGGCAGACTGGCTCTCAGCTCCTCTGAGATGTTCTGCAGAATCACTTTGTTGTTGTTGGACAGAAACTCATCCAACTCGTCTGCAGGAAGAACAACAGGTCAAATGTACGGAGGCCCAAAGTATCTCATATTAAAGTAATAAATAATTATATTAATAATTGTTTGAAAATGTTTATGCTGATGTCATCCCTGAAAAATAAATAAATAGATCAAATGTTTTTGTTACTCAAAGTGCCCGCATCACTGCAGACACTGCGCCAAACTGCCGATCCATCTCACACTCCATTCTACCCTCACTCGTGAACAAGACCCCGAGACACTTGAACTCCCTCACTTGAGGCAGTAACTCTGTCCCAACCCAGAGGGGCAATCACCATTATCCAGCACAGAACCATGACCTCAGACTTGGAGGTGCTGACTCTCATCCCGACTGCCTCACACTTGGCAGCTCTCACTACAAGGACCGGATGGCTTGTAGCAGCGAGTACCCCTGTAATCCCACAGTACCCCCCCCCACACAAGACTTCCCTTGGGATGTGGTTGTAAGCTTTCTCCAAGTCCATAATGGAGATGTAGACTGGATAGGCAAACTCCCACGACCCCTCCAGCAGCCCTACAAGGTAAAGAGCTGATCCACTGTTCCACAACCAAGATGGTCATGGTTCGACAATCGGTCAGAGCCTCTTTTCCAGCACCCTGGAGTAAACTTTACCAGGGAGGCCGAGCAGTGCCGTACCCCAATAGTTGGAGCACACCCTCCAGTCCTGTTTTTTGAAAATGGGAACCACCATCCTGGTCTGCCACTCAGCAGGCACCGTACCCGACCACCAAAGGCGTGTCAGCCAAGACAGCCTAACAATGTTCGGAGCCTTCAGCATCTCAGGGCGAATCTCATCCACACCTGGCGCCTTGCCACTAGGGAGCTTTTGAATATCTCAGTGACCTCTGCCAGGGATATGGACAAGAGTTCCCCCAAGTCCTCAGGATCTGCCTCCTCCACAGAGGACGTGATTGCTAGGTTCAGAAGATCCTCAAAGTGCTCCTTCCACTGCTCGACAATGCCCCCAGTCCAGGTTGTGAAATTCATGCAGGTAAATACAGTAATTTACAGAGGCGCACTGCTAAATCACAGTAATGTATGGAGTTTGACTGTGAGGTTATACTTAAACATAACTTCACAGGAACATGCTGCTAAATCACAGCAATGTGCAGGCATAACTACTGCGAGATCACGGTATGCAGCTGTCATTTCACAACAATTTACTGTAAAAATGAACAGTAATTTACTGTGACAATAATGCAACCAGTAGCCAGTAATTTACTGTAAATGTAGAGTGAGATATTTTATATTATTCCCCAGAGAAAGCACTTTTACTTTTGCTAAGTATATTTTGTTGATGATACTTTTGTGGACTACTTTTCCTGCAGTAACAGAACTTTTACCTGCTCTGTACGTTAAGTCTTTTTTAGAGAAACTTGAATCGGTTTTAGCTTGTTTTAAAGAATCACCTCATAATAAATAACTTACAAAGAAATCACAATAAGCGGATATGTTTGATGAGTCCAGAGAGAAGCAATGTGTCTGTGAGTTGTGAAGGTGAGGGGCAGCTGTCTCCAGAGGGAGGCTGCAGCAGCAGGTGTGTTAGTTACCTGAGGTCCGGAGCCACCTCAGCACAGTGTTCAGCTCACTCGGCTTCACTCTGCTCAGCAGCTTCATCACTTCACACTTTGCTTCAGAAAAATTCATCTTGAAACACGAAATGTTTTCCTGCTCTGTGTGCAGCTCTCACAACGTGTCTGCGCTTTAAGGTGGAACCTGGAGACTCACGTGTCTCACGTCTTATTGGCCATCATTAAACAACATCTATGAAAAACTGATTCACCTGTTCGGATGACGACACCTTTGAAACGTGACGTCAACACAGGTGTGACTGTTTGAGACGTTTAGGTTAAAGATCACACTTTTCTCCATGTTAATTCCTCAGACCACCTTAAGACATAAACAGACCCCGGAAGCAGTTGTGTTTTGTTTTGGGTTTTTTTGAAAAACTTTATTGAGTTAAACATGTACACAGTTCATATTTTAAGTTATTTAAAACTGTTGTGGAAATTGTGAATTGTGCAAATAGTGCAAAGAAATAAATAGTGTTTGGATTTACATGGACCAGGTGATTATGTGCATGTGTCTATGTAGAGCATGTAGGATTTATACAGACAGTAACAGATGATATGTACAGTAAAATTATGATCCACAACATTGACGGTTTTACTTCGAGTGCTCTTGACTACACATAACACTTACTAAAATGAGAGCAAAAATAAGAAAACATTGGTGGTCCAGTGTAATTTGAATCCGTGATTCATTTGTAATTTAAAAACAGAACAAACAAGCAAAAAAACAACAACCAAAAAACACAAAAACACACAATCCAAAATACCAAGGTTCTCTCTTTTTTTGTTGTTGTTTAAAACCAAAAACGAAAAATGATAAATTGTTGCTGAATCGAAATAAAAAAAATAAAATAAAATAAAATAAAATAAAAAAAAATGGAAGCTTATAATTGATTAGAAAGGATTTATTTATTTATTTACTTACCTTTTTTTCAGTTTTATGTTGATTTCCTGTCAAGCTACGCCTTTATCCTTCAGTCCAGTAGGTGGCGGTAATGCGCCATTTTGACTCCAATAAGGAGAAGAAGAAGAAGTGACGTTATTGTTTCCGGGTCAGTTTGGATTAGATGACGTTCCGCTGGGAGAGTTTCGGTGTTGTGCAGCTGCTGTTTGATTAAACACACCGACAGTCGGTAAGTCGGTTACGAATCTTCTTTAACGTAACGTGTTTACGATCCTCACACACTTTAAAGTGTCTCACAGGCTCCGTGTGGACTCTGAGTGCAGCTAACACACGGCTAACATACAACTAACACACGGCTAACACTGCCAACTGCTAACATCCACTCTCTGCCGACGGTAACTGCTAACTGCTAACTGCTAACTGTGAAGCTAACGTTAACACCGAGAGACGCTGTAAACAGCTGACATGTTGTTGATAAACTGATAGACGATCGATTAATGCTAATATCGATATGATAGCGTTATTAGAAAGGACACGGGTCGACATGATAATTAGGTTTGAACATGATTCTGGTCTCATCGATTAAAAAGCTGAAACTTAACCTTTACATCTGTCGAGTGTTTAAGATCAACAACTCGATCAGTGTGTGAACGGATTTTGACGAAATACTGAATTTATCATCGTTGATATTTTTATTAATCCTTTCCAACAAGTGTGAGGAGAAAAATCTGATCATTGTCCAACAGCAAAATCAGGCCGTCTCTGCCGTGTCAGGGATTTACAACATAACAAATAGCAACAGCTAAATCAAAAAGATAATTAATAATGTTCACGGTTCATGTTGTTATATTAATGTCATGTCTCTCAAAGACAGAGTTCACATGGAACAACACATTAATGTTTTGAAAGGAGAGGACTACTCACAGTTACACGTCTGTTACATCATTCACCACTGATTGTATCAGCTGTTTACCTTTATTAATGCACTGATCTTTTTCCAGAGGGAGATTTATGGACTCAATCTGTGACTGAAACAAATCTGTCTTTTCATTTCAGATGAATCTGTCAACCATTTTCTCTGAATCACATGACACTGAAATCAAAGAGTCTCACTGTAGTCCGAACAGATTCTTCAGTCTTACCACAACAGTTTATGATCAAACAGAAAAAAATGCAGAAATACACTGAATCACTGGTTCTGTGCTGTGTGATTTCATTTCAATTATATTTTATTTATTCATATTTTATAATTGATTAACCATGTTCTCAACTATTTGATTAATACTTTGGTAATAAAATAGTGAAAACTGACAATAGACATAACCAACAGTCAAACCAGGGCTCCCACAGTCATGGAAAACCTGGAAAAGTCATGGAGTTTTACAGTCTTATTTTCCAGGCCTGGAAAAGTCGTTGAATTTATTTGTGTGTAATGAAATTGTTACAGTAATCTACCATTGTTAACCCTCCAGGTAATGTAACAGAACATCAAATGTATTTTCTGTAGCTGTTGATGTAAAGTGACATGCGTCAATGTGTGAATCTTTGTTTACCATCACGTACGTTTTTTTATTTTCTCCCCATGTTCTGTCTCTCTCCTCGTGTATGCCAGCTAGCTGATGTCATGTTTGGATAGAGATTGAATTTGATGTGTTTGAAAAATGGTGGACAAGTGGGGCAAGAAAAAAATGTTTGCAAGGGGCCTTGAAAAGTCATGGAAAAGTTTTATCCATGAAAATTTGTTGAAACTCTCTCAAAGATCTTTAGTTTACAGAATCAATACTCACAGAATTTAGAATCAGTGTAAAAATGGACTAAACGTATAATTAGAGTAGTTTCCGATTATTTTCTGTTGGTGGCTGCAAACTGATCAAGGACCCTGAATATTTCTACATGCAATCTAGGAATGTAAACTGGTTAACACATTTTGGGACAGAGTTGTGGGTCATGTAGGGAAGTGGTTGGGTATGACAGTTCCTAAATCAACAAGGCTATGCCCTCTGGGGGGTCAAACAGAATTGCCGAATGTACCAAAATATGACCTTGTTGTGATAAATGTAGGGGTCGTCAGAGCTGCTCGAGTGATCCTCAGATTCTGGAAGAGTACATCACCTCCAGATTTTGAAAGGTGGAAGGAATCTGTGTGAGAAATTGTGTCATATGAACATGTTAGCTAGAGTCAGCAATAAAGTTGAAAGCTTTAAGGGGTCAAGGGCAGACTTAGTTGTTTGTAGTATTTCTGTTGAACAGTAACAAAGACATGTTTAGTTGTACCGCTGTGTTTGCTAAATTACTATCATGTGTAAAAGAAAGTGTAGCTACTAGGTGCCTGTGGATATGTTGTGTTCCAATAACAGTACTGTTGGTTTGTTCAGATATGACTGAATAGATAAATAAAAATTTGAATTATAAAAAATCAGGGACCCTGCAGATCCAAGTTTTATAAGACAGTCTTAAAAATGCTAAGACTTTGGAAGCTGGATTTACAAATCATTTTATATATGACATTACATTGTGAAATCCCCAAATAATTGGAACCATCTCTATATGTATCGTTTTAATGTACTGAATGCCTCTCACATAAACGTCACACAGATCAGGACAGTGGAAACAACAACACTCATGTAGCTTGCTGACAAATGGGAGGTATTTCTCAGTTCTGTTGGACCCTTGTCTGTGCCACGGGACAAGCCACGTTTTTGTTGCTATAAACATTTGGCCAAAATTGTCCCTGACCCACCAAAACTGATGTCGGTGCATGTTTTTTTTCCCCTTCAGTTCTGGTTATTATAAAACGAGTCCTAAATTTCTTTCTGAGAGACATTAGAAAGCAGTAAGCTGAAGAAACCTGAAAAGGTTATTATCAGTAGAGTTAATAATTATTTTTCTGTTGATCCACTTATTGATTTACTGACATCAGTGTTCTGTTGTTGAGCCACACTCACACGACTGAGCTCCATCTTTTCACCAGCACAGAGATGATAACACGGTCATTAATGTAGTACACACACACACACACACACACACACACACACACACACACACAGGATACACTCGAGTGAAATCTATCAGTTTCATCAGTCTCCTCTTCCAAACTCTGTGACATGTGAATACATGAAACATACTGTCAGAAAGTAGAGTTACACCAACAGACATATTTATGCGTTTACTGTTGATTTACTTATGACAGTGACATGTCACAAGTGAGAGTTATTTTCACAATTTTTACCTGAAGCATCAGTCCCGTTGCTATGGTTAACCACAGTGAACAGGGGTCAACCTGTAGACCTGCTGTTCCTAAACATGTCATGTTGTGTTCAAAGACCTCTGTGAGCGTAGACCTTGTAGATCGGTTGACTCTTCTTCTCTCCTTTGTATAGGAAGTGGGTGTCTGCAGCGTGCGAGACCTTCACCTGTCAGCTGACCTGCTGACTCACTGAGCACGCTCAGTAGGGGGGTTCCCCTCCACAAGCACACAGGGAGATCTCTGTTGTAACACACACACGGTAAGCTCCATCAGCTGTCTCTCACACTAATGTTTAAATGTTATTGATGATGTGGACATGAAGTTATTGATTATGTAAAGAGCTTTATCACATTTATTCTCTTAGCTTATGTATTTATTGTTAATAGTTAGTAAACTTGTTTTTATGTATCAGTTAATAATCTGTGAATCTGGTTTCTGAGGATGCAAGATGACATCACCGAAGCCGTGTCTTCTGTCAGCCTTTCATCATGTGACATCATGTTTGTTTGTGTGTCTCAGGAGTAGTTCAGACCGCCACCATGGTGTTAGCTGACTTGGGGAGGAAGATCACCTCGGCGCTGAGGTCACTCAGCAACGCCACCATCATCAATGAAGAGGTAACGTGATGAGGTCATGTGACCTGAAGACATCTGATCACTAACTAGCGATAGTCCTATTTCAGTCTGAGGACCCACTCTGAGTCCTGAGGGCTGGGAGATCTGGGTCCCATGGGCATGATCTGAGTCCAGAGGACCATACCTGATTCTTGAGGACCCTATTAAGTCCTGAGGACCCGATCTGAGTCCCAGGGATCCAATACAAGTCTTGTGGACCCGATCTTGGTCCCGAGGACCTGTTTTGAGTCCCGTGGACCTGATCTGAGCCCCGAGGGCCAAATCTGGGCCGAATTAAGTCCCAAGGAATCGATTGAGTCCAGAGGATCTGATCTGAGTTCTGTGGACCCGATACGCGTCCCGTGGATCCGATCTTAGTCCAAGGACCTGATCTGAGTCCCGAGGACCCATTCTGGGTCTTTAGGGCTCAATCTAAATCCTGAGGACCTGAGCTGAGTCCTGAGGACCTGATCTCCGTCCCAAGGTCTCAATCTAAGTCCAGACGACCTGATCTGAGTCCTGTGGACCAGATACAAGTCTTGTGGATCCGATCTTAGTCTGAGGGCCTGATCATATGTGATCTAATGTTAGAAACCAGCCTGTAGACGGTCACCTGTCTGTGTTCCAGGTGTTGAATGCCATGTTGAAGGAGGTGTGTGCGGCTCTGCTGGAGGCCGACGTCAACATCAAACTGGTCAAACAGCTGAGAGAGAACGTCAAGTGAGTATCAAACACCTGAGCCCAGAATCCTGGAGTACAAAGCAGGATCTGAGGTTAATGAGGTGACTTCAGGATTAACCGTCTGTTTTCAGAACTATGAAGCTGGTCCACTTTGTCACGTCACACATGAAAATAAATAAATGAAGGATTGATCATGATGCTGAATATTGATAATCTCTGTTTTTGTCCCTGCAGGTCTGCCATAGATCTGGAGGAGATGGCCTCAGGTCTGAACAAGAGGAGGATGATCCAGCACGCTGTCTTCAAGGAGCTTGTCAAGGTCAGACCGTCAGGCCTGGAAAAGTCCTGGAAGAGTCAGGGAGCTGAAAATATTTTCACACAATGTCAAATATGATATAAAGCCTCACTTTTCACTTCTCATTTCTGTGAACTAGAAGTTACTGAGGATCAACCACTGTGTGTGTGTACTGTGTGTATTTTCAGCTGGTGGACCCCGGTGTGAAGGCCTGGACTCCAACGAAAGGAAAGAACAACGTCATCATGTTTGTTGGTCTGCAGGGCAGCGGCAAAACTACAACCTGCTCTAAGGTGATATCACACACCTGAAAAATAGCCCCGCCCCCTCTGTAGATAAAACCCACTCACTGTGCTGGTCTAGGTTGTGTTGTAGTTTGATTCAGGGTCCCCCCTTCTGTCTGTAGTCACACTGATTGCTTTGTTTCCTGCAGCTGGCCTATTATTACCAGAGGAAAGGCTGGAAGACCTGCCTGATCTGTGCCGACACCTTCAGAGCTGGTACGCATCCTTCACTCACCTGACGCCACCTGACGTACGCTCACTGAAACCGTTTGAGTCGTCAGTGTTTTAAATGTTTCCTCCTCTCTCCTCTCAGGTGCCTTCGATCAGCTGAAACAGAACGCCACCAAAGCCAGAATCCCGTTCTACGGCAGGTGAGTCATTCAGGTGTCGCCCCCTGCTGACTGTTAACCCTGCGTGTCACCCCTGTGAGTCACACCTGTGTGTTGTGTTCAGTTACACAGAGATGGACCCGGTGGTGATCGCTGCGGAGGGCGTGGAGAAGTTCAAAGCTGAGAACTTTGAGATCATCATCGTGGACACGAGCGGACGACACAAACAGGAAGACTCGCTGTTCGAGGAGATGTTGCAAGTCTCCAACGCTGTGGTGAGTCCCTGAACGCCTCGCCGCAGGCCTGTGGTCGGTGTCTGATCTTACTGCAGGGCTGTGAAGTGCTCTGTGGTCGGTACCTGCAGTGATGCATTGTCTCAAGTGTGTGTCTCTCTCTCCCTGTGTTTCCATAGCAACCAGACAACATTGTGTACGTGATGGACGCGTCGATCGGTCAAGCCTGCGAGTCTCAAGCAAAGGCCTTCAAAGACAAAGTGGACGTGGCGTCAGTGATCGTCACCAAACTGGACGGGCACGCCAAAGGAGGAGGAGCTTTGAGCGCGTAAGACCTCATGATGTCACAGCCTGTGTAATGTCACGGTGACCTTCTGCCTGCTGACGCTGTTCTTCTTCTTCTCCTGATTCCTGTCAGTGTGGCAGCCACCAGGAGTCCCATCATCTTCATCGGAACAGGAGAACACATCGACGACTTCGAGCCGTTTAAGACTCAGCCGTTCATCAGCAAGCTGCTCGGTAATTAACTTCTTACAGCGTAACGATGTACTGACACTTTTTACAGCATGATGTATCGACTAGGAATGGGCATGAGTACTAGAGTACTCAAGTACTCGTTTGGATCTCACTATTGATAGAGAGTAATCGCCACCCAACCTCCCACATGTCAACATGACAGGGCTAACTGTTAGCATCACACGGCTAACATTACCTAATGGTTATTGATGGGTTAAATGACAAAGTCCAGCCATTTCAAGTGTTGATGTGAGTTTGTTGGGACTGTTGAATGGCTTGGTGTCTGATGTTACCTGCTGCTGCTGTGTTAGCTAACGTTGATGCTAACGGGCAGACATTGAACTGACCGTGAGGAGACTCCAGACTCTTGGAGATGATCCTAAAGTGCTTCTTCTAAGCTGTAACTGACAACATCAGCAGCAACAGAAAGTTACGTTAGTTACCATTCTTACGTTAGATTATTTTCTCTATTATAATTCAATATGACTACAAGAATATGAAATGATTTAAGATGCTCATCCTGAGCACTGACACCTTGTGGTGACTGTCAGTAATCTTCAGTGCGTTTTCATGATTCAGTTTTAAATCGGACGACGCAACAAAACACATTAAAAAAGTCACTGCGCCGCCTTATTTACACAACTCACAACATTCCTACAACATCACTGAGCTGCCATGAACATGTCTTGAGTGTTTCCATGGAAACCTCCACTAACTCCTGCTCTTCCTGTCAGGGATGGGAGACATCGAGGGTCTGATCGACAGAGTGAACGAGCTGAAACTGGACGACAACGAGGAGCTGATCGACAAACTGAAACACGGTAACAAACAACACGCCATCAGTCTTCATCATGTTGTGACATCACTGACACCTGTAGACTCACATGACACGTAGAACGCAGAGTATAGAGGACAGATTAACACTCAGTAAATTACGCTTAAAACATGCAGTGCATTTTGGGTATGATGAGTGACCTTTGACCTCTGATCCCAGGTCAGTTCACCCTCAGAGACATGTACGAGCAGTTCCAGAACATCATGAAGATGGGACCCTTCGGACAGATCATGGTAAACACTGCTCACACCTGAGAGTCACATGACCTGGACTTCAGCAGTAACTGACTCTGTCTGTCTGTCTGTCTGTCTGTCTGTGATGCGTTCAGGGGATGATTCCTGGTTTCGGTACAGACTTCATGAGTAAAGGAAATGAACAAGAATCGATGGCCAGACTGAAAAAACTGATGACAATCATGGACAGCATGAACGACCAGGGTAACACACACACACACACACACACAAGTTTTTAATTATAGCTAAATAATTCCTACATAAGAAGCTAATTTTAGTGGTTCATTTTTCTTCTCTGTGTGTCTCCTCAGAACTGGACAGTAAAGACGGAGCAAAGCTGTTCAGTAAGCAGCCCAACAGGATCCAGAGAGTCGCTCGGGGGTCTGGAGTCGCCACCAGAGACGTCCAGGAGCTGCTGACTCAGTACACCAAGTTCGCCCAGATGGTGAAGAAGATGGGCGGCATCAAGGGACTCTTTAAAGGTAGAGACAGAGCAGCCGAGGGGAGGACGAGGGGGCCCCGTGGGGGAACGTCGGGGACTGAGCAGTCTGGGGGTTGAACCTGTGTCTGATGTTTATTTGGCGTTTTCCAGGAGGAGACATGTCGAAGAACGTGAACCCGTCTCAGATGGCTAAACTGAACCAGCAGATGGCCAAAATGATGGACCCCCGAGTCCTGCACCACATGGGTGAGCCCTGGTTTACCTGTCCAGACCACCTGTCTGTCACACTTGCAGGATCTTACTATGACACAACTTCATTCAGTCGGACAGGAAGTTCACATCAATTAAAGTTTATTAATATAAAAAAATGGAGCTTGACAGACAGCTGGTGAATAACAATTAACATAGTGACGTGTGTTTTGTTTTTAAGGTGGTATGGCGGGCCTTCAGTCAATGATGCGTCAGTTTCAGCAGGGAGCGGCCGGCAACATGAAAGGCATGATGGGATTCAACAACATGTGACCGCCGACCAACAAGCTGCCTTAAAACATACAAACTACAACTTAAAGCTCCGCCCCCTGACAGGTACAGGTGGAGAGGGGCGGGGCTCGGAGAGAGAGAGAGAGAGAGAGAGAGAGAGAGCAGGAAACATTGAGAGACAAAATAAAAGCAGGATGTTTGAATTTTTGTTCTGTCGTCTGCTGCTTTTAGAAAAACACCAGAAGAAGAAGAGTAGCGATGATTTAAAGGAGCCGTTTTCCTCCAACTGAAACATGTTGGGACTGCTCCTTTAAATGATGGAGAGGAGGACAAGCTGGGTGTTTTTGGGCCTCGTTAATTTAATTCTGTATAAGATGTTTGTGTATAAGATTTAAACAGAGCAGAGAGTCCGTCCTGATTGGACGAGGAGACGCCACACGATGATGATGATGATGATAACATTAGGTAGTGACAGTATTTTTGTCATATAATAAACATTTGTATTGCACCATTTTAAACCTGCGGTGTTTTTATTTCATTTCATTTTGATGGGTTGACTTAAAAAATAGTTACGACAATTATGATCATATAATTATAACTAATCATATGTCGTATCTATGCACAAACACACAACCTTTTTAAACCAGATCAGAGTGGGTATGTTGAGGATATTTACCTTCATAGTGTTTTGAACATAAACCAAAAAACAGTTCACATTACAAGACTTAAGTCAGAAATTACTGTGACAGATTGAATTAAATGTTTAATTTTGACCTAAAAAAAAATCTAATATTGACTTAAAACGTTATTTAAATCACCATCACGTCAGAGTACGGATTTAATTTAAGTTGTTTTTTTATTAATATTTTTTTATTCAGAATTTAAGTTTTTATTGGTTTGAAAGGCTTGGTACATGACATACATATATTACTTTCTGGGCATACAAGAATACAAGGTATGTATTTTTTCCAATATGGAGGCTGACTCCAGTACATAAAGAAAAATTAAACAGGTTTAGAAGGAAAGAGAAGAAGACAAGCTAACTAACAAAAACATGCCACACACATGTCCTCATACATCACTCTACAGGGTCACATAACCATGAAGGCTTATCTTCCATTTTGATTTGAGTCCAAAACCGGTCCCAGGGAGACACTCTGTCTCCTGATCGCCACTTTTTCTACTGAGCATACATTTAAAAGATGCTATTTCCACCACTGCTTTAAAAGTTGAGATGTTTGGGGTTAGCACTGTGGGTGAGTCTCCACCAAAGATCCTACGTTAAGATGATGAATCACTCTGTCGTGGAATGTGTGTACAGACTCCGTCACAGTTTACCAGAGGTTAACCTCAAGTGACCTCTCAGCCCACATAGGTCTGGAGTCAGCTCTGTGAGGAACGACATCGAGAAAATAAAGTCAAAATATTCTTAAAGAAATCAGTCGACTGGCTCAAATGTGTTAATGTCAAAATAATCTGTTGTGTGATTGTTCTTCTCAGAATTATGTTGTACACAATATTATTTTTTTTAATGTCGTGATACTGTAACGTTTGTGAAAAAATACAACTCCCTCTAAGAGGAGCTGCCTGCAGCCACTTTGTGTTGTAATGTGAATTCTTTTTCTATGACCTTTAAAGCTGCAACAAGGTTTCCGAAGATAAGATTAACTTTTATTTATCTCTGGAGGAATTCAGCAGCACGAAGACAGAGAAAGTACAGGTACACAGGGGAAGGTAAAAATAAAATAAATATGTAATTACAAGCACATAAAATAACATAATAACAATAGAAACTATTAAAGATAAATATATACATGTGGGGTTTTTTTTTCTTTTTTTTACACGGCACATTTTATCATTTATATACTATACTACTATACTATACTTATATATTAATCAAATCATCAATCTCTTTTTTGTTGCTTCAGAGGGCTTTGACACACGACACCCTCTGTCTGTGGACCTTTACAGCCATTATTACTACCAGTAATATTTGTTGTTTATACTTACACCATGTGCAATGATTTTATTTATTTATTTATTTATTTATTTTATGTGCAAATAATTTTAACTTATTCATGTTCACGGCATATGTTGGCACTGCTTGTATGTGCATATGTGTGTGTGTGTGTTTAGAGTAGGAATGAATGAATATTTTATCCTTTAACCTTTATTATTTATTACTATTTATTACTTTTAAATGAGTTCTGTATATATATTATATATATAAATCATAATATGTTTACTATAGCAATATATATATATATATATATATATATATAAATAAATGTTTTTTTTGTTGTTTTTTCTGATCTTAAGAAGCACGTCCAGTTGCCTGCGATATAAGCACTTGTGGCTCCTTTCAGTTAGTATTGATGAATGTGGTTCCTGAATGTCGCCCAGAGTGAGACCTCTTCCTGTTTCTTCTATCTGTGTCTTGACGTGGCGCCGGGCCGCCGCCATGTTGTTTTGCTTCGTTGTCAGTAGAGAGGAGCGGCGGCGGCGGCGGCAGAGCGGCGGTGAGTGACTGATTTACCTTCATATAGAGACACACCTGGACCTGACAGACCTACGGTCTCACCTGGACCCCGTCAGGTTACCTGTGTGGTCACCCCGAGCACGTCACCTTTTCATGACGCTGCTGTTTACCTGCTCAGTCGGCTGCTGTTAGCGGTTAGCCCTGAGGCTAACTGGACTGAACTCAACTCTGCAGATTATAAACAGTTTTATTTTATTTCTGTGTGAGTGAACATATTCAGGTGCGACACTGACACTCAGTTTCTCTACCTGGACGCGTCACACAGGTACTCACTGACGTCAGCCTGGTTTCTGTCGCAGCATCTTTTATATTCAGACTGATAGACTGGACTTTAAATATCAGAGTTACATATTAACTGTCATCTGCTCTGATTGATCATCAGGCATGATTGATTACCTGATAGTGTCTTTATTACAGTGTCAGACAGCAGTGGCGCAGGTACACTTACTGCAGTACTGTGGTTTAACTGTATTTCTACATGTAGTGTTTCCATTTTCTGCAACTTTGAACTTGATTTTTCTGCATTTCAGAGGGAAATACTTTAATGTTTACTGCAATACTAGTGTCTGAAAGCTGGATAATGATAGGTGATTCCTTTCTTTAAATACTTAATTACATGAAACGGTACAGAGTTTGGTGGTGGCCTCTCAGGTGGGTGATCTCTTAGGTGGGTGATCTCTCAGGTGGGTGGCCTCTGAGGTGGGTGGGGCGGTGGTAGAGGAATTTCAGGATTGTCCAAAAACAGCGGTGGAATTTAACTAAGTACATTTAACCAAGTACTGTACACAACACAAGTACAGCAGGGCTGCAACTAATTATTATTTAGTGGAGAGGTGGAGTTAAGAAAAACTATTTAAGACTATATTTCACTGATTAATCAGTTATTCAGTTAAGTGTTCAATTTCTAAATTAAAGTAAAAAACCAACAACGTTACTGACTCAACTGAGTTTGTCCTGACTGAGAGGGTCGTTACCATGTATAGGGTTCACTACTGCAGGACATTAGTAGTATTGCACTATTAGTAGTACTACAGTAATATTAGTACTACTATTGTGAAGTCAGTAGTGCTGCAGTAAAGTTTAAAGTTAGTAGTACTGCAGTGTAGTTAGCAGTACTATTGTAAAGTTAGTAGTACTGCAATAAAGTTTTAAAGTTAGTAGTACTGCAGTAAAGTTAGCAGTACTACTGTGAAGTTAGTAGTACTACAGTATAGTTAGCAGTACTATTGTAAAGTTAGTAGTACTGCAATAAAGTTTTAAAGTTAGTAGTACTGCAGTGTAGTTAGTAGTACTACAGTATAGTTAGCAGTACTATTGTACAGTTAGTAGTACTGCAGTAAAGTTAGCAGTACTACTGTAAAGTTAGTAGTACTACAGTATAGTTAACAGTACTATTGTAAAGTTAGTAGTACTGCAATAAAGTTTTAAAGTTAGTAGTACTGCAGTAAAGTTTTAAAGTTAGTAGTACTACAGTATAGTTAGCAGTACTATTGTAAAGTTAGTAGTACTGCAGTAAAGTTAGCAGTACTACTGTAAAGTTAGTAGTACTACAGTATAGTTAACAGTACTATTGTAAAGTTAGTAGTACTGCAATAAAGTTTTAAAGTTAGTAGTACTGCAGTAAAGTTAGTAGTACTGCAGTGTAGTTAGTAGTACTACAGTTGGCAGTACTGCAGTATAGTTAGTAGTACTACAGTTGGCAGTACTGCAGTTAGTAGTACTACAGTTGGCAGTACTGCAGTATAGTTAGTAGTACTGCAGTTATTAATACTACAGTATGGTTAGTGGTACTACTGTAAACTTAGCTACTACTGCAGTTAGTAGTACTGCAGTTGGCAGTACTGCAGTATAGTTAGTAGTACTGCAGTTGGCAGTACTGCAGTATAGTTAGTATGGTTACAGTATGGTTAGTGGTACTACTGTAAACTTAGCAGTACTGCAGTACACTGATGTTGTTTCCTCTCCCTCCCCACAGCTTTTACCTGACAGTGTGTCTGACCCCTCCCATCAGCCTGCATTGCCATGGCGACTTTCCCAGAGTACATCGCTTCAAACGAGGAGCGAGACGGCGTGCGCTTCAGCTGGAACGTCTGGCCGTCCAGCAGGCTGGAGGCGACCCGGATGGTGGTCCCCGTTTCAGCCCTGTTCACCCCGCTGAAGGAACGGCCCGACCTGCCGCCCATCCAGTACGAGCCGGTTCTCTGCAGCCGCGCCACCTGCCGTGCTGTGCTCAACCCACTGTGGTAAGCATCACCAATCACTCGTGTAACATCACAGTCAGAGATCACAGACGGTAGGCTCTAGCGGTATCCAAGTATACCAGGGTATATAGAAATCGTGACGGTATGATTTTTAATACCGTCAAAAATACAGACGCTCATATTTCTGAGAGGCTGTTGTTGAGGTGTACTGTATGTAGTGCGCATCACTGGCCACCAGAGGTCAGTCTCTACTGTCGGAACAGGCAGCTGAGCAGTGAAAAATAGCTACTGCGGGTGATGGGGATTAGAGGCGGAGGGTTACCGGTGTGACGATAAACCACTGTAACCATGCCAACAATGACTTCTATCACCAGCAGCTCAGCATCCTTTTTTAAAAAACAAAACACAATTACCGTCATAAAGCTCGGTGTAATGTCAGTATGAAAGTATAAAAAAAGTAGATAGTGCCCTAGCCTACCAGATGGGGGGGTCACAGTCCAGGGTCAGAGGTTACCGCATACTCTCACACATTTAGTGTAGCTCTGTGAAGTCATGCACTCTTCTAACATGTACTCTTCTAACATGTACTCTAACATGTAGTCTTCTAACATGTACTCTAACATGCACTCTTCTAACATGTAGTCTAACATGTACTCTTCTAACATGCACACTAACATGCACATTTCTAACATGCACTCTTCTAACATGTACTCTTCTAACATGCACTCTAACATGCACATTTCTAACATGCACTCTTCTAACATGTACTCTTCTAACATGCACTCTAACATGCACTCTTCTAACATGTACTTTTCTAACATGTACTCTTCTAACATGCACCCTAACATGCACTCTTCTAACATGTACTTTTCTAACATGTACTCTTCTAACATGCACCCTAACATGCACTCTTCTAACATGTACTTTTCTAACATGCACTCTTCTAACATGCACTCTAACATACACTCTTCTAACATGTAGTCTTCTAATATGCACTCTTCTAACATACGCTCTTCTAACATGTACTCATCTGAAATATATCCATTTAACATACATCCCTCTAACATGTACCTGTCTGTGTGTTCCAGTCAGGTGGACTACAGAGCCAAGCTGTGGGCCTGTAACTTCTGCTACCAGAGGAACCAGGTTCAGTATAAACACACTTAAATGTCCTCACAAACATAGATGAGGAGCGCACACACACACACACACACACACTCACAGCGCGACACTTTGTTCTGTTGCAGTTTCCTCCATCTTACGCTGGAATCTCTGAGGTGAACCAACCAGCTGAGCTGCTGCCTCAGTTCTCCACCATCGAGTATGTGGTCCAGGTAAGACTGACACACACACACACACACACACACAGATCATGTTGTCAGGTGTATAACCAGATGTGGTCTTTGTCCTTAGCGAGGCCCTCAGATGCCACTGGTCTTCCTGTACGTGGTGGACACCTGTATGGAGGACGAGGACCTGCAGGCTCTGAAGGAGTCCCTGCAGATGTCCCTCTCTCTGCTGCCTCCCACCGCGCTGGTCGGACTCATCACCTTCGGCCGCATGGTTCAGGTTCACGAGCTGGGCTGTGAGGGGATTTCCAAGAGCTACGTCTTCAGGGGCACCAAGGACCTGAACGCCAAGCAGCTCCAGGTACCTAACTCACACTGGGACCAGACCAACGGGTCGCTGCTGGTCCTCACAGATACAATAGCTGGTCAGTCTTCTAAACATCCACCTGTCAGGGTCTGTGTGTTGGTGGCAGCAGTCTAAGATGTGCCCCATGCTCCAGGTTTACCTGTCTGTCTCTGTTAGCTAACAGCGCTAACTAACTAGGTGTGCATTGTTTGTGGCTTTGCAGGAGATGCTCGGTCTGACCAAACCTTCAGCCACTCAGGGACGAGGACCTCAACCTGCCCAACAGCCTCTGTCCAACAGGTAAACACACACACGCACATTTGTGAGGACCCTTGTGTTTCAGGCAGTACAGTGTGTATTTGTGGCGTCACTCAGGGTGTGAAGTGTGTTTCTGGGTGTCAGCAGGCAGTATTTTGAAATATGTTTTCTTTAGGTTCCTGCAGCCGGTGCAGAAGATCGACATGAACCTGACTGACCTGCTGGGGGAGCTGCAGCGCGACCCCTGGCCCGTCACTCAGGGAAAGAGACCACTGCGCTCGCTGGGCGTTGCCATGTCCATTGCTGTGGGCCTGCTGGAGGTGAGGGGGGCAGGCAGGTGTTAATTCAGCAGCGGTGACACGTCGGCATCATGTCACACAGAATCTGTGTCTTTTACTCACAGTGCACCTTCCCGAACACGGGCGCTCGGATCATGACCTTCATCGGAGGCCCAGCCACGCAAGGCCCCGGCATGGTGGTGGGGGATGAACTAAAGACCCCAATCAGGTCCTGGCACGACCTTGAGAAGGACAACGCCAAGTTCATGAAGAAAGCCACCAAGGTGAGTGAAGAATAATGCTGAATACTTTAAGTTTTAAAGTATCATCTGTGTTTGTATAGTGAGCAGTTAGAGGATGAGCTGGGGTCAGATACTGTCAGTATGAATCCTGAACAGTGTAAATAAACATATAAACATGCGCATAATCACCCAGTCCATGTTTATTCATCCACCATTTATTTATTTGTACTATTTTTTTTATAATAAACACAACATTGGCTTTTTTTCATAAATATCTGCATATTGCAGACTTGCAGTATTCTCAAGTTTCATCCAATATATTCTGACTGTTGTTCAATATATTCAAAGTTTCATTTGATATATTCTAATTTTCAGTCAATATATTCAGACTTTCACTTAATATATTCTGATTTTCATCCAATTTATTCCAACTTTCATTCATTATATTTAGACTTTTATTCAATGTATTCAAACTTTCAGTCAATATATTCAAAGTTTCATTTGATATATTCTAATTTTCAGTCAATATATTCAGACTTTCACTTCATATATTCTGATTTTCATTCAGTTTATTCAAACTTTCATTCATTATATTAAGAGGTTTATTTAATATATTCAGCCTTTCATTTAATATATTCTAATTTTCTGTCAATATATTCAGACTTTCACTTAATATATTCTGATTGTCATTCAATTTATTTATTTATTTTAGACGTTTATTCAATATATTTAGACTTTAATTCAATTTATTCAAACTTTCATTTAATATATTCAAGTTTGATTCCATATATTCTTCCTCTTTGTGTTCATAACCGTCCAGTCTGTACAAAAAGTACAAAAAGTGGAATTTCTCGTTGGTGTTCACACACAGTGTTTGGCCAATTAAGCTGATTCTGATATTGATTTCATCGTGTGTGTATGTGTGTGTATGTGTGTGTGTGTGTGTGTGTGTGTGTGTGTGTGGTGTAGCACTATGAGTCTCTAGCTAGCAGAGCGTCCACTAACGGCCACATCATCGACATCTACGCCTGTGCTCTTGATCAGACCGGCCTGCTGGAGATGAAGTGCTGTGCCAACTATACCGGGTACACACACACACACACACACACACACACACACACACACTCATACACAGTCTTCAGCTGATGTTAACCGTTATGTAAAGCAGAAACCAGTTGCTCAGTTTTTACACTTAAATCATAAAAAAACATGTTGTTCCACAACCTGGGTGCTCTCTCACAGCCAGCGGCTCTTCACCACTCCCAAAACATTCGCACAAATTTCCAGACAGGCTTTATTTGGATAAACTGATCACACACTGGGAGCTATTGGGAGTTTGTTGACTGTAATTTGTTGACGTTACTCTGTCCTCTCATCACCTGTAAAGGCTTAAACAGTGTGTATGTTGTGCTCTGCAGAGGTTA
This sequence comes from Epinephelus fuscoguttatus, assembly GCF_011397635.1. Taxonomy (NCBI): domain Eukaryota; kingdom Metazoa; phylum Chordata; class Actinopteri; order Perciformes; family Serranidae; genus Epinephelus; species Epinephelus fuscoguttatus. Next base: position 5,455,346 of record NC_064765.1, read on the forward strand.
CATGGTGATGGCCGACTCCTTCAACACGTCTCTCTTCAAACAAACCTTCCAGAGAGTTTTCACCAAAGACGTCCAGGGATCCTTCAAGATGGCCTTCGCTGCCGCGCTGGAGGTCAAGGTATGAACTAGTGATGTCATTGGTTAACCTCTGATAAAATTTTTAAACAGTTACACATGAGGGTCAATAGGTCAATTTTGGTGCTCTTCAGTTTCACTGCACTGCTCACAACCTGGATGTGGCGGGAGCTAGGTAGCGGTGCTGGTCATTCTGCAAGTATTGCTCAAAACGGCATCGCAACCCAACAGCGTTGCTATGGAAATATTGTTCCCACCCTCCGGTCTTCTCACAGATCACCTCGATGACTCAAGCAGCTATGTTAGCACCTTTAGCAGCTACTGGTGCTAACATAGGTAACAACGTTAAAGAGGTTTTTTGGCTTAAAATGAAGCTTTTTACTCACCAGGGCAACCTTCAGGGAGACTGGAGGGTCGGCACAACCACACTGTCATGGTGGCAGGACGGTGTTCACAGCTGTAATTCACAAATGATTGGTGCCACTAGCTAGCTCCCACCTGACCCAGCTGCTGCACACTGTAGAGCAACCAAGGCTAACATTAGCTAACCAGTGGAGACCAGAGGGTGGGCAGTGGGCACCATGTTTCCACATGTGAATGCAGCTAGCCAGTGCTAAAGCTCAATGAGTCAGTGGAGCAGTGCATTAAAAGGAAAGGCCTCTTGTATTTCATTTCATTTTGTGTTTTTTCTTTTCTTTAAAATTAACCAGTTAGTCACTGGGTGTTGGGCTCTCGAAAGCAAGCTGTCAGGTCAGCCGATTTAGAGTCGACACAGTCAAAGATCTGAGCTCATTTGCAAACAGAGTCTCTGACAGACAGTGTTCCACTACGACTTGAGATCAGGCAACTTACTGTTATCAAATTGGTCTTGAAAATCCAGCACTGGTCAGTCTCTGGTGCAATTACACATTAACAACACAACCAGCTTCACTTTGGGCCCATTTAGACCTGCTGTTATCATGCATTTCAGTGCCCGAACACAGGTGGAAAGCTGAGACTTATCACTGCTCACACCTGTGTCTATCATGCGTAATCAGCTCACCACTTGTGGTCAGATTGCCGTACTGCCTACATCACTCATGCTAGACGGTCAAAGGGCCCAGCGCACAGTTTGCATTCTCACTAGTTGCTTGCTAGCATGCTCAATAGTCAACTTAACGGTTGTGTCGGTACAGCTGGAGACATTACTGTCAGCAGAATTCAACCCGCCTCCTTCTATAGGGCAAAAAGATGGATGGTTGTGCAACAACTAACTAACAACTACCTCATTGTAAAAAGAGCAAGTTACCCAGTGTTGATACACTGTTACCAAAACAAGCACTACATTCTGCATTTATGACATATTTTCCTGTTACACCTTTGTCGGGTAGCATCAGGAGGCGTTAGTGTTTACGCTCCAAAACATATGTGGCTAAATGTGTACCAGACCACCTCAGTAAGTGGTTCAAGGATCAGATTACAGTGTGTCCTGGTGGTCGTTTACACTTGTATTCAGCGCTGTCCACTTGTGATTGGATCACTCAGGATGCATGTTAATGACAGGTCTAAACAGGCCCTTTGTTACTACTACGACATGTACGGCATCTATTGCACGTCTGTCCGTCCTGGAAGAGGGATCCCTCCTCAGTTGCTCTTCCTGAGGTTTCTACCGTTTTTTTTTTCCCCGTTAAAGGATTTTTTGGGGAGTTTTTCCTTATCCGCTGCGAGGGTCCTAAGGACAGAGGGATGTCGTATGCTGTAAAGCCCTGTGAGGCAAATTGTGATTTGTGATATTGGGTTTTAGAAATAAAATTGAATTGAATTAATACACTCGTGACCTGGAGGCCCCGCCCCCGAGTCACCTGTGTCCCAGGTGAATAAATACATAGATGATAAACATGTCACTCTTTGTTTCAGACATCCAGAGAGATCAAAGTATCTGGAGCCATCGGACCGTGTGTGTCTCTGAATGCTAAAGGACCCTGTGTCTCTGAGAACGTGAGTACACTGCACTGTGCAGTATTATGCTGTGGTGCTCTGTAGCACACAGTCCTGTGCAGTAACCCGTGTGTGTTTGTGTGTTACAGGAGATCGGAACAGGAGGAACGTGTCAGTGGAAGATCTGCGGTTTGGATCCGACCACCACGCTGGCTCTGTACTTCGAGGTGGTGAACCAGGTAGGAACAGCTGACCTCAGATCAGTCTGAAGCTGCTGATCCATTGATTGTACCGATCATCACAGCTTAGAAAAGTTTCAGATGTAGTTGACTGATAGCTGCGTTCACAGTCAGGTGACCTCTACTTGTTATGCCTCCTGCCAGCGATAGTCGTGGCTGGAGGCATTATGTTTTCGGGTTGTCCCGTCTGTCTGTCCGTCCCTCCGTATGTACATCTCTCCCATTCTTGTGAACACGATATCTTTAAAACACCTTGAGGGAATTTCTTCAATTTGGACTCAACAATGAACTGATTTGATTTTGGTGGTCATAGTTTAAAGTTCAATGTGACTTTGCGTGCATCTGTTTGTCGTAAACGCAGAGTCTCTGGGAGGCTATAGATGAGTTTCCTCAAATTTGGCACAAATGTCCACTTGAACTCAGGAATAAACTGACTAGAATTTGATGGTCGAAGGTTAAAGGTCAAGGTCACTGTGACATCATAATGTCTCACTGTTATAACTCAGGAACAGAAGAGGAGACGTGGTCGGATACTGAATTGGTGACTCTAATCTTGGGTGTCCATCTTGAAACTGTGCTGATTGTATAAATATTTTGTGCTGCCGGAGGAAGATGTGTGCGAAGCATCCACATTTTCACAGACCTGAATGTAACTGTAAGTGCAACTTGTCTGGTGTGCGGAGGCGTTCAAACATGAGGTGGTAATTCTAGTTTTTATTCTTCATCCTTTGTGAATTGAGGGTTTACTGATTGAGAGGAGGAATCTGAACATAGACGGACACACAAGAAAAGCAACAAGCCCACAGAAGTCGACAATCATTAGTAGTATTTATTATTATTATTATTATGTTATGGGTTATTATACAACCAGAGCTGCGACCCTCTGGACATTAGACACTCTTTTTCTCCTGAAACTCTTCACACTTTGCATCGTTAGCTGTGAGAAGAACCAGAACCACATTTCAGGCTGTCCTCTCCTCTGCAGCGCCTGCTCGCTCCTGCTGTTGCTTACAAACTGTTCTCATGTTTGAGTGTGTTCTGGCTCAGGGACATCAGACGATGAACCACTTCAGCTTAACCTCAGTCCACTTTTGGCTGAGAGATTTCAGCGTTTAGTTTTAGAGATGCCCTGGGACGGACTGAATTTTTGTGAAAGTGAACACTTTAACCTGATGTTGGCGCCATAGGAAAAGTCAGCAGGCTTCATCCTCCGGGGACCACGAATGTCTGTACAACATGTAATGACAAAACATCCAGCAGCTGTTGAGATGTGTCACTTTAAACCACATGGACCAACTTGCTGACATCACCGTTCACACATCCACAAATATCAAACCTCTGGCTTCAGTCTGCTTCAGATGAAGCGTTTGTCTGAAATCTCTCTGAAATTGAGGATGGCTCTGTATGTGATGGAGGAAGAAGGAGGAGGGCTGATCTCCATTTCCCACGGTGCAGTGTGACAGTTTGTCTCTGCAGGTACAGCTGGTGTGTATACGTGGTCATCATGGTGGTGTTGGTGTTTTCGGTGATGACGGTGGGTGTGTTGCTGCCGTAGTCGTCGTGGTCGTGCTGATGCGATTGGTTGTGTCCAGGTGGAGGGTGAAGCTCTGGGGGCGGGACACCAGAGGCATCCCAGGACATAGACACATTTGAATAAACCTGCCGACGCTCCGACGCACCGCTGCCCTGTACCTACTGGAGACACATGAACGCATGTCAGTCATTCATGTGTGTTACGGCCGTTTCACAGCTCAGTCCATCATACAGTCGGACATTCACGATCAGCTTTGCCTTTGCAGTATCTTACTTACATCTGCGTCATACAGGTGATCCAGGGGTTGAGGGCAGCGCTGGTCAGGACCAGCCATGCGGAGAGGGCAGAGGTCACAGCTGGACTCTGCTGACCACTGAATGTCTCGTACAAACACACTGAGATGAAGGGCAGCCAGCACACCAGCAAACACACTGAGAAACAGACAGAAAACTTCAAGTTGTGTCTAAGTGACTAATGGGAAAAACAATGTTTGAAATTAGTCCAGTATTGAGAGAGAAGTTAATTTATTCGGAAATTAGTGCACACTATATACTGATACAGTCAACTGAAAATTCAGTCATAACTTTTTGTAGAACCAGCTAAATATTGCAATAATAATGTGTGGTTATACCAAAATCCCACAGTACACCTGGAGCGGCATCACGGCACACCTGTGTGCTGCAGCACACCATTTGAGAAACACTTCTCTAGTAAGCTGAGTGATGATGACAAAAGAAGAGCAGTCTGCAAACTACGCTCTGCTCAACTCACCACACTGACAGAAAAATCCTGATTTCACAGGAACAAAGTTAAAATGATTCAAACTGACGGTCAGAACATAAAACTGAAGTCTGGTTTCTGCGCTGCTGTTGGTGACCTTTGACCCTCCCTGTTTTTATGACATCATCACTGTGTGTCATCTTAATGAGAGTAATGACAGAGAGTCATGAGAGTAAACATAGAAGCTGATCCTCATCTCGGGATTTAACCCTAGACATCCTGTTGTCATGGCAACATGCACACATGATTCTCCTGTACTGAGTTTTATGAGTTCACCTTCATTTAAACAATGTTTGCTAACCGACCACTCAGATATCTTTTGACAGATTATATTAAAGTATAAATCAGACATTTACAACCTGCTCTACAGGTTTATAATCACACTGTTTGTCTTCTGCATTTACAGAGCTATCAGGTTACTGTGAATTCTTCATTAAAGCTGGCATTCAAATAAAGACTCAAATAATAGGTACAAACATTTCCTATATACTTAGTCAGTGGCTCCCAACTGGTCCAGCCCAGATTTCCAGGGTCATTAGTTCAAGGTCCCACAGTTTAAAATATTCAGTGTCATTCTTGTGTTTGGCCATGTCGTTGAGCTAGTTTGCTGTCTCTGTCAAGGAGCTGTCTGATATTCACTCACTCTACAGCAGGAAATGGCACTTCAAAATAAAAGCTTTAGTCCAGATTTTCACTGTACTAAAAAAACTGTTGTTTTTTTTTTTTAAATAAACACAAATAGACACATTCGCAAGTCACTTCAGGTCCATCCAGAATGGATCCGCGACCCACTTTAATGTACATTTTCCGAGCGCTAACTCTACTTACCAAGATTTTAGAAATATTAAGGTTATGAGTAGGGATGGGCATGGTACTTGAGTACTTGAGTACTCGTTTGGACGTCAGTATTCACTCAAAGTATAGAGCAGTGGTTCCCAGCTGGTGGGTTGTGGTCCAAAAGTGGGTTGCGAGTCCATTTTAGATGGACTGTAAGTGACCTGGGAATGTGTCAAGTTTGTAAAAACCACACTTTATTTTGAAGTACAGTGGATTTCAGCACTGAGCTTTTATTTTGAAGTACTGTTTTCTGCTGTAGAGTGAGTGACTAACAGACAGCTACTTAACAGAGACAGCAAACTAGCTCGACGCAAGTATGACACTGAATATTTTTAACTGTGCACCTTGAACTAATGACTGAGGAGAAATCTGGACGCCCTGGCTGGACCAAATTGGGAACTAGTCATGAGACTACTGCTGCAGGAGTGTGAGCTCTACACTGGGGAACAGCTGGTGAGAGTCCGCTTGCACACACATACACAGGAACAGGGCTTACTGTTGGTATCACAGAGCGAACATTACAGTTATTAACGGTTATAATGACATTTAAAGTTCTTGCTGTTGGATGTTAGCCGCTACTGCTATGTTAGCTCGCGCTACCAGGCAGATGGTGAACTGACTTTGGGGAGAGAGGCTCAGAGACAGTCCCTCAGTGCTGCGTATAACCTATGTAACGTTGATATGGTGACAGAAAGAAGAATTCAAATTGCACTTCTTTTCCGCTGTCGGCTAATTTACAATTAGAAGAAACTTTTAAACATAATTTTAAAGACTTTTGACCCAAAATTCTGCCTGGTATGTGGGATCTTTTGACACTTTGTGATCACTGCTAGAGTTTAAAATAAAGTTCTGTTGGTTTGAAAAGAGTTCGGACAAACTGGGTGAAGCATGAACTCACCTGATGTTGTGACCATCACGATGGAGCTTCTCAGGTAATTGTTGGCAGGGACGTAGTAGCAATGGAGGTCGTTGCACATGAATGTTCCCCTCCTGGCCTGTTTCCTGGCCACGTACACGATGTACCCATACAGAGAGCACATGGTGAGGATTGGCACCACGATGCCCACCAACATCCACAGCACCACAAAGCATTTGTTTTCAGGGGTGAAGCTCGGGCAGCAGAGGAAACGCGACTCGCTGTAGATGTAGCTGCCGAAGCCCAGCAGTGGCAGGGCCGCGTTCACCAGGCAGAACAACCAGATCAAGACCAGCACCACCCTGCTCCGCCTGGCTGTCCAGATGGTGCCGTAGCTGAGGGCGAAGCAGATTTCGGTGAACTTGTCGACAGTGGCCCAGGTTAGCGAGTGGATGGAGGAGGTCTGCAGGAGGACGAAGATGAAGCCGCTGCCCTGACAGAAGGCGCCCTCACTGGGGCAGCAGGAGGGCTGGACCAGGCTGTTATAGGCCCCAAAGGGAATGGTGGAGAGTCCGAGTGCCAAGTCGCTGATGCTGAAGCTCAAGGTGAGGCCAAGCGTGTCGGTGCGGAGCTCCTTGTTGAGGAGGAGTACCAGCAAGAGGAGGAGGTTCCCACAGACAGAGGCCACGCCCGACAGAACCATCAGAGTGCCGTACAGCGTCCTCAGAGCATCCGCCATCCTCAGATGGACACTTTTACATGAGGACCTGCAGGAACGTGGGGGAGATGCTGCTCTGATCAAAGTCTCGGAGTTCTGCTCTCAGCACATTGACTTCATCCTCATCTCAGTCTGAACGCAGATTTTCAGATTAAAAGTCCAGAAAAAAGTGGTTTGATTGGCAGGTTGTCTCACCGCAGCCTCCTCCAGGATGATGTCAAAGTTCAAACTTAATCTTTTCAATTAGCAACAGCTTCCATCATTGATGAATCAGCTGATCATGCACTGAATCGATTAATCGTCAGTAAATAGTTTGTGAAGATTCTCAGGTCACAGTATATCCCAGAATAGTCCACTTTTCTTTGACTTACCATTTCAAAATGCCAGAAAACAGTAAAAAAAAATGCCTGTCACATTTTCTAGAGCCCTAAGTTAATGTCTTCAATTTGCGTGTTTGCTCCCCCAAAAAAAAGATTAACTTATCGGTTAATTGTCCTCAGTAACCAGACACTGACGACTCCAAACCTCCTCCGTGGTGTTGTTCAGTCTGAGGTTCAGACCTGGACAGAAGTCTCTAATATAAACAGACTGTACCACAAAGTCACACAGAGTTATACTGATGAGTCACTGTGGTGAACCGACTGAACCTTAACACAACCCAGGACCTTTTAGTGTGTGTCATGTTGCCATCTGACATCCATTAAAGTAAAACAGCAACACAAACCCTCTTTACTGCAGCTTCTACTGCAGGGCTGCTCCCTCAAAGTCAGAGATTCGAGTTATCAGTTGAAGTCACGTTTTTTTGTTGTTTCGTGAGTCAGTGTGCCACGTTCTCGGGGCGTTTCTCTCCACAGATTTAGTTGCAGAGTGAGCACTCCTTGTTTTCACACTGCTCTTTGGTACAGGCAGCTGCAGACCCAGAGACGCTTTGCAACGTAAGTCTCCGAGATAGTGTTACCTTCTGCCCTCTGCTTAGCGGTGGTGAATTTACAGCTCATAGCAACTTAATACGACAGTCTCTGGCTTTTGTTTGATCTCTTGTGTCAGCAAAAAAAATGTTGTAGCACATTTCCAATGAGTTGTTAGCACAGTTAACTTGTTTACTATATTATGTGAGTATCACTGTCACATTAAGCATCCAGCGTAACCCCGTTCAGAATCTCAAACTCTGCACAGAAGAAAAGAACGAATAGTCCAATAATTGTATCTCACAGATGAATCCGATTCGACTCGTCGTGCACAGCCCTGTTTTACTGTCTTTACTGCAGCTTCCACCTCAGCTTCACCTTGACTCTGTCCCGCTTCCAAATTTTCTGGCTCTGTGGAGCCATCACACGTCCTCCATGTTGTTGTCCTGACCTGAGACACCAGACGACTCTGATATAAACAGAGCAGGTTGGTTGGACCTCAGGCTCCAGAGATGATCCGCTCGGTTTAAGTTAGATGAGTCACAGTGGTGAGCTGACTGATCCCGAACACACTGAGTGAGTGTGTGTGATGTAAAATGTTATTATAAATCCATCAGCTTGTTTCCACTGGAGGACTCTGAGTCCACCTGCTCTGCGCGTTGAAACTTTCCAATGAGCCTGGAACGATCAGGGTGGAGTTCGGAGCGCTGAGCGACACTGATCAGTCATACTGTTCATCTTAACGAGGTGGAAACACGAACTGATGTCCACAAACTGCGACTACGTGCCAAAGAAAAAAAGAGTTCAGTCTTTTTCCTCCTCAAATGAAACAGTGCAAAGGTCAAATTAACCAAAACCAGTCTGTGATCAATATCAGGGATCAGTTTGATCTTTGAAGACGTGGTTTAAATCTGATCTGAGACCATCAGAGTCTGATCAGCTCTGAGGCTGAAGTGGGACAAACTGCACGAGGAGTGTCCTGCTGTCTGCGTGTGTGTCTCCAGAGGCAGCGTTGCTGTGGTGCACCTGTCAGTCACCTGCTGAGATGATGATGAGAGGACACACACACACACACACACACACACAAACACACATACACACACTAAGTTATTACCTGACTTTAATGTCAACACTACCTCAACATCCAATATCCTGTGTGTGTGTGTGTGTGTGTGTGTGTGTGTGATGCAGGTAATGACAGGTGTGCAGGTGTGTAGGTGTGTAATCACCATCATCCTGCTGCTGTTTAACCACTCAAACCACTGAGGAGCTTAGGTTGCGTCCAGGTGTAAAGCAGCCAATCAGAGAGAGCAGTGATCTGTCCTACAGTTTGTTTAACGTTATATTTCAGATTCAGTGTAACTGTGCAGAGTGGACGTCAAGTGTGACTGATGCACATGTTTACCTGTTGCTACACTGTATTCTTATAATAATTGTAATAATTCTTCATGTCAGTAAAAGTATGACGACCACTATGTGAAAATACTCCACTACAAGTAAAAGATGTAGTTGCTTACATAAATACAGTTGTACATAAATACTCTCAGACAAATTTCCTTAAAGTATCATGAGTTAAAGTCTTATTATACACTTAATCTAACACAGTCTAACGACAGTCCTGCAGCGTATCCTTCATGAAGGTTTTCAGCTTCAACACAAACTGATTTCTTCTTTATTTTGTTAAAATTCCCTGGCCTCAAAGTGTGAGCCCTATTCCAAAAAAGGTGGAAATAAAAACAGTATGCAATGATTTGCAAATCCTTATTGACCTAGATATGAAATGATATTTAATATTCATGTTATATTTTACACAAAGAAACCTTTTTTATTAAGATATAGTGGATTTTTTTTTGTGGGTATACACTTATTCTGAATTTGATGCCTGCAACACTTTCCAAAAAGGTTGGGACAGGGGTTTACCACCGTGTGACATCACCTTTTCTTTTCACAACAATCGTAAGTGGCTGCTTTCCAGCTGCTTTCATACTCAGTCATGATATTATCACCTGTTACTAATTAACCTGTTTACCTGTGAATTGTTCAAAACAGGCTTTTTGTGAGCATTCAGCAACTTCCTCAGTCTTTTGCTGGCCTTGTCCCAACTTTTTTGAAACGTGTTGCAGGCATCAAATTCAGAATAAGTGGATATCTTTTTTTGCACCACCTCGACTCCCCAGGGACTTGCGCAAGGATCCTGTTTGTGGACTTCAGCTTGGCTTTCAACACCATCATCCTTGAAATACTCCACAAGAAGCTCATCCAGCTCACGGTGCCTGCCTCCACCTGTCAGTGGATTACCAGCTTCTTGACTGACAGGAGGCAGCGAGTGAGGCTGGGGAACATCACATCCACCTCCCGGTCCATCAGCATTGGCGCCCCCCAGGGGTGTGTCCTCTCCCCACTGCTTTTCTCCCTGTATAACAACGACTGCACCTCAGGGGACCCTTCTGTGAAAATTTGGGGACAACACCACGGTCATCGGTCTAACCCGGGACTGTGATGAGTCTGCATACAGACAGGAGGGGGAGCAGCTGGTCCTCTGGTGTGGTCAGAACCACCTGGAGCTGAACCCGCTCAAGACTGTGGAGATGACAGTGGACCTCAGGAGAAGCCCCCCAACGCTGCCCCGCCTCACCGTCCTCAACAGCACAGTGTCTACTGTGGACACCTTCAGGTTTCTCGGTACCACAATCTCTCAGGACTTGAAGTAGACCTCCCACATAGACACTGTCCGGAAAAAGGCCCAGCAGGGGCTGTACTTCCTGCGACAGCTCAGGAAGCTCAACCTGCCTCAGGAACTGCTGATCATGTTCTACACAGCCATAATCCAGTCTGTTCTCTGCACATCCATCACCGTCTGGTTTGGATCTGATTATTGGTACTGATCTTTCCTCCATCGAGGACCTGTACAGGTCAAGGGACAGGAAACTGTCTAGACCCCTCACACCCCTGACCCAATCTGTTTAAACTCCCCCCCTCCAGTAGACGCTACAGAGCACTGTCCACCAAAACCACCCGTCACAAAGACACTTTCTTCCCCCAGGCTTTCGCTCTGATGAACTCCCGAACAGTCACAGAGGGGCAGTACAAACAACACTGCGTCCTTGTACAGTGTATATATTTTTTTTATAATAATTTTTTATATTTATTATTGCATTCTTTTTTTGTTTAAGCTTTACACAGTGTCCCAACTTTTTTGGCACTGGAGTTGTGGAATGCAGAAAGTGCAAGTACCTTAAAATAAAGCTTCAGTCAAATTTAAGTCAAGGTGTGTGGGATGTGAAAACAAAACACCAGTACCTGCGCACAGACTGCAAACAGCCTGACCACAGTTGAAGGATCAAATTATTGATTGCTAATTGATCTGCAGTCCGGATGTTTCCAGCTGTTCAACCGGTTTGTTGCTGTTTGTTGTTGCAGCACAACGCTCCGATCCCTCAGGGCGGCCGTGGAGCGATCCAGTTTGTCACTCAGTACCAACACTCATCAGGACAGAGACGCATCAGAGTCACCACCACCGCCAGGAAGTACGATCACACACACACTCATACACACTTATGTACACACCTATAGACACACTCATATACACATAAACACATGATCTCCATTCAGACCTGATTTCTGTCTGAAGTGGAGGTGGAGTGATTTTAACATCACCTGCTCCAGTTGCTGACTTTAATCCGTATATTGGTTAATTTTTAATAATAATAGTAATCATGATCAGCTCGCAGTGTACCCATGGACGCACAGAAAACTGTCACCTGATGACTTTGATACTAATGCCTTCTCCTCTTTGTTCCCTCCCTCATTCCTCCTCTCATTCTCTCTTTCCTTCCCCTTCTTCACCCTCCTTTCCTTCTCTACTTTTTTATTATCTCCTTTTTCTTTCTCCCCTCTCCTATTTTCACTCTCTCTCTTCTTATCCTCCTGACTTTCTTCTCATCTCCTCCCTCTCCTCTTTCATCCTAAACCTCCTCCCACCGTCACCTCTTTTTATTTCCTCCCCTTCCTTTCTCCTTCCCCCTTATCCTCCTCCCTCCTTCCTCCTCCTTTACCAGCTGGGCAGATGCTCAGACTCAAATTCAAAGCATCGCAGCGTCATTTGATCAGGAGGCGGCGGCCATCTTGATGGCGAGGTTGGCGGTGTACCGGGCGGAGACGGAGGAGGGTCCTGATGTCCTCCGATGGTTGGACCGACAGCTCATCAGATTGGTGTGTTAGAAATAAAAATATAATTATAATAATGATTTTAAATAATAATCAGGATGATGATTTTAACTTGAATGCATCTGTTTCTGTTCAGTGTCAGAAGTTTGGAGATTACCACAAAGACGATCCAAACTCCTTCAGGTTCTCTGAGACCTTCTCCCTCTACCCTCAGGTGATTTACATCCCAAAACACTCTGCTGTACCTGCCACACACATTCTACATACAGCAGGGTCTTAATCACCTATTGAACATGGGAGGGCGTCATTTTCAATCGACACCCTCTTTGATCCAACCCTCGAGGGGGATCTGGGGGCAATTCCCCCCCACGAGCTAAACTGACCCTTGTAAGGCGTTTTGAAACAAAAATCTTGAGTGAGTTATTTAAATCGCCTTAATACAAAATTGGAAAATACTGTTCTCTGTATAAATAAAATAAACCAGCACGCTCCTCCTCTGCCCTCTTTACACACCACTATCTGCTGCTTTAGGATGACAATGGTTGGATGTATACTGCACTTGCCGAACATGTATTAATACATCACCTGTTCAAACTGTAACACCTGAAAGATGATTTTAAATTATTCTGGTTTTTTTTCCAGTTCATGTTCCACCTGCGGCGCTCTCCGTTCCTGCAGGTGTTCAACAACAGTCCAGATGAGAGTTCATATTACAGACATCAGTTCAACAGACAGGATCTGACTCAGGCTCTCATCATGATCCAACCAGTGCTCTACGCTTATTCATTTAACGGACCGCCTGAGGTATTTACCCCCCTATATATACACACCCGAACACACCATCACACCTGTATATCCACCTCTACACCCCTGTATGTGTTTGTGTGTTTCAGCCGGTCCTTTTGGACAGCAGCAGCATCCTGCCAGACCGAATCCTACTAATGGACACTTTCTTCCAGATCCTCATCTACCACGGGGAGGTACATACACACACACACACACACACACAGGTCAGTTATATCATCTGTATCAGTGATTCATCATCATATGTCGCTCATCATTAATAAACATCAGATCAATGATTAACTTTATAGCTCTCGTATAAAAACAGTGTCCTTCACAATAAGGGTTTGGTGAAAAGATCCTTCAAAATAAAGTGACCCTATGAATCTCTTGTCTCTTTCTGTCAGATGATTAAGAATTTCCCATTTGGGAATTTGGGACTAAAGCACATCTATCTCTCTGTCACCAGCTATCTGTAGCTCAGTGGAGGAAGGCTGGTTATTAATCCCTCTTCTCTGTCTGTCAGACTGTAGCTCAGTGGAGGAAGGCTGGTTATTAATCCCTCTTCTCTGTCTGTCAGACTGTAGCTCAGTGGAGGAAGGCTGGTTATTAATCCCTCTTCTCTGTCTGTCAGACTGTAGCTCAGTGGAGGAAGGCTGGTTACCAGGAAATGCCTGAGTATGAGAACTTCAAACACCTCCTTCAGGCTCCGGTGGACGACGCTCAGGAGCTGCTGCACACTCGCTTCCCAATGCCTAGATACATTGACACCGAGCACGGAGGCAGCCAGGTGGGGACACTAACACACATGCACACACACAACTGTATGTATGGGTACATTCATCTTTATACTTTTATATGTCAAAATCAAGTTAAAGTTTTTTACAGAGCAAAGTCACAAAGCATATCTCAAATGGCTACACATATACTTTATATTATATATTAACTACATACAGAGCATTACAAATGGAATATTTGACACGTAGAATACATAAATTAAACAATAATGAGTATCAAAATATGCAAAAAAAAATGGAGACAACACGTTAAAACACAAGTAGTATGTAAAACATACTGTATCTATACATAACAATGAGCACATAGAATGGGTATAAGTTCCTTTACTGAGGTTTAGTATTGATTATTATTGTTATTATTATTGGTTACTTTTGAATTAATTGACTGAGGTAGCTTCTCGAATTTTGGTAGGAAGATGAGGTACTATCATACTATCATTTATGACATACTTGACTATGGCCTTTCATATAAAATATTTCTGACTTACTTTGACTTTTTATATGAAAATTCTGGAAAATATCCGTTAACTTTGTCTTAAAATTTGCACACTATACTGTAACTTTTCTAAAACTTTTATGACATACTATTACTTTCCAATACATTTTTTGGCACATACTATACTATGACGTTTTATATAAAATTATGACTGAACTATACTATGATTTTTTTATTTTTATTTTTTGAGAAATTTTTCAACATACTATACTATGACTTCTTTCAGTTACATTTTTCGACATACTATACTATGACTTCTTTCAGTTACATTTTTCAACATACTATACTATGACTTTTTTCACTGAAAATTTTCAACATACTATACTATGACTTTTTTCAGTTACATTTTTCAACATACTATACTATGACTTTTTTCACTGAAAATTTTCAACATACTATACTATGACTTTTTTCAGTTACATTTTTCGACATACTTTACTATCTATTTTTACTGAAATTTTACGACATACTATACTATGACTTTTTTAATCGAAATTTTTTGACATACTATACTATGACTTTTTTTCACTGAAATTCTTCGACATACTATGACTTTTTGCAGTTACATTTTTCGACATACTTTACTATTTTTACTGAAATTTTTTGACATACTATACTATGACTTTTTTCACTGAAATTCTTCGACATACTTCCATATGACTATTTTCAGTGAAATTTTTCCACATACTATACTTTGACTTCATTTTTACAGAAATTTTTCAACATGCTATACTAGGACTCTTTTCACTGGAACTTTTCGACATACTATACTACAACTTTTTCGACTGAAATTTTCAACATACTATAATATGGCTTTTTTTTTTGTTTGTTTTTTCAGTAAAAAAATTCCGACATACTATATTATGACTTTTTACAGTGAAAGTTTTCAACACACTATACTATGACTTTTTTCATTGAAAAATTTGTGCTGCAGCTACATTATACTTCATGATTGTATGCTGCAGTAACAGTAAAATTAATTATTAATCATTAAAGAGGTGAAACTGTGTGTTGTGTATGTTTCATGGTAGAAATACATAAATACATGTACACACAGAGAGGAAGTAAAATGTTTGATGATGATGTTTTCCAGGCTCGCTTCCTGCTCTCCAAAGTGAACCCCTCCCAGACCCACAACAACATGTACGCCTGGGGACAGGTGAGACTTTGACCTCTAAATCCAGTTCAGACCAAAGATTATCAACGAGACGTAACAGTTTTAGAACGTTGCAGAATGGCGTATTGCAAGTAGTTGCCTGTTTCAACTCGTGTCATCGCTAATCTTCGGTCTGAACTGGGTTTTAGTTCAACACTGTGTTGCTATGAGATGTAGTGCTATGAGACGTGTTGCTATAAGATGTGTTGTGTGGTTTCCTCTGCAGGAGTCTGGAGCTCCCATCCTGACAGACGACGTCAGCCTGCAGGTGTTCATGGATCACCTAAAGAAACTTGCTGTCTCCAGCGCCGCCTGACCTCACCTGTTCGCGCTATGTTTCCTCTTTTATTTTGCATATGCTGCCTAAGTTCTCTTGACAACCAGTTGACCAACTAATTAACAAGCCAGCACAGCTTGTCAGCCTCCAAGTCACAGCCAATCAGCAGTAGGTTCAGAACAAACAATTTTGATGCATGTTAAACATCCAGTTAGTTTTAAACCCTGAGTGAAGACTGAAGGCTGCAACATCACATTCTGTTTGTTTCAGATATTTCTACATCTTCAAATACTAGTTATTATATGGTGGAAAATGTCTCTCTTTGTCTTCTATCTGATTACATCGTCCCTCGGTCAGCTGTTTCTAACATGTTGACTGATGTGTGATCAGATCATCGTCTGAATGTGCTCAGAAAATCATCAAGCAAGGAAAACAAAACAAGCAAGGAAGATAACAACAGAGTCTGGTGGAAACTTGGACTCATTTGGAATCACCACAGTAGTTTGAAAATGTATCGATCATCAGAAATCTTTGTGTTGTTTGTGTTTTGTGATGCTCAACACATTTTAGCGGTTGTAATTGTAATTACCTTTATAAAAACATTCTAGAGGTTATTCTCACAAGTGCTGTTGATTTTCTGATCACAGTGAGGTGTGTTCATGATTCTTCATTTAGAGTGTGAGGACAAGCTTTTCCCAATACTTTATCTGCAGACTCTCTGATCTGTGAATGACTGTTGGTTGTTGTTACGTTTGTCTTTGAACACTAAAGTCCTGCAAAGAAAAGTCAGATACATGTTTCCAGTGAGTTCTGTTGCTACTGCCTTTATTTTCATGTTTCTAATAAAAATCTGCTGTGAAAACATACAATACTTTCTTTTTTTATTGAAATGGTTCAACATACTTTACTATGACTATTTTTACTGGAATTTTTAGACATACTATACTATGACTTTTTCCACCGGAATTTTTCAACATACAATACAATGACCTTTTTTACTGAAAATGTTCAACATACTATACTATGACTTTATTCACTGAAAATTTTCAACATACTATGACTTTTTTTTACGAAAATTTTCAACATACTATACTATGACTTTTTTACTGGAATTTTTCAACACACTGTACTATGACTTTTCCACTGGAATTTTTCGACACACTATACTATGACTTTTTTCATTTAAATTTTTCAACATACTATACTATGAATTTATTCACTGGAATTTGTTGACAAACTATACTATGATTTTTCTATTTAGATTTTTTTAACATACTTTACAATGCATATTTTGTCTGAAATTTTTCAACATAATAAACTATGATTTTTTTCATTGAAATTTCTCGACGTACTATACTATGACTATTTTATTGAAATGTTTGTGACTTACTACACGATGACTTTTTTAATGAAAATGTTATGTCATACTTTTCTGTGACATTTTATATTACATTTTTGTAGCATACTATACCATGAGGTGTTATATGAAATCTTTATTACATTTTACACTACAAGTCCGTTATGAAATACTGTGCTGGCTTGACTGGTTTTATTGGTCTTCCTCCACACAATGACTGGTTCAGGTTTTTTCACTTTATTTCTGCAGCTCTGTGATGTCATAGTAAGCTTAAAAATGACCTACCTCCAAAATGAACCTCCAAACCTATAAGCTCAATTAAATCTGATGCATATTTACACACACACACACACACACACACACACACACACACACACACACACAGTGTCAGGTTACCCATCACAGTGTTACCATGACAATGCTGGTCCATTAGTCATGGCTCCGCCCTCTGCGACCCTTCGACTTCCTGCCATTCTTCACACACTTCCTCCAGGAAGCAGGAAGCATCTGGGTCGCAGTGACAACAATCATATCCACTGTGTGTGTGTGTGTGTGTGTGTGTGTGTGTGTGAGTGTTAGCATAGCCTACATTTCCATTGTTTGTTCAAATACAATGCTGCTTTGTGTGCTTTGTGTGCTTTGTGTGTGTGTGTGTGTGTGTGTGTGTGTGTGTGTGTGTGTGTGTGTTCAGTAGCTGGTCAATCACACACAATTCCTGTCTCACACAGATCCAAGTGTTTCACACAACAAATTGAAAAGTTTCTGAAATCAAAGACAACATTAGAAGGTTCAGACTGAAATCTCCTCAAGAACACTTGTAAACCCTTCAAGAATCATAAATGATCTCAAGTCTACAGAAACATCTCCGAGGACCTCTGGAAGCTTGTCAAGGCCCACTGTAACCTCCTCAAAGACCACTGCAATTTTCAGACCCATTGCAATAGGCTCGTTCGAGATGAACTGCGCCTCGCCTGGAAAGTAGACGAGAGCAGGCGGCCGCAGCGGGGGGCGGTGACAGAAAGCTGCGGTGAAGTCGGACAGTTTCCCGACAGTTTCCAGCAGCCTTCAGTCCGTACAGGAAGTCACAGACACACTAACATCCTGTCTGGAATGATGTCAGTTCATTAAAAAAGTGATCAGACCCATATATCAGTTTGTTTTCACCATCAGTCACACAACATGTTTTCTTAAACCTTCAAATCAGACAAATACAATCTTAATCTCTAGAATTCAACAAAAATGAGTAGTTTATCTAAAACGTCATCTTGTTGAGTCGACATCTGAACCAATCAGCTGTTAGATCAGGTGAGAGCCAGGTGGTACAGTCGGTGGAGAGCAACTGCAGCGCCTGGCTCTAAAAACTGCGGTCACCTCGCTCTCGCGGCTTTATGGCCGTCCACTTTTGTAATACATCAGAGCAAGTCGGGATGAAGTCGGACACAAAACTAACCGGCATGCATTGTGCGCCGATCGCCTGTGATCGAATTTGCGCAGGACTGGCTCATCTCAAACGAACCTAATGTTTTCAAGGCCAAGTTTAATCTTAGTAAATCAATTTAAACCTTAAATTTATGAGTCCCATTTGTGTTTAACTTGTCTGAACCAAACTACATTCAGAAAATTACAACTCATTACTAAAAGTCTCCTATCTGGAGCAAGGTATTCCAGATGTCCAGCAACAATTTTAAGCTCCTCCTGGGGGATCTTGGGGCATTCTTAGACCAGATGAGATATATAATCCCTCCAGGGTGTTCTGAGTCTGCCTTGTGGTCTCCCACCGGTTGCACATGCCCAAAAAAACCTCTAACAGGAGGTGCACAGAAGGTCTGATCAGATGTTGAGACACCTCAATCGGGCCCTTTTGACATAAAGGAGCAGCAGCTCCACTCAGAGCTCCCTCTGGATGTCTGAGCTCCTCATCCTGTCTCTAAGGAAACTAATTTCAGACAGTTGTATCTGCGATCTCATTCTTTTGGTCACTATCCAGAGCTCATGACCATAGGTGATGGTTGGAATGTAGATGGATCAGGAAATCGAGAGCCTCAACTTCTGGCTAAGCTTCCTCTTTGCCTGTATCACTAATGACGCCACACTGAAATCCATCTTGCATTTCCTTTTACCCTCACTAACTTCCTTGAGACTAACTGAAAGTCCCTCTCCAAAGCCTCCCTGAATTCCTCCCACACCTACTTTTTTGTTTGGCGACCGCTATAGCAGCAGTCTTTCTGGCCAGGTGCTGTTTCAGCAACCCCTGGGCCAACGAAGCCTGAAAATACCACCTTCTGCAGCCCGACGACCTCCTTTACTGCTGGTGTCCACCAGCAGATTCTTTGGTTGCCACAACGACTGACACCGATGACCTTCCAACCATAACTTCTAGCAGCCACCTCCACACTGGAGTAGTTTTGATCATCTGATTTGATGTTCCCAGCCTCCCCCTGGATACACGAAAAGTTCTTTGCCCTCACTACATGTCTGGGTCTACCAGGTCTGTCCGGCACCCTCCCCCGCCATCTGATCCAATTCATCATCAGGTGATGAGCAGTTGACACCTCTGCTCCTCTCTTCACCCAGGTGTTCAAGACACACGGCCGCAGATCTGATAATACAACAACAAAGTTGATCATCAATTTTTGTCCGAGGTGTTCTGGAACCAGGTACTCTTAAAATCCTCCCTATGCTGGAACATGGTGTTTGCTATGGTCGATCAGTGACTAGCACAGATGTCCAATAACAAAACATCACTGAGGTTCAGATCAGGCAGACTGTTCTTCCCGATCACCCCCTTCCAGGTTTCTCCATTGTCGCCAATGTGAGTGATGAAGTCCCCTAGTAGAACTACAAAGTCCGCAGTCAGTACCCTTTCCAGGATGCACCCTAGAGGCTCCGAGTACTCTGAACTGCTGTTTGGTGCATAAGCACAAACATCAATCAGAGACCTCCTCTCAGCTACTCATAGTCGCATAGAGGCGACCTTCTTGTTCCCCGGGGAGAACTCCAACACAGCAACTTCGGAAACAGCAAGAGCCCAGCACCTCTCCAGGAGTTTGGTTATAGAACCAGTGCTATGCATAGAGGTGAGCCCAACTATATCTACTTCATACCGCTACACTTCCTGCACCTGCTGCAGTTCTTTCCCTGCCAGAGAGAAGATGTTCCACATCCCCAGAGCCAGTTTGCAAAGCCAGGGGTCAGTACGCCTGGGTCCCCGCCCCTACCTGCTGCCCAACACACAATGCACCCAACTGCAATGCCTATCCCTGCCAGTGGGCACAGATTCCCATGGATTAAGACCTGGCCATTAGACGCTCACCAGCTGGCCTTCCTCCCAGGTCTGGCTCAAGAAAGAGACCCCAGTTTCCCTGTTCTGGGTGAGATGTTCCAGCTCATTCTCAGCTGATTTATCACGGTATATTAAATCACAATCACACAGAAAGCGTTTTGCAGGTTGCCAAATGTGAGGCGCATTACACTGCTTTTTTAAGATTGAATGCCACCAGTAAAAAAACAAACCAACAAAAAAAAAAACGCTTGTAATGCTGTTAGTAAATAGTTTGTTGGGCACAGAGAAACGGAGATCTGTGTGGGTACATGAGACCCTTAAAAAGAGGGTGGATCACAGGGAGTACCACCAGTTGGTCCAGGAGCTTCTCCTCCATGATGGTCATTTCCAGCAGTGGCGGCTGCTGGTCTTTCAAACAGGGGAAGTTCACTTTAAGTTTCCATCATAAAATGTGTCATATTGTAGCGAGGCAGTAACTTAGAAAAGGAACATTTAATTGAAGCCATTTTTTCAACCACACTCATGTCACAGAACCACAGCAACACACACCTCAAAGACTTTCAGATGGGTTTAAACACCTGAACTGTGTCGCACCGCCAGAACTGATTTTCTCTCAAAATAAGTTTCCCTGAAACGAGCAGCACCTGAACACTGGCCCAGGTAACAAACAGTGCTATATAGCAACATTCTCTGAACATTCTCAAATATTACTGAAACACACATTTATTTATATATGAATTCTGCCCTCCGCTGCTTTTGCAGAAAATGGTCTGTGATGGTCGCAATAATGCAACGTTTATGTCTTTATTTACGGTGTGTGTTGTGTGTGTACTGTACAAATGGTGTAAATGAGCTACATGGCTTATGGAAATAAGGAACTCCGGACGGCACTCTGCATTAGGTCCCAGAGGAAGCTGAACTTCGCTGGAAGTGACGATTTTGTCGCATTTATCCAATGAGCATCTTGCTTTGCTGCATAAAAAAAAACGTGCTCAGCGCTGTCACATAGGAGTGCTGGGAGGCATTCACGAGAATGTGTGACAGGGAGGTCGTGTTTGAAAACTGGTGATAAACAGCTGACGTTTGAACATCATAGACATGATGTTAAACGCATCCTAGCGCACGTTCAATGCAATGTAAATTCTTATTTTAATGTAAATTCAATAGTGCATATTTGACCATTTCTTCAATGAAATTTTAGGGGAAGTTCAGCCTCCCTTGTTGTCTCGGAGCAATCGCCCCTGATTTCCAGGCATATTTTAGGATGACTCAGGGGCAGTTTGACAACCTGCTGTCTGTCATTGGGCGTATAGCCCTGGGTATCCAGCAACAGCTACCACCAGTTTCTCCTTCATTGTTTACCAACTGTAAACTTGTTGTGACCACCACAGAAGGCCCGCCTCTCAAATCATCTGATTGGACCATGGGAAAAAAGATGACCAAAAAGAGAGATGACGTGTGGCATTTTTTTCTGCTCTGAGTTGAAGTTTTTTCAACTTGAGGAGCAGCCTAGAACGCAGAAACGTGAGGCACATCGCAACGGAAAAGCTGCGAGCAAAAAAGCTTCATTCTTATTAAAAACAATTAGAAAAAGGCACCAGCTGCTAAAACGCTTTCTGTGTGATCAGGACCTTTAGTCTGGCTCCTTCCCTGGGACAACTCTGCATTGGGAGACCCTATCAGGAGCTTTTTACCCTGGACAACGTAGCCCCCAGGGTCACAGGGACATGCACACCTCCATCATGTTATGATGGCAATTCATGGAGGGGGAAATAAAACTATATATGTATGTATTAACTTAAATTATTCTCATCTCCTCCACTATTTAGTACCAATAATTACTCAGATATTCCTAACGACGCCCATGATAAATGATGTTTTGACCTGGAGTGAGAATAAAATAAATCTTCTGGACTCTCTGACAGGTGCGGTCAGAGTTACAAACATGCCTTGAATATCTCCTTCTCTCAGCCAATCACAGAACAGATACTAGCAGAGTTACTCTACATTACGTATATGTGGTTTAGGCTGCACTGTGTGCAGGAGCACTGAAGTTTACCCACTGTGGGAAACACTAATGATGGAATTCAGACTTGATTCAGGTTTCAGCGGTTACAGTGGCAGTGTTTCTCTGGAGGAAACTGGCTCGCCATATCAAGACACAGCACACTTCCTGTGGTGGTGATGGTGGGGGGCGGGAGGGGGGTGTTCGAGGGGTGAGGCCGGCAGTCAGTCTGTCAGTGGAGCTACTGTGGAGGAGAAATCAGGACTAACTGGGAAAACGTATTATAGAAGTTAAGTGAGAGACTGAGGAACCTGAAGGAGGAGACGGAGGTGTTGAGGATAGGAGTGCAGGAGAAGAGAGGAGACTAGAGGATAAAGTACGTAAAAGAGAAGCAAGCACCAGTGAAAACTATAAGACGAGAAGAAGACACTGAAGGAGAAGAAGGCGGAGAAACATCTGACTGAACAGTTGAAGAAAAGAAGGAGAAACTGAAGAAGAGGAAGTTGGAGAAAAGAGGAGAGACACTGAATGAATCTGATTTGTGCTAAAGACACAGACGGTAAGAGAAGTCAGATTTGTGTCAGTTTATCAGAAACAATTAAAGTGATAAGGATCCATCAGACAGGAAGCTTCCTCCTTTCCTCCTCTTTAGGATGTCTCATGTCTCATGTCCACTTAGTCCTAGTTAATTTTCTTTGCTTTCTTTTACCTAAAACTTTTCTTTATAATGATCCTATTATTATATTATATCCTAAAAAGAAGAAGTCAAATGAGTGGCTTACAACACAGGAAAACACTGTGAGCTTGAACGTTGAAATTGTTTTCATTGACCCTCGATCATTATTGAACCTCAACGGTGCAACTGGGTTTTTCCGCAGTTTGTTCAGTGGTTAGACTGAAGAAGTTTAAACTCTGATTTGTCAGTCCACAGTAAGTTCAGGTGATATTCCAACAGCGCTAACCTCAGACCAGTGGCGGCTACTGGTCTTTCAAACAGGGGAAGCTCACCTGAGTCATCCTATAATATGCCTGGAAATCAGGGGTGATTGCTCTTTGACAACAAGGGAGGCTACCTGAGTAACACTGTTCCCTCTCTCTCCTCGTCCGCTCTTCAGTTTCAATGAGCTCTGCATCCATGTACGTCCGTGTACGTCCGTGTACTCCGTGTTCAAATAAATACGGGCGGTCATCAAATTCAAATGGCTCATCCAGATCCACTTGGTCAAAATCAGGTAAAAATTCAGCCATGACTACTCCAAACAGAGTAACTCTTCGCGTTTGTAAGATCACTCCAGCGGTAACTTCCTGCAATAACTCAACTCTCGTGAGACGTGAGATTTCAGAACCAGACTTGACTTGCCACAACAAACAAGTCCGAATTTATACCCGATTTTGACCAACTGGATCTGGATGGACCGTATTTATTTGAACACGGAGTACACGGACGTACACGGATGCAGAGCTCATTGTTGGCTCATTGGTTTCTACCGTTTTTTTTCCCCGTTAAAGGGGTTTTTTTGGGGAGTTTTTCCTTATCCGCTGCGAGGGTCATAAGGACAGAGGGATGTCGTATGCTGTAAAGCCCTGTGAGGCAAATTGTGATTTGTGATATTGGGCTGTATAAATAAAATTGAATTGAATTGAAATCGAATTGAAACTGAAGAGCGGACGAGGAGAGAGAGGGAGCAGTGTTACTTCGGTAGCACATATACTAAAATTGCAACAGGCAGAACAACGTGTCCGAATCCAGCTAAAGGTAAACACAGACGTTTATTTCTCCTTTCCGTTATGTTGTCGGATAATTATACTAACAATCCAAGCCTATCTGTGTGACAAAAATGCACTTTTAGTGGATGTATCTTGACGTTGTTTGATGCTGTCTGAGTGCCCTATTATTTAATATAGTGCGCGCTCACGGCCTGCAGGCAGTTCATCCCGAGCTTCGTACTGGAGAAATGTCAAATATTGAACATCCTATCACTCATTTAGACAAAAGTAGATCGGAAAATAGGGCCCAGGTTGAAAAAAAACATTAGTTCCCCTTTAATGAATAAAATTAAATTTATGTTGTTTGGGAACAAAAATGTACACACAGATATACAGATGACAACTGACAATGTTAACATTGAAAGAGTTTTGATCGTAGACGAAAAACTCCAGATCAATTACATAAGAAAAAACTGGCAAAGAGCATTGCAATCTCTATTCCTCACTTGTATAACCATATCTGCTGTACTGTGTGGAAGTTTGGGGCAACACTTGCAGCCATTATGCATCAGAAGAAAGCAATAAGGATAATACATAATATTGGGTATAAGGAACACACACACTGTTTTTAATGTCACATGCATTAAAATGTATGGATCTGGTCAAATTTGAAACTGCATTAACCATTGATCATGTTCAAAAGAAAGAATTCACTTCCAGGTAACATACAAAAAATGTTTTGTGACAGGGAGGGGGGTTATAACGTGAGAGGAAAGCTTAACTTTAAAAAACAGTGTGTTTGTACAACTAAAAAAAGTCTGTGTATTTCAGTGTGTGGGGTGGATTTGTGGAATGGGTTGGCAGATGAGCTTAAATAAAATGTAAATGTAAACCATTTTTAAAAACTGCACAAAAAACAAACCCTTGACAGGTACTGGGAATGGGAAAAGCTGTTTTAGGGAAATTTGTATTTATTTAGTATCACCAGATTTATTGTAAATAATTTGGGAATGTAATATAATTAGAAAATTGGGTTGTAAAAATGGGTTAATTGTTGTATGTAACTATATATACATGTAAGAAATTGTACAAATAATTTAAGTTAATAGAGGAAATATAAAATATTGGTGCAAAGAATTTAAGTTAATAGAAGAAAATTGAAAGAGGGGTAGGGACATATAAGTTTGACTTCTACCTACTCTTTTTTGAACATTTCTGTTTTGTTTTTTGTTTTGTTATCACAACATTGTTTTAAACTTTGGTTCGAAATACAGTAATTCATTCATTCATTCAATATAATAAATGAAACATGAATATATGAAATTAAACTTTAATATATAGAGTGAAAATTTGAATATATAGAATGAAACTTGAACATACAGAATGAAATGTGGCTATACGGAATATATAGAATAAAACTCTGAATATATGGAATTAACTTTGAACATATAGAATGGTATTTGAATATATTGACTAAAACTGTGATGAATAGAATGAAAGTTTGAAAATATGGAATGAACCTTGAATATATCTATATATAGAGGGAGAGAGAGAATACGAGTTTAAATATATGGAATGATAATATTTGTGATAAAATTGAGATTTTTAAAATGAAACTTGAGAATTCTGAGTGGATGCTGACAACTCTTCCAACTTTCATTCCATATATTCCAACTTTCATTCCATATACTCCAACTTTCATTCCATGTATTCCAACTTTCATTCCATATATTCCACCTTTCATTCTATATACTCCAACTTTCATTCCATGTATTCCAACTTTCATTCCATATATTCCAACTTTCATTCCATGTATTCCAACTTTCATTCCATATATTCCACCTTTCATTCTATATACTCCACCTTTCATTCCATGTATTCCAACTTTCATTCCATATATTCCACCTTTCATTCTATATACTCCAACTTTCATTCCATATACTCCAACTTTCATTCCATGTATTCCAACTTTCATTCCATATATTCCACCTTTCATTCTATATACTCCAACTTTCATTCCATGTATTCCAACTTTCATTCCATATATTCCAACTTTCATTCCATGTATTCCAACTTTCATTCCATATATTCCACCTTTCATTCTATATACTCCACCTTTCATTCCATGTATTCCAACTTTCATTCCATATATTCCACCTTTCATTCTATATACTCCAACTTTCATTCCATGTATTCCAACTTTCATTCCATATATTCCAACTTTCATTCCATGTATTCCAACTTTCATTCCATATATTCCACCTTTCATTCTATATACTCCACCTTTCATTCCATGTATTCCACCTTTCATTCTATACACTCCAACTTTCATTACATATATTCCAACTTTCATTCCATGTATTCCAACTTTCGTTCCATATATTCCAACTGTCATATCATATACTCAAACTACTATATATTATATTGTATTTACCTATATATGCACACACACACACACACACACACACACACGGTTCAGCTGTGTTGACATCATCACTGATTATCATGATGTGTTTGTTTTTCTGTTTTTCGCAGACTGACATCATCAGCATCATCATCATTCAACTTTCATTCTATACATTCCAACCTTCATTCTATATATTCCAACTTTCATTCTATACATTCCAACTTTCATTCCATATATTCCAACTTTCATTCTATACATTCCAACTTTCATTCTATATATTCCAACTTTCATTCCATATATTCCAACTTTCATTCTATACATTCCAACTTTCATTCCATGTATTCCAACTTTCATTCTATACATTCCAACTTTCATTCCATATATTCCAACTTTCATTCTATACATTCCAACTTTCATTCTATATATTCCAACTTTCATTCTATACATTCCAACTTTCATTCTATATATTCCAACTTTCATTCCATATATTCCAACTTTCATTCTATACATTCCAACTTTCATTCCATATATTCCAACTTTCATTCTATACATTCCAACTTTCATTCTATATATTCCAACTTTCATTCCATATATTCCAACTTTCATTCTATACATTCCAACTTTCATTCCATGTATTCCAACTTTCATTCTATATATTCCAACTTTCATTACATATATTCCAACTTTCATTCCATGTATTCCAACTTTCGTTCCATATATTCCAACTGTCATATCATATACTCAAACTACTATATATTATATTGTATTTACCTATATATGCACACACACACACACACACACACACACACATGGTTCAGCTGTGTTGACATCATCACTGATTATCATGATGTGTTTGTTTTTCTGTTTTTCACAGACTGACATCATCAGCATCAGCATCATCATCATTATAACAAAAGATGGAGATCTGGTTTTGCTGGATTTATCTCTTGGTCTTGTTCAGAAACATCTCGGCTGAACCACCACAGTACACCATCCGCCCCAGCAATGTCACCTTCGACCAGGCCCTGAAGGACTGTTCTCCTGGCGTCCTCACCACCCTCGCCACTAACCAGGAGGTCACAGATGTCCTCAGGCTTGTCTCCAAGTCTGCGTCCCCACTACAGAAGGAGTTCACCTTTTGGGTCGGACTGAGGAAGGTCAAGAAGCAGTGTGTTGTTCCTACACTGCCACTTAGAGGATTCAAGTGGATAGAGGATAATAGTCAGGACTCGCAGGTGAACCGCTGGATCAAGGAACCAGCGTATAGCTGCACTTCGGATCGCTGTGCAGCACTAAAGGGAGAGTTGGATGGATCGACGGTAACCAAGTGGGGTCTGATTTCTGTCACCTGTAAGGACAGTTACCAGTTCATATGTAAGACCCGTGTTAAACCTGCTTCACCAGAATCAGCTATACCAGAACCTACACCTGCACCACCAGAACCTACACCTGCACCACCAAAACCTACACCTGCAAAACCACAACCAGCTACACCGCAACCTACATCTGCTTCACCAGAACCTACACCTGCACCAAAACAACCAGCTACACCAGAATCTACATCTGCTACATCTAAACCACCACAACCTGAACCTAAACTTCCGAGCCAAGGACCAAAACAAGAAACTAACCTGACGCGTGAAACAGGATCTGAACTGCAGGGACCTGGTCTTGATCCTAGTTCTGAACCAGCGCAGGGGTCAGACCCATGTAAGCATCCCTCCCACGATGATTTCCGCTCCATCATTTTGGACCATGACAACATCAAAAGGATCACGGTGCAGTGCTGGCCCAATGTCTTGGTGGAGGTTCGCTGCTGGGGCTCTCCTACTGTGTGGCGGCTGCTGGACAACACCCCCGCCAACTTCAGCACCATCTGCCTGCCGTGTGAGAAAGGCTTCCAGAAAAACGCAACTGGAAAGTGTGTGGATATTGACGAGTGCAGCAGGGGCGGCGGCGCCACCTGCAGGCACAACTGCGTGAACACTGAGGGCTCCTACACGTGCTTCTGCTCTGACAAGGACGGAAAACAGCATGAAGAGGGCTCGCCAGAGTGTGCAGATACAGCGACAGGTGGTATCCTGATCCCAGTGCTAATTGCTGTGGCAGCGCTGGTGGTGCTGGTGGTCATCATCGCAGTTACAGTGAAGTGCTGCCTCATGAGGCGGTCGAAGAAACGAGCCATGAAGAAGGCGGAGAAGATGGCGATGAAGAGCAAAGAAGGCAAGGACTCCTATGGAACAGCCAATGAGAAAGTAGCGACATGAGGGAGCTGTGATTGGTTGTTTTTGGCAGTGACATCATCAGAGTGTCTTCAAAATGACTCCAGGAAGTTAGAAAAAGTTTATCTTTGTTGAAAATGTTTTCTCAAACCAGACTTTCTGAAGTGAAAATATTTTTGCAATCAAGTTTGTTTTCTGTTCCAGTGCTTCCTGTTTCAGGTAACAGGAGCTCACCTGGAGACAGGTGAAACTCTTTAACCTCATTTGCTATTTTTTTCTGATTTAAATTTAAGATTAAAACATTAGACATAAACACTCAACGTTCCCATTGAATCAGACTTTCTGGGGATAACAGAAAAGGACATTTAGAAACCTCTGGATTAGTTTTTTTTTTTTTAAAAATAAATCAAAATTAATGATTTATTATTTAAAAACTGAAGCTTTAATCAGAATCATTAATTAGTACATGTAATACATTTAATTAATAAACAGTTTATTAAAGCATAAACTAAATATTATTTTATAAATACCTGATGTAAATGTGTTTTAGAGTTCTGGAAAAACTTGTGTCAATGACTTTAAATTAAGTGACAAGAAGAGAAACATTAAATTAAATCTGACAATATTTCTGATTCTGTTTATGAGTGTTTTTATCCGTCAGGAAATTAAACTGACTTTATTAGTTGAATTTGTTATTATGATAAAATGTTTTTACTTTTTCATCAATAAAAAAAAATGTTGCTGTTTTGAATAAAGTTTCACATTTTATTTTTAAAACACAGGAAACGTGTGTTTGTCATTCATTCATGTTCAAACTATGTGGCCAAAAGTATGTGGACACCCTTTAATGTCTGGAACATTCAGCTGAGGTGGAGTGAGAGGTTTTAGTGTGGACAGAACGTGACCACAGTGTGTTTACAAAGTGGTTTCCTGAAGAGAAGAAATGTCCTGACAGGAAATGACAGCCCCCCTCAGGTCATGTGACATTATTATATGAACACGCAAGGACACAGTGTGCACTGAGATGTGAGTTTAAAACTTGGTATTATTTTTACAGATTTTATTTTAAATTTTCTGGGCGTGATGATTTTGCACAAATAATGTTTAAAGCAAGAAATAACCTGCAACCATGAAAATATTAAAAATCTGTTCCATGACGGAGAGGAGGGTTATAATTCAATGGGATTATTTAATTCAAAACTCATAGTGTGTAATAATAGAATATGTTATATTGTATTATATATATTTTATTTTTATATTATAGAATATTTTATTATATAAATAATATTCTAATATATATATAATAAAAAAAAATGATAAATATTATGTATTTTTTGTAAGGAAAAGACAGTTGTTAGTATATGCTTTTGGACTGGTTTATATTTGTAAGTCACAGGTATTGGTAGGTTATATCATATACCACAACAGGTTTCTGTAGGATAGATATTTGGTAGTTAATATTATATACATATACATAGGTTATTTTTATGGGACAAAGTAATAAGGTATAACGATGGTATATTTAGAAAAGTATAAGGTATAGGTTTATCTATAGAAGGAAGCTGTCTGGAGAAGAGGTGGAGTTTAATTAGTTTACTTCTTCTCACTCCTTTTCAAATATGTAAATCAAAGTAACTCTACACTGAAAATTGCTTTTCATTATTTGTAAATATAACTTCCTGTCTATTTTTTACACATTTGAAATAAATATCAAATATTATTATTATACTTTTTCACAGTATCTTTAAATATAAACTCAACTTTTTTATATTCAATCAATTTAATAACCAGGAAACTGCAAAAGCCTCATCGTCCTCTGTCTGTCTGTCTGTCTGTCTCTGTCTGTCTGTCTGTCTGTCTGTGTCTCCCTCCCTCCCTGTCTCTCTCTCTGTGTACCGGGGCGTCTCTCCGGTTGAACCGGATCCTCTGAAGCAGCGGCTCGTCTCTCATTATATTCTCCTGGATGAATCTCTCCATCGTCTCTCTGTCATGCAGCTGAACACCTCCTCCTCTTCCTCCTCTTCCTCCTCTTCTTCTCCTCTTCCCGCCACTCTGAGCTCTGTGGAGGACGGAGGCGGCTTCTCTCTGCTGAACGGAGCCGGTAACGGCTCGGTGTCCGGCGGCGGAGCGCCCTCGGCGGGCAGCGCGGCTCTCATCTCCTCCATCTACTCGGTGGTGTGTGTGGTCGGTTTGAGCGGGAACTCCATGGTCATCTACGTCATCTTCCGGTACGCTAAGATGAAGACGGCGACGAACCTGTACATCCTGAACCTGGCGGTGGCGGACGAGCTGCTGATGCTGAGCGTGCCGTTCGTCGTCACCGCCGCGCTGCTGCGCCGGTGGCCGTTTGGCGCCGCGCTGTGCCGCCTCGTGCTCAGTGTGGACGCCATCAACATGTTCACGAGCATCTACTGCCTGACGGTGCTCAGTGTGGACCGGTACATCGCTGTGGTGCACCCGCTGAGAGCGTCCCGGTACCGGCGACCCACCGTGGCCAAGCTGGTGAACGCGTGCGTGTGGATGTTCTCTCTGCTGGTCATCCTTCCCATCATCCTCTTCTCCTCCACCGCCCCAAACTCTGATGGCTCGGTGGCCTGTAACATGCAGATGCCGGAGCCGGAGCACCGCTGGATGGCGGTGTTCGCGGTCTACGCCTTCCTGATGGGCTTCCTGTTTCCGGTGTTGGCCATCTGCCTGTGCTACGTGCTGATCCTGAGCCAGCTGCGGGCGGTGGCGCTGCGGGCCGGCTGGCAGCAGCGCAGGAAGTCGGAGAGGAAGATCACGGTGATGGTGACGGTGGTGGTGTCGGTGTTCGTGGTGTGCTGGATGCCCTTCCACGTGGTGCAGCTGGTGGGCGTCTTCCTGCAGCGTCACGACCCCACCCTCAGCCAGCTGGCCGTCGTCCTGGGTTACGCCAACAGCTGCGCCAACCCGGTGCTCTACGGCTTCCTGTCTGACAACTTTCGCCGATCTTTCCAGAGGATCCTGTGTATGCGCTGGATGGAGGCCCCCGAGGAGCCCCTGGACTACCTGGACTACTACAGCACGGCCCTGCAGAGCCGCAGAGTCAGTCTGGACCAGAACCACCACGAGGACCAGGAGGAGGACAGGACCAGGATGTAGTCTGAGCCCTGATGGCACCACCAGGACTGGGTTTTTATGGTGTTGCTCTGTGACTGCAAATCCTGTGCAACGTCAGGTTATATCAGGTCCACCAGGATCCAACAGGGTCCATGATGGTTCACCAGGATCCATCATGGTCCATGGTGGTCCACCAGGATCCAACAGGGTCCATGGTAGTCCGTGATGGTCCACTACAGTCCACCAGGATCCACCAGGGTTCGTGATGGTCCATCAAGGTCCACCAGGTTCCATAATGGCCCACCAGGGTCCATGATGGTCCACCAGGATCCACTAGGATCCATGATGGTCCACCAGGGTCCATGATGGTCCAAAAGGGTCCATGATGGTCCAACAGGGTCCATGATGGTCCACTACAGTCCACCAGGATCCAACAGGGTCCATGATGGTTCACCAGGATCCATCATGGTCCATGATGGTTCACAAAGGTCCATGATGGTTCACCAGGATCCACCAGGTTTCATGATGGTCCACCAGGATCCATCATGGTCCATGGTGGTCCACCAGGATCCAACAGGGTCCATGGTAGTCCATGATGGTCCACTACAGTCCACCAGGATCCACCAGGGTTTGTGATGGTCCATCAAGGTCCACCAGGTTCCATAATGGCCCACCAGGGTCCATGATGGTCCACCAGGGTCCATGATGGTCCAACAGGGTCCATGATGGTCCAACAGGGTCCATGATGGTCCACTACAGTCCACCAGGATCCACCAGGGTCCACGATGGTTCACCAGGGTCCATGAAGATCCACCAGGTTCCATGATGGTCCACTACAGTCCACTAGGATCCACCAATTTCCATGATGGTCCACCACAGTCCACCAAGATCCTTCAGGTTCGACCAGGGTCCATGATGGTCCATCAGGGGCCACGATAAGGGCTCTAGTTCTGGTCCTCAGAGGTTACACACGAGTTTGTAGATCTGATTGGTCGATCAGGTGACGGAAAACACGTGAACAGTTGTGTACCAACGGGTCGGCCTGGGCGCACACACCCAGTGTGTGACAACAGACTGCAGCTTTAGCTCCGCCCCCTGCAGGTGGACTTGGGACAACATGCGTTCAGGTGTGATTGACCACTGAGCTGCTGAACAGATGATTTTCATTGGTTATTTATTTACAATAAAAAGATCTGTGATTGGCTGATTGTTAGTGAAGTGCACTCTGGGAGTTGTAGGTGACTTGTTTCTTATTAAATAAGATATTTTCTTACATTTAAGTTTCATCTTGTTGTTGTTGTTGTTGTTGTGGTGCATCGAAAGTGACGATGATGATGATGATGACGATGATAATGATGATGAGCTATAATCTGAGCGCTAATCTGACTCAGTCGATGGATCAATAAAGTTGATTATAAAAAGCTTTTCCCTGATCAGATCTGAGGATTTATGTTCCATCTCATCACTCTCATCAGTCATGAACTGATCTCCTGTCAGCTGTGTGAAGGTCACCTCTCTGATGATGTCATAACAACAGCTCAGGACACAGAGGAGGAGGAGGAGGAGGATGAAGATGAGGTCAGGTTCACTGCGGTTCATTCATTCTGTACATAAACCGAGTCACATTAAATAACGTTTCAGTGTTAATGATCAGCACCACACTCTGTCCTTATCTCACTGTAATCAGATTACTTTAAAGGATGCAACAAATGGTTTGTATAACCAAAGAATTTCTGCACAAACCGTCAGAAACTGTCTCAGGAAAGCTCATCTTCATGCTCGTCATCCTCACCAGGGTCTTGACCTGACATCACGTCGTCATGGTAACCGACTTTAACTTAAACCTGTGAAAAACGGGAGCAAAAATAAAAGTGCTGCGTTTAAATAGTTGTTCAGTGTAAAGGGAGCGATTCATGTCTGATGTGATGTGTAGATATGATATGTAGTATTCATCCACCCGTGTGATGTTGTGTTGACACCAAACGTGATGCAAGTTTTCGTGTCACCTTAAGGCCTTTGCACACTGAGTCTGAGTTTCTTTTATTGATGAGTTTTCATAATCTGTCATCCATTACACACAGAAACCTCGCACACTGATTCTAACGTGTTTTGTTGTGAAAATTTGCAATTCGTGACAAAATAAAAAGACACTTTTCCTCCTTTGCCTCTCTGCTCTGCAGTTACCTATCTGACTGTCACCACTCCCTCCCTGTCTTTCATTTGGCACCACAGCTGCATGAAGGGGTGGAGCTGTCCTCCGTCTCTGTCTCCACATCCTCCTCCTCTTCATCATCTACCTGAATATCTGACCTGTTGAAAGTGACCTGTCTGAGTTATGAAATGATTGTGTGCACCCTGTCTGTCTGTCTTGCCTGGGCTGCGTCCCACCGCCACATTTTCTTCACTGATTCTTCGTCAAACGTCTCGAAGGACTCTGACGGAGGCGATAAACACAGAAAATCGAACCTGTACCGAAAATCTTTATGACAGACCAAAGTTTCGGACACAGTGTGCAAACACGATTGACACAATGTGAGGTTGTATTTATTTCTAGACATGCAACAATAAACAGACTCGTGTGCAAAGGCCTTTACTCGTGCTAGAATATTTTGTGTTGACTCCTGTGTTGACTGTGTGAATAATTCGCATCA
The DNA here is from genome assembly GCF_011397635.1 of Epinephelus fuscoguttatus. Taxonomy (NCBI): domain Eukaryota; kingdom Metazoa; phylum Chordata; class Actinopteri; order Perciformes; family Serranidae; genus Epinephelus; species Epinephelus fuscoguttatus. The sequence continues at coordinate 5,489,599 of NC_064765.1, forward strand.
TGTGCGTGTGAAATGGCTGAATAAACTTCCACCAGTACGTCCTTAGCGTTATACGTCCCCAGAGTATCTCAATGCTGATTGGCTGTCACGGCACAAACTGGTCCCTGAAGTTCAAGGACACGAGTATTAAAGGTGTAATAGAATCATAGACTGTAAAAAAAAAAGGAATGGACATAGCAACCGCGATGTCACCCATTGATTTGTGGACTCCTGTTTTGACGCCTTGAGATCAGCATTACCGCCGTCGCCCTCTTCTTTTTCTGGGGCCAGTCATGACCATATTTGGGCAAGAGGTTGGCGTTGTGGAGGAGCAAGGGGTGGATCTGGCTGAGAAGCCGAGGACACTATCAGCAGACAGTCTGTCACTCAGAGTGGCCCTGCCCTTAATTATGAGTAACCTTAAGCCTTAATAAAGTGTAACCAGGTGAATTAGAAAAACACAACCCCACACAGTTGTCATGAATGTTGAAATGAGCTTTAGAGACCAAAACTGTTTTTGTGCCAGGCTGTAAACATGTTTATTTTTGCTGTAAACTTGGAGTCTATGGGGAGTGACTGGCCTCTGCAGCCAGCCTCAAGTGGTCATTAGAGGAATGGCAGGTTTTGGCTTCAGGTTTCGGCCCTGTCGGTTTCTGCTTGAATAGAATCCATCTGAAAAATGGACTGGTGACAAAGATTGTCACAATAGAAAACATAGTACTCAGCTGTCAGGGATATCGTGTGCAGTCTGCAGAGTGGGAGGACAGTGTCTGCTGCAACACTGCAGGAAGCAACAGATTGGGTTACCATGGTGATGTTGGCACAAACCACACACACACACACACACGGATAATAATCTAAGTGCTGTGATGGTCCTCTCCAATCAATCACCAGATCAATATCTCTGTATGCTGATGAAACACAGAAACAAACTGCAGTAATCATTCAGTTATCATTCATTATAATCATTATGTAAGTTATATCTATTGTTTTAAATGTGTTTAATATAAATATATAATTAACGTTCTAGTTCTTCCTAACGATGATGACTTACTGAGCTGCTCTTCATCAGGTGACCTCATCACACCTGTAATAAAGACACTGATCAATAATAACGTGTCTCAGTGTCTCATGTGAGAAATACGAGCTGTGATTGGCTGATTGTGTTCAGTGTATAAAATGTGTTCAATGTGACGACAGAAAAATAACAACCACTGACACAGCAGCTGGGTGAAAGTGTTTGGGCCCCTGGACCAGCCAGAGGACCCCGGAGAACTTTGGAGAACCCTGGAGGAGTCTGGCGAACCCCGGAGAAAGCCAGTGGAATGTGGAGGACCCTGGAGAACCCTGGAGGACTGTGAGGAGCCCTGAAGAACCCCGGAGAGCCCCAGAGAAACTGGGAGAACCCTGGACGGCCCTGGAGTAACCTGGAAAACCCTGGAGAACCTCAGAGGAATCTGAAGGACTGTGGAGGACCCTGGAGAAACCTGGAGGACTGTGGAGGATCCTAGAGAACCCTGGAAGACCCTGGAGGACTGTGGAGAACCCTGGAGGACCCCGGAGAAACCTAGAGAACTTTGGAGGACCCTGGGGGGCTGTGGAGGACCCTAAAGAATCTTGGAGGACCCTGGAGAATCCTGGAGAACCCTGGAGAAACCTAGAGAACTGTGGAGAACCCTGGAGGACTGTGGAGAACCCTGGAGAACCTTGGAGAACCCCGAATAACCCTGGAGAACCCTGGAGAAACCTAGAGAACTTTGGAGGACCCTGGAGGGCTGTGGAGGACCCCAGAGAAAGCTGGAGGACTTTGGAGGGTCCTGGAGAAATCTTGTGGATCCCGGAAGACCCTGGAGAAACCTAGAGAATTGTGGAGGACCCTGGATAACCCTGGAGAATCCTGGAGAACCCTAGAGAAAGCTGGGGGACTGTGGAGGATCCTGGAGAAACCTGGAGGACCCTGGAGAACCTCAGAGAAACTTGGAGAACCCTGGATGGCCCTGGAGTAACCTGGAAAACCCTGGAGAACCTCAGAGAAATCTGAAGGACTGTGGAGGACCCTGGAGAAACCTTGAGGACTGTGGAGGATCCTAGAGAACCCTGGAAGACCCTGGAGGACTGTGGAGAAACCTGGAGGACCCTGGAGAACCCTGGAGAAACCTAGAGAACTTTGGAGGACCCTGGAGGGCTGTGGAGGACCCTGGAGAATCCTGGAGAAACCTAGAGAACTGTGGAGAACCCTGGAGGACTGTGGAGGACACTGGAGAACCTTGGATGACCCTGAATAACCCTGTAGAACCCTGGAGAAACATGAAGAACCCCAGAGAAAGCTGGAGGACTTTGGAGGGTCCTGGAGAAATCTTGTGGACCCTGGAAGACCCTGGAGAAACCTAGAGAATTTTGGAGGACCCTGGATAACCCTGGAGAACCCTAGAGAAAGCTGGGGGACTGTGGGGGATCCTGGAGAAACCTGGAGGACCCTGGAAGACCCTGGAGAACCTTGGAGAACCTCAGAGAAACTTGGAGAACCCTGGATGGCCCTGGAGTAACCTGGAAAACCCTGGAGAACCTCAGAGAAATCTGAAGGACTGTGGAGGACCCTGGAGAAACCTTGAGGACTGTGGAGGATCCTAGAGAACCCTGGAAGACCCTGGAGGACTATGGAGAACCCTGGAGGACCCTGGAGAACCCTGGAGAAACCTAGAGAACTTTGGAGGACCCTGGAGGGCTGTGGATGACCCTGGAGAATCCTGGAGAAACCTAGAGAACTGTGGAGAACCCTGGAAGACTGTGGAGGACCCTGGAGAACCTTGGAGGACCCTGAATAACCCTGTAGAACCCTGGAGAAACATGGAGAACCCTACAGAAACCTGGGGGACTGTGGAGGATCCTGGAGAAACCTTGTGGACCCTGGAAGACCCTGGAGAAACCTAGAGAATTGTGGAGGACCCTGGAAGACCCTGGAGAAACCTGGGGAACCTTGGAGAACCCTGGAGAACCCTTGAGGACCCTGGAGGACCTTGGAGGCCTCAGACAGCTGTAACTGAGAGAACAAGGTGATCACACTGTGAACATGAAGCAATGATGAAGATGCTCCTCAGTGCATCACCATGATTCATCCAGCAGGTGGCAGCAGAGCAGAACATAAGAACCAGCGAGCACAGGAAGCAGAGCACCGACAGACAGGAGACAGCCCTCACTGAGCAGATGACATCATCCTGTATTAAACTCAGTTTCAGGATGACCTGGTTAAATGTGATGTTTTGTGCACTGTAACAGACACACACTCACAGTTTATCCTCCTGACATGAAGGAAATTAAATAAAAACTCATGTAGAGTACAAGTACCTCATATTTGTACTTTAGTGCTGCACTGGAGTGAATCTACTTTCCACCAGTGCCGATAAACTGCAGGTGGTTTGTGGGTAATGTAGTCTGACCTTATTGATCTGATCTCTGAGTTCAGGTGAAACTGGAGGGTCAAAGGTCACATGATGTTCAGGTGAGGCACTTTAACAGAGTTCAGGAGGACTCCCTCACCTGTCGTCTGACGGCAGGAACAGCAGAGGAAGTGTGTGTGTGTGTGTGTGTGTGTGTGTGTGTGTGTGTGTGTGTAGATAGTTGGACTGATAAAACAGAGTTGAAGAGTTCATGGGCGAAACAAAGCCATCAGTGTGACTTTAATAACAGGCTGCAAAACACACACACACACACACACACACACACACACACACACACACACACACTTCTTCCTGTTGTGTTCTCATGTGATGATTCTGCTATAACTTGTCTGTACTGTTTTAACAATGCTCTTAAATCTGTTTTAATTCCTTAACTCTGATATATAACATTATGTATAGTACAGTGTAGTGTCGTTTTTAGTTATTGTATGGATATTAAGTATTAATATATGCTTTAGGTTTATAATATTCTGTATAATGTAGTATAGATATTAGTGCTGATATATCATGTGGTATATATATACAGTATTTATATATGGATGTATAGTTTATAATTTATAGTGTATATGAGATATTAATGGATGTGATGATGTAACTTTGTAACAGGAAGTTGTTTGTTTAACTTCCTGTGAAATTAACCAACTGAGAATTATGTGGCTTTTATTTTGTAAAATAATCCTGAATCTGTCCCCAGTTAAAAACCTGCTCCCCTCCCTCAAGGGCCATAGTCAGGGGCCACATTCAGAGGCCATATTTAAACAACATATTCAGGGGTCACATTCAGGAGCCACACTCAGGGGCCAAATTAAGTTGCCACTTTCAGGGGCCACATTTACAAAAGTGATTCCTGAGCACTGATCACACTCAGAGGACAAATATAAAGTTTGATTAGTTAAATGTGTCAAAGGAAATACCAAAATGTGGTGAAACAGGCCCCAGGCCCTCACAGGGGCCTCCCTCCTGGGCAGTACTCATGATATTGGTGCGCAGTGAACCCTAACGAATATGTGTGCAACGAAAGAACGGGAGCATTGTTCACCCACGCTGATATTCTACAGGAGGGAAACACTGTTTAACCTGGATGAGACAATAATGACACCAAGAGCTTCTGTCCAAGTGTCAGTGCTTCGTGTTGTATCCTGACTAACGAGGGGTTTAGGCAGTTAGGTTAATAAAAGTTGGGATGAGAGTCAGCACCTTCAAGTCTGAGGCCATGGTCCTCTGTCGGAAACCGGAGGTTTGCCCTCTCCGGGTTGAGAGAGAGTTACTGCCTCAAGCGAGGGAGTTCAAGTATCTTGGGGTCTTGTTTACGAGTGAGGGTAGAATGGAGCGTGAGATGGATCGGCGGGTCGGTGCAGCTTCTGCAGTGATGCGGGCGCTGCACCAGTCCGTCATGGTGAAGAGGGAGCTGAGCCAGAAAGCAAAGCTTTCAATTTATTGGTCCATCTACGTCCCAACCCTCACCTATGGTCATGAACTCTGAGTAGTGACCGAAAGAATGAGATCGCGGATACAAGTGGCCGAAATGAGTTTCCTCCGTGGGGTGTCTGGGCTCAGCCTTAGAGATAGGGTGAGGAGCTCGGACATCCGGAGGGAGCTCAGAGTAGAGCCGCTGCTCCTTTGTGTCGAAATGGGTCAGTTGAGGTGGTTCGGACATCTGATCAGGATCCTCTTGGGCGCCTCCCACTGGAGGTGTTCCGGGCACGTCCCACTGGTAGGAGGCCCCGGGGCAGACCCAGAACACACTGGAGGGATTACATATCTCATCTGGCCTGGGAACGCCTTGGGGTCCCCCAGGAGGAGCTGGAAAGTGCTGCTGGGGAGAGGGATGTCTGGGGTGCCTTGCTTGGCCTCCTGCCCCTGCGACCCGGCCCCGGATAACGGATGAAAATGGATGGATGGATGGTTAGTAAAACTACCTGGTTATGGTTCGTTAAAGGTCGCAAGTAATGACTCGTCATGAAACAACTGATATGACAAAATAACAACAGCATACCTTCATCTTTGTGACCCTTAATAAAGCATTCACTTCCACATTCAAGTTCAGGTTTAGGACCAGGTGAGTCTCTACCTGTGTGTCAGTGGTTGCCATGACCTCACATCCTGTCTGCTGGAGTCTGTCAGTCTGTGTGAGGAGTTCATGGACAGGTGACAGGTGAGTCAGTCTCCGCAGTAACAACATAATTATTACCGAGGAGCTTTTAGTGTGACGGCTGCAGGATTTACAGTCCTGTGAGTCACACCGAAACCCTGAACCTCCGAGTCCTGAACCACAAACAGGAACCTTCATGCACGGACCTCCATGTTTTTACCCTCGTTAACCTGAAACAGTCAAACATGAGCATCAATCACAGAGTTTGGTTCAAACCGGACTCATAACACCAGAGACCAGTCAGAGTGGACCCATAGAGACAGAGACTGGTCCAACTGGGTCCAAAACTCAGCAGCACTTAGTCCAGGTCTAACTGGTTCAGAGCTTTGAACAAGGGCAGTTCCTAGTCCAAAATGTCTACAACTATGGGCTCTCACCCTGGGTCCTAGAGATCAAGAGGACTAAGGGTGCTTTCAGACCTAGAGTCGTCTCCTTTGGTCTGAAGCAGGGACTAATGTTGTCACAGAGTTGTATAATTGCCTAGAGCTGGTTCATGTTCTCACGGCAGCATTTACAAGTGGACCGCACTGAGGAGGAAAATGAACTTGAGTTTGACTGAACCAAACCAAACAGAGCAGGTGTGAAAGCACCCTTAGTACAGATCCAACTGGTCCCGAACTCAGCAGAAAGGCTCTGAGTCCAGGTTCAACTGGTCGACGACTCTGTAGCAGGACTTTTAGCTGTTCGAGGGTCAAGGTTTGAATCCTGAACTTTATTTTTAAATCTCAATGAAGCCAAAAAAGTAAAAATGTTTCAAAGCATCTTGAAATGTGTTTTGATTCATAAATCCCTGAAATAGTACCTATATATTTTCTAGTTTAAGTTATGTTAATTTCTTCATCTTCGTCTCCTCCTCCTGCTCCTCCTCCTTCCTGCATTTTGGTGTAAGTGTCCTTTAATCCAGTGGCTCATCCAGTTAATCCAGTGTCATAATGGTGAGCAGTGATCAGTTGTTGCGCTCTGTTACTCGCTCATTAATAGCTTTAAACCACCACACTGGAACCAGTCAACCAGAATAACAAACCAGTTCATGCACCACAATCTGATCTGTGATCTGTGAGACTGGGTCAGTCATGAGGAGCAGTGATATAATGTGACATTGTGTAATAATTATTATTTCTATATTTTTATATTTGATCCAGTTCATTATAAGTTACATTAAACACACACATGTTTTATATGTTTTATGTTCACAGTGCTGCTGCTGAAAAGAAAGATCAGACGCTTAAAATCACATTAACTAACCCACTGTTAATTATGTACTTAAGGTGATTTGATGGGATTTTAAGGGGATGATTAATGGATTCATTAACTAGGCTCACTCAGTATTATTTTAATGTGTTCTTAAGGATTATCTGATTAAAACCCTTAAAACTCTTAAATACGACCAACAACATGGAGGACACTTCACTCACTCACTCACTCACTCACTCACTCACTCACTCACTCACTCACTCACTTATTTGATCACTCACCCACTCAGTCACTCATTTACTCCCGTAGTCACTCACTCATTCAGTAATTCACTCATTCAGTAATTCACTCACTCATTCATTCACTCAATTATTTGATCACTCACTCATTCAGTCTCTCATTTACTCACTTACTCAGTCACTCACTCCCTTATTTGTTCACTCACTTAGTCACTCACTCAGTCAATCAATCAATCAGTCACTCACTCACTCACTTACTTCACTCACTCAGTCACTCACTCACTCACTTCCTCAGTCAGTCAGTCACTCATTCACACACTCACTTATTTAATCACTCACTCATTCAGTCACCCATTCAGTAATTTACTCACTTACTTCCTTCACTCACTCATCCAGTCACTCATTTACACACTTTGTCACTCACTCACTTATTCAGTAATTCACTCACTCACCCACTCACCTACTCACTCACTCACTCACTCAGTAATTCACTCACTCACTCACTCACTTACTACACTCACTCAGTCACCCACTCACTCATCCAGTCACTCATTTACACACTTAGTCACTCACTCACTCACCCATTCAGTAATTCACTCACTCACTCAGTAATTCACTCACTTATTTCACTCACTCACTCGCTCACTAACTTCCTCAGTCACTCTCTCACTCATTCAGTCACTCGCTCACTTATTTGGTCACTCACTCGGTCATTCAGTCATTCACTAATTCACTAATTCACTAATTCACTCACTCACTCACTCACTCACTCATTCACAGACACACTCGACATCACTGATGAGATGTTTCCTGGAGCTTTCACTCACTGGTCTTCATCTGCGCAGTTTGTTCAGCTCCGACAGTCAGTGAAGATTAAAACCTCAAAGGATCTTAATGTATCGTTATTAACTGAATTATTAATGACTCCATATTTACACTTTATTAATTAAGGTACAAAGTAAGGGAAAGGCCTTCCCTTAGTGATTCATTTATTTCAGTCCTTAAATATTTCCACTCATTTGTCCCAAACCTGTGAGAGTCTGTTAAATAAGAATCTGAATGTCACTGCACTGAGCCTCAGAAACATGTTTCAGTTGTTTAAGTTAAGAAGAAATTCAAAAACCCTTAAAATAAGGAATAAGATGAAGAAAGAAGAAAGATAATTAAACACAGATCATTAATAATTAATGAAGAGTCACTCCATCATTACAGAGGCACGTGAGTTCACACCTTCATCTTGTTTCCAATAAAAAAATATTTCCCATTAGATATTAAACTGGTTCAACTGGTGTGTGTGTGTGTGTGTGTGTGTGTGTGTGTGTGTGTGTGTGTGTGTGTGTGTGTGTGTGTGTGTGGAGGAGGAGACCTGGAGGGTTGGACCTGCAGCAGCAGCAGGAGGAGGAGGAGGAGGATCCCATCAGTCCGCAGGTCACCATCACCTCCTCCTCCTCCTCCTCCTCCGCCTCACTAACACTCTGCTTCTCTCTGCTCCTCCTGGCCCGGCTCGGCTCAGCTCGGCTCGGACCAGGACACACACACCCTTATACACGTACACACACACTGACGGACAGACCGAGGAGGACAGGAGCAGGAGAGCGCGGGAGAGCAGGAGCGGGACCTGCAGGATCCGGGTTCCGGCTGCGGGCTCCCGTCATGCTGGGCACGGTGAAGATGGAAGGGCACGAGGCTCCGGACTGGAGCGGATACTACAGCGAGGAGGTCGGTCACACTCTGCCCGCTTTAGCGCTGCTTTCACAGGCACTGTGAGGGTCCGAGACCCGGGTCACACCGCTCCGGATCAGGTCCTGACAAATCCAGATCAAACCTGGGATCAGTTTGTGACGTTAAGAGAGAGAAGTTCTTTTACTTAACTCAAACTTTATTTTATTTTCAAAAAGTGGAGATAAAATTCAAATAGGTTTGAGACATGAAACTTTGATACTGTGCTGATATGTCTGTACTGTAATAATAGTAATAATAATAATAATAATAAATCTGTTTATTTCTTTTATTTAGAATAAAGTAAAAAAAAAAAAAAAGTCAGCGTGAAAGTGACAATTATATTTAATGTTGCGGGAGTTCTGCGCGTGATGGACCGATCGCAGATCAGATCTTTACATTTATTACAACCTGTGTTTCTCAGTCAGTTTCTTTTGATATTATTATGTTGGATTAAGTTTTATTTCAGCCGGAAGTCACATTTAAAAAGTAGACATAATAAAACGCTGTAAAATGAATCTGACAGGTTATAAACTTCACCTCATGTAGACACTTATTCTGGTCCCATAAATCACATTAAAGATCATAAATAAATAAATAAATAAATAAATAAGGTCAGAGCTGAGAGCTGCAGAGAAATTAAATTATGCTATTATATACAATGAAATACATTTTAATTTGAAGCGATATCCTTATAAAAATAAATGAGCTGAATACAAACCATAAGTCAAACTCATATTTTGGACACCTGTCATATGCAGATTAAATTTTCACTCTATATTGTGTCTTATTTTAAAATTACTATTGTATGACAGGTTATTAGTGACGTGTTAAGGACAGTAATCACCTGACAATAAAGTTAATTATCTTATTGGATTATTTGACAGCTCGGCCGCTATGAAATCTGTGCTGAGCTTTAATTATTATACAAATGCTTAATATCATACATATATTATAAAAATCATCTTCACTAGATGTGTGTAAAGTGACTGATCAGCGAAAATTAATTTGATAAAAAATAAAAATCGTGAATTTTTTTTGATTTGATGTATTGATCTGATCTGATTTGATAAATCTGATGTAAATTCAGCTCGTGTATCTGCAGGTTGTTGCTATTAATCAGCTCGCTTTGTTATTTAATATCAATTATCATCAATATGATAAACTTCATGTGTCATATTACTGTTTATATTCTGATTTTAATGTTGTACTGCTGAAATATTTAAAGTCCGTCAGTGCGAGAAACAGCAGCGAGCAGGTCACATTCAAAAATCCCCCAAAACGGGATTGAATATTGTAGAAATTCAAACGTAATTTAGTATTTTTCTTATATATGCTATGTACATTTATTATTATACTGAATATAAAATGTGTTCATAAATATTGAATGTGGTCAAACAGCTGTCTGTCTGTGTGAGCTGGTCTCAGATCAGCTAAAATGGTCAAAAGATGAAAACTTGTCCACTAAAGTGAAACTTGGACATTAAAATGACGGTTTGACAGATTTAAAATAGTAATAAACAATCGCAGTTATAATTAATAGATTATTTTATTTCATGTTTCAGTTTTAAATGTAGCCTAAATGATTAAATTGATTGATAACTGTTTATGATAAAGCGCTGTGTATTAATTTGTCCATTAATGGTGATGTAATCAGTTACTGATTTAATTTAAGGGGATCAATTATGGATTAATTAATTTGATGTATTAAGTGTTTGAAAAACAACTAAAATCGAAGAATTAATTTAAATCTAAAAATCATCTTCTATCGGTTTTTGTTTGTTTTGTTGTTCTGAGGTTAATAAAGGGTTAATTAAGGAGGCCCCTTGTAATCCCTTAATAACATCTTAGACTGATAATTAGGGGAAAAGTCATGAACACCTTAAAATCTACTTAACTTGTTAATGACAAGCTTTTCAAATTAAAGCTTTGGGTTTCATCTTTTTGAGTTCAGGTTTATTTTTGCATCAGTGGTGGGTATTTCTTCTTTTGGAAGAGTGATTTCTGTGAACTCTTTGTTTCCTTCAGATAAAAACTGAAGCAGTTTTACTGACGTTGATCGGAAGATTTGAATTTGTCGTCACAGCAGAAAATGACTCAATTGATCAATCAGATGTAAAAAGAAAAAAAAGGGGGGGGGGGGGGGGGGGCCCAAATAAATCGATAAATAAAATGTGCATTTGTCAATTTGATAACTCATTGTTAGCTGTGCCTGTGCTGGTAGTCTGGCTCAATCTGGACCAGATCAGGAGCGGATCATTAACCTGGACAAAACTGGAAGATTAAATTAAAGCAGAAAAACCTAAACAGATCAGACTGAAGAGATAAACTCGTCTCTGCTGGTCTGTCACGACTTGAACTGGTTTCATTTCAACTGTCTGGTTCTGGTCTCTCTGGGGATGTATTCTCCAGTGGCAGGTCGGTGGGATAGGTTCTGGTCTAATTGGTTCTGGTCTAACTAGTTCTTGTATATCTGGTTCTGGTCTCTCTGCAAGTGTACTCTCCAATGAGAGGTGGTTAGATGGGTCCTGGTCTAACTGGTTCTGGTTTTGGTCTAACTGGTCTGTCTCTGGTCTCTCTGCAGGTGTATTCTCCAATGACAGGCGGTGGAATGGGTTCTGGTCTCGGGATGGGCTCCATGTCGGGCTACATGTCCAGCAGCGGGACCACGTCAGGCTCCTTCAACATGTCATACAGTGGGACTGGTCTGAGCCCCGCCCCGGTTGGGGGAATGGGTGGCCCAGCCCCAACGGCCATGTCGGGTTTGGGAGGGGGTGTAGCCTCAATGGGCGGGACTCTGAGCCCATCCAGTATGAGCTCGGTGTCAGCCCAACAGGCCTCGATGGGTCTGAACCCGTATGGGGGCATGAGTCCCACCATGAGTCCCGGCATGGCCTACGGTGGTGGCGGGCTGAACCGTGGCCGTGACAACAAGGCATTCCGACGGAGCTACCCGCACGCCAAACCCCCCTACTCGTATATCTCACTGATCACCATGGCGATCCAGCAGGCGCCCAGCAAGATGCTGACGCTGAGCGAGATCTACCAGTGGATCATGGACCTGTTCCCGTATTACCGGCAGAACCAGCAGCGCTGGCAGAACTCCATTCGGCACTCGCTGTCCTTCAACGACTGCTTCGTTAAGGTGTCGCGCTCGCCGGACAAACCGGGGAAGGGCTCATACTGGACCCTGCACCCGGACTCCGGTAACATGTTCGAGAACGGCTGCTACCTGCGCCGCCAGAAGAGGTTCAAGTGCGAGAAGAAGATGTCGACAAAATCAGACGGCAGGAAGGAGCAGGGGGGAGGAGGGGGAGGAGCATCTCCCTCTGGGGACTCCATCAAACCTCCAGGACTCCTGGACTCCTCCTCCCTGCCTTCCTCCAGCCAGACGACCTCGCCTCCCGGTCTGGACCTGCGGGGAGGCGTCGGCGGGACCTCGGACCTGAAGGTGTCCAGCTCCCAGCTGCTGTCCTCCCTATCGTTACCCCCCCACTCCATGGCGCATGAGTCCCAGCTGCACCTCAAAGGTGACCCCCACTACTCCTTCAACCACCCGTTCTCCATCAATAATTTAATGTCGTCCTCAGAGCAGCAGCACAAACTGGACCTGAAGGCCTACGAGGCGCTGCAGTACTCCTCCTACGGCGCTGGGGGGGCCTCCGGCCTCGGGGGGAGGACCATGGAGCCTTTGGAGGCATCCTACTACCAGGGGGTGTATCCCAGACCGCTCCTCAACACCTCGTAGTACCCGCTGCACTTCCTGTTTGGACTCTTACTCTCTGCATGCAGCCGTTCTGGACTTCCTGTCTGACTGTGATGATCGACTCTGCTGCTGCTGGTCTGAACTCCTGCACTGTGACCAAACCAGGACACTAAGAGACACGTTCAAACTGATCCCAGGTCTGTTTTCTCCTTTTACACACAGAGTCACAAACAACTACAGCTCATGTTTCAAAGGTTCACAGTCCAGCAGTCACATGCAGCACTGCTGCAGCAGGTTCCCTCATGATAGCGATTTCCACCCAACAGTAGTCGGGACCCCAACAGGTCTTAGAGCTCAACAGGGTCCAACAGGAGAGTTAAAAAAAACACTGTTCGAGGTTAAAAAACCCCATCTGAACATAAATAAATATCCAGCATTCATTCTGTCCAATAATATAAAACAGGTTTTAGACGGAGACAGAAACTGGTTTGTTGGTACTAGTTGGTTTACTGGATGTATTTCAGCCTCGCAGTGACTCCAGAGCTTCAAGTTTAATATGAGAGTCAAGAACTGTTCACAGACCAGAACTCAGCCGAAAGACTGCAACTTCACTATCAATTGGTTTTTGGTAATTTGATTTCAAATTAAAAAGGGGCCAGACATCCCAACCTGAGTCAAGATCCCCAAAAAATCCCTACCTGGGGTTCTGGAGTCCGGAAGCCCCTACGTATCCAAACCTGAGGGTCTGGACCCCCCGACAGATCCCTACCTGTGGGGCTGCACTCCCAAAAAATCCCATCCTGAGGGTCTGGACTCTGGAACACCCTACATATCCAAACTTGAGTGCCTGGACCCCCCACCAAATTTCAATCTGAGATTCTGGACTCCAGAACCCCCTACATATTAAAACCTGAGGGTCTGGATCCCCCTACAGATCACTACCTGTGGGTCGGGACCCCCAAAAAAATCCCAACCTGAGGGTCTGGACCCCCCAACAGATCCAGAACCCCAACAAAGGGGTCTGTGTTGGGTCTTTTGAAGTCACTTCACAAAGTTTAAGATCTGTTTCCTGCAGGCCACTAACACAACTCCAGCTCCCATGATGCACTGCACACTGATGCTGTACATTAGATCTCACAGTGACTGAATGAAGCAGTTTGATTCTCTCTGCTCTCTCTGACATGTTCGTATTTACACTGCATGGTTTTATTTTGGCGGGGCTTTGGGCTTTCCTGCTGATCAGACTGAGCTCACTTTAAAGATATTTAAATATTAAGTTAATGAAAGAAAAATAAATTCAAATAAAACAACCCGTCGTCCTCGTCACAGATGCTTTTATTTATGTTCTTTTATTTATGTTTACATGAGCATGAGGAAGAAAAACTTTCATAAAGAAGATGGCGACATGGTTTGTGTGACAGAATCATGTTTACAGTGTCATTAACACCCCGAGGGCCCTCACAGGGCCCCGGCCCACAGGTCAAAGGTCACCTGTTGATGATGAGGTTGCGACGCTGACAGATTATTGTAATAATATAATTTTTTTTGATCAGGATTTATTTCTCCCATGACCTCGTCGGCTCTCAGCTGACCTCCTGAGGGGTCGCGACCCTCAGAGTGAGAAACCCACACAGATAAAAAGGCCTCTCATTTAAAGGGTCAGTTCACTCAAACACTCTCCGGCCTCGCTGTTTGTCATCGTCTGTATCCGGGCGGATTTTTAATCGCTTTCCCACCATTTGGTCTGTACATGTATTTTTTTTTTCAATGATGTTTTTGCATCGATGAAAAGAGGGCTTAAAACATAAAATACAAACTTTATGCGTAAATAAAGACAAAAAATAATTTTACCTGAATTATTTTCTGTCTTCATTATTTTGAATTAAAACAAACAGATTATATTGATTAATAAGGTCCGCGTGTGTCTGTCTTGGTGTAATATATGATACAAATAATTGAAAACATCAGTTCTCCAAAAGGAAAAACAGCGACATTTATCAGAAACTTAATAAATAAATTGAATAAAAACAATTTAAATATTTTGTATGAATAAATGAACATGAAATATTTGAATTCTGAGTTAGTATTTTAATTTTTTGGACTTTAAAGGGTCAGAATAAATAATATTTTACGAGCTGATTTTCACTCCTGAAATTTTGTTGAGAATCATTGATGGTAAAAATAATTAAATGTTTAGTCAGTAAACTGGAAAAAAAAAAATCTTATTGGTGACTTTTGTGACTCATGAACCTCGTTTATTTGGGAAAATTAATCATTTATTTGAATTAAAAGAAAATAAATTATTTGTCAGAGATAAAACATAAAAGTTGTCTAAAAGAAATTCTTGATTTGAGAACTACAGATTTGGAGACTCTTTGTTTGGTGACTCTCACTGTGTGTGTAAAAGGAGAAACTACTTCCTGTTGGGTGTATTTAAATCGCAGCTCTTCTGTCCATCACTGATTATTGATTATTAATTATTATTCCTACCATGTGCATGAATGAAGTGGGAGGTCTTCTTCTTCTTCTTCTCTTCTCTGGAAAAAAAGCGGCTGACAGACTTCCTCCTCCTCCTCTTCATCAGGTTGTTGTGTGTTTGTCGGTTTTTGACTCTGCTGCATGGTCTTCATCATCATCATCTTCTTCATTTCCATGTTCTTCTTCCTCATGTGCTTTTCCTCTTCATGTTCTTCATCTTCTTCTTCATGTTCTTGTTCTTCTTCACGTTCTTAACTTATTCTGTCATTTTCAAATAAAGCAAAGAAACATTGATTGATTTGTTGTTGATTATTGATTATTGATTGTGCTCGGGTCACAGCTGAACTTCACTTTACACTTTTATCATTTAAAAAAGATCAGCACATCAGTTATCTTTAATTAAGCACTTAACTGTCTGATAATGAAAACCTTGTATCTCGGAAACATAAAACACATCAGTTCATCTAAAGAATTCAATATCAACACATTCATCTGGACAAACGTGGTTTGGACTGATTAATAAAAGCGATCAGAGTTATTGATCAGTAGTAGGTTAATGATTATTTTTAGTTTCAGCAGCCACAACCTGGCAACCCAAAGTTCTTCTTGTTAACGGTTTATAACGCGTCTATTAAGAGTTAATAAATGATGAATTAACTATCTTAATAAGAGTCTATAAAGTTATTACAGTCAAAATAATTACATATAATTAAGAATTAAAATAATTTAGAAGATTTTGGACAAAAGTCTGGTGGAGAAACACTGAATACTTCATTTATTCTTAATGTAAAATACTTAATTATTGTTGTTATTATTATTGAAGCCTATTAAATCTGAATGTAAAAGTTTGTCTTAGTTTAGTTTTAACAAACAGCGCGTGGACGGTGTGTCCGCGTGAAAACCTCGCATCTCCGGTGTCGCTGATGCTCGGCCTTTTATCGGCCTCATGAAAATATGCACGTGAATAAAACAATGAAATCTGCGCGTGCTTGTCTTCACAGTGTGGAGATACGAGGTCTCCACATTGACAGTGAGATCAAATGTAAATATGTGTGTTTATTTTTAATGCTTATTCGTTTTTATTTCTATTCTTTTTCACGTCGAAAGAAAAAAATGTTAATCAGCGTGTTATTTTATTTTTGTGTCCAAATTTAATGTTTTCTTATTTCATGGATGATCATCACTTGTTTCGTTTTACTGTTTAATTTTTAATTGTTGTCTTCTTTTGTTGTTTGATAGACTATTTTTTTCCGTTGTCTTTGTGTGAAGTTTTCTCCGTGTTTCCTTCTTGTTTATTTGTTGTTTTCTTCTTGTTTATTTGCTGTTATTGTCTCCTTATATTTCCCCGTCCCTGTCCGTGTCTGTGCAGTGGGACTCGGGTTGAGCCGGCAGCCCTCGGCTCCCTGTCGGCTCTGTCTCCCTCCTCCGACATGCTGCTGAACAATAAGCCGAACACGGTGAACCTCCTGCGGCCTCAAAGCGCCTCAAAGCGCCGCCGCTGTCGCCGGATTTCGAGTGTCTTTGTGGGCTGTAACCTCCGCCGCCGCTCCGTGAACCTGAACACATCCCGACAGATTTCACTTTGATCTGAAGCTTTTTCACACATTTTGGCCGCAGAGCCGCGAAATGTCTCAAATGATCCGCTAATTAGCCGCTAATTACCCGCCAACATGATCCCCGAAGCGGCGACACGGACCGACAGCACGGAGACACGGAGCCGAGAGGAGCCGCACACACAGGCCTGCAGGTCATACACAGGCCCTTATAGGCTTTATATACTTATACATGACTGTGTGAGCAGGTTATAGACAAATATATGAAACCACAAATACTTATACATGATAATATAAATTTAAAACACACAAAGAAAAACATTTAAAATAAAATAAAGTGGTCGGATGATTATTTCAGATAACTTTATAAAATAAAAGCCTTTTTATTATTTTATTTTCGAGCAGTTTGTTGTTTTATGTAAACAAATTAAACACCATCGCATTTTTAAAGTATTTTTGTTTCATGTTTAAATGTTCAAAAACTAAAATAGATTCATTTCTTTTAATTACCGTTTTTCTTTCTTTGTGAAGATCAAATATTTTGTGTGCTTTTGTTTTTATTAATTGTGTCATAATTTAGAAAAAAAATCAACAGACATTTCGTTTGTTCTATTTTTGTTAAAACAAACAAACGAAGCCACGTGACATTTCAATTCAATGATTTGGTTTTAATTTGTTTCAATGAGATTTTAATTTAAGATAAGAAACTGATACGTGTTTAATGAACCCAAAGATTAAACCAATGAGCAGATAATTAGGAGGTGATAATTAGACTGATTCCGTTTGTGAAGAAAACATATTTATTTTTTCAGTTAACTGATCAATATTTAACCAGAACAAAGAGCTGAGCTTTAGGTCAGTGTGATGCGTTCACTGACATTTGACAACAGTAAATAATGTGCTGCAGGTTGTGTAATGTGTGTCAGATATGTGTGATATGTTTTATGACATTTGGTTTGAGGATCAGCCGCCGTTTTACTGACGGTGACCTTCATGATTTAACCAAACACAGGGAGGCTTTTATTGTGGAGGGTCAGAGCTGTCATCACTGAAGAGAGAGATAAAATAAAATATGATAAGATATGATGAAAAAAAACTTTAGCTGAGGTTTAAAAAATGTTTTAGCATGTTTAAGAATCGGTTTAAATTTCACTCAAAAAAAAAGTGTGTTTAAGATATGTGTTTACACAACTACATCACACACACACACACACACACACACCCCTCCTCATCTGTTTACTGCTGCAGTGAAAACCTCGTATCTCCAGACTACATTATTAACTGTGCAGAGGAAAGAAATGAATCAGACTTTAATTTGTGACCCTGTGATGGAGAAACAGATCAGATGTTAAAGATGAAGCTCAGCTTCAACAAGACGTTAACCTTCACTAACAAGATCAAAATATTAGTACAAATATACATGATAATAAAAACCACAAAGAAGACAAACTGGAGTTAAATGTTCTTTGTGTTTTGGAGTGTCCCAATCCATCAAAACCAGTCAATGATCTCAGAGTTCATTTATGTTAATTTTTTTATTTATTAACACTTAAAAATTATATTTTTATTTCTAGTCTCTCTTTCGTTGCTGTTCAACCCTGAGTTAAAATTTAAAAAATGATAAAAATATTAATAGATACATAAATAAATAATTCTGTAAAAAGCACAAATTCTAAATCACCATATGTGGAGATACGTGGTTTCTACCAGGCAGCAATTCTATTTCTAATAATTACATTTTTAGTAAAAGTTTATTTAAAAGAACATTTTGTTCCATAAAATCCGACAAAAAGATAAAATGAAATATTCATTAATATAATAATAATAATAATCATCATCATCCTGAGAATTGGTTCAGTTTGATTTTTATTTGCTTCAAATTCTTGTTTATGTTTGTTGTTGATCTTAACGTTTTATTTGACCGAAAAAAAAATCAGCAGTTATTTTGACATTTATTTTAATATTTCTTTCATCTAAACTAAATATCGTCTGAATATTAATATCTTTTATTCTTCTGTTCGGTGTTGTTTGTTCCAAAAGATTCAAAATCAAAAAGAAGAAAATATATTTATGCAGAAAATACTAAAATAAATGTGCACTTAACCGCCTGACTACTTCTTTGTACTTTTATTATTTTGAGATTTCTATAATTCATAGAAAACATGATGAGCTGATAAAAATATGATGCCAACAAATTATTAAATGGTTCAAATGAAAAGTAACATTAAAGATGAATGATACTGAGGTACTTTTACTCCAGTGAAGTGTTTGAGGACTTTAAAACAAATTAACGCTGAAAATACTAAGCGCTGGATTTTAATATAAAATCATCTGTTTTTATACATTATTATATTTAGATTTTTCTCTGTGTGAATTACAGCTTCTAAACATTCATTAAAATAAAACTAAATATTTGTGCCACCCAGTCTGCTGTAATACGAGCCATATGTTCTCGGCGGGGCGGAGCGGGGCTGCTCGGGGCCCTCCGGCGGTGGCGGCGGCCCCGGGGCCCCCAGCATCATCTGAGGAAAGCTTTTCTCTCCACTCGCGCCTTATGGAGGAAAATGTCGTCCACAATACGACGGCCCTCGGCCCCTTTCTTCCCCTCGCCTTTCATTCCCCCACTAGAAAGACACGAACAGGGGCCCCGGGGCCACTCAGACCTTTTCATGGGGATTGGAATTAATTATCTCCAATAACACGATTGTGCTCGAGCAACGAAAAGAGCAAAGAAGAAATCCCCTCCAGAATAAGAGGCAGAGAAGAAGAAAGGAGGACGATCAAAGACGACAGAGGGAGAGGGCTAGAGACACCGAGACACAGAGAGACAGGGACAGAAAGACAGACAGAGACACTGAGACAGGCAGAGAGACAGACAGCGACAGACAGAGACAGACAGAGACAGTTCGATAGACGGAGGAAGAGACAGACAGAGAGGGACAGAGATACACAGAGAAAGAAAGAAAAAGAGACAGATACAAAGGGACAGACAGAGACACAGATAGAGGCGGAGAGACAGACAGACAGACAGACAGACAGACAAAGAGACAAACAGACAGACAGACAGACAGAGACATAGGAACAGTTCGAGAGACAGAAAAGGAAACAGACAGAAAGGGACTGATACACAGAGAGAAGGGGACAAAGTAAAAGAAAGAAAGACAGACAGACAGGGACAGACAGAGAGACAGCTGTTGTTTGTCCAACTGTTGGGGGGCGGGACGGGGGACCAGTAGACGGAGATTTATTGATCTGATAATCTTTGATATATTGCATGTCAATATGTGATCTGTACATCTGATTTCGTTCCAGACGAATGTGTGATCAGATGTGAGGAGGGAAGTTACCTGATGTAACTGGAGTTCTGTGAGTCCTGCTGGACAGAATCAAGGTCCTGGACTGAGGAGGTGACCATGAACCAGAGCTCAGACACTCTGAGTCCAACACCTGAAGAGCAACTGGAAGAACACCTAAAGGGACATAAAGAGGGACAGGAGGCACCAGAACCACATAACCATTCAGACCACCAATGAGACTATCATCAACAAGACCACCATCCAGACCACCAACATCACCATCATCCAGACAATTAATGAGACCTGTATACAGACCATCAACAAGACCACCATCCAGATCATCAACCAGGCCACGATCCAGACCACCAATGTGACCACCATCTAAACAATCAACGAGACCATCAACAAGACCATCATCCAGACCACCAACAAGACCACTATCAACAAGACCACCATCCAGACTATAAATGAGATCATCATCAACAAGACCACTATCCTGACCATCAATGAAACCATCATCAACAAGACCACTATCCTGACCATCAATGAGACCATCAACAAGACCACTATCCTGACCATCAATGAAACCATCATCAACAAGACCACTATCAACAAGACCACCATCCAGACTATAAATGAGACCATCATCAACAAGACCACTATCCTGACCATCAATGAGACCATCAACAAGACCACTATCCTGACCATCAATGAAACCATCATCAACAAGACCACTATCCTGACCATCAATGAAACCATCAACAAGACCACTATCCTGACCATCAATGAGACCATCATCAACAAGACCACTATCCTGACCATCAATGAAACCATCATCAACAAGACCACTATCCTGACCATCAATGAAACCATTATCAATGAGACCACCATTCAGACCATCATCCGAACCATCAATAAGACCGTCATCCAAGTCATAAATGGGACCATCATCTAGACCATCAATGAAACCATCATCCAGATCATCAATGTGTTCACCATCCAAACCATTAATGGGTCCATCATCCAGACCATCAACATCATACAGATCATCAATGAGACCATCATCCAAACTATCGACGAAACCATCATCCAGACCATTAATGAGACCACCATCTTGACCATTAACGTAACCACTATCAACAAGACCACCATTCTATTAATGAGACCATCATCTAAACCATCAATAGGATCCTCATTCAGACCATCAACAAGACTATCATACAGACTAACAGCTAACAGGTGAGTTCAACTGAAGTCATCTGCATCTATCTATCTATCTATCTATCTATCTATCTATCTATCTATCTATCTATCTATCTATCTATCTATCTATCTATCTTAACCACTCTGAACTTAGAACCAGAAAAAAGTCCTGACAGCCAATCACAGAGCAGCGATCCTGATATAAACATCAACACAAAGACACACACACACACACACACACACACACACACACACACACACACACACTCCCAGGTGGCGTCAGAAGTTGGAGCTCCAACAAACTGAGTCTTTCTTCAGAACAAGCAGATTAACGGCTGCAGGATTAAAACCAGGACACCCAAGTCGACCACGAGTGGTCCACCGTTACCATGGTAACCAGTCAGCGGGGGAGGGAGGGGGGCAGAACACACACACACACACACACACACACATATAACCTCCATATTGACGTTGTCAGGTGGAGAACTTGTATCTGATGTATTTTTTATCTGCATGTTGAATAAAACAGTTTTACTCTTTAAATAACGTTTATATTTTCAGTGTTTTTGGTGACGTCGTTTTAATATTTACAGATTTCACTTAGCTGCTCAGTGTTTTACTGGAAAAAGGAAAAATAAATTTAGTTGACAGATTTTTAAGAACTGAAATTTTGTAGAAATTACAGGGAAATCTAAATGACCATAAAAGAAAAAATACATTTTTATTATTCATTTGTTATTGGAGAATTTTTATCGTCCAACATTTGGACTGACATGTGGTTCAGTTGACTCTCTGCTGTTCTGATTATTAATCTTTCCAGGAAATTAATCATAAACAGGGATTTTTCTTATTAATTTAATTATTAATTTTATTAATAGTAACAAATAAGAGTATAAATTCACCATTGCATTTTTCTTTTTTTCCATACGACCTCTCAGATTTCTCCTAAGGCCTCTTGGATGGTGTCGAGCCACAGGTTGGTAATCAGTAAAGTCTTTTCCACTCTTTTATTTTGTTGGATCTCATTTCCTGTTTTAAATGAATTAATTTAACTTCTGTCTACACAAAGGTTTTAAGCATAATTATATGTCTCTATATATATGCAACACAAAATGATCATTTTTCATTTATAACCCCAACGTTTTAGATTTATATGTCAAAATAAAAATAGTTTTAGGAGAGAATAAAATAATTTTGTTTTTTATTTAAATATTTTTGAACTTTTCAGAGTAAAGCTCCGTCTGTTAAACTTTGACTCTTTAATTTTCCTGTTGAATGCACTTAAAACTGGACGAATTTAACAGCAGCGTTTCAAACATCATCAGAATCTCAACATAAGTGTGTGTGTGTGTGTGTGTGTGTGTGTGTGTGTGTGTGTGTGTGTGTGTGGACTGCAGCAGAGGTCGACCAATCAGTTTGGTCCTCATGTTTGGACAGTGTTAGTATGCAGAGCAGACTGTGTGTGTTTAATGTGTGTGTGTGTGTGTGTGTGTGTGTGTGTGTGTGTGTGTGTGTTTGAATATAAAGTGACTTTTCGTGAAACCTTCAGAAAACAGCAGTGTCAGCAGTTTGTTCAGTCAAACACACAAAAACCCGTCAGCAGTACATTTACTCAAGTACTGTACTCGAGAATTTCCATGTTTTTGTACTTCACTACATTTAAACATTGAAGTGTTTCTCAGTAAATTATTTCAAGTTTCACCCGTTTAAATTTCTAAAGGGATATTTGTTGGACGGACAACATTGCTGTGAGGCAGTGAATCAGTTCCTCTTCTTCTGTGGTGTTTCTGACAGAGTGTTTAATATAATAACCTGCTGGAATTTGAAATATCAGATTTCATGGTCTAAATATTGTTTTAAAACAAACATTTTGTGGAGACATGAATTATATTTATTTAAAATGAGTCAAACTGAAACACAGTGAATCTGGACTCGTGTGGAAGTTTGTTAAAGTAGAATTTAAATTCTACTTACTTTAAAACAGGGGTGTCAAACTCATGCAGCCTAGTTTGTTCTCCAGTGAGTCAGACCTGTAAAACCATTACATAATAACCTATAAATAACAACCCCCTCAAATTTTTCCCTTTTTTAAATGTAAAGAAGTCCATTCTAAAAACAGTCAACCATTAAAATAACAAATGATGAACAGCCTGATATCCTCAGAAAAATATGTACAAATTCAACAGTATGTCTGTTTTTCCACATTCAGTCAGTCGACTACTCACTTTCATTAAATGTGACTTTTTAAAAATAATTTTCCACTAAAGTGGAGGCTATTAAACAAGCAGGTGAAGTCATCTATTGTTTTACGATAGAAGTCTGATGCAGATTCTTTTGTTCAGAAGCTGCTGGTTGACAACATTTTGCACAATGTTCAAAATCTTTAAATCTGACCACAGTAAGTATTCATCGTTATTTCAGAGAGCTGTGTTCTGGTCAGAGTGAAAAGCCTCTGAAGCAGCATTTTACATTAAGTATCTACGCACTGTTTAAACTTGACACCTCTGAGGACCTGATCACTAACAAAGTGTTTTAGCAGCTGGAGGCGCCTTTTTGTAATTGATCTTAATGCGAATGAAGCTTTTTGCTTTTGTTGCAACACGCCTCACCTTTCTGGCGTTTTTGCCAGAACGCTCTGAACGCTTCAAGTTGAAAAAACTTCAACCCATAGCCCAAAAGCACCCACGTCATCGCTGCCTTTTCCCCATTGTCCAATCAGATGATTTGAGAGGCGGGCCTTCTGTGGTGGTCATGACAACAAGTTTACAGTTGGTAAACAATAGAGGAGAAACTGGTGGTAGTGGTTGCTGGATACCCAGAGCTATACGGCCCGACGATAGACAGCAGGTTGTCAAACTGCCCCTGAGTCATCCTAAAATATGCCTGGAAACATCCATGATGGAGGAGAAGCTCCTGGACCAACTGGTGGTACTCCCCATGATCCAGCCTCTTTTTTAGAGTCTCATGTACCCACACAGGTCTCTGTTTATCTGCTGACAGCCTCTCACCCTCAACCAGAGCTACAGACAGTACCCTCTGCCTCAACATGGCAGCAGCTACACACTGATTACTGCGGGGAAATGAATAAAAGAAATAAACATTGTTTACATGGGAATGTTAGGAGGTGATGGGGTGGTTGCCTGGCAACAATAAAAAGGCGCAGCAGGCGTTTTTTTTTTTTACTAGTGGCATTCAGTTTTTGCGGCCTGCAAAACGCGTCTGTGTGATCAGGGCCAAGTGCATCAATATTATTAGTCCAGAGGTTTAATATTTTCCTACTCTGAACATAATGGTTTTCTTATCTTTTTTACTTCTGCCATTTTTTTTTTTTTTTTTTACTATCTATAGCTGAACTTTGTGAGGCAGGACACATGGAGCTGCCCCCTTCCTGTGGACAGCAGGACAAATGGCTGCTGCAATGCTAAGCTAACGGTATCTTAGTAAAGAAACTGTGTAGAAAAGAGCGCCAATCACAGGACACTGAGCCAACGCCATGGAGTCAGCCTTTCCATTATGCCTGCTGTGGTTTATATTTTGGAGACAATGTGATGATCAACCCTCTTGACCTCCTACTTTATCACCAACGATCAGCGCATGCTGCATTTAGTCCACAGGAGACTGACCGTGTTTTCAAACCTGATGTGAACCATACTCCAGATCATCTTTTCTTTTGGACCAGGCCACAGACTGACGAGTATACTGTCCATTTTTCATTTTCATCCGCTTACCTGAACCAGGTCGTGGGAGCAGCAGGCTGAGCAAAGAACTCCAGACGTCCCTCTCCAGCAATGCTTTCCAGCTCCTCCGGGGGATCTCGAGGTGTTCCCAGACCAGATGAGATATGTAATCCCTCCAGTGTGTTCTGGGTCTGCCCCGGGGCTTCCTACTAGCTGGACATGCCTGGAACACCTCTAATGGGAGGTGCCCAGAAGGCATCCTGATCAGATACCCAAACCACCTCAACTGACCCCTTTTAACTTAAAGGAGCAGCAGCTCTACTTCCTCTGACCACCCTCTGGATGTCTGAGCTCCTCATGCTATCTCTAAGGCTGAGGAAACTCTTGTATCTGCGATCTCATTCTTTCGGTCACTACCCAGAGCTCATGACCATAGGTGAGGGTTGGGACGTAAATGGACCAGTAATCGAAAGCTTCGCCTTCTAGCTCGTCTCCTTCTTCACCACGACGGTCCAGCACAGTGCCTGCATCACTGCAGAAGCCGCACCAAACTGCTGATCCATCTCACGCTCCACTCTACCCTCATTCGTTAACAAGACCCCGAGATACTTGAACTCCCTCGCTTGAGGCAGTAACTCTCTCCCAACCTAGAGAGGACAATCCACTGGTTTCTGGCAGAGAACCATGACCTCAGACTTGGATGTGCTGACTCATCCTGACTGCTTCATACTCAAATGGCCCCAGTGCACGCTGGAGGTCACAGAAACCAACAGAATCACATCGTCTGCAAAAAGCAGAGATGCAATTCTGAGGTCCCCAAAGCGAACGCTTCCCCCCCCCCGGGCTGCGCCTTAAGATCCTGTCCATGATGTTCACAGACAGGATCATGGATGGTACACAGTGTTCACATTAATCCAACAAACTGGACTTTGGGACCAAGGACCATGAAGGCATAGAATAGGACCTGTCGGCTGATAAGAGGGAGGAGCGGGACTGAGTCCTGAGGAAGTGTCTGTTCTTTGCAGATGATGAGGTTCTGTTGCAGTAAGCACAGCAACATTTCCTGATTCGTTACAGTTGCTCCGATGTAAAGAATAGATAATTATAAGAAGTAAGAATAAGAGTACAAAATATAAGTATGTAAATATAAAGCAATAAAGTAAAATAAAATAAAAAAAATGGCAATGAAAATGTGCATTAAAAATAAAATCTAAAAATTCAAGAATGAAATGTGCATTATGCTACAGTGTTTAACACTAGTATTTAAGACATTAAAATTTAATTTTGTGAAATTTAATTACAATATATACATTAATAGAGTTAACAAGAATAGAATAAAAGTAAACATGTGAAATGTATACAGTTGTGTGCACGACAAAGTCGTATACTGAAAGATCTTGCACAGTTGAATAACTGCATCCAAAAGATGATTACAAATCATAAATGCACAGGTTGTACAGGTTGATGGCCACAGGCAGGAATGACTTCCTGTGGCGCTCTGTGGTGCATCTTGGGGGAATGAGTCTGTCACTGAATGTGCTCCTGTGTCTGACCAGCACATCGTGGAGTGGGTGGGAGACATTGTCCAAGATGACACGCATCTTAGACGGCGTCCTTCTCTCTGACACTGCCACCGGAGAGTCCAGCTACGCCCCCACCACATTATGGTCCTGTTCGGTTTCTCTCTGGTGTTCAGCTGATCTGATTTGTCTGATGAAGCTTCATCTGCTTCCAGTATGACCGACTTGTTGGAAGTTGTCAAAGTTAAATTTTAATTTGAAGTTTTTAGGGAACATGAAGTCAGAGCGGCTTCCTCACATTTGTCACAGCGATCCTCTGAAATTAATCTGAGCAGAGTTTCTGTTTAAAACAGGAGAGTTTAAAAGACGAACCTTAAATCAACAGATGAACTAAAAGGCAGACTGATCTTCAATTAGAGGTAAGGACGGGGAGGAGGAAGAAGAGGAGGTGGGGGAGGAGGAAACCTTCACTACAGAGATTCTAGAACAAGAATTATGATACCAGTGCCCTTAAAGTGATACTGATATCAGTAAAGTACTTCCTTTGTCACCTTTCTTTTCTACACCCATTATGTGAATGCAAGTATTGGTGGTAAAATACCACCAGACACCACAGGCGTGTAGTGTAACATTAGTAATATTATTGTAATATTATTACTGTAAGGTGTTACTGCCCAACACTGAATACAAATGACAGAAAAGTTCAGATCTAACTTTGTAAATATAACTACAGACGTTAATGGAAAATTAGTAATAACATTTTATTGCAAGCCAACACAAAATTAAGAAAAAAAAAGAATACAGCCATCATAAACATATTTTTAACAAAAGTACCAAAAACAAAAGTCTATTTGATTCACCGTCAAACATCTGAAAATCAATTCAAATACATTATCAGAAATATTTCATGAGTAGAAACATAAGATAAACAGAAGAAACATCAAAAGAGACGAAATACTCAAAAACACAACATGTTTATAAAGAGTAAAAATTAAAAAAAAAAATCTTTAGACAAACCTGACGACAGAAAACAGGAAAAAACTGAGTGTTCATTGATTTCAGCAAAACATCAGATGACGGCTCGGAGGTTTCCCGTCCCGACCTTCTTCCTCAGGACCTCAACAAGACGCTCCAGCCTGAGGAGGAGGAAGAGGAGAAAGAAGAAGGCAGTGTTTTAACCAGTTTGTTTCCTGCAGTAATCACTAAAGACACTTGTGTTTCTCATTTAGGTTAATAGGCTCGTTTGAGATGAACTGCGCCTCGCCTGAACGAGATCAGGCTGCTGCTGCAGGAGGTGGTGACAGAAAGATGAGGTTTCCAGCAGCCTACAGTCTGAACAGGAAGTCACAGAAACACTCACATCCTGTCCGATCTGATGTTGAGTTATTAAAAAAGTTATCAGACCAACACATTCTCTCTCTGACCTCGTCACATATCTTTGGTCATGGATTTTCACGTCCACATACAACGTCCAAGGTACCCGGGGTGTGTTGGTTGTTGACATTCTGGGACACCGTGTCAACTTCAGCCTGTTACATGCATTGTCTTCTTTCAGAATACACTTCTGTTTCACAGGAAATGTAGAGTTTGCATACAGTCCCTTTCAAAATAAAAGCCCTACGTCAG
The DNA here is from genome assembly GCF_011397635.1 of Epinephelus fuscoguttatus. Lineage (NCBI taxonomy): Eukaryota > Metazoa > Chordata > Actinopteri > Perciformes > Serranidae > Epinephelus > Epinephelus fuscoguttatus. The sequence continues at coordinate 5,517,399 of NC_064765.1, forward strand.
TAGGGCAGTAAATTGACGTTTTCTTTCCTTCAACAACAAAAACACACGTGGTTAGGTTTAGGAAAAAAGAACAGGGTTTGGCTTTAGAATCTTACAAGACGCAAACACCGCTCTCTCTGGTGAAAGTCGGTGTCTGTTGGACGCATCCACCACTGCTCCCGCCTGCCCCCGCCGGACTTTTACTGCCTTAACCTGCGTCCTTGTCCCGCTGTGTTTCCCCTGATGCATATCATGCCAACGTTAAAGGACGCCTTTTAAGTGTCAATTTCGACGGCTTCGGAGTGAGACCGGGCTCATCAGACTCATATATCAGTTTGCTCTCAGTCTGTGGTTGTTTTAATTATGACAGAGTATTAAAATACTTTACAGACGATCTATAATTAATGTTCATGGTTTAAATGTGTTTTTATGGTAGATTTGATTTAGTTGAGCCATTAATATTGTATAAAGAATCTGAATCTCACTCTGAGTTACTGTTGTTGTTCACAAACTAAAGAAATAAGAGATCATTTTTGTTTAGTTTTTACTGAATATTTGAAGACAAACTGTAAAACTATATCACTTATTTTGTTACAATAATGTTTTCATAAATTAATAATAAAACAAACACACATATATATATTTTTTCTTTTTACTAATTTGTCATATCGTCAAGAATATCTTTATCACAAAAATACCCTGAATCGTGATATTATTTTAGGGCCACATCGACCACCCCTAACCTAAAAATTCATGTTGTTAACGGACAACTTCAGTATTTTTCAACCTGGGCCCTATTTCCCCATGTGTATGTGTGCGTATGATTCATAGGTACAACTTGCTCTAAAATTGGTTCAGTATTGAGGAAGGCGGATGCAGCCGGGAGCCGCAAAACGAGCTAAAACGGTAACGGGGGCAAATGCGTCCCGTATATGTTTGCGCATTAAAAGTGCTTTTTTTCGCCACTGACTGGTTCAGATCGCCAGTGCTATGAGTGGAGTCAGTGTCAGTCAGTGTTGGAGCAGAAAGGGGGAGGGCTGCCCTGCTGGGTACTGTAAGTCAGTATGTGTGTATTAAGTGTGTGTTTTTTTGCCACTGACCAGTTCAGATCGTCAGTGCTATCTCTGTAAATAGCATGCTAACTTAGCCTTTCCCTTACCTCTGGGCTGTGTGATGTCACGAGCTTTGCTCCACTATGTCTGTAGCTCTCTCTACTCGTGGGACAGACGTTTTCTTGAAGAAGAGGTGTTTCGGGATTGGATGTCTTCTCTTCTTCGGCTGGCAGTAGTCATCTTGGGAGAAGTGAGCACTGCAGACCCGATGGTCTGCAAGGCGCGCAGTGTCTGGACAGGAGTGTTAGCATCCATTTGTAGCACAGCTAGCCACAACTTCAGCATCTCGCCGTCCGACAAAGGCAGCCTGTGAAAGCTGTACGGGGTGTTGCGCGACATCCTGTTCTTGCGTTCGGGAAAAAGGCCCGTTTATTTGAGCACTCCAAAAACTCTGGTAACACTCCAGGGGTAGCACGTAAAAGACTCCGTCCCAAACTCCGACTCTTCTAGCGTAACACGCACACTTCATACACACATACTCACTTACAGTACCCAGCGGGGCAGCCCTCCCCCTCTCTGCTCCAACACTGACTGACAGCTGACTCCACTCATAGCACTGGCGATCTGAACCAGTCAGTGGTGGAAAAAAGCACTTTTAATGCGCCAACATATATGGGACGCATTTGCCCCCGTTACCGTTTTAGCTCATTTCGCGGCTCCGGCTGCATCCGCCTCCCTCAATACTGAACCAATTTTAGAACGAGTTGTACCTATGAATCATACGCACACATACACATGGGGAAATAGGGCCCAGGTTGAAAAATACCGAAGTTGTCCTTTAAGTCAACATCTAAACCAATCTGCTGTTAGATCAGGTGAGAGCCAGGCGTTTCCCATCATGCCTTGGGTCTTGCAGTTGGTGAAGAGCAACAGCAGTGCCTGGCTCTAAAAACTGCATCCGCCTCAATCTCGCGAGATTATCGCTGTCTACTTTTGTATGACGTCAGTGCAAGTCGGAATGAAGTCGGACACCCAGCAGACCTGGATCATACTAAACAAGCCCCAAGACATTCTTTCAGGGACTGACTTCATGTCTGCAGCTTCCTGTTTGCTGCAGCAGTGGTCATGTTATTAACCCTTTGTCTCCTGCAGTCACCAGGCTCTGACTTTAGTGAAGTTGTTAGTGAGTTCTGACTAACACGTAGAATAATGAGAGCCTGAAAGAGAAAAGCCAGACGCTGAGCTGAAGCTGAAATGAAGAAGGGAGGAGTTGGAAAATTGACCCTGGATGACTTTCTAACACTCACTGAGGCTCTCTTTCTCGCGCTCTGTCTCTCTCCAAACCAAATTAAACTTCCCGTCTCTAATAACCAGCAGATTTCTATCACACACCCCCTCACACCGCCACCCCCCTCCAGAGAGCAAATATTCCTCTCTCTTCTATTCAGAAACTTGGGAGGCTCTTCAGAGCCGGGCGCCCCCCCGCTGGCAGCCAAATTAGAGCAGAAAGCCGCGGGTTTGAGCCCAGGAGGACGGCGTGGGACGCAGACGGACGACTTAAGCTGTTTTCATCATGAATCTCATCCCTTCATCTTCAGACTGATGAGATGAGAAGCAGCAGAAGAAGAAGTCACGTTATTCAGCATCCGACCGTCATCCTGTACGAGTCGAAATCTGAAGGATTAATTCTTCCTGATCAACTCGGCGGCAGAGACACTCACACCGATGTCCGCTGAATATGAATCATCACAACCAAATCTCTTTAGTCCCACACGCTTAACCAGTCTTTGAACACATCCCAGAGTCTCTGACGGCTGCTGTTAGATACAGCAACATGTTTCTCATGACAGGAAACATGGTCGACGCTCACACACTCTATCATGTCACTGGTTACACTGGTTTGTAACCATTAAAGGAATACTTCAAAGGAATACAAATGGCCATTTCTGCATCACTGTGTGTTACACTGACTTCATGAAGTTTTCTCTCACACCTCCGCGGTGAATGAAGAATCCAAGAACTGAGAAAACTCTCGATGAACTGAAGTAAAAAGCGTTCAACAGCAAAACAATGTCAAATCATCTGATTACAAACTTTCACACAACTCGTGCAGTATAATCCAAGTCTCACTTATCCGGTCATATGTTCAGTACTTCACAAACAGACACTTGTTTCTGACAGATGACTGAGCTGAAAGTGAAACGTATCTCTGCTTTCTTCAGAGCCAGGCTCCATTGACAAAAACACTCATTTTACCTCCCTGAACACGAGAGCTGCTGGTCTACCTCTGCCTCCATCAGTCAGATGTGTTATTGTGTGACTTTGATGTTTTAAAGGGTTAATTCAGATTCACCAGACTCACTCAGTAACACAAATAAACTAACTACACAGATTGTGCTCAGGTCAAGTACAAAGTGCTTCAAATCATCCAGTAACTCTCAAGAAACAAACATTACAAGAACATTTAAATACATTCCACACACTTCCGTTTGGAAATTATTTTGTCTGTTGTGACCCCTGAAAGGGTTCCAACACCTTAAAGGGTTCCTACATCTTAAAGGGTCTTGACTCCTTAAAGGGTCTCAACACCTAAAAGGTCTTGGCCACTTAAAGGGTCCTGACACCTTAAAGAGCTCTGACACCTTACAGGGTCTCAACTCTTTAAAGGGTCCTGATAATTTAAAGGGTTCTAAGACATTAAAGGGTCCCAGCACCTTAAAGGATCCTGAAACCTTAAAGGGTTCTGACAATTTAAAGGGTCCTGACTTCTTAAAGTGTCCTAACCTCTTAAAGAGCCCGAAAACCTTAAAGGGTTCTCACAATTTAAAGGGTCCAGACTTCTTAAAGGGTCCCGGCACCTTAAAGAGTTCTGACACCTTACAGGGTCTCGACTCTTTAAAGGGTCCTGACAATTTAAAGGGTTCTAAGACATTTAAGGGTCTCAACACCTTAAAGGATCCTGAAACCTTAAAGGGTTCTGACACTTGAAAGGGTCCCAACCCCTTAAAGAGCCCAAAAACCTTAAAGGGCTCTGACAATTTAAAGGGTCCAGACTTCTTAAAGTGTCTTGACACCTTCTGACACCTTACAGAGTCTCGACTCTTTAAAGGGTCCTGATAATTTAAAGGGTTCTAAGACGTTAAAGGGTCCCAACACCTTAAAGGATCCTGAAAACTTAAAGGGTTCTGACAATTTAAAGGGTCCAGATTTCTTAAAGGGTCCTGACACCTTAAAGGCTCCCGGCACTTTAAAGAGCTCTGACACCTTACAGGGTCTCAACTCTTTAAAGGGTCCTGATAATTTAAAGGGTTCTAAGACGTTAAAGGGTCCCAACACCTTAAAGGATCCTGAAACCTTAAAGGGTTCTGACAATTTAAAGGGTCCTGACTTCTTAAAGTGTCCTAACCTCTTAAAGAGCCCAAAAAACTTAAAGGGTTCTCACAATTTAAAGGGTCCAGACTTCTTAAAGGGTCCTGACACCTTAAAGGCTCCCGGCACTTTAAAGAGCTCTGACACCTTACAGGGTCTCGACTCTTTAAAGGGTCCTGATAATTTAAAGGGTTCTAAGACGTTAAAGGGTCCCAACACCTTAAAGGATCCTGAAACCTTAAAGGGTTCTGACAATTTAAAGGGTCCAGACTTCTTAAAGTGTCTTGACACCTTAAAGAGTTCTGACACCTTACAGGGTCTCGACTCTTTAAAGGGTTCTGACAATTTAAAGGGTCCAGACTTCTTAAAGTGTCTTAACCTCTTAAAGAGCCCAAAAACCTTAAAGGGTTCTGACAATTTATAGGGCCCAGATTTCTTAAAGTGTCCTAACCTCTTAAAGAGCCCAAAAACCATGTGGCCTGGGTCGCCACACAGCTGATAGAACCCAGTCGTTAGAAGCTGACTAGTGATTTGGGGGCGGTCGAGCTTGGTTGGCATGGGCTCAGTATTTTATGTGGTGATCTGGGACTGGCTGGGTTTGGACTTTAACTTATACGGGTCGGTTCAGTTCAGGTTGTAAAAAACCCATCCCTGTCTCAATCAACATCATCAGCCAATCAAACAGTTTAGAACTTACGGCCATGTTTTTACTCGTCATTGTCACCCTGCTGTGTGTTTGTGTGTGAGTGTGGACTAACACATCAACAGACTTGCTGGTATCCAGTAAAAGTCACTGAATGTACACACACACACACACACACACACACACACACACACACACACACACACACACAGCAGATGAGCACACTCAGTGTTTTCCTTCTTCCATAAATACTAGGGGTGGACAAAAACTGATTCACTTACATATCCCAAAGAATTTAAAACATACGCTGGCTTCAGGAAAATTGCTTTGGTGGACATGGTCCCTTAGGTATGGAAACCTGAGACAAACTGACTCTGGTATTAAGATATAAAAACAGGCTGACATGTGAGGGTTAAGTCTGACCTGCGGACTCTCTCTCTGGCCTCTCGCTCCGCCGCCTGACAACGTTGAAGCTCCGCCTCCATGCTCTGCTTCTCCTTTGCCAGCTGCTGCACCTGGACCTGCAGGGGCGGGGCCTGATGAGCTGCCGTCAACGAATCCGCTGGAGAGATGCCATCACTGTGCAGTGAGGGAGGAGCGGTGAGGAGGTCCTGAGAGCTGAGAGAGGAGCAGAGGGAGGGAACAGAGAACAGGATGTTTAAATAAAGTTTTGAGCTGAATGACATAGCATTGGGAAATGTGTGATCTGATCCGAGGACTGCTGACTGTGAAGGAGCTGATAGTTAATCAATCAGCTGTGATGTTTATAGCGTCTCAGCAGGTTCAGGTTAATGAAAGGCAAACACGGCAGAGAGACAGACAGATAGCAGAGGACAGAACAAAGGACAAAGCTCCCAGTTCACCCAGTTCACTTCAGACTGGAGTCAGACTGCTACAGGTTCAGATCAAACCCGATTCTTTAATTTCTCAGTTGTTGTTTTATTTGAAACATGCAGCTGGTTAGACTTTCTGACTTCATGATTGAACTGCCTGCGGACTGGACAACAGGTTTCCATGGATACCGTGGTGTGTGTGTGTGGTGTGTAATCATTTTGTTGGTGCTGAAATCAGGTTGGTCTCCAGCTGGGTTTGTGACCACCAGGACCTAACACACTGCTGATCAGATGTCAGACAGGCTTCGACCTGCACCGGGCCAAACTCATATATTCAGAAACACAAAGCACTGTTGTCCACTGAGCTCCTGCACAAACAGGCAGCGGGTCAGAGGTCAGAGGTCAGAGCTGCATCAAATAAAGCTGCCACAGCTGTCAGCCTGCTGGGATCCAGCTGTAAACCAGCACACATCAGCTGACAGCCAGAGGAGATCCAAAAGAGGAGATCCAAAATCTGAAAGAGGAGATCCACAGACAGCAGATCTGCTCTTCTCAAAGTGTCTGCATTCAAAGTGTGCGCAATGATCCATCAGCAGCTCCTGTTTGAAGCCATGGATGTCCTTCTCTTTCTTCTTTGTCCAGCTAAATGTCCATGCCCATTACAAACCATAATATCCTGTCGTGTCACCATGATTACAATGAGGAGTTAAGGAGGAGCATGGTGAATGTTTAATTCTCCTCCTGTTAAGGCTGGGAGCCAGGTCCAGCCCTCGTGGTGTTTTATGCAACCTTTTCTTCATTATTATTTCCTGTTCCTGTTATTTCCTATACCTTGGGCCATCACAAGTTGATACCGAGCACCTCCAACTCAGGGCCCAAAATCCCTTTTTGGGACATGGTTCTGGCAAAATGATGTAAATGCAAATATTAAGGCACTACAATGACATAAATAGTCACACTGTACATGTATGAAATTTGGCAAGGAGTATCCTGACACAAAGGGGAAGGTAGCAAAATAAGATTCTGGGGCTTGCTGCCATCTTATTTCAAATTATCACACACAACATCCCCAAAAAAACAAAAAAAATACTGTCCGTTTGACAAATTCTCATCAGAAATGATTATTTTTCGTCACTTTGTGTTTAATATCACTGCTTCACTTGTACATAGAAAACTTCAGAATTTGATAACTTTTCTATCTTGAAAATTTCACTCGCTTTGGCCTAAATTCGTCACTATACCTCAAATCAGAAAACAGAATTTTCAGTCACTAGCCTTCCACTGTTGTGTTCCCCAAAGTTTTATGTAAGAAATGTACATAATTGGTCCCCAGCATTGACAAACTGCTGAATGATAACTTGCATATGTTGGTAAATTTGTATAATTAATAAACATTAGCATTTATTAGCATAATCCCCAATATAGACTATATTTCAGCAACTGCTTGGCCGATATGGACAGTATTGGAGTGGATTTGGGGGTTAATGAGGATGCTGAATCCATTTCTGATATATTCATAATTAAAAATAGCTGTTTTTTAACCAGATGTAGTCATATTTCAACTCCTGGGGCTGATTTTGATTAATTTTAGAGGATGTAGAAGTTTTAGTTGATGCTGAATCAATTGGATTGGGCAGGTTTTAAAACAAAAGCATACTCAAAATGATCAGAGAAGAAAAATATATGTGCACTCGTTACACACTGCATTACAACTGAAAAACTACACTGTTATAAACCATATCCTTATCATCAACCTAACCCTGATACTATGCTCAATACTACTTAGAGACATCACTCCGAATACACCTTACTGCAGTGTGCAGTTCAGGGCAGCGTACAATGCGGGCTAGGTCAACATTTAACTCTGTTGAGCGCTGCCCTTCCCATTTGATTGTGATCTTCATCCTGTCTGAATGGAGCTTTAGTAGTTATGAAGAGCAACTTTATGTTCTGGAGTTTGTAAACTAAGACAAAAAAACTACACACACACACACACACACACACACACACATAAAGGGGACAAAATCAAACAAATCCTTGTGAGAAATAAAGAGAAATAATAACAGGAGAAATGACTTTATTTCCTCCAAAAAACACCGCCCCCGCCCCCCAGGTCTCTGCAGGCGTTCAGCATCAATCCTCATGATGTATGGAGACTCACAGTTTAGACAGCGTGTTCACTCTGTTCTGTTCGACTCTTCTTGCTGCAGAGCTTTACAACCTTTTTACATGAAAAACACCAGTAATCACCGAGCGTCATGTTCACACATCATACGAGCTCTGGTTAAAGTGTTTATCCTCTAAACATACAAATCAACTGAGAAAATGATTTCAACATTAATCTATTATCTCTGAGTTTCAGTGTCATTACCAGAGACATTAAAAAGTAAATACAGATATTTAAATGCTGCATAATGATATTACATGAACCCTGTGTGAGCAGACACTCAATGTTTAAGGATCAGGAGGTGAAGAATGTCAACAACAGGAAATAATGTTGTTCTAGTTCTTTGTTCTGCACATAATGTTCTGTACTGGCAAGTCCAAGACCTCCGCAACTAGTTCAACACCTCTGCAACTAGCCTTACATCTCCGCAACTAGTTCAACACCTCTGCAACTAGCTCAACACCTCTGCAACTAGTTCAACACCTCTGCAACTAGCCTCACATCTCCGCAACTAGTTCAACACCTCTGCAACTAGTTCAACACCTCTGCAACTAGCTCAACACCTCTGCAACTAGCCTCACATCTCCGCAACTAGTTCAACACCTCTGCAACTAGTTCAACATCTCTGCAACTAGCCTCACATCTCCGCAACTAGCTCAACACCTCTACAACTAGTTCAACACCTCTGCAACTAGCCTCACATCTCCGCAACTAGTTCAACACCTCTGCAACTAGTTCAACACCTCTGCAACTAGCCTCACATCTCCGCAACTAGTTCAACACCTCTGCAACTAGTTCAACACCTCTGCAACTAGCCTCACATCTCCGCAACTAGTTCAACACCTCTGCAACTAGCTCAACACCTCTGCAACTAGCCTCACATCTCCGCAACTAGTTCAACACCTCCCCAACTAGCTCAACACCTCTGCAACTAGTTCAACGCCTCTGCAACTAACTCAACACCTCTGCAACTAGTTCAACACCTCTGCAACTAGTTCAACATCTCTGCAACTAGCCTCACATCTCCGCAACTAGTTCAACACCTCTACAACTAGTTCAAAACCTCTGCAACTAGCCTCACATCTCCGCAACTAGCTCAACACCTCTACAACTAGTTCAACACCTCTGCAACTAGTTCAGCACCTTTGCAACTAACCCTTAGACCTCTGCAACTAGTCCGGCATCTCTGCAAGTAACCTGTAGGCCTCTACAACTAGTCTAACGCCTCTGGAACTCGATCAACACCTCTGCAACTAACTACGGTCTCCATCTGCACAAAACTGTAATGTATGGAAGATCAGATAGAAATAAAGTTGATCATATTAAGAGTTTGTGACTATGACTAAATATGGAGATGTTTGTCAGCGCACAGTGACGTTTGAGATGAGCAATGACATCTTTAAAGTGATAACATCTTTGTTGTTGTGTTGTTCTTCCTCATTTGTAAAGTTTACAGTTTAAAGGACTGTCCGTCCCACCCTTCCCCTTTTTATAAAAATCCACCTAAAGCACTACAGACAGTCACAACTCCTCCACTTCTACAAACTGAAGACACCAGAAATCTTCTTTCACCTGAGCAGGTAAATAAACAACCAGCAGCAGTTTGTTCAGATCTGAATTTATCTGTGAAACCAGATTATTCTTGATAAGATTATTTACTACAGCTTTCATTTCATTTGTCTCTTCCCTGTTGCAGTTTGCAGAGACGAACAGACTGTTGGAGACAAAGGTGAGAAACTTTTAACTTTTCAGATAACTTCAACTTGCTGCAGTTTACTGAGATGATCTTACATTTTACACTTTATAGCCTTTAAAATCTGTTGTTGACACCTGTAGCTAAACACCTGAAAGTTACACAAACTACTACTTTAACTAACTACTATACTAATACTATACTACTATACTAACTACTTTACTGATACAAATGGAGGCGATGAAAATCCACATAAATTGAACAAAGAGTGGTTAAAAATAGATGTAAAGTGAAACATGGAGTGATTGCTTATTAACTGATTTGACGAATTTAAAGCCTATTTGGTTAAAACAGTCATGATGTGATGAAAACACGAAGTTCACTTAACATTTGTTGATAAATAGCAATAATCAATACTTATTACTTATTGTGATCAAAGGGGTAAAATAGAAAAACATTATTTTCATTTAATGGCCCAGAACTGTTTGTAGTGTCCATATTAACTACAAAAATAAGTCAAATAAGTAATTAAACTACTTGAATCACTACAAATATAAATGTAGTTAAATTACAAGCAAACTACTGCAAAATGTAGTTAAAATACTAGTTGTTTTTTTAAGGATGTATTTGGGGACTTTTGATGATTTAAAATTGAGTTTAACAATCAGGTTGCAGTTGTTACATGGTGGAGAAGGCAGTGTAAAAAAGGAACATTTTTAGCTTTGACTTAGAAGTGTCAGGGCTTTCTAACATCCTCTGGGAGGTTATTCCAGGTTTGTGCTGCATGATAACAAAATGCTGCATCACCGTGTTTTGGTCTGGGTCTAACTCTTGGCACGGTCAGTAGGCCAGCCCAGATGTCCTCAGGGTCCTAGAAGGTTCATATGTCACAAGGAAATCAATTCTCTGAATAAGAGGTAGCCAGTGTAAGGATTTTAGAACTGGAATAATATGGTCGCATTTCCTAGTTTTTGTCAGGACATGAGCAGCAGCATTCTGAATAAGCTCAAGTTGCCAAACAGCTCACTTTGAAGTCCTACAAACAGACCACTGCAGTAATCTAACCTACAGGAAATAAAGGTGTGGCTGAGCCTTTTAAGGTCTTGCTTTGACATTATTCCTCCGACTCTGGCAATGTTTTTAAATGGTAGCAGGCAGATGACTTTACAGATTTGATGTGGCTGTGGAAATTAAGTCCAGGATAACACCAAGGTTTCTAGTTTCTAGGAGCTAGTGGGCACCTCAACACTAGTTTAATTACATACAGCTCACTATTTTCCAACACGGGATGAAAACAGAGCTATGTTTCATAATTTTCTCTCAGGTTCATCATTCACAAGCTAAGTTTGAAAGACATTAAATTTTGGTTACACCACAACTTGAAACCAACAAAATATCAACGTCATCTTTCGTCAGTATTCCAAATCAAGTTGAATTTGGAAATAGACGTTGTCCTGACATTGAATTTTGGTAACCCAACTTCACAACCTAAATTCAACTGAATATCAACTTCTAACAACGTTGCTGGCTAACATGCTGGTTATCATGTTTTATCTGTTGTGTGATGCTGTTATGTATCTGGTGTACAGATGAATCTCCTGCCGTGGATGACGCTGGTGTTCCTGCTGTCAGCTGGAAGCAGTTTTGCTGATGTGGATGTGAACTGGTTGACTCGTATTGTCAGTGCCATCAGGAAAGAGTGAGTGAAATTTCACTGTGACTACATGTCAGTTACCAGGACAAGAAAGGGGTCAGTGAACAGGAAGAACAAAAAACCAAAACACAATCACACACACCAAATAAAATCATCATCACTTGTGATATGTAAACTCATCTTCATTGGTCGACTACAAACATGACGTATCATCTGAAACATGAAAGTAGCTACATGCCCATTAGCCCGCAGCGTCATTACCAGGCGGCTCGCTCAGTGTGTGACGTGCACTTGTAAATAAAATATAGTGTGAAAGAGGTTGGAGGTCCAGAGGACTCCTGAGACTCAGAGCTGCTGCAGCTGTCACTGTTTTGTAAAAATACAATGATAATTAACTTTTAATTCATATTTTGAAGGTGGACATTTATTAAGGATTCGGTCATCTCTCCAACACACTGAAACAATCTGATGACATGACAGTTTGTACAACTCAGACTCAACTTTAGTCAGCATTTTGCTTCATCCTTTCATGTCTGAAATCTGTGACACTATTTATATATCTATAAAATACCTATCTAAACGTAACTGAATGTGTGTGTTGATGAATATTATATTTTACACAGACAGGTCGACTGATTGTGACAGTTTTGTGCGTCTGTTTCCTTCGACAGGTACAGAATAGAGGGACAGTTCTGTCTGGCTGCAAACATTCCACTAAATCATGACCCAAACAGACTCAATGAAGTCCTAGAGAAAGACCGCTACAGTGGAAACGTTGAAGACACACTCTCAGGTGGTGATGTGTACACAGGCAGCAGTGTGGTTGTAGCCAAACCTGCTGAAGCTGTGCACGCAGAAGCTCGAGTTCTTTCCAGGAACAGCTTGCAACAACTGATCAGCAACAGCGAGGACCACTTCCTTCTCATCTACTCTTACCTCTCTCCATGTGGAGGAAAGTGCACAAACCCAAATAATAGAAAGTACAACATCCTTAAAGACATTGAGAAAAATGTTATTCCATACTGGATTGATGGTGCCTTTGTGTTCACAAAAGTCTTTGATAAGCCAAAATATGGTGATGCTCCCACCAAAGAGGAGTTGGAACAATCACTGATACGGCTTGGGAACACCGGCTTCCTTCTCAGAAACATTTTCCGCTGTTACGAACCCCAAAAATTAGAGTTTCAGTGTTACAGCTGCTCATCACAGCAGAAAGTTGCAGAGGTTTGTGTTGAAAACGACATGGTGCCTCAAAAGAGAGAAAGGAGCAGAAGCGGGAGCACAGACTCCACCATTAGCAGAAAAAGACCCAGAATTGATCAAAGTGGCAGCAGCAGCAGCAGCAGGAGAAGAAGCAGGAGTAGGAGTGGAAGCCATGGATGAAAGAGACAAATCCAGGAGTTCAAGTAATAGCAGCAGCAGAAGCAGAAGCAGCAGCAGCAGCAGCAGAAGTGATAGAGATAGCAGTAGAAGCAGGAGTAGAAGTGGAAGTAGAAGCAGGAGTAGGAGCAGAAGCAGGAGTAGAAACAACAACCATGGATGAAAGAGACAAATCTAGGAGTTCAAGTAACAGCAGCAGCAGCAGCAGTAGCAGAAGTGACAGCGATAGCAGTAGAAGCAGGAGTAGAAACAGCAGTAAAGGTTTGAGGCGTTCTGGTGTGTGATGTGGTTCAGTTGATTTTTTAGAATCTGAATCCTGACTGAGAGAAGTGGCGGTTCAGTTATCAGCTTAGAAAAACGCTCTGCTTGTATCCACTGGCGCTCACTCTACAGAGGTCAGCTGTTTAGACTCAGAGCTTTGTGGCACTCTGTGGATGAGTTGACTGAGACAGCTTCTGTTTGTGACCTTGCATGAACAAATCACTGCAAATAAAGTGTGAAAGCAAAATCCTGTTTCTACTGTCAGTTCATTTTAAACAGGTGTAGCTGAGTCCATTACATATCCATCTATCAGCTACATTGCACTCTACCTGCTCAGGTACACTGTACTCGATCTACCCACTCTAAACACCCTGGTACACTGTAATACCTTGATAACACCCAGGCCTAACATACACGGCTTTAACATGTGACATGTTGACAGTGAGCAGACTGAGCAGGACAGTAAATGTAGCGCAGTGACATCACAATCTGACATCACCACCACACAGCAGACATATGGGGACATTATGGTTTCAAGACACCACGGTGAAAGCTTGCTGCTTTTCAATAGTCTGACCTGTGGCTGGCTCGTAGCACCTGTAGCTCCGCCTCCATCTGTGAACGGTCCTCCAGAGCTCCGCCCCTCTCTCTCTGAAGTCTCAGCTGATCCACCTGATTGGATAAAACACACATGAAGCACATTTACCTTCTGACAGCAGCAGCGTTATACCAGAACAAATGATCCGTGTGAATGATGATGATGACGACAATGATGAAAGGTCCAGTCTCATTGGTTATCATACCTGTCAATCATAAATTCATATTACATGTACATACGTGACGTGTGCACACAGAGCTGTTGATCCCTGTTTAAATAAAGGATTAATTAAGTAATTGACTAATTAACTAACACGGGTGTCAACACACTTCTTAATGCGGGTTTAAATTTCATGAGCTCCTGATTCACGGAGACAGCACATCACAACCTCAAGGTGCATTGTGGGAATTAAAGTGAGCTCAACAGGTGCAGTTTGGTGAATGATCCTGAGGTGATGCTGGTTATTGATCCGCAGACAAAGTGCAAATGCTTGATGTATAAATAATGTATATAAAAACTTCTGAGTGAAAAACAGGAGGGCTCCTACAGCATCTCATATATCCTGAATATCACCTGCCTCCTCACCTCCTATCACCTCCTCACCTTGTGTTAACAGAGCTGCTGCTGCAGGGATTCAACCTGTGGGCTGACAGTTACAGGACGGTGCATCTTACTGTGACTCTGGCCAAACAGTGTGGAGGTCGACTCCAGCAGGGATTACAGCCCTGATCCTGACCTCCTCCTCCTCCTCCTCCTCCTCTATGCTAATTAAAGCCCTCAAGGTCTGTGAGTTTAAAGTGAGACATCAAAAGAGAAACCAAACCCTGAGAGTCAATATGTGTCTTCTCCAGCCGGGCCGGAGGGGACGCTTCAAAAGAGCCGCCCCACTTATTAATCAGAATAATTTCCAAATGAGATGATCAGTAAGCAGAAGCGACGCGGAGCTGACCTTTAACATGAGAAGTTAAGGTCAATGAAAGAGAGGGAGGTGGAGGGGGGAGGCGGGGGAGGTAATGAAACTAACCTGCCTAGATCTTTAACATGAGGAGTTAAGGTCAATGAATGAGGGGGAGGTGGAGGAGGAGGGGTCATCCAGGATGTGGAGGTGAGAGATACAGAAGGGGTGAGGAGGGACAGGATGATGGGGGAGGATGTGGAGAGGCAGATGGGTGAGGATGGGGGAGGATGTGGAGAGGCAGAGGGGTGAGGAGGGACAGGATGATGGGGGAGGATGTGGAGAGGTAGTGGGGTGAGGAGGGACAGGATGATGGGGGAGGATGTGGAGGGGCAGACGGGTGAGGAGGGACAGGATGATGGGGAGGACGTGGAGAGGCAGAGGGTGAGGAGGGACAGGATGATGGGGAGGACATGGAGAGGCAGAAGGGTGAGGACGGGGGAGGATGTGGAGAGGCAGAGGGGTGAGGAGGGACAGGATGATGGGAGAGGATGTGGAGAGGTAGAGGGGTGAGGAGGGACAGGATGATGGGGGAGGACGTGGAGAGGCAGAAGGGTGAGGATGGGGAGGATGTGGAGAGGCAGAGGGGTGAGGAGGGACAGGATGATGGGGGAGGATGTGGAGAGGCAGAAGGGTGAGGATGGGGGAGGATGTGGAGAGGCAGAGGGGTGAGGAGGGACAGGATGATGGGAGAGGATGTGGAGAGGCAGAGGGGTGAGGATGGGGGAGGATGAGGAGAGGTAGAGGGGTGAGGAGGGACAGGATGATGGGGGAGGATGTGGAGAGGCAGAGGGGTGAGGAGGGACAGGATGATGGGGAGGACATGGAGAGGCAGAAGGGTGAGGACGGGGGAGGATGTGGAGAGGCAGAGGGGTGAGGAGGGACAGGATGATGGGGAGGATGGAGAGGCTGAAGGGTGAGGAGGGACAGGATGATGGGGAGGACATGGAGAGGCAGAAGGGTGAGGACGGGGGAGGACGTGGAGAGGTAGAGGGGTGAGGAGGGACAGGATGATGGGCGAGGATGTGAGAGGCAGAAGGGTGAGGATGGGGAGGATGGAGAGGCAGAGGGGTGAGGAGGGACAGGATGATGGGGGAGGACGTGGAGAGGTAGAGGGGTGAGGAGGGACAGGATGATGGGGGAGGATGTGGAGAGGTAGAGGGGTGAGGAGGGACAGGATGATGGGAGAGGATGTGGAGAGGCAGAGGGGTGAGGATGGGGGAGGATGAGGAGAGGTAGAGGGGTGAGGAGGGACAGGATGATGGGGGAGGATGTGGAGAGGCAGAGGGGTGAGGAGGGACAGGATGATGGGGAGGACATGGAGAGGCAGAAGGGTGAGGACGGGGGAGGATGTGGAGAGGCAGAGGGGTGAGGAGGGACAGGATGATGGGGGAGGATGTGGAGAGGCTGAAGGGTGAGGAGGGACAGGATGATGGGAGAGGACGTGGAGAGGTAGAGGGGTGAGGACGGGGGAGGACGTGGAGAGGTAGAGGGGTGAGGAGGGACAGGATGATGGGAGAGGATGTGGAGAGGCAGAAGGGTGAGGATGGGGGAGGATGTGGAGAGGCAGAGGGGTGAGGAGGGACAGGATGATGGGGGAGGACGTGGAGAGGTAGAGGGGTGAGGAGGGACAGGATGATGGGAGAGGATGTGGAGAGGCAGAGGGGTGAGGAGGGACAGGATGATGGGGGAGGACGTGGAGAGGCAGAGGGGTGAGGAGGGACAGGATGATGGGGAGGACATGGAGAGGCAGAAGGGTGAGGACGGGGGAGGATGTGGAGAGGCAGAGGGGTGAGGAGGGACAGGATGATGGGAGAGGATGTGGAGAGGTAGAGGGGTGAGGAGGGACAGGATGATGGGAGAGGATGTGGAGAGGCAGAGGGGTGAGGAGGGACAGGATGATGGGGGAGGACGTGGAGAGGTAGAGGGGTGAGGAGGGACAGGATGATGGGGGAGGATGTGGAGAGGCAGAAGGGTGAGGATGGGGGAGGATGTGGAGAGGCAGAGGGGTGAGGAGGGACAGGATGATGGGGGAGGATGTGGAGAGGCAGAAGGGTGAGGAGGGACAGGATGATGGGGGAGGATGTGGAGAGGCAGAAGGGTGAGGATGGGGGAGGATGAGGAGAGGCAGAGGGGTGAGGAGGGACAGGATGATGGGGAGGATGTGGAGGCAGAAGGGTGAGGATGGGGAGGATGTGGAGAGGGAGTGGGGTGAGGAGGGACAGGATGATGGGAGAGGATGGAGAGGCTGAGGGGTGAGGATGGGGGAGGATGAGGAGAGGTAGAGGGGTGAGGAGGGACAGGATGATGGGAGAGGATGTGGAGAGGCAGAGGGGTGAGGATGGGGGAGGATGAGGAGATGTAGAGGGGTGAGGAGGGACAGGATGATGGGGGAGGATGTGGAGAGACAGAGGGGTGAGGAGGGACAGGATGATGGGGGAGGATGTGGAGAGGCAGAGGGGTGAGGATGGGGGAGGATGTGGAGAGGCAGAGGGGTGAGGAGGGACAGGATGATGGGGGAGGACGTGGAGAGGTAGAGGGGTGAGGAGGGACAGGATGATGGGGGAGGACGTGGAGAGGCAGAGGGGTGAGGAGGGACAGGATGATGGGGGAGGATGTGGAGAGGCAGAGGGGTGAGGATGGGGGAGGATGAGGAGAGGCAGAGGGGTGAGGAGGGACAGGATGATGGGGGAGGATGTGGAGAGGCAGAGGGGTGAGGATGGGGGAGGATGAGGAGAGGTAGTGGGGTGAGGTGGGACAGGATGATGGGAGAGGATGTGGAGAGGCAGAGGGGTGAGGATGGGGGAGGATGAGGAGAGGCAGAGGGGTGAGGAGGGACAGGATGATGGGGGAGGATGTGGAGAGGTAGAGGGGTGAGGATGGGGGAGGATGTGGAGAGGCAGAGGGGTGAGGAGGGACAGGATGATGGGAGAGGATGTGGAGAGGCAGAGGGGTGAGGAGGGACAGGATGATGGGAGAGGATGTGGAGAGGCAGAGGGGTGAGGATGGGGGAGGATGAGGAGAGGTAGAGGGGTGAGGAGGGACAGGATGATGGGGGAGGATGTGGAGAGGCAGAGGGGTGAGGAGGGACAGGATGATGGGGAGGATGTGGAGAGGCAGAGGGGTGAGGAGGGACAGGATGATGGGAGAGGATGTGGAGAGGCAGAGGGGTGAGGATGGGGGAGGATGAGGAGAGGTAGAGGGGTGAGGAGGGACAGGAGGAGTAATGAAAGGACCCTGTGTGACCTTTAACATGAGGAGTTAAAGGGGCAGTTCACAACAAATTAGCCCCCCAGTCAGCTGACAGCGTATTGAAGCTGTGTGTTTGATGTTCATTTAAATAAGTCAGTTTTAGAGTTTATAACACAATACACACACACACAATACACACACACACAGTTCCGATTTGAAGTTCTGGTTCAAAGGTCAAGTTTAAACGTGTGGTTTAAAGGTTTGCTTCAAACTTCCTGTTTAAAACTCTGCATTAAAGTTTAGGTTTAATAGTCTAAATAAAGTCCGGCTTTAGAGTTCTGGTTTAAAGGTCTAACTCAAAGTTCTGGTTTAAAGCTCTAATATAAAGTCCTGGTTTACAGTTCTGCCTCAAAGTTTAGACTTAAAGGTCTGATATGAAGTACGGATTTAAAGTTCTGGTTTAAAAGGTCTGAGTTAAAGATCTGGTTTTAAGTTCCTGTTTTGAAGATCTTGTTTAAAGTTGTGATAGAAAGGTCAGGTTTAAAGGTCTGTCTTAAAGATCTAATTTAAAGTCCTAGTTTCAGGTTCAAAGTTCTGCTTTAGAGTTCTGGTTCAAAGGCCTGACTTTAAGGTCTGGTTTGAAGGTCTACCTCAAAGTTCTGGTTTAAAGGTCTAAATTATAGTTCCTGTTTTCAGGTCTGGTTTACAGTTCTGGTTCAAAGTTCTGATTTAAAGGTGTGGTTTAAAGCTCTGATGCAAAGTTCAGGTTTAAAGCTCTGGTTTAAAGTCAAGTTTAAAGATTTGGTTTAAAGTCTGCTTTAAAGTTCTCTTTTAAAGGTCTCCATTAAAGCGCTTTGGGGTTGCATTTTTGATGTATGACAGGCGCTATATAAATAAAGTTTGATTGATTGATTGATTGAAAGTTCAGGTTTAAAGTTCTGTTTTAAAGATCCTGTTAACAGTTCTGTGTAAACGTCTGGATTAAAGTTCTGATATAAAGTTCAGGGTCTGGTTTAAAGTTCTTGTTGAAAGTCCTGGTATAAAGTTCTAGTTCAAAGTTATGGTTTAGCCGTCTGGTTAAAAGGTCAAATTTAAAAATCTGGCTGAAAGTTCTGATTTAACGTTCTGGTATACAGGTTTGGATTAAAGTTCTGGATTAAAGGTTTGGTTTAAAGTTCCAATATTAAGTTTTGGTTTAAAGTTGTAGTTTAACAGTCTGGTTTAAAGGTCTAATTTAAAGCCCCTGTTCAAAGCTCTGGTTTCTGGTTTCAGCTTGGTGTTTTTGGCGGCTCTCTGACTGTCTGTCACGGCAGCTGTTGGTGTTTCTGTTGGAAATTAAAAACCTCTCCAGGCTCTAATCCCCCCGGAGCCCTCCAGCCTAATTAACAGACTTCACCAAGAAAAAAAAGAGTGAGTGCTACATTAATAACAAAATTTAATATATTTCAGCAGAAGAAAACAGACGCAGTCAGAGCCGCAAGAGGAAGAACAAAACAACTCAATCAGTTCAAGATCAATGATTGATTTATTTAAGGACAGAATAAATTGTAATAACTGAATAAATTCATGTACCTGTTGAAAGCATAAATTAATCAATAAATAAATAAATAATACCGGACTGTCCATGTAACTAGATACAACCCAAGAATTAACTGCAGTTATTACACGTTTCACTTTATTAAATATTTTAATACATTCATTATGATGTCATCACACACTCAGTGTCCACTTTATCAGGAACAGTAACATTTGTTTTTTTCATTACTGACTCAGCTCCAGTAACCCTGGTCCAACCATAACACAAACGTAACGTAACTCTAATGTGACCTTTATGTAACATAACCTTAACATACTCTTAAATGAGCCCTAACATCACCTTAACATGGTCCAAACATAGTCCTAATGTTGCCCTAACTTACACCTAAATGTCACCCTGACATAGTCCTAACATAGCCTACATGCATAGCCTAAACTTTGCCCTAATATAGCTCTTATGTAGCCTGAATTTAAAGCTTAAATGTGGCCCTGACATAGCCTCAACATAGCCCTTACGTAGTCCCAGTGTAGCTGTAAAGCTGCCTAAATGTAGCCCTAAAATAGTCCTTATGTATCCTAGACGTATAGCCTAAACATAGCCTTGATGTAGCTTTAATGTAAAGCTTAAACATAACCCTAACGTGGTCCTAATGTTGCTCTAATGCAGCCTAAATGCATAGCCTAAACATAACCATAATGTAGCCTAGACGTTTAGCCTTAACATAGCCCTAACATAGTCCTAACGTAGCTCTAATGTAGCCTAAATGCATAGTCTAAACCTAGCCCTAACATAGACTTAACGTAGCCCTAATGTAGTCCTATTATAGCTCTAATGTAACCTAAATGCATAGCCCAAACGTAGCCCTAACATAGTCTTAACGTAGCCCTAACATAGTCTTAACATAGTCCTAACATAGTCTTAGTGTAGCCTTGACATAAAGCCTAAATGTAGCCCTAATGTAGCTCTAATGTAGCCTAAATGCATAACCTAAACATAACCCTACCATAGTCTTAATGTAGCCCTAACCTAGCCTAAATCTAGCCTTAACATATAGCCTAAACGTAGTCCAAAAGTAGCCCTTACATAGATATTCATAGATGTTTGTAGATACTTGTCTCTGTACAATTGTGGGGACGCTCCTTTGCATGGTGCATTCCTTTACTCTGACTTTAATCATCACAACTCAGTACCCCAACCCTAAACACGACCTGAGCCTGATTCTAATCCGAACCACAGCTGGACCTTCCAACCGTTCTGTGAAGTAGTGAGGACCGCACTTAATGTCCTCATAATGCAAAGATGTCCTCACGAAGGTTTGAAACTGAAATTGGTCCTCACAGAGATAGATACACACACACTCACATACACACAGCGACCCTTGTTTGAATAACAAGTTGTTGGCAAACAAGCTGCAGCGTCTCCGGGGCAGGTTGTCATGACGACAGAGCAGACATCCCATCATCACCATTCAACACAGAGACCACCAGTTAATATGCAAGAGAGAGAGAGAGAGAAAATGTGTGTGTGTGTGTGTGTGTGTGTGTGTGTGTGTTTGTGTTTACCTCACTCAGCCTCTGCTCTCGCTCCTGGATTACTTCCTGTTCTAGACGTTTACACTGCAGAGAAACACAGTCTGGATTTATTGATCAGATCTGATCAGCTGATTGTTACTAACACATCACTGATGACATCACTAGAACAGAAATGTTAAGGAAGAACAACAGACTCCATCTTTAGAGGTTCAGTTCATCAATGACACGTCCTCACTCAGAAACATCACACGTTTTCTCTTTCATGGTTTACATCAAAACTTTAACACCATCTTCCACAAATCTACTGCAGAGAAATAAATATGGGCTGCTGATACAGCTGTGGAAGCAGACAAAAGTACTAATACCGCAATGTAGAAATACTCAAGTATTCATGTGAAAGTTACAAGTAAAAGTCCTGCATTCAAATCTTGGCCTGAGTAAAGCCCTGTTTCCACCAAACACTTTCAGTATGGTACCTTTGGAACCAAAGGTAACCCTTCAGACATGGTACCTAGACCCTCGGTCCACTTAGCACCTCCACCGCAAACATGTGGCCCGCCCACATGAAAGAGTACTATTGTTGTCACTCACTGCTCCGTCCAGCACTCACTGTATTTCCTCCTTTATCAGTCTGCACCTCGTTTATTGTCCACAAAACGAGTCGAGAACAAAATAGCACAGGCTGCAGTGAGAGTCTCTCTCCATGGGATATTTAAAAATAGTTGCTTTGTGCATTTAGTCCTTCTCAGGCAAGCTCAGGGGTTTAGTGCAGCTAAGGGGCTCCTTTTTAGTACCAGATCTGTGTGCTAGGTACCCCCAACAGAGGGGGGAACGGTTCCATTGTTACCATCCACAACTATTCACAGTGGAAACGGAAAAAAAGCCCACTTAACTGAATTGTAAGGGAACCAGACTGCTCGGTGGAAACAGGGCTATACAGTACATAGGTATTAACATCGAAATATAATTGAAGTCATGAAAGTAAAAGTACTCCAAATACCGAATAATATATTATTGTATTATAATTACTGATGCATTAACGTGTTCATCACTTTAATGTTGCAGCTCATTTTAATTACTTTATATACTGCTTTAGTGTTGTAAAAGTACAATATTTCCCTCTGAGATGTAATAATAATAATAACAATAATAAACTTTATTCATATAGCACCTTTCATACAACAAATGCAGAAAGTGCTTTACACTAAAGGCAGTATAGTGCTTGACATAAAAATAGACAGAATGGACATAAAACCAAACTGATTCCTAAAAGCAGAGTTGTAAAACTATAAATCATTCATTCAATCATGAGCTACCTGATGAACGCCCATGACCGAAACGTTGCAGTCTGATAAATTTAACCTTTTTCTGCAAGTGCAAACAGTGTGTGGGTGTTCTCCTTTTTCAAAACTATAACTCATAAATTAAAGTAAGATTTTAAAAGAGTCGCAGCAGCATGAAGCGTAAAAACAAAGTGTTTTAGACCTGTATGAGGAAAGTCAGAGTTAGTTACAGGCTGAAGTGAACAGATACGTTTTAGCTTTCTTTTAAAAATATTAAGCGAGCTAGCTTCTCTGATATCTATACGTAGTGTGTTAACAGCTTTGGGGCGTCACTGACAAAGGCTGCATCACTGATGTAGTGGAGCTTAAGTATAAAGTAGCAGAAAATAGAAATATTCAAATAAAGTACAAGTATCTTAAAATTGTCCATGTATGTGTAAATGTAGTTAGTTAAATTCCACCACTTTCTAATTCTGTCCCAACATGAGGAGACACAGGCAAACAGAGCAGACTGAAAATACACATAATAAATGTACCAGATAATAAAGACAAAAACATTTATATGGACATAATTTAAAACATTACATTTACAATTTATTTTGGATTTCCACTGTGAACTTCTAACTATAAATCACAGAACAAATTGACTGTTGCTATTGACGTGTAGTTGAATGGTCCGGTCTGCCTGTGGGAATCTAACCGTCAACTTCCTGTGTGTGGAGTGTGTCTGCTCCAGGTGAGCTTTAATAACCTGTAATAACCTGTAATGACTTGATATTAAAAAGCAGCAGCAGCAGCTGTCATATGAAACCCAGGGAGGGAGAGAGGTAAAGACTGGCTGGGAGACGCCTCCCCCACTTTTCTAATATTTCCCAGAAGTCCCGGCTGCGACGGGGAGATAATCCCTGAGAGATGAGGAGAGGGAGGGAGGGATCGGCGAGCAATGGGGGGGAGGAGAGGAATCCTCCAGCGTGGAGTGTTCTCTCTCTTCTTCTTCTCCTTCGAGGATTACGGCGGCATTTGAAACATATTTCAGCGCCCGGCGGCGGCGGAGCGAGGGCGGGATTAAGGTGTTACCGTGGAGGGGTGGTGTTAACGCAGAGGGGCGGGGTGTTAAAAGATGGCGGAGCAGTGATATTGGCGGGGGTTAGCGGCGGTAGACTGGGTGATACTAAAGTAATACGGATACAGCAGTGAGTTTTGTGGGGTTAATGGAGGCGGGCGGGCTGTTACGGCAGCAATGGTGGGGTGGAGGTGTTGTGTGTAAAGGTGTGAGCTGGACAGGGCGGAGCCAAAAGCGGCAAAGATGGAGGTGTGCAGAAACTGATGGAAGTTTGAAGAATCAGAACAAAAAGTACTACTAAATTTACACAAGTACCATGTCACTTCCATTAATACTGCTTCATTTATACAAGTACCACTTCAATTCAGTTAATACTGCTTTATTTATACAGGTACCACTTCAGTTCAGTTAATACTGCTTTATTTATACAGGTACCACTTCAATTCAGTTAATACTACTTCATTTACACAAGTACCACTTCAATTCAGTTAATACTGCTTTATTTATACAGGTACCACTTCAGTTCAGTTAATACTGCTTCATTTATACAGGTACCACTTCAGTTCAGTTAATACTGCTTCATTTATACAAGTACCACTTCAATTCAGTTAATACTGCTTCATTTATACAGGTACCACTTCAGTTCAGTTAATACTGCTTCATTTACACAAGTACCACTTCAATTCAGTTAATACTGCTTCATTTATACAGGTACCACTTCAATTCAGTTAATACTGCTTCATTTATACAAGTACCACTTCATTTCTATGAATATATTAATACTGTTTCATTTATACAGGTACCACTTCCCTTTATAACCACTTTATTTATAAAAGTACCACCTAACTTCCATTAATACTACTTTATTTATACAGGTACCACTTAACTTCCATTATTACCGCTTCATTTATACAGGTACCACTTCATTTCTACTAATACTGCTACAGCTTCACTTTCACTAATACCACTTCATGTATACAAGTATACTAATACTGCTAAATTTATACAACTACCACTTCGCTTTTACTAATACAGCTTCGTGTATACAAGTACCACTTCACTTATACTATTACCACTTCATTTATACAAGCGCCACTTCAGTTATACTATTACTTCATTTATACAAGAGCCACTTCAGTTATACTATTACCACTTCATTTATACAAGTGCCACTTCAGTTTTACTAATACTGCAAAATTTATACAAGTACCACTTCACTTATACTATTACCACTTCATTTATACAAGTACCACTTCACTTATACTATTACCACTTCATTTATACAAGCGCCACTTCAATTATACTATTACTTCATTTATACAAGAGCCACTTCAGTTATACTATTACCACTTCATTTATACAAGTGCCACTTCAGTTCTACTAATACTGCTAAATTTATACAACTACCACTTCGCTTTTACTAATACAGCTTCGTGTATACAAGTACCACTTCACTTATACTATTACCACTTCATTTATACAAGCGCCACTTCAGTTATACTATTACTTCATTTATACAAGAGCCACTTCAGTTATACTATTACCACTTCATTTATACAAGTGCCACTTCAGTTCTACTAATACTGCTAAATTTATACAACTACCACTTCGCTTTTACTAATACAGCTTCGTGTATACAAGTACCACTACACTTCTTCTGTTACCACTTTATTTATACAAGTACCACTTCACTTCTAACATCACTTTATTCATACAAGTACCACTACACTTCTTCTGTTACCACTTTATTTATACAAGTACCACTTCACTTCTAACATCACTTTATTTATACAAGTACCACTACACTCCTATTAAAAGCACTGTATTTATACAAGTACCACTTTACTTCTACTAATACCGCTTCATTTACACAAGTACTACTTCACTTCCAATACCACTTTATTTATACAAGTACCACTTCACTTCTAATTGATTGATTGATTGATTGATTGATTGATTGATTGATTGATTTTGGTCATTAAAAAGCAACAGAAAAAAAAATATCAGCAACAAAGTACAAGTAAACAAAACAAGGACTGACCGAAAAGGTGTAGGCTGAAGCAAAGGCTTATAACGCCTACCCTTGTCACAAATAAACCATTTATACTCAATGTGAGCTAATCCAAACATAACTACTTTCAGTCAACCAAAGAAACAACTTTCAGTCAACCAAAATACAAAATTAAATAGTAATTGCTAAATTTTTAGTCAACCAAAACATAAGACACCAAGCAGACAAGACACCAAAGACAACATGACATGGATTCATGAGCTCAAATATAAGATATACTTACTATTTTTTGACAGTGTACTGCATAATTAAGGTATTTTTGTAAAGTTTTTTCAGTCTGGCCAATGTACTCAAAGTTTTTATATTTTCAGAACAATTCCACAAGTTCACCCCTTTAACTGATAGACAATGACTTTTGACATTTGTACGGATCTTTGGTTTTTCAAAAATGATTGTTCCCCTCAGATTGTAATAGCTGTCCCTCATTTTAAACAACCTCTGAATACTTTGTGGTAATTGTCCATTTCTAGCTTTATACATAATTTGTATTATTTTATAATCTACTAAGTTTTGGAATTTGAGTATGTTATGTTGACTAAATAATGAATTGGTTGGCTCATGATAGGGTTTTTTGCTTACAATACATATAGCTTTTTTTTGCAGTAAACAAATGGAGTTTGTGTTTGTTTTGTGTTTCCCCATATTTCTACTCCATACATCATGTAAGGAACTATGAATGAATGGTAAAGTGTATACAAAGAGCTCTGGTTTAGGAAATCTTGAGCTTTGTGCAGGATTGCAATAGATTTTGACATTTTGGATTTGACGTGATCTATGTGTGGTTTCCAACTGAGTTTAAAGTCAATTATTACTCCTAAAAATTTTATTTCAGTGACTATATCAATTCCAGTTTCATTTGTTCTAATTTTTCTATGAATGTTTGGAGCACGATTTCCAAATATCATATATTTTGTTTTACCAAGGTGAAGAGATTTTATAATCTGCAGTTCTTCTTCCACTGTATCCAGAAGTTGTTTTAAATGTTCTCCACTGCAAAAAATAGTTGTATCATCAGCAAATAATATGCACTTCTATTAATACTGTTTAATACTGTTTCATTTATACAGGTACCACTTCCCTTTATAACCCCTTTATTAATAAAAGTACCACCTAACTTCCATTAATACCACTTCATTTATACAGGTACCACTTCATTTCGAATATCGCTTTATTAATACAACTACAGCTTCACTTTCACTAATACCACTTCATTTATACATGAACCACATCACTTCTACTAATAATGCTTAATTTATACAGGTACGACTTCACTTCCAATACCACTTTATTTATTAAGGTTAAAAAGTCCCACTGATTGTCACACACCTGAGTGTGTGAAATTTGTTCTCCGCATTTGACCCATCCCCTGAGGGAGCGGTGAGCAGCAGCAGTACCACGCTCGGGAGTCATGTGGTGATCTAAGCCCCCAATTCCAACCCCTGATGCTGAGTGCCAAGCAGGGAGGCAATGGGTCCCATTTTTATAGTCTTTGGTATGACCCGGCCGGGGATCGAACCCACGACCTCCCAGTCTCAGAGCGGACACTGAGCTGGAGTTATACAAGTAACACTTTACTTCTGCTAATACTGCTAAATTTATACACGTACCACTTAACTTTTACTTATACAGCTTCATGTATACAATAACTGCTTCACTTCTAATACTGCTTCATTTATTCAAGTACCACTTCACTTCTACTAATAGCACGCTATTTATAAAAGTACTTTCATTAAAACCACTTTTTTATACAAGTACCACTTCACTTCTAATACCACTTTATTTATAAAAGTACAACTTCACTTCTAATACCCCTTCATTTATACAAGTACCACTTCATCTTTACAGGTACTACTGCATCTGTACATGTACCACTTCATGTCTACAACAACCACACCACTTCTAATAATACCACTTTATTTACTACATACACAGTACTGCATCAACACTAGAAGTACAGGCTTATTTTTACAGATACTCCACTGGTACTTCATTCCTACAAGATGCGCTTCATGTCTGCATGTACCACTACATTACTACAAGTTCCACTTCATGTCTTCGAGGACCACTTCATCACTACAGTCACTGCTTCATCTCTGCAAGTACTGCAAGTACTCCTATCTTGGCGATTACCACTTCATTACTACAAGGACAGCATAATTACTACAAGTACCACTTCACTAACTTCACTACTATAAGTACAGCGTCATTTTGACAAGTCCCACTTCACTACTATAAGTACAGCACCATCACTACAAGTACCACTTCACTGACTTCACTACTATAAGTACAGCATCATGTCAAGAAGTACCACTTCACTGATGTCACTACTATAAGTACAGCATCATCTCAAGAAGTCCCACTTCACTAACTTCACTACTATAAGTACAGTGTCATTTTGACAAGTCCCACTTCACTACTATAAGTACAGCGCCATCACTACAAGTACCACTTCACTAACTTCACTACTATAAGTACAGCATCATCTCAAGAAGTACCACTTCACTGACGTCACTACTATAAGTACAGCATCATCTCAAGAAGTCCCACTTCACTAACTTCACTACTATAAGTACAGTGTCATTTTGACAAGTCCCACTTCACTACTATAAGTACAGCGCCATCACTACAAGTACCACTTCACTAACTTCACTACTATAAGTACAGCATCATCTCAAGAAGTCCCACTTCACTGACTTCACTACTATAAGTACAGCATCATCTCAAGAAGTACCACTTCACTAACTTCACTACTATAAGTACAGCGTCATTTTGACAAGTCCCACTTCACTACTATAAGTACAGCGCCATCACTACAAGTACCACTTCACTAACTTCACTACTATAAGTACAGCATCATCTCAAGAAGTACCACTTCACTGACGTCACTACTATAAGTACAGTGTCACTGTGACAAGTACCACTTCACTACTATAAGTACAGTGTCATTGTGACAAGTACCACTTCACTACTATAAGTACAGCGCCATCACTACAGGTGCCACTTCATGTTTAAAAGTGCTACCAGTCACTAGCAGGTGAAAACAAAGTTGTACTTGAAAAGTACCAATTCACAACTAGCAGTACCGCTTCATCTCCTCACGCTGCTCCATCCCTGCTCTGCTCCCCTGACGACTGTTGCCATGGTTTCCAGAGTGCAGCAGTGCTGCTGCAGGTTGGTTACCATGGCGACAGCAGTCAGTCACAGTGAGGGAACAGATGAAGGTTTCTGATCTGATGTTTTTTTTCATCTATCAGACACATCAGGAGGAGGCGGAGCTTCTGAACCGCCACCTGCCTCACGGCATGCTGGGAGCTCCGCCCCCTCTCTCTGTCATCTGGCCTCTCTCCCTCTCTGTCATCCCTCCATCAGTCAGACCTCTCATCTTTTTCATTTCTCCTCGTTTCTCTCCCCCCTCTCCCTCTGATCCTCCCACAGAGAGCGGGATATGAATCCAGATGAATTGTGGGTAATAAATCCCGGACTCTGCAGGTTTTGGTAATAAACTCTGTGAAGTGAACTTCGATAATAATCAACCTCCAGAGGAGTGACGGACGCACACACTCTTCTGCTTCAAACTCTGACTGCAAACTTTTTAATCATCTTACTAAACGCCATCTTTACTTATTGATTATTGATTGAACATTTTTACTCATTGATTATTGACTGAACATCTTTACTTATTGATTATTGACTGAACATCTTTACTTATTGATTATTGACTGAACCCCATCTTTACTTAGTGATTATTGACTGAACCCCATCTTTACTTATTGATTATTGACTGAACACCATCTTTACTTATTGATTACTGACTGAACGCTATCTTTACTTATTGATTATTGACTGAACACCACCTTTACTTATTGATTATTGATTGAACACCGTCTTTACTTATTGATTATTGATTGAACACCGTCTTTACATATTGATTACTGACTGAACGCTATCTTTACTTATTGATTATTGACTGAACACCATCTTTACTTATTGATTATTGACTGAACGCCATCTTTACTTATTGATTATTGATTGAACACCGTCTTTACATATTGATTACTGACTGAACATCTTTACTTATTGATTATTGACTGAACATCTTTACTTACTGATTATTGACTGAACCCCATCTTTACTTATTGATTATTGACTGAACACATCTTTACTTATTGATTACTGACTGAACGCTATCTTTACTTATTGATTATTGACTGAACACCATCTTTACTTATTGATTATTGACTGAACGCCATCTTTACTTATTGATTATTGATTGAACACCATCTTTACTTATTGATTACTGACTGAACGCTATCTTTACTTATCGATTATTGACTGAACACCATCGTTACTTATTGATTATTGACTGAACACCATCGTTACTTATTGATTATTGACTGAACACCACCTTTACTTATTGATTATTGACTGAACACCATCTTTACTTATTGATTATTGACTGAACACCATTGTTACTTATTGATTAATAACTGAATGCCATCTTCACTTATTGATTATTGACTGAACATCACCTTTACCTATTGATTACTGACTGAACACCATCGTTACTTATTGATTATTGACTGAACACCATCTTAACTTCTTGATTTATGACTGAACGCCATCATTACTCATTGATTGCTGACTGAATGCCATCTTTACTTATTGATTATTGACTGAACACCATTTTTACTTATTGATTATTGATTGAACGATATCTTTACTTGATTATTGATTTAACGATATCTTTACTTATTGATTAATTACTGAACACCATCTTTACTTATTGATTATTGATTGAATGATATCTTAACTTATTGATTACTGACTGAATGCCATCTTTACTTATTGATTATTGACTGAACACCATCTTTACTTATTGATTATTGATTGAATGATATCTTTACTTATTGATTACTGACTGAACGCCATCTTCTCTTTAGATACTGATTCTTCACTTCTTCACTTGTTAGTTGCTGAACATAATCTTCACCTGTTGTTGATTTATTGACACAGGATTTTGACTCTGATCAGAGATTAAAATCAGAAGGAGAGGGAAATAAAATAAAATCTGAAATCAAAAAATGCCCCCCAAAAAGATTCAGCAAAAAACATCAGAGTATAAAACACACTACAGTTTAAAGTAGTAACTTAAAATAATCCATCCTCAAATCTTACATGACTGAATTTACATCTCCATCTGCTGATGAAGATCATGTGACATGATGGAGCGTTGGAGAAGGACTCCAGCATGAAGATATGACTTTAAAGACTGTTTTTAATTAACATAAAAACAAAAACAAATAAAACTGACAAATTAAATATTTATAATTTGCTGACTAGAGCATGGATAGGATAAATTTATACATAAATATGAATTAATTATTAAGTAAGAAGTTGTTTTACCTGTCAAAAATTATTTCCAGTGAAGGTGTGTTTTTATTCAAAATTATATTAAATGTACTGATATTTTAATATTCTGACAGTTTGTTTTGCTGTAGCACGTCCTGATCAATATGAAATTTACCACTCAACCCAGCGAACAAAGTGTGTGCAGGTGTTATTATTGTAATACATCATGTGATTCACATGGTCGTCCACTAATACTGCATCAAACATTTTTGAAACATGTTTGTGTGTGTTTTGTGCTCCAGATGTTTTCATTTACAGTTAATATTCTCCTACAAACATGCTACAACAGAACATCAGTAAAAACTGAGGCAGTAAAGCTCAGAGACATTTGTAGTAAAGATACAAATACAGTATTATATCACATTTTACTTGGATAGTTTATTGAGAATTTGTAAAATTTCAACAGCTTGTTGGCCCTTGTTGTGTCTATTTCTCAAATTTCCACTGCAAATCCACTAAATATACACAGTCTACGGGTGTGACATGTCAGAGATGTGCCGAAAAGTGCACTGTGTAATACAATACAATCAGAGGCAGAGTAGGGAGGGTCTTGCCAAGAAAAGCCAATAGTGAAACAGCAAGGAGAATAAACTGAAGGATTAGTATGTGATGTCATGCGGAGGTGCTTCCCTCGTCAAAATGGGGTTGGTGTGGCGCTGGCGTGAGTCACATGACTTATCCTCAGTTTTATTATCCTTATTTTTATCCAGCCCTCCACAGAAAAACAGTCCACTGCACTTCAGTGCTTTGCCCTAATGTTTGTGGATGCTACCGCATAACTTCGCTACTGAAAAGCTGTTTGACACAGGAAGTAGTGACGTTACCACCACGCTACTGAGAAATTAATGCTGCACGATTAATATAATCGCAATCGCAATCGCGATGTCAGGCTGTGCAATTACATAACTGCATAGAAGGCTATGATTTGCGATTTAATGTAGGCTAAATAAATGTTAACGTGTGTGCCTGTGAACGTGACTGCCTCTCCTGTAGTGTGTGGAGTTTGTTGACATCACGCCCACAAGCTATCCTGGTGCGTGCAGCCGGCGTGCAGCAGTGGCCAACACAGACGCTGAAGAAGAGCATGAGCTCGACTATGAACAAGCTGAGTTGGTGGCGAAAAAAATGCAACGTCTATTACATGGCGATACTTTGGATTCAGGTACAGCGACGTTGGACAGAAAGACGTGCTGTGTAAGTGTAAAAGTTAAAGTCGCCACGTCCCGCAGCAACACAACCAGTCTATATCAGCACTTGAGACAGGACGTGGCGACTTTAACTTTTACACTTTTACACAGCATATCTTTCTGTCCAACGTCGCTGTACCTGACAGACGTGCTGTGTAAAAGTTAAAAGTTAAAGTCGCCACGTCCCGCGGCAACACAACCAATCTATATCAGCACTTGAGACAGCACAGGGAAAAGTAGGAAGAGTGCATGCGAGAGAAAACTGAGCCATGTAACGTTAAAGACAAAGAGACAACTGAAAGCCGCCAGAGCCTCATAAAACAACATCCAAGCACAGTTAAGCAAACATTTGTAAGTGTCACAGGGAAATCATGGACTCCATAACAAATGAAAAATAGAGCAATTTTGCTCAGGTTCGGCCCACTTGACATACTGCTGTGCTGTGCTATGGTGCTGGAATGTGTCATTTACGTGACAACGCCTGAACGCAACATATGCTTGCTCCGAAGTGTTCCGTGCTGCACTGCTGTGTGAGCAGCGTGTTTGACTGTGCTCAGTCTGTTGATGGTCATTGACACACTGTCTGTCCATAACAATAACTATGTCAGGTCAGTGCCCCCCTAATATAATGTAGGGGAAACACTGAATCAAGCAAAAAGACTCATGATACCATTTATTTATTACATTTTACATTTTTTGGGAATTCAAGTATGTCGGGGTCCTGTTCACAAGTGAGGGTAGAATGGAGTGTGAGATGGATCGGCAGTTTGGCGCAGCGTCTGCAGGGATGCAAGCAATGCGCCGTATTTTGTGGTGAAGAGGGAGCTGAGCCCGAAGGCAAAGCTTTTGATTTACTGGTCCAACCCTCACCTATGGTCATGAGCTCTGGGTAGTGACCGAAAGAATGAGATCATGGATACAAGCAGCTGAAATGAGTTTCCTCTGTGGGGTGTCTGGGCTCAGCCTTAGAGATAGGGGGAGGAGCTCTGACATCTGGAGGGAGTAGAGCCGCTGCTCCTTCATGTCGAAAGGGGTCGGTTGAGGTGATGCACATCTCCTGTTAGAGGTGTTTCGGGCACGTCCCACTGGTAGGAGGCCCCGGGGCAGACCTAGAACACGGGGGATTACATATCTCATCTGGCCTGGGAACACCTTGGGGTCCCCCAGGAGGAGCTGGAAAGCGTTGCTGGGGAGAGGGACGTCTGGGGTGCTTTGCTTGGCCTGCTGCCCCCACGACCCAACTTCGGAAAATGGATGGATGGACGATAAATTCAGGAACATAATGTGTAAATAAATATTGGTATGATGAAAGAATCAGTCGTTAGTTGTTGGTCAAGTTCACAGAAGGTGATGTCATCACGGTTCTCTGATCAGGAGACGCACAGTGTCCACCTGTCTGTCTGATTTAAATATCTGTGAGTCCATCAGCAGCTCCTCTGTCTCCATCAGCAAATATACAGCATTCAAATAACACACACACACACACACACACACACACACACACACACCTGAGCAGACAAACAGGTGTATAAACTGAGTGTTCAGCAAACATCAGCCTCATGTCAGCTTTGTCAGGTCGACTCAATCTGGATCTCAATATTTGTTTTCACACCGTTCAAAATATTCATGTTCACATTGAAACTGCAAATATTTGAGGTGTGGGCCGCCGGGGCCTCCGTAACCCGGCCGACACTCTGCACCACACCACGCCGAGTGCCGCGTCAGCTGGGTTAAACAGACAACTTAAAGAGGCGTTAGCTGCAGTCAGGCTGAAGTGAGAGGTTCAGACAGGAAGCAGAGACAGAGCAGGAAAATTAGGTCTGTTTTTCTCCTTTTACACAAGACTCACACGTCCGTCACATTTCCTGTTTCTTATCAGAGGTGTAAAAATACTGATCGACTTCAGTCATTGATTATTTCAGAGTGAAGATGATTCCTGAGAAATGTTTGAACTAATTTTAAGATGAACAAACACTGTCTCCACCTCCTGTAGGTTTCTCACATCAGAGGCCTGAAACACACCCAGGAAGTGATGCTGCTACGGATGGATGGATGGATGGATGGATGGATGGATGAATCAGTGTTTATATAAAGGGGGTATTTTCTGTCAGCATGTTTTCTATGTGATTCTCAGACTGTGGTGATAAGAGGGAGAAAAACTTCATGCCGGAATAATCTGAAACACAGAGTTCATCACTGACCATGACTGACTGACATCACCAACGAGAATAACTTCAACACAGGAGCCCTTTTTCTGCAGAGGCCACGGTATGGCAACGTCACATGACATCAAGAACCTGCTATACTACTGAAAACTGTTTTAATAGACATTTATTTCTTTGTCTCTCTCACACTGTCCCATGTTTGCACATCATGCACAACTAAAAAACGTCAATGTCTTTCATCAGATCTGTTTTTGGCTCATATTTCAGCACCATGGACAGAGAGCAGGGGTCTAATCATCATTTCATATCTGTTTTAACTTCACAGAAAATAGCTGTCAAAAATCGCTGCTTGGTCATTGATTTCCACGTCAGACAATGAAGAAACACAGGCATCCTCTTGCTTGTTGCACTGAGTGGTGGCGTCAGTTTGAAAGGCCATCGGACAACAACGTAATTTAAGGAGCTGGAAAGTCCCCATAGGGTGGGCAGGAGGTGGTGGATGGGTCCAACAACACTGGATTTTCACCCATTAGTTGTCGTCGTCCCAGAACGTCAACAACAGACACAAACAGGATACCCAGCGTGTAATATGTGGACTCTTACCAAGCGGCGATATGTGATGAGTTAGGAGTGAGAATGCATAGGGAAGTACATGCTTATTTTTAGGAAGTCACCAAGGGGTGTTCAACCCGCAGAAGCTGCATTTGCCTGCGCTGCTTAATGTTAATTTTACGTAGCTGGTCTGTTTATTTGTTTGTACACCGTTCTACACGTAGTTGTGCTGCCGGTCGCTCTTGTATTTACCAATATTCTCCTTCTCCTTCCGAGGAAATCTAACTTCTGAAGCATGAAAATAAACAAAACTCGTCACACAGGTCCAGTCCCATGCTAAACTTTCTCAACAGGAACTGCAACTGTTTAAAGTTCAAATCTTTGAAAACTCACACCAAATCACCTGTACAGCCTACGGCTTTGCAGCTGTAATTAAACTGTAGGCCCAACTATGACGACACTTTGGTAAAATGAAAAAGAGATTTTTAATCTTAAAAGTACCTCCAGTACCGACACTTTGTTAAACTCCTTTCAACAAACGGCCATCACACTAATTATACTTAGCGTGAGTCCCAGACAGGTAAAGACACAGACAGGTAAGTGGACTCACCTTAGCGACTGAGGTGTCTCTCTCCTCCATCACGGCCTTCATCTCCTGAGCGGTGATGTCACTTCTCCGTTGCCTCGCCAACCGCAAACGCTGAACCAGAACTGAACCAAACTGTTCAACTTCCTGGACAGAGTCGGCGTCGCAAATACACCGAAGGAGCTCGTCCACGTCCTGACCGATAAAAAAACGAACTGATCAGATCGATAATCTGACTTTTGAACTGTTTGTAGGTTCACACTGTGTTTGTGTTTTTACCATGTCAGTGTCCTCCAGGTGAACACCGTCCAGCCTGAAGAGAAACAGACAAGTTCAGATCCACAACATGTTTTTATATCAAAAAATATCTGCTGAGAGACGATCAATAAATAAATGTAAGTCACATCTGTCCAGTTTTACTACATAGAGAATGTAACCAGTGTGAACACATGAAAAATAAACAGTTCATCTGCACCTGAAGCTTCAGAATCAGCTTTTAGTTCTTCATGTTTGTTATTCTGGTTTATATTTTTTAATACATTTGCATTTATAATGGGGGAAGGTGGGGTTAGGGGCCCTCTAACACTTTAATCCGGCCCTGCCCCAACACCCCCACTGCCACCCCTACGCCTGCCCCCCCTCCGTGTTGCTGCCGCTGACCAAATTAAAGCTGGGGCTCAGCAGCAGCAGCCTATTAGATGACCTGAGCGCCGCGGCTGCAGCAGCTGTGCAGTAATTTGGTCGTGCGCTCCCTGAAGTCCACCTGAAACTCTCCATCATTTTAAAATCATCGCAGAGCTGCGAGGGCGTCGGCCGAGCGGACTCCTCCGCTGTTCAGGAGTTATTTCTCCCTCTGACAGCAGCCATGATGGTGGACGTGGAGCTGGTAACTAGCTGATCTCCTGCTTCTCCTCCTGGGAAGCTCTTTTCATTTAGCCTGCTGCAGTTTTTCTGTAATAAACTGTAATAAGGTGGCCGAGGCGGCTCCGCTCTGCAGGGAACAGCAGGTAATGAAAGACCAGCCGCCTCCAATAAAGCTCCTCTAACACCCTGCTTACAGCCCATCCAGCCCGGCTCAGCTCGGCTCGGCTCGGCTCGCTGCACAGCCGTCATTAACACTCCCACACACACACACCTCCACTCCACAGAAACACCAGCGACAGCAGCCATTAGTGTCTTCAAACGATCCCAGCAAGAAGAGACACTTCACTCTGGAAAAGTTTCACCTGCAACACTCAATATTCATCAGCATGGAAGCTCCTCAACATACTGACATCCTTACCCTTAACAAATAACTGTATTTATAATAAACAAACTTCTGTCTTTACGATACACAAACATCTGTATTTACAATAAACTTCTGTCTTTGCGACAAATTCCTCTCTTTGTTAAAAACAAACTTCCGTCTTTACGATAAACAAACATCTGTATTTACAATAAATGTATGTCTTCCGAATAAACAAACTTAAGTCTTTACGATAAAGTTCTGTCTTCATGACAGACAACCTTCTGTTTTTACAACAAACAAACTTCTGTCTTTATGATTAAAAAACTTCTGACTGTTTGATGAACAAACTTCTGTATTCCATGACAAACATCTGTATTTATGATAAACTTGTGTCTTTAAAATAAATAAATTTCTGTCTTGAAGACAAACAAATTTCTGTCTACGATAAAGTTTTGTCTTCACGACAGACAATCCTCTGTTTTTTACGAAAAACAAACTTCTGTCTTGACAATCAAATAACTCCTGTCTGTACAATAAATAAACTTCTGTCTTGACGATAAACAAATTCCCCGTCTGTACAATAAGTAAACTTCTGTCTTTACGATAAACAAACTTTTGTCTTGACGATAAACAAACTTCTGTCTTTACGATAAACAAATTCCTGTCTGTACAATAAATAAACTTGTGTCTTTACGATAAACAAACTTTTGTCTTGACGATAAACAAACTTCTGTCTGTACGATAAACACACATCTGTCTTGACAATAAACAAACTTTTGGCTTCCCGATATACAGACATTGGTCTTTACGACAAACAAACTCCTGTCTGTACAATAAATAAACTTCTGTCTTTACGATAAACAAACTTTTGTCTTGACGATAAACAAACTTCTGTCTGTACAATAAATAAACTTTTGTCTTTACGATAAACAAACTTCTGTCTTTACGATAAACAAACTTTTGGCTTCCCGATATACAGACATTGGTCTTTATGACAAACAAACTCCTGTCTGTACAATAAATAAACTTCTGTCTTTATGATAAACAAACTTTTGTCTTGACGATAAACAAACTTTTGTCTGTACGATAAACACACTTCTGTCTTGACAATAAACAAACTTTGGCTTCCCGATATACAGACTTTGGTCTTTATGACAAACAAACTCCTGTCTGTACAATAAACAAACTTCTGTCTTGACAATAAACAAACTTCTGTCTTTACGATAAACAAACTTTTGTCTTTACGATAAACAAACTTCTGTCTGTACAATAAATAAACTTCTGTCTTGACGATGAACAAACTTCTGTCTTTACGATAAACAAATTCCTATCTGTACAATAAATAAACTTCTGTCTTTACGATAAACAAACTTCTGTCTTTACGATAAACAAACTTCTGTCTTGACGATAAACAAACTTCTGTCTTTACGATAAACAAACTTTTGTCTGTACGATAAACACACTTCTGTCTTGACAATAAACAAACTTCTGTCTGTACAATAAACAAACTTCTGTCTTGACAATAAACAAACTTCTGTCTTTACGATAAACAAACTTTTGTCTTGACGATAAACAAACTTCTGTCTTTACGATAAATTCCTGTCTGTACAATAAATAAACTTCTGTCTTTACGATAAACAAACTTCTGTCTGTACAATAAATAAACTTCTGTCTTGACGATAAACAAACTTCTGTCTTTACGATAAACAAATTCCTATCTGTACAATAAATAAACTTCTGTCTTTACAATAAACAAACTTCTGTCTTTACGATAAACAAACTTCTGTCTGTACAATAAATAAACTTCTGTCTTGACGATAAACAAACTTCTGTCTTTACGATAAACAAACTTCTGTCTGTACGATAAACAAACTTCTGTCTTCACGGTAAACAAACTTCTGTCTTGAAGATAAACACCCTTCTTTCATTCTTGATAAACAAACTTCTGTCTTTACGATAAACAAACTTCTGTCTTTAAAATAAAAACCCTTCTTTCATTCCTGATGAACAAACTTTTGTCTTCACAATAAACAAACTTCTGTCTTCGCATTAATCAAACGCCTTTTTTCTGATAAACAAAATTCCGTCTTGATGACAAACTTCTTACTTGACAATAAACTTCTGTCTTCACAATACACAATCTTCTGTCTTTACGATTAAGTAAAATTGAAGGCTTTTCAAGAAAACTTACGTGTTCTGATCGTGTTGTCACAGGCTGACGTCACCACGAGCAACCACGATGTATTCGGCTGAGTTAACAGTTAACATGGTCACTTGTTACACTAAAACACCTGCTGCTCTTAAATCCTGTTAGAACTCAAATCCTCTGTTGGAACACTGATTCAATCTAACACAAAACAACGAGACATTCTGATGCTGGTAACAGTTTTAATAATGTTTACAGCTTGATAACTGGTCTGGATGGCTCGGGCAAAACACCATTTACGCTCACAACATGTGCTCGCATATTTCTAACGATGTCGGCGGCACACGGTCTTTATAACAATTAAGTTAAGTCTGGATTAAAATGTCTTTTAAAACAGATCTTTGAGTTCACACCTTTTTTTTATGACATTAAATTAAAAATAAATCATCAAATTCACAACATGCAGATGTTTCCTGTTTGATGAATAAAACGTTGGTAAAGAGAGAACACACACACACACACACACACACACACACACACACACGCACACACACACACCCCGTAAAGCAGCAGCTTCATATTATTCATACACACACCTCAGCCTACACACAAACACACACACAACACACACATTTACACACATTTACAGAGGTAATACAGGCCGCCTCTTTCCATTAGAAAAACACACACACACACACACACACACACACACACACATACACACACACACACACACACACACACTAAGACATTAACACACTCTCAGTCCTGACAGATGGAACATGCTCCTCCATATTCTGTTCCTCATAAAAAGGACTGTGGCCTCCAATATCAATTACCCTCTCATCCTGGGGGGGAGGAGGAGGAGGAGAAAGAGGAGCGAGGGAGAGGGGGGGAGGAGGAGGGGGTGGGGGGGGGGTATTATCTGTAATTAGATTTTCTGGTCTATTTGGAGGCTCCTCGAGGAGGACAAGAGCTCGTTTCACAGCTCTTAACAAGACTGAGGAGGTGAATAATAAAGAAAAGGAGGAGGAGGAGGAGCTGGAGGAGGAGGAGGAAGGGGAGGAAGAGGAAGAGGAGAAGCGGGGGAAAGGAGGAGGAAGAGGATGAGAGGAGAAAGAGGAAAAGTGGTAGTTGTTGTTTTCGTCCTTTGTATAAACACAAACATGTAAATAAGTAAATCAACATGTTGTCAATTTCTCCTCAGAGGAAACAAACAAACAAACAAACAAACAAACAGTCACCTCCTGAACAGAGGCCTGCAACTCTTTGTAACATCTAACTGTTGTTATCAATAACTATGCTTATGATCATTATTAATCATTATAGAAACATTCTGCAGATTCAAAATAAAATGACTGATTCACCTCCTCAGCTGCCGAGGAGCCGTCTCTCTATATTTCTCTGATTCAGTGATGTTGCTTC
Organism: Epinephelus fuscoguttatus; assembly: GCF_011397635.1. Classification (NCBI taxonomy): domain Eukaryota; kingdom Metazoa; phylum Chordata; class Actinopteri; order Perciformes; family Serranidae; genus Epinephelus; species Epinephelus fuscoguttatus. The sequence continues at coordinate 5,557,359 of NC_064765.1, forward strand.
AAATCTTAAAGGACACAATAAACTCACTATCGATGTGTCCACGGGACGCACTATTAATTTCCCCAAGGCTACATTGTGGACGTTAAAACCAAGTTAAAAGCATCATCATCGTGTGACTTCACTTATTTTGAAGGCATCTTTTCAGCGAAACAGTTTTGTGTAAAAGGAATTAAAAGCTTGTCTCTTAAAGACGTCTGTCCCGAATATAAGCCTGTGCCAACCTCCGAGACTAAAAAATGAAGCCAATGCAGAGGTGCCAAAAACTGCAGTTCATCTAATGGCCTCTTGAGGCTCCAGAAGCAAGTAAATCCCCAAAGACCCCCGTGTCACAATGTCCAACTTTACAGCAGATGTTTACAGCCGGGTACAATAACAGTTTTGGTCTCTAAAGTCAATTTAAACATTCATGACAACTGTGCAGGGAAGAATTATTTTATAACTCACCTGTTTACATTTTATCAAGGCCCAAAGTTCTGCATAATTAAAGGCAGGGCTGCTTTGAGTGACAGTCTGTAAGTCAGGTCCACCCCTCGCTCCTCCACAGCTCCAACCTCTAATCCAATCATGGTCACTTCTGGCTTCATAAAACCAAGATGGCGATGGCCGAAATGCCGAACTCAAGACTTCAAAACGAGAGTCTACTAACCAGCGGGTGTTGTGACAGTAGCTGCATCTATTAAATACACAGTCTATCCTCCAGCAGCAACAGAAACTCTTGTTCCGTCGGTAATTTGGTTGGTTTTCTGCAACATCAGTAGCTCCCCTGCCATCACCAAATCTCTCCCCAAGTTTAGCCACCTGACAGCAACTGACCCTTTGACCTGACGTGATGCCGCTGTCACGTCACGTCGCAGGAGTTCATTAAATTCACACATTTTACACATCATTTCTTCGTCAATTTACTGACCGGCACCAAATCACACATTTAAAACAGACATTCAGAGTCCAGCAGTTCAACTCCTGCACCCTCGGCACCCTACTTCCTGTGCCCTTGGTGTGTTTGTGTGTGTGTGTGTGTGTGTGTGTGTGTGTGTGTGTGTGTGTGTGTGTGTGTGTGTGTGTGTGTGTGCATACTCAGCGGCCTGCTGCAGTTGGCGTGCACGAAGAAGAGCTTCATCTCTCTCTTCATTGGCCAACAGAAGTCGTGACATCAGAGCCTGATCTCTGTCCTTCTGAGCAGCTAACACCTCCTCCAACACCGCTGAGGAGACGAGGAGAGGAGACAAGGAGATTAGGAGAGGAACATATATATATAACAACAATGAAAACATGTCTTGGTGTATATATACACACACACAAACACATAAACACATGCACATATGTATGTTTCTGCAGTTTTTTACTTCATAGAAATGTAAAACTGAAGATAAAATAAAATATGGTGGACGAAGAGACTTCCTGTTTCTGTGGTAATCCTGCTGGATTAAACTGACACACACACACACACACACACACACACACACACACACTTACACACAGACACAAAGTCATACACACACAGCTCAGTTAAATCAATATTACATCTGAGTGTGATCGCTGGTTAAACACACAGCTGCCTCGTTAACTGTCACCTCGTTACTGCTGTTGTTTTAATTAGAGACTCTGTGTGTGTGTGTGTGTGTGTGTGTGTGTGTGTGTGTGTGTGTGTGTGTGTGTTGGTATTAAACAGTGTGCATGAAAAATATTCAAATATTTAAGAAGTCGAGGTTGGATCAGATCTGATTAAGAGGAGAGTAAACTGTAACATGCACCTCCTCCTCCTCCTCCTCCTCCTCCTCCCCCTCCTCTCCCCCTTTCCTCTCCCTCCCTTCGTCTCCTTCTCCTCACCTGCAGGTCTCTCCCAGTCTCTGGCCTCTCTCTGCTCCTCCCTCAGCTCCTCCTCCACCTCCCTCCTCTGCAGCTCCTTCTCCTTCTGGACCAGCTCATCCTGGAGCTGACACACAGTCAGGTGTTAGTTTACCTGTGAGGACCTCCCTCGGGTTCTGTTACAGGTAGCTACTGTATGTACGGACATGATAGATGTTACGCTAACGACGACAATCACGTCCAGGTAGAAAACTGGCAGTTGATTATAATCGTGGAGACATAAAAATTCAGGAAGTTTGTTTTCTGTTGTCATTTTCAGCGGTAACTGTAACATTTAAAGACATATAGTTAAACACAGTGGTCCCACCGATTCTTTTAATAAATTCATTAAATTATATTGCTATCAGGTGTGTCTCAACCACAACATGTCAACTCTGTAGCCCTTCTTAATCCAAACTAAAGAATTATTATCATGTTTTAAAATTAGCATTTTCATTAGCATTCACTCACTAACAAAGTTTTTATAAGTCACCTCTGACATCCATCATTTACGCTAATCAAAAAAAATTAAATTACTGGCTCATTACAAGGTTTAATAGTCAAAACTTTGATCTTTAAAATATATTTTCCCAACCTAAATGAAGAGCAAATCAAAGTCTTCATTAACGCTGGTTAATTGTGTTCAGTGGTGCCCTTTGACCAGGTGAATCACTGGAGGCCACAGTGGCTTTGTAACATGATGGAGGCAGACGAGATGAAACTGCTTGGCCCCGTGAATGAAATATTTACATTTTAAAAAACGCCCAGATGGAACTGTTCATAGGAACACTGTCCTCTTTATCACCTTAACGCAAAACATTTAGCAGTGAACCCAGAGGTCTGAGCTAGCACAGCCTCGTCAAGCCACACTCAACCAGGCGTTCAGATTATAGGTCCAGATTATTTGGCTAGTGTGAGTGCAAGTGTACCGTGCTTGAGTACGGTGCGCCCTAAGGCCCAATCCCAATACCCCCCCTTGTCCACTACCTCTTAGCCCTTGGCCCTACCCCTTGGCCCTCGAAATGAAGCAACGAGGGGTAGGGGTAGAAATCTTTCCCTAGGAATTGGGACACCACTCACTACGTCACTACACCGGTTACATTCACACATACGTAACTATTTTAAACAGGAAGTTGCGAGCCATCTACATTTCCAACCGGCATCTACAGTGGAGTCTCATTTATCCTACCGATCGCGTTTGCCGCATTCATCATGCTTCGTTTGATGAACGACAGGGGACACGGGACTTCTGCTAGCTTGCTAGCTAGCTAACCAGCTAACATTGCAAGGCAGCATAGTTATATTAGCTGGCGTGTTATCGTAATGTGAAAAATCCGACAATTTTGCAAAACAGGACAGATGACAGATGCCAGATATTGCGAGCTAGCTAGCTAGCAACAAGCTAACAAGCAACCTGACGACAGTAACGTTAGCTATGTATGAACTTTTTTCCCCGTCTCTCAGTGGTAGCCATGGCAATGTCTACCCCTCGCTGGCAAGTCAGCATCTGAAATCTCTCGCTCCGAAGGGCTAGCTTCATACCCGCTACCCCTCGTTATGCCCCCTACCCCTACATGCAAAAAGGAATTGGGACACCACTACCCCTCGTGGGAACGCGCAAATGTTGGGGTAGGGCTAAGGGGCGGTATTGGGACGGGCCCAAAGTCTACCTGTGACCGACTAATGAACTCCCTTCCAAAATGGACTGCAGACCAGTCTGGGTGGTAGAGGACAGGGTGACAATTGTGTCCAAAATCCAGCAGCTTTACTACGACACATCTGCCAAAATTCATTTCAACTGAAATCTTTTTAACACTTTCACGGCAAAAATTGATGTATGTGATTAATTTACATTAATTAATCATAAAGAAAATGCGTAGATTATTTTTTTGAATCACTTAACAGCCCTAATATATACGATAAAACGCCCAGTTCCTTTTATTAGCCTGGGGTAGCTACACATTTTGACGAATAAAAGCCTGTCTCAATTAGAAGTCTGGTCTGGTTACCAAGCAGTTCATTTTATTAAGTTCTTTAGATGTAAAAAAAAACAAAAAAAAACAGATTGTTGACTACCCACTGGAGCTAACAGGAGTTAGCTGCTGAAATCAAGATTACAAATAGGAATGTTTTAACTTTTGTCAATATGGAGATGCTACACATCGTTAGCTCGGCTGACTTCATTTTACTAAAACCATGAGCACCAGAGAAGACTGTAAGTCATTCAGATTTACCAGCATGATTTCTCTCAAATTTCTTCTCTCAAATAAACAATTTGATTGTATTTCCCATCTTTGCGGAGCAACAGTTTTGTGTAAAAGGAGTTAAAAGCCTGTCCCATATAGACGATAGATGGATAGACAGACAGACAGACAGATAGATAGATAGATAGATAGATAGATAGATAGATAGAGTATGTCCACATACCTTCTTGTTCATGTCTCTGAGTGCGTCGAGCTCCTTCAGTAAAAACGAGATGTTTTTGTCTCGATCAAACGTCGGACCTCGACTTGACGCTGTGCTCGGACCAAACGTGACTTCCTGATGAGAGCTGGGGGAGACAACAAGTTTCAATTAAAGCAACAGTAACAAAGGATATAAAGTATATTAAATATTTAAAATCTTTTCAACAATGTTTGGACGGCTGGTTGCCCAATCACTGTCCATGGCAATATTTAGAGTAACTCCTCCAGATGTTAACCCAAGTAGGGCCCAAGTGGACACTGTTTCTTTCTGCTCACGTCTGGCCAGCAGGCTCATCCTGTGTAAATGGAGGGACTCTTCGCCTCCAACATATGGACATTGGATCAAGGATGTTTTACGTATCATTTACAACTGGAGAAAATCGGTTGTTTTATTAAAGGATCAACTTCTTTGCCACCTGACAACCATTTTTAACATTTGTAGCAAATATAGAAGCTGCAGTTGTAATGAAACATGATTTACTCCCCTACTTCTGTCACACAAGTTAATCAATTTGTTGTCACTTTTCCCTTTTTTATTTTTATTTCTTAATTTTATACACATTTTTTTAAATTCTTTTTTATAAAAAAAAAATCTTATTTTTTTTTACATTTATTTTTTCTTTTCTGTCTATTAGATTTCCTTTGACTGGTCTGGCTTTCTCTGTTTGTCCCTGGGTTGATGGGTGGTTGGGGTTGTCTTTTTGTCCTTACTGGTTCTGTGTTTGTTTATCAATACTCTGTACATCTTTATTGAATTACCAATAAACATACCTTTTTTATAAAAAAAAAAAAAAAAGCACATAATGTAGGTTCTGATGTCTCGTTGGATCTGATGGCGTCCTGAGGGCGGCACTTCAACATGTTAAAGATTAATTTAAGAAGAAATATAAACTGCTTCATCCCCAGAATCAGAGACAGGAAACTTTTTACATTCAAGGACCTGAAGGTGAAATCAGGACTTTTAACAAAGCATCAGCCTGTGAGTTTAATACGTGTGCTGTGAGACTACAAGAAGAAGAGGAAGATGTGTTTTGAACACTTTGGTTTATTTCCTGTCTTCCACACTGACAGACGAAATGTATTTTATTGTAGATGAACAGAAAACTAAACCTTCATCACATGGCATTCAGCAAGGAGATAAACAGCAGCAGGTCAGCTGCTGGCCAGTGAGGCTGTGATTGGTCATGACTCCTCTGACATCATCTCAGTCTGTGTTTCATTAGAGTTTCACCTGTGTGTAGTCAGGTCAGGTGTTTTAACCTCACATTATCAGATGTGCGGCACAGAGATGAAGGCGTTAGAGCTTTAATAACTGACTGCTGTAATTCTCTCATATTACCTTAAAGGTCAGACGGCGTAATAAAGCGGGTAAATAAGACACTGACTGTTTCAGCTGCTTCTAATCAACTTCCCGCCTCGATGCTTTTACTATCTTTCTATTTCTGTCTCCCTCTCTTCAACTAATCAAATCAAATCAAATCTAATAGGTCACATTTCACACAGTGATGCAACTCAAACTGCTCATACCACAAATTTCATCTGAAAAAGCATCAAAAGAGACAAAAGAAGCAGAAAACGTGAATCGCAGAATGTAAAGGTGAACTTCTTAATAAATCTCCAAACTTATCAGATTATTGAGATCATTATTATTTTATACAGCCTTCGTCTTTGTCTTTTATTCTAAGAGTTGCTGCACTGTAGTACTAATACTGCTGCTATCAACACTACCTGTTTGTCTTAAATACTGTTTAGATTTCAGACATCACACTCTGTTCTGTTTTATTCTGATTGTGATATTAATGTTTTATTATCAGCTGCAACAATGACATTACAGCTGGTTTTGTTTTCACCTCAGTGTTTGTGTCATCATGGTGAAATATGGCTGTGGTTTCACCAACTGTAGTGTAGAAGCTGTTTTGAGTATTCTGTCAGGTGGTTATGTGTCCGTCTGTCTGTGGGCAGATTTTTATCACTCCATTAGCATAACAGCAGTGTGAGATGCAGTCACTAAACTTTACAGGTGAGTGGTTGAAATTAAAATGAAGGTTCAGTTAGAAGATGGGTGTGGTCCAAGCAAGGGGGCTGGAAGTGGAGAGGTAAGAAGTGGAGAGGGGGCCGTACTTGTTTTAAAGCAGAATTTATACTTGTGCATTGAATCTACGCCGTAGCCTGACGTGCACCTCCCCAGAAATGTAACTACACGTTGCAGCGACGCAGACCTCCTGTCTGTTTCTGTAAGCTGAAACCATTTCCCTCAGTGGAAACAAAACTTTTATTTACTTTCATTTCACAGATAAGAAACAATAAATTATGAAGACAATAAAGCCTCCACAAAAATAGCATTTTAAGTCTTGTGTGTGATTTATTTATTTATTAGCTGCTAGGCTAATTTATGCAATGTAAAATGCCACAGGCTTGTGCTAATAATGTTAGCATGTTGTATTTGTTTGGAAAACGTGTTCAGTATAAGACAGTTGTTTTGTCAGTGAACCTTGTGAGCTGTAATGGAGCTGAATTTTGTGATGTTACCTTTGTGAAATGTTGCTGTTGTCCCTGTAAAATAACGTTAGCATGTTGTATTTGTGGGGAAAATGTGTCCAGATAAAGACAAGTGTTTGTCTGTGAATGCTGCAAGTTATAGTGAAGCTGATTTGTGTACTTGTCTGTCTCTAATAAGCCATGTTTAATGTGTAAAAATACAAAGGTGGCATGAAGAAGGGACTTTGTAGCAGACCTATAGCACAATCTCTGCGCAAAAAGGGCAACTGACCTCAGCTAACACTTTAACCCTTGGTCAGGACAGTCATAATCTCATTGATGAAAACTATGACAACAACTTTTCGTCAACAACCTTTTTTCCATGACTAAAACAAGACAATGACGAGTATGTCCATGGTGGACTACTGGACAGTAAAAGCAAAGAACAGCCGCACTTGTAATTATTTTAAATGCGGCATGAGCAATAGGCCGGTAAACTCCAGTAAATACTCAGTGCCAGGATGTGTCGCCAGCTGCTGAAAGGCGCCGGAGCAAGTCGCTGGACTTCACAGCTGATCCCAGCAGAACTCCACTCAGATCTGGACTCGAGAAGGTTTATGGTTTGATGCTGTTTGACAGGCAGGTAAGACGCTCACATTTTACTCTCAGCAATAATTTTCAAGATCAAACACAAACTACTATGTCCATAAGAAACAATGGAAGGTTGAGAATCTTCCTTTTGAGACAGAGTTTCTGAGCTTTCAAATCAAAGCAGATTATTACATCCAACCTCACGAAACATTTAATTCACACAGAGGGTAGAGGTCCCTTTGTGCTCAGTTCAGAACTGGCAACTGAGGTAGGACGATATAAAGGTATTCCTGGAGAGCAGCATGTGTTTTGTGATCTTGGTGTTGTGGAGGATGAATTTCATCTCCACTGCCCCATGCACAGTGACTTCAGGAATCATTTGTTTGAAGCAATTCAGGTGAGGAACCCCGATTTGTTTTGGTTATGTGAGGGTGACATGTTATGTTGGCTCTTTCGTGAGAGTTTTGCCTAAGTAAGATTTGATGATTTCTTTTTGAATTTGTGGAACTGTATGTTATGATTGGTCATGATGTCATCCTGGTTGATCTTGTCTAGTGTCTCGTAGGCTTATACGGCTCCATCTGAGGCAGGACACTCAAATAAATAAAAATCAATCAATCAATCAATCAATCAATTAGTAGTATAGATGATCTGACCTGTCATCAGGGCTGACCAGGTGTCGTCTGAGGACGGGACTACCAGGACCTCTGGATGCTCGTCCTCCATCAGGGCCGTCTCCACAGCTGTCTCCCCGAGGAGAAGGGCCTCGGCTGGGTGAAAGTTCCATCTCCACCTGCCCTGCACCTCCTGGAGGTCTGGAGGACAAAGGAGAGACGGACCTCCTGTGGAAGACGGGTGAGACAGGAGAGGCAGATCTCCTGTGGATGACGGGTGAGACGGGAGAGACAGACTTCCTGTGGAAGACGGGTGAGACAGGAGAGACAGACCTCCTGTAGAACAAAGGAGAGGGGGAGCAGGAGGAAGGAGGCTCTGGGAGGTGATGAGGGGCTGAAGGGAGACAGACAGACAGACACAGACCGACCGTCAGTAACACAGTGGGTTGCATGGATACATTTACTGTGTGGATGGATGGATGGATGGATGGATGGACAGAGGGATAGATGAATAATTTGATAGGTGAATTGATGGATGTGTGGATGAATCAATGGTTGAATGGATAGAGGGATGAATAATTCAGTAGGAGAATGATGATAATTTGATGGATGGAAGGACAAACGGACAGACGGATGAACAATGATAATCTGATGAATGAATGAATGAATGGATGATGGCAATTTCATAGATGGATGGATAATTTGAGGGATGGATGGATTATTTAATGGATGGATGGATTATTTAATGGATGGATGGATGGATGGATGGATAGATAATTTGAGGGATGGATGGATGAATGGATGGATGGATGGATGGATGGATTATTTAATGGATGGATGGATGGATAATTTGAGGGATGATGGATGATTGGACGATGGATGGATGGATTATTTAATGGATGGATGGATGGATAATTTGAGGGATGATGGATGATTGGACGATGGATGGATGGATGGATTATTTAATGGATGGATGGATTATTTAATGGATGGATGGATGGATGATAGATAATTTGAGGGATGGATGGATGATTGGACGATGGATGGATGGATGGATGGATGGATGGATGGATGGATGGATGGATGGATGGATAATTTGAGTTATGGATGGATGAATGGATGGATAATTTGAGTTATGGATGGATGAATGGATGGATGATAGATGGATGGATGGATGGATGGATGGATGGATGGATGGATGGATGGATTATTTAGTGGATGGATGGATGGATTATTTAATGGATGGATGGATTATTTAATGGATGGATGGATGGATGAATGGAAGGATTAATGGATGGATTATTTAATGGATGATGGATGGATGGATGGATGGATGGATGGATGGATTATTTAATGGATGGATGGATGGATGGATTATTTAATGGATGGATGGATGGATTATTTAATGGATGGATGGATGGATTATTTAATGGATGGATGGATGGATGGATGGATTATTTAATGGATGGATTATTTAATGGATGGATGGATGGATGGATTATTTAGTGGATGGATGGATGGATGGATTATTTAATGGATGGATGGATTATTTAATGGATGGATGGATGGATGGATGGATGGATGGAGGGATGGAAGGATTAATGGATGGATTATTTAATGGATGATGGATGGATGGATGGATGGATGGATGGATAATTTGAGGGATGGATGGATGGATTATTTAATGGATGGATGGATGGATGGAATATTTAATGGATGGATGGATGGATGGATTATTTAATGGATGATGGATGGATTATTTAATGGATGGATTATTTAATGGATGGATGGATGGATGGATTATTTAATGGATGGATTATTTAATGGATGGATGGATGGATGGATTATTTAATGGATGGATTATTTAATGGATGGATGGATGGATGGATTATTTAATGGATGGATGGATGGATGGATGGATGGATTAATGGATGGATTATTTAATGGATGGATGGATGGATTATTTAATGGATGGATGGATGGATGGATGGATGGATGGATGATAAAATGATAGATAATGGATGGATGGATGGATGATGGATAGATGGATGGATTATTTAATGGATGGATGATAGATAAAATGATAGATGATGGATGGATGGATGGATGGATGGATGGATGGATGATTTAATGGGTGGATGGATGGATGGATGGATGGATGATGGATGGATAATTTAATGGATGGATGAATTATTTAATAGATGGAGGGATACATAAAATGATAGATGATGGATGGATAATTTAATAGATGGATGGATGGATGATTTAATGGATGGATGGATGGATGGATGTTACCCTGAGGCCAGTCGGTGTGATCCAGGCTCAGGCTGGTCCCAGATCTGTAAGAACCATCATGATGTCATTAACACACAGTGTGAACTCTGCAGGTACAGACGCGACTGAACTTTAATGACTCTGTGATGTTTCCTCTGCCGCCACCATCAGGACAAACTCTACATATTCAAACTCTCAGAACAGAGACGTCATCAGGCTGCAGCTTCACACTGTGAGACATGTCCTACCTGTCAGGGCTGCACAGTTGCTGTATTGAGTTGCTGAGTTGCTGTGTCAAGTTGCTAGGTTGCTGTGGTGCAGGTGAGGGCAGTCGCTGTCTCAGCTCCACATTCACTCTTGGATTAGCTGAGAAAAACAAAAGCAGACCAAACTGAATCACACAGTGAACATCACACCACCTGTCCATCCCTCACCTGAGTGTCTGTGGCGTCAGCGTCTCTCTGTCTTTATTAATTATTAATCATTAGCGAGCAGTAATCCTGTCGTCATGTCGAGCTTTCTAAATACTTGCAGCTCATCAGCAGAGCAAACATGGCTTTAATATCTTGTTAAGGACGGTTAATGGCTCTCATTAAAGAAGCCACCAATCAGAGCGCAGGTATAATTAAAGGAGGCACAGATCACGTTAAACGCTCGCTAACTCAAAAGTAAACAACAAAACACACAGAGATCATTCAGACACACGTCTCCATGTGTCTAGGGGTGTACATATATCTGTACAATACAAACGATAACTAATGATCTCATGTTGATAAACACATATGATAATATTGTGTCAATAATCCAGCGCCTCTTAAATCATTTCCGTATCCTTCCATTCTCTCTTTGTCTCCCTCCCCTATCTGGTGTCCTTTCACATCCATTAAATGACAGAGTCACATTCACACATTCACACACTGGTGACCGAGGCTGCCTTACAAGGTGCCACCTGCTCACCTAAACATTTAAGCCCAGTTCACACCAAGTCAACTAGATGAGACGGTGTATCATCTCTAGTCAACAACTCTCTGTACTTCTGCTCTGATTTACAACTTTTCAGGTTTATTTTGTGGCTAAATATAATTTGTCATTTCTTAAAATCTGAATGAGGATAGTGATAGTGAGATACTGGCTACAGCTGCATTAGTAGTGAAGAAACAGTGAAAAACAAAAACAAAATGAGCATCGAATGGACTGAAGAAAAAGACAGAAGCACATACAGTGAGCAGCGGCACACTGTCAGAACGGAAACAGAGGGCTCGCTGGGGACAGAGCACCAGCAGCAGCGAGCCAACACGCCATCTGTGGTCATTTTGACTTGACCAGTGGACTTGACTACAAGCTGATTGGCTGTTGAAACAGGTGATGTGCTTTAAGACCAGCCGAGCTCGACTCAAGCCGGCTGAGTTGCAGGTGACACCATCAGCCGGCTTGAGTCGAGCTCAGACCGGCGTGTTCACACCGCTGCAACTTTTCTCTGCAACGTTCTAAAATGGTTTCATCTCATTGTGAATCTTTGGTCTGAACTGGACATGGAACCAGTTGGTTTGGTTCCCACACCCAATTTTTAACAGTTCATGGTATTTCAACAAAAAATAACCTGGTTCAGAACCCGAAAAGTTGATTGTAAGCTGGAACCAAAACATATCAGGTTCTCCTTAACCTGAAGAGTGAACCATGACGACATCAGTGGGCGTGTCAGATTCTACAGGTTGGAAAGAGAGGACGGAGAGGGCAGTAATGGAGGAATCAAGCGAGAAATCATTGGGCGAGAGGGTGAGAGGCAGGGTTCACCCTGGACAGGTCACCAGACTATCACAGGGCTGACACATAGAGACAGACAACCATTCACACTCACATTCACACCTACGGACAATTTAGAGTCACCAATTAACCTGCATGTCTTTGGACTGTGGGAGGAAGCTGGAGCACCTGGAGGAAACCCACGCTGACACGGGGAGAACATGCAAACTCCACACAGTTCAAAGTTTCCTCCCAGTGGTGGACTTGATGGATCGTGCGAACACAGCTGCCCTCCTCATTCCTTCAACCACCTTCTGAAAAAGGCCGGTGTTGTGACAGTCATGCACACCCAAACACCTGTTGGTAACCAGGACTTTCACAATGTTTAAAAGTAGGTGTGTTTCTCCTCCCGCCCAGAAATGTGGGCTTTTCTTTTGGGCATGTATCACGACACCTGCCCTACAAACTGCTGGAGAGTTGGTTGGTGTACAACGTATCCATGACAACGCACAGAGCCAGCAGTAAACAGAGAGGAGGCTGTGTGTCGCAAACTGCTGTAAAAACCAGAAGTGGGACCCACATTCTGAATGCGCTGTATAAACTTGAATAATACCAACATATCTCACATCTTTGGCTCTGATCACACAGAAAGCGTTTTAGCAGCTTTAGCAGTAATTGTTTTTAATGAGAATGAAGCTTTTTGCTCGCTGATTCTATGTTCAAGGCGCCGGGCGTTTTTGCCGGAGCACTCTGAACTCCTCGAGTTAAAAAAAACTTCAACTCAGAGCAGAGAAGCGCCGCATGTCACTTCTTTTTCATCATCTTTCTTCCCCATTGTCAAATCTGATGATTTGAGAGGCGGGCCTTCTGTGGTGGTCGCGACAACAAGTTTACAGTTGGTAAACAATGGAGGAGAAACTGGTGGTAGTGGTTGCTGGATACCCAGAGTTATATGGCCCGATGATAGACAGCAGGTTGTCAGACTGCCCCTGAGTCATCCTAAAATATGCCTGTAAACGTCCATGATGGAGGAGAAGCTCCTGGACCAACTGGTGGTACTCCCCATGATCCAGCCTCTTTTTTAGGGTCTCATGTACCCACACAGATCTCTGTTTATCTGCTGACAGCCTCTCACCCTCAACCAGAGCTACAGACAGTACCCTCTGCCTCAACATGGCAGCAGCTACACACTGATTACTGTGGGGAAAACAAAACAGTAGTTTGTTTACACGGGAAGGTTAACGTAAGGAAGCAATGGAATCGTTGCCAAGCAAGTAATAAAGAAGACACAGCAAGTGTTGTTTTTTTATTAGTGGCATTGAATTAAAAAAAAAAAGGTAGTGTGGTGCGCCTCGTGTTTTGCAACCTGCAAAATGCTTTCTGTGTGATCGAGGCCTTAACCAGCAAATGCTAAATTTGGAAAATCCAAACAGAAATTCAGAATACTGTCGTATTCAGTTTAGTATTGGAACACCAGTGCGCATGTAACTGTACCCACTGAGGCTTTTCTGCAGCAACACAAGTCAGCTGGTTCCAGACTGGTTCCAACTTGAACGTGCTCTCCTCCTTCAGCACACATGAACCAGTTATCAGGTCCTGGTTCTGATGGTCTGAGGTGAGAAGGGCTCGGACTCTGAGAAACTGAGAAACCTGACTGTGTGTGCGGTCGATGAATGAGAGCTCAGGTGAGACACACAGATCCTGGTCCTGTGGTTCTGGTCCTGGTTCTGCTGTGTTACAGTTATTGAATAATTTCCTCTTTGAGCGTCTTCACTTTGAAACTTTTCTCATTTCCTGTCGTCCTCTGCCCCCCTCCCCCTCCCTGATCTTCTTGTGGACTCAGAGCTAATTGAGCGCGGCGGCTCTCCTTATTATTCATGTACAATTACAGATGTGATAATGTGCTTAAATCCTTCTAAATGACCGTTCATGCCTCGCGCTCGCTTTGAAGTCTCGTCAAAGATGGAAAAATCTGCAGAAAAAAGGGAAAATACAAAGGCCAATCAGAGGACCAATCTACGTGAACCAATGAGGAGAGGAGGGGGGAGGCGGGGGAGGTTGGTCCCCCCTCCGCCCCCCTTCTTCTTCATGTAATATAAACTAAAGTCCATTAATTTTTTAAGCTGTATTTAATACATTTTGTGCAGAAAGTTTGGTGCAGTGAGTGTCGGGTGTTCCAGCTGACTGCATGAATATTAATGACGGTGTTAGGATGATTAAAGAGGCTTCAGCTCAAATCCAACACAATCCGCCTGTGATCCGCCCGCCGCCACGCCGCCGCCGCCACGCCGCACATGAATTTAGATACCGACATTAAGCCGAGGGGAGACACACACACACGCACACTCACACACACACACACATATATATATTAATACAGACAAACATACAGTAAATACTAATGTACAACATACACGGAGAGTCGATCTGACCTTCTCTGAAAAAGCTCTCAGTGAGTTAAAGTTTGCTTTTGTTACAAACAAGTGATCCATTAACCAATCAGTTGATCAGCAGAAAAATGATCAGCACCTATTTTGATAATTGATTAATAGGTGAAGTCATTTTTTAACCAAAACAGCCAATAATTAAACTGATTTCAGCTTCTGCTCGTCTTTATTTTATATACACACGTACACAATATACAGTGTGTAATTTATTTGGACAGTTTACTGGAGTGTGTACACAAAGTATGCAAAGTATACAAAGTACAGAGTACATACAGAGTACACACTGAGTACACACAGAGTATACTCAAAATACAGAGTAAATACAGAGTAAACAGACTACACACAGTTTACAGCGTGCAGAGTATACACAGATCACACACACCTGTGTTCAGGTGGTTTACTGTATACCTACATCTACAGCTTGTTACTTTGTTCCCTGACTTTCGTCTTAAAGGCAGAGCCTCCTCTCTGAGTCTGTTGCAGGTCTCCTGAACAGCGCTGGACTTAAAAGTGAATTTGACATTGTAGTCAAACAGTGGAATTACAACTTCCAGGTCGGTCAGGTGATGCCATGAGGCCCAAAAAGACGTCTTGCTTTCCAAAAAAACTCGAGACCTGGCGCACAAATGGACACCTGTGAAATTTATATGAACATACAGCGTGTTGAGCGGACTCCACAGCGTACTCCTCTTTAGAGATTCTGTGAAAGCCCTGAATGCTCATTTATCCCATGTGCTGTTTTATATGTGTTCGTGGAGTCAACTTAAAGTAAACTTTATTGAAATCAAGCAGTTACAATTATTTACATTATCAACGTATTGTTTTTAGCTTTTATGGCCATAAGTAAAAAGACAGAGCTTCTTCTGCACCAGATTGAGTTAAATGGGCAGATAATCTCATTCTGTGGCAAACAAAAGTTTATGATACTTTCACGTTTTGTTCAGTGAGATATTCGTCACAAATGAACACTTCTTTCAGGATTATTACAGCCTGAATGTAATTACCACAAGTAAAAAGTTAATGTTTGGCTGTAAGCAAACTACATCACAGTCACATGACTTCAACGTCGCCACCACCACGAGGCTGCAAAGCCATGATCGGCATGATGACGTTCTGTAGTCTCCTTTAGCCACTTGTTAGGAAACCACACATTAAAGCTTAAAAATTCACGAGTGGGGTATTTACTGACCTATATTATTTCAATGAACAAAACATGAAAGTCTCTCAAAGCTTGTGTTGACCGCAGACCTTATTTAAAGCATCTAACCAAAAACCAGTTGAACTTGAAATGAGGGAATTGCGAGTGCTAACATGCTAACTCATTTCAGGGCTTTAGGTTACATTCTTGGGGCACTCTATGGTCATGCTGATAGATGTCCCGCTGGCACTCCAACGTGCATTAAGGTGCCTGGTGATCAATGCTTGCAGCTTTAATTTGTTTTTGTTGTTATTTATGCAGACACAGGCCTTCAGCACTGATTCTACTGATAATCACACCCTATTGTTACCTTAGTTTGTGTTTGTGTTTCCTGCATTTAAAACGATTCCCTCTTTTTTGTCATGGCTTCAGAGCCAGGTCAAGACAAAAGTCATTCAGTCCTTCTTTACACTAACTTTGAACGAGCACAACTTGAACACAAATCTCTTTCAGATTCTTGTGTTGAAAATCACAGCTTTAAATGCCTTTCTACAACTTCCTGTATCCCTTTACTAACGACAACCACTGAAAAACTGTAGCCATCTCTGCCTTCTTGCAGCTCAGTCTATTTCTCTTCTCTTCCAAGACATGAGATGCAGAGCTGAACAGCCGCTCTCCGTCCGTGCTGCTGCATGGAGCACATAGGTATTTGCGTGCCATTTGTGCCACGACAGGGAAACAGAGGTGATTATTTCTCTAATATCCGAGTGTGGTTGCTTTTCTGGAAATGGGGCCTCTGCAAAGAGGCATGTCTGACAAATTGCACGTCTCTGATCTTTCTCTGAGACAGTGCAACACTCCCACCCGGCACACATTTTTCTTTCACTTTTATTTGTAAACACACCACACCTGCAGCGGCACCTGTTGAGCTGTTACGTCATGGCAGAGTGTCAGAGTCTCGTTCAGCCACTGGCTTCCAAAACAGCATTTAGACGGCACAAAGTTGATGCAACATAACAGAAAAACATCAGCTACTGCCAATCGGTTAACATATTTACAGATAAGTTGATGGCAGTCAACTAAGGCAAATATCGGCCGATACAGATGTTCAGCAAACAGACCCATGTGTCCCCACTATCCAGATGTTTTTATGGTCTACATTAGGTTCAGTGTAGTCAAAGTGTGCTGAGTGATGTGTGAGCAGCTCCTGTCTGCAGCGCACCCACAGACGTACTGACAACGTGAGTACTTTGATACTAAAGAAAACTTAAAAACATGATGATTCTTTTTTCCAAGTGGATTCATGGACGTTTCTTCTGGACAGACATCAGAGATAATGTTGAAATCAACATGTGTTTCATGTCTGTGTGTGTTCACATTTCACTGAGTGATGAAGAGGAGACTCTGATTCACCTCCTGCAGGATCTCTGCCTCCCCTTCAGCTCTCCAGCGCCCCCCTGTGGGGGCTTTTGTCTTTCTTTTTTTTTGTCTTTTGTCCTGCTGAATATTTAGCTATTACAGACCATAATATCCTATCACATCACCATGGTTACAATCACCTGAACGCTGAGTTAAATTAAAGAGGAGCACACTGAAGAGACAGAGCTTTAAACTGTTTCCATTTGTTTTTTATATGAACTTTTTTTACTCATATTTATCTTTTCTAACTCACAGAGACAACACACACACACACACACACACACACACACACACACACACACTGGTCAGTAGATTAATATAATGACAGAAGAAGACGACAAAGGCAGAGCAAGGCTGAGAGTGAATGAGGAGAGAGAGGGAGGAGATGGTCGTGTGAACTGTGTTTAATCTGCAGAGTGGGTGGTCCACACACACACACACACACACACACACGCTCACACGCGCGCACACACACACACACACACACACACACACACACACACACACACACACGTTGTATTGTTAGATGAGGGTGGGCTGCAGACTGGTTTATTTGATCAGACTGAAGTAGCTGCTATTCATGTCTCTCTGTAGGAATGTGTGTGTGTGTGTGTGTGTGTGTGTGTGTGTGTGTGTGTGTGTAGCAGCTGCTCATTGATCAGAGACATGAAGCTCTGATCTGTGACTCTTTATCAATAAAGTTTAGTCACGCTTGTAAAAGAAATGTATTAAGTTTTATTTTGGTAGTCTTTACTATCTGTAGTGATACTTCTGGTCTGTGGGTGGCGCCCTAAGCGTGCACATACAATCAGTGTGTGATTTGTGTGTGATTTATCCTGGCTTTATATGAGCAGAAGAAACCCCGCTAGTCGCTAGGCTAATTTATACAATGTAACATGCCATAGGCTTGTGCTAATAACGTTAGCATGTTGTATTTGTTTGGAAAACATGTTTAGTATCAGACAGTTGTTTTGTCAGTGAACCTTGTGAGTTGTAATGGAGCTGAATTTTGTAACGTTACTTTTGTTAAATGTTGCTGTTGTCCCTGGCTTCATATGAGTAGAGGAAAAGTCAGCTAGCTGCTAGGCTAATTTATACAATGTAAAATGCCATAGGCTTGTGCTAATAACATTAGCATGTTGTATTTGTGGGGAAAATGTGTCCAGATAAAGACAAGTGTTTGTCTGTGAATGCTGCGAGTTATAGTGAAGCTGATTTGTGTACTTGTGTCTGAAGTTGTCTCTATTAGGCCATGTTTAATGTGTGTTTAATGTGTGTTTTGGGTGGGTATATCAAATAAATTTTACAGCACTTAACAGAAACCCAGCTGTCGTCTAGTGTTTGGAGGTGTAACTGCAGAGTGACAAAGACACACGATCGCACAAGTTTAAATGCTCACAACAGCGTAGGCCACGTGCGTAGGCTTGGGAATAGAGCTGACACACAAGTATAAATCAGCCTTAAGGTAACAAACACACAACAATTCTTATTTTCAGGTGATTAAACACTAAAGAAAACATTGTATTCTATTCAATTGCTGCCAATAAACCCCCCTAAACCCTACACACCGAACCTGTAATAATAATATCATGCACCAAAACACCAAAGCAAAGTCCTTGTAAGTGAAAGCAGTTTGCTGTGCAGGTGTCAGCACCTTACGGTGGTCCCAGGTTGTCGGGGGCAACAGCTCCAGGTGAGAGAGCCTATGATATTCTGCTGACACATTGATTTTATTTACAAAGACTTGTCTTAAGTGGGGACGTTGTCAGTTTCTGATGTCACCTGATGATCAGAGACAATTTCACACACTGACAGAGCTACAGGAAATACAGGACTGCACGCTGCCACCACAGAATAAGAAATAAAGACATAAATAAAGACCACATATGGGTCTGATCAGAGTCTGGCTCTGAATAACTGAATACTGTTGTTTCATATGTTTGATCTGAGAGAGAGACACCGACAGATGACGGATTATCACTGAGACTTCTAACAGACAGACAGAGACACAGAGACATGCTTCACTACAGCTCTGCAGAAAATACAAACCTCAACTGTTTAAAAATGAGACAAACCTCAGAGAATTTAAAGGAAATGACTGAGCAGAGGAGAACCAACGAGAATTAGAGTCTGGAGAGAAGCTGGAGTGAAAACGGCCCACAAAAAAGTGGTAAAAAAGAATGAGCAGGAAGTTAAAACATGGCTGACAACGCAGGTCGGTGGCTAACAACAACTAAAGGACTGGTGTATTCCCTTCAGAGCAGGGGTGTAAAAGTCGTTAATGACTGATGAGGTCTATCTGACCGAAATGTTGCATTTATAAAAACAGGAGCTAATTTGCTGCGTGCGGATGATTTTTCTAATAAAAGACAATCTTTGGTTTTTATTTCAAGCTCTCATCACACAGGTGTCTTGTGTTATTCTGAGCTGCAGTGATGAATCAGAGCGTAAAATCAGACTCACTGTCAGCTATCACTGTGGGGAGAAAATATTAAAACGCAGCTAAAATCATCATCATGTGTTTGGAGTTGTAAACAATCTCCATTTGTTAGAAGCTCTATTCTAAAACCAGACTGGAAATAGAAAGCCTGCAACAATAAAATGCTTACACTGACCTACAAAAATACAGAATCTTTCACATTTTTCCAGTGAGCTGATTGGTCAGGGTGTTGATGGGCTGTGATCCCAACCTCATACGTTAACCTGCCCTGGAATAGGTTAGCAAATGCTAACAGCTTAAAACACTGTGTAAAGGAGTTTCAAGTAGGGTTGTAGCGATATACCGGTTCCAAGGTATAGCATGGTATAAAAATTAATGGTTATCATACTGTGTACATTTGCTGATCAACAGTATTGGATACAACTGGGCGGAGACTCTCACCTTAATTTTATTCATTTTCAAAGAGGAGACTTTTTACACGTTTCAATTATAGTAATTAAACGACTGCTCAACTTAATAAAAGCCCTTCTGTTTTCATTTCTTTAAGGGTCACTGTAACTGATAATAATTCTGTGATATTTTCTGAGACAGTTATCGTAAAAAACTCATACTGCTGCAACCCTAACTTGAAGTTAAAAGTCTATATTTCTGTGACGTTCTTCAGCGGCCAGACACCAGGAGGAGCTGCTGGCTGAGCTGCTGCTAATATTAGCTCAAGTTGTCTCTAGAGGCTCTGCTTGTTTTTAGGGTAGAATTCCTTCAGTGTTCATTGTTCAGGAGATTTTGACTGGGAACGCAATTATCCGCAGAGGTTTCTTCATCTTCAAAACACCAAGTGATTTAAACTGATAAAAACACGGAATTAAGTTGTTCACTCTTAAGTTGAAATGGGGATCCGGGGGACTGTGAGTCGAGCTGCTGCTAACATTAACTCGGATTTCTTTGATCCAATGACTAAAATATTTAATCTGGTTAAAAGACAAAGGACAAGGACAGAGGTCGCCCCACTCAGCTGGTCCTGACACTTTGCTCCCAAATCAGTTCAACCAGTGTTCTGCCTCAGGACCAGTCTGGGACCAGAACTATCAGAGTCACCTAAAGTTTAATACAACAGACACAAAATGACCTCGCTTAGTGAGACACAAAATCCCACACACAAAGTAAAATGCAGTGTTATCTGGCCCTAAACCAATTTTGTTTTTAGATCAGGAGTTAGACAACAGAACCAACAACAACACATGACACTCTCAGGTGTCCAGGTGCTCCAGACTGTCGCTACGTTAAATCCTCAAAGAACAAACTACAGAGTCAGATGAGAGTCTGGAGCTCAGATCAACACTTCATAACCCTCAATCAATCCCCTCACCATGTGTGATGTCACAGAGGCTCCTACAAAATAAAACAACCAAGTCGAAGCTCGATCAACTCATGTATCGGCCAGTGAGATATAAACAAGCTCATACTCCAGGTGGATGACTTTAAAACATGAACAGCTGTGGAGAGGGAGGGTTAAGTCATTGTTGCCGTAGTAACTAATAATCATGGGTGTCATTGATCTCCAGCAGGTTTCATCCTCTGTGTTAACACCCAGCCTGTTTAATGAGAAAGGAAAAGACCAACTCTAAATATACTGACGTCCTCCAGACGGGTTTACACAGGAGATTACACTCTGCCATGTTCATGAGGATCTGATCAGCATCAGATTACTGAGGAGGACGGAGAGACGTTCACACCTTCAGCTGGAGAAACCCAACGTTCACACCTTTAACCGAAGACACCTGATGTTCATACCTTTAACCCTGTGGGCCCTAGGCCTTTTTGGGGGTATTTTTCCTGCCTTTACTTTTGAGCTCATATCACAGTCATTATAAAGGCTACGTGCACATGCTGTATCTTATTTTTATATCCATGTCCTTCTATGTGCCTGTATTTTATATTAATTTTTATATCAATGAAAAAACAAATCTGTATGACTAAATTCTTAAATTTTTACATGTATCTCACCATAGCAAGATGATATTTGCCACATTGTTTGCAGTAAAAAAAAATGGGGGGGGCCTCAATGTATATGGTGACTACGGCCCTGTCAGCATGCATAATTAGGCTGCAGTTGTCTGGGTGCACAAAGGTGAAGTGGCTGGTCTTGTCATACAAAGTTTGATGGAGTGTCAACTGGACAATATGGAGATATTTGCATCTTGAAAGCCGGACTACAAATGTGGATAGACAGGGAGAAACACAAGCAAGCCTAAGACGTGGTAAGATACGATATTCCTCACTATATGAAGTGACTGATAACAAGATCTATATAATGGGTTGTAAAGAAATTCGTCAGGTTTTTATTTTATAGACAACTGATCTGTATTTAGAGCGTGATGGGATGACAGCACAATGATGTGTGTGGTATCACTGGAAAGCTCTGGTCCTGCACTTTCATGTGATATGTGTGGCATTTCTGTGCGATCCTGCATTCGCGAGTAATCCATCCAAGAGTAATGTGTGTGTAGAGCTGTATGAACGCTCTGTTATACATCATTTTAGTGTAAGTTTATCTTTTTTTTTATGTGAAAACATTGGACTACCAACAAGTGCCTGGTCTTGTCAGAAAGCTACAGTTCCGCTGTTTCACGTGATATGTGTCGTTCGGGCCCATAGGGTTAACTGAAGACACCTGATGTTCATAGCATAGCTTCACACCAATGATTGAAGAGAACCTCGACATTCACATCTTTATCTGAGAAACCCAATGTTCGCAGCTTCAAATCAAGGAACCTAAGGTCCCGTTTACACAATAACGATGTCAACTGAAAACGGTAAACTTTAGTTGCGTTTTGGCCGATCGTTTACACAACAGCAGCGTTTTGGGTGCCTGAAAACACAACATTTTGAAAACGGGTTCCAGAGTGCATTTTTTTGGAAACGGCAGCGTCTCCGTTGTCATATAAACATGCAATATGCAGTTCCTCTGAAAACAGAGACTTTTCGCACGTGCGCATTACGGTTCCAGTCACTAGGCATGCGCGAGAAAGTCGACCAACAGAACAACAATGCCGAGCTCTGTTTGTGCCGCTCACCCTGTTGAATTTATCAATGCTTCTCCAGCAAAGTGCAGATCTACTGCTGCAACTCCACCTCGTCGTCCATCCAGACAAAGTTACCTGCGCGTGCTTTCGTCATTGTGTCTTCTTTGTTTTGGTTTGTAATCACCGCGTTGTAGAGGAAGGCGCTTCAGCGCAGGCAGGTGGCGTCATGCCGTGATGTTGCTTTGCAAGTTTACACTGCCAGCCATTGGCCTGGTGTGCATACCACAGCGTTTCCAGTAGATTTTGCGGCTCCGTGTGAACGGGGATCGTTTCAATGACGTTGTCATATAAATGTGGAAGCTTTTAAAACGCAAAGGGCAGACTTTTCCGTTTTTAGAGAAACAGTTGTCGTCTAAACAGGGCCTAACTTTCACACCTACAAATGGAGAAACAGAACATTCACATGTTTACCTGAAGGAACTGAGCATTCACTCCTTTGACCGAAAGAACTGAACATTAAAACCTTTAGTTGAAGGAACCAAGCGTTCACACCTTTAGCTAAAGAAACAGAACATTCACACCATAAACTGAAGGAACGAAACATTCCCACATCTGAATAACCGAATTTCTCACATTTACCTGAAGGAAAAGAATGTTCACACCTTTAACTAAAGACACAGAACATTCACACTTCAACTGAAGGAACAGAACAATCATACATTAAACTGAATTAACCGAACATTCCGAAATCTTAAGGACTGATCGTTGGCACCTTTAACTGAAGGAACAGAACCTTAACATCTTCTTTAACTGAATTATTCCCACCTTTGAAGGAACAACCATTTACACCTTTAACTGAAGGACCGTGTGATCACACCTTAAACTAAAATAAGCGGTTACTCCTCGGCTCATTCGACTTCAAATCATGGATTTTTTTGTCATTAAAAACTTATGAAAAAGAAAAACTGTGATTAAATTCAACCTTTATTTTTCTTCAACAGCCCTCAGCCAATCACATTTGATTATTTATTGACTATCAATAATTATGTGTGTTATGATGATGTATCTGTTTAATTTTTTTGTCCTATCTGTACTGTAATTTGTAGTTTTCAGATTATATATTTACCTGTAGTAAGACTGATGAATGCCTCTTGTTTGGTATTTAAGCACAAAAACACATGAAGACATTTCGGGATTGCTGTTGGACAGATACTTATTCTACAAACATTATCATCATAATTATTATTATTATTATTATTATTATTATTTGTTGGAGCAGTAGTAGTAGTGTTCCTGCAGCAGTTGTGTGTGCTGTGACCTCTGACCTCCTCTCTGTTGAGCTTAGTGTTGCTGTTTAGCTCAGTCAAGGACCACAGCTCCACCTGGTGGATAATCTGACATACTACACCTGCTCACTTTCTTCTTGAACAGCTGACAGATGGAGGAAACCGTTCCTGCAGCGATGTTTGTCCATGAAATTTAAGCTTTAGGCTTTAAACACAAACCTGGGATCATATCACAGCCCGTCTGTATCATTCACTTCGTTGAGTGACGTCATCTGCCTCCTCATCCTCAAACTACCTGTTTTCAGCACATCTCTAATGCTGTGATGTGATGTTTCTCTAAAACATGTTTAAAGAGTCAGAACCACGAGATATACAGGTGTGACATTTTCTTTAGTCAGTCTGCAGGTAGCGTTAAATATAAGGTCACATGTCACTGATACTTAAAATAAAAGAGACTGAAGGATGAAGATGTTTTCTGTGGCAGCAGTAGTGGGAGTAGGAATATTTCTACTTCTGTACATGAGTATCAGTAGCAGTGGCAGTAGCTGTAGCTACTACTAGTAGTAGTAGTATTCTGTCCTCTGTACACGTGTGTCAGTATCAGTAGTAGTATATTTTACCTCTGTACATGTCCACCAGAGAGTCCCGGAGCTCCTTGCTGGGCGTCCATGTTGAACTGGTCTCCCCTGGACTGAGTAAACTGGTTTCTCTGGAAACATAAACACACCTTCACATCAGAAACACACAGTGATAACCATCAGACTGGTCCTGGATCAGTTTAGATCAGATCCAAACTTCTTCTTCGTTAGGGTTACATATCTAAAGCAAAATAAATCAGACCAGTTCGACTGACTGACTCCCCTGCTTGAGGACCAGTACAGTTCAGCAGGACCAGTTAAACTGAGCTGGTCTCCAGTGAGTGTACACATCTGATCACATGACCTGCAGGTCACATGGTTCTTGCAGCTTATTGGCTGTTTAATCTGTACCACACTGTGACACATTACCCAGCATTCCTCAATCCCCTCTGTCCTCTGACACATTACCCAACATTCCTCTGTCCTCTGACACATTACCCAGCATTCTTCTGTCCTCTGACACATTACCCAACATTCTTCTGTCCTCTGACACATTACCCAGCTTGCTTCTGTCCTCTGACACATTACCCAACATTCTTCTGTCCTCTGACACATTACCCAACATTCTTCTGTCCTCTGACACATTACCCAGCATTCTTCTGTCCTCTGACACATTACCCAACATTCTTCTGTCCTCTAACACGTTACCCAGCATTCTTCTGTCCTCTAACACGTTACCCAGCATTCCTCTGTCCAACATGTAACCGAGCAATGTAAATAATGAAGATATATTAAACTCTTATATTTCACTTCACACCTTCAACTGAAGGAACCTGACATTCACACCTCTGAAGGAACCGAACGTGACATCTTCAACTGATTGTTGATACCTCGAAAGACCGATTGTTCACACGTTCAACTGAAGAGACAGCATTCACACCCTTAAGTGAGGGAACCGACTGTTCACACCCTTAACTGAGGGAACCAAACATTCACTCCTTTAACTTTAACTGAAGGAACAGATCCTGCACACCTCTAAAGAACCAAACGTTCACAACTTTAAATGAGGGAACAAAACACTCACACATTTAGGTGACGGAACCTGGTGTTCACAGAACATTTACACACCTCAAGGACAGAACATTCACATCTTTACCTGAAAGAACCGAACGTTGAAACCTTTGACTTCAACTTAAGGATCACAACTTTCACACCTTTGACTGAGGGAACAAAACATTCAAATGTTGCCAAATGTTTACTGAACGTTCACACCTCATAAAGACCAATTATTCACACCTTTCACTGAGAGAACCGAACATTCACACCTTTAACTTTGACTGAAGGAACAAAACGTTCACACCTCTGAAGAACCGAACATTAACATTTTTAACTGAGGAAACCAAATGCTCACAGCTTTAACTGAGAGAACAATATGTTTACACCTGTTAGTAAGGGAACCAAATGTTCACAGAATGCTAACACCTAATAAGGACCTAACATTCACACCTTTAACAGTGAGAACCAAACGTTCACTACTTTAACTGAAAGAACCGAACATTGGAACCTGTAACAATAATCTAAAGAACCAAACATTCACATCTTTGCCTGAGGGAACAAAGCCCTCACACCTGTAAGGAAGGGATCCAAATGTTCACACCTGAAAGTAAGGGAACCAAATGTTTACTGAACGTTCACACCTCATAAAGACGGAACATTCACACCTTTAACTGGGGGAACAAAACATTCACACCTATAACTGAAGGAACTATGCGTTCACACCTTTATCTGAGGGAACAAAACATTCACACCTTTAACTTAGGGAACCGGACTTTCACACCTTTATCTGAGGGAACAAAACATTCACACCTATAACTGAAGGAACCACCGGACTTTCACACCTTTAACTTAGGGAACCGGACTTTCACACCTTTATCTGAGGGAACAAAACATTCACACCTATAACTGAAGGAACCATGCGTTCACACCTTTATCTGAGGGAACAAAACATTCACACCTTTAACTTAGGGAACCACCGGACTTTCACACCTTTATCTGAGGGAACAAAACATTCACACCTATAACTGAAGGAACCATGCGTTCACACCTTTATCTGAGGGAACAAAACATTCACACCTTTAACTTAGGGAACCGGACTTTCACACCTTTATCTGAGGGAACAAGACATTCACACCTTTAACTGAAGGAACCACCGGACTTTCACACCTTTATCTGAGGGAACAAAACATTCACACCTATAACTGAAGGAACCATGCGTTCACACCTTTATCTGAGGGAACAAAACATTCACACCTTTAACTTAGGGAACCACCGGACTTTCACACCTTTATCTGAGGGAACAAAACATTCACACCTATAACTGAAGGAACCATGCGTTCACACCTTTAACTTAGGGAACCGGACTTTCACACCTTTATCTGAGGGAACAAGACATAGACCCAAATGTTGAAGCCCTTACCTATGGGAACAAAACGTTCATAAGGAATGTTCATGAGGAAAGAAAACCTGATTCCTGTAAGTTGCACCTGTAAATAAGGAAACCAAATGTTCACAGAATGTTTACACATCATAAGGATGAAACATATACACCTTTAACTGAAAGAACCACATGTTCACACCTTAAACTTAAACTAAAGGAACAGAACATTCACAGCTCTGAAGGACCAAACATTCCCCCCTTTAACTGAGGGAACCCAACATTCACACCTATTACTGAGGGAACTGAACATTCACACCTATAACTGAGGGAACTTAACATTCACACCTATAACTGAGGGAACCAAATGTTCACAGCTTTAACTGAGGGAACCCAACATTCACACCTATTACTGAGGGAACTGAACATTCACCCCTATAACTGAGGGAACCAAATGTTCACACCTATAACTGAGGGAACCAAATGTTCACAGCTTTAACTGAGGGAACCCAACATTCACACCTATTACTGAGGGAACTGAACATTCACCCCTATAACTGAGGGAAACAAATGTTCACACCTATTACTGAGATAACAAAACATTCACACCTGCAAGTAAGGGAACCAAATGTTCACAGAATGTTTACACGTCAGAGGGACCTAACATTCACACATTTAAATGAAGATTTAGAACATTTTCAAACCTTTAACATAAACTAAGGGAACATACCATTCACATTTCTTAAGGATCAAAGTTCACACTTTTAACTAAAGGAACCGAACATTTACACCGTTAGCCTAACTACATACTTTCATAGTTGCTACAGATATAAATATAAAGACATAATTATCTCTTGTATCTCGGTGTCTCTTACTTGTTGTCAAGTTGCTGCTGCAGGTTGCTGATCTTTTTCTTGGCTCTCCGCAGAGCAAACTGAACATCTTCTGCTCTGCTGATGCTGGACGCCATCAACACACCTTCACCTCACAAAAAAACACACCTGACCGTCTCTGTGACAACCAGCACACTCTACACCACCTCACAGCACTTCCAGGTCACACAGGAGGAGGAGGGCTGTGATTGGCCGACAGCCAGAGAGTCCGAACCATCAGCAAGTTAAATATTGATGAACTCGGAGCATCGGGTGACTCAGGTGTTATTTTCAGCAGCAGAATTAATTTCTTTGTATTTTTCCTTTTGATTCCGTCCTATTATTTCAGCCCCGTGTTTATATTTATGGTTTATAAAAGAATATTGTTTATTTCGTGTGCTGCAATCACAGATATTAAAGATTTTTCACAAATAAAATGTTTGTTGTCTCAGTTTTTGTTACATGTTTGACAGCAAACTAAACTTTTGTTAAAAGATCAGTGAGTTTACACTTAAAATCTTCATAACTTGTTTTTAATCGACACCTCAGTGACATCACTAATGATCCTCTACTCTGACTCGCTGAAACCTGACTCATCAATGTCAAATAACAAACATGTAAAGACACATTTATCGATCAGTTCTGTTTATTTGATCTTTTTCAGTCAAACAGATAATAAACTGTCATGTTTTCTGCGTCTCAGCGTCCCGCAGCAGTTTGTCCAGCAGCACCATGTCCACTCGATGTTTCATCACAAACTGTCCATTCAGGTGGAAGACAGGTATGTCCCACCTGTACTTGTTGAACCACGCCTTGTTCTCTGGAAGAGTGATGTCCACCTGCTGTAAGACAAACTGTAGAGACAGAGACAGATCGGATAGTTAGAGGAATGTCTCTCTGTTGGACTTAAATATAAAACTTTTACTTCAATAGAAACTGAAACTTCTTCCTGAACTTTCTGTAAATGAAACATTTAGAGACGATTTAAAAGATCAGTGAAGAAGATGCCTTACTGTCTCTTAAATATATCTATTCTCTTTTGATTTAATGGAGTAGAGGACTCAGGTGACATTTGGCTTTGTTGCCTAGCAGGTGGCGCTAAGGTAATACCGAGTTTAAATTTGTGAACATGTGTCGAGTCTCACCCGGTGTTTGAAAGGTTCCAGCTCTTCTTTAGCTTCATCACACAGAGGACATGGATCCTACAGAGACAACGATCAATAATATTATTGTACTGAAGAGTTAACACAGTGAAAATTATTTATTATTACCTTAGTACATACAGTCAGAGTGGGTAAAGAGGAAAGCAGTCTGGAAATACAAGGTTTTGTTGCCTTAGTAAACAGAGTGGGTGGAGGAAAAAGCAGTCTGGAGATGCGAGGGTTTGTTACCTTAGTGTACAGAGTTAAAGTGGGTAAAGAGGAAAACAGTCTGGAGATACGAGGTTGCAGAGCGGCAGTTCGTCTCAGGAGAAACATTTGATCTGAGAAAACAAAAAAACAAACAAACAGTTACTGACCTCAAACATCCACCGAGCAGCCAGTCGACCAATCACAGAGCAGGAGGGAGGATGATGATGAAATTTCTCTCAGTTCGTCCACTGAGGACGTGTGTGAAGACAGATACAGTAAAAGGGAACTGAATGGCAGCTGGGTCACAGCCAGAGCGCAGCTGGATTACAGCTGGATTGTAGCTGGAGCGTAGCCAGTATGCAGACAAATCGAAGCTGGGTCACAGCCAGAGCACAACCATATTATAGCCAGTACGCAGCCGGAGCATAGCAGGCACCCAACCTGAGCATAGCAGGCACCCAACCTGAGCTCAGACCAATAACAGCCAGATTACAGCCAGATTACAGCCAGTATGCAGACGAATAGATGTGCAGCCTGAGTTCAGCAGGAGCGCAGCCAGATAGCATATAAATCGCAGCTGCAGTTCCGCCAGATTGCAGCCACAGCGCAGCCAGATTGTGGACAAGATGCAGACGAATCACTGCTGGGTAACAGTCAGATTATAGCCATTACGCAGCCGGAGCGTAGCAGGCACTCAACCTGAGCTCAGCCGCATATCAGCCAGATCATAGCAAGTATGTAGACAAATGGCTGCTGGAGCACACCTAGATCACAGCCGGTATGCAGCCAGAGCGCAGCCAGATTACATCCAAATTGCAGCCACAGTTCCGCCAGACCGCAGCCAGAGCTCAGCCACAGTTCTGCTGGACTGCAGCCAGAGCATAGCCGTATTACAGCCAGATTAAAACCGGATTACAGCCAGATTGTAGTCGGATCGTAACCTGTATGCAGACGAACCGCTGCTGTAGCACACCTAAATCACAGCTGAGCACAGCAGGAGCTCAGACAGATTTGTTCTCTCTTTAAATGCCACTCAAATAAGTGTGAAGAAACCTGAACAGATAATAATAATGGAGATAATTTTCATACGTTATAAAAATGTATGTAATATTTTTCTTATGTAGAGGCTGTGACGTCACTGCTACAAACCATACAGATGAATTTTAGAACCTAAAAATATTAATAATCTCACTGAATATATTTAAGCAGCCCAGTGAGATTTGACTTGATGAGTTATAGTGTGTCTGAAACTGGTTCTTCACTGAGGACAAAAAAACCCCTAAATTACGTCAGAGTGCAGGCATTAGAAGCGAATACACACACACACACACACACACACACACACACACACACACACACAGGCAACTGATTATTACCGTGCTGATTTAAACCCAGTTAGCCAGTTAGCCAGTTAGCCTGTTAGCCTGTTAGCTCAGCTGTTAAATGACCTGTGAAGTTTCAGTAACTTCCGTCCCCGGTTCTACAGAGCCGAACCTGCCGGTAAACTCACCGAGTTCCGCTGAACAGTCACGATTCTTTCCAAACGGACAACCCGCTGAAATGTTGTGGTTCCGGTTGTTTAATTAAGTCTCTGATGAAAGTTGTCTGGAAGTCTGGAGCCGCTGAGACACAACACCACTGCTGCTCTTCTTCTTCTTCTTCTTCTTCTTCTTCTACGGCCCTGTTGTTGTTCTTCTTCTTCTTTGAGCTAGAAGAGCAACTTGCACGCTGAAGAGTTGCACCACTGCCACCATCTGGAGATAGACAAGTTCTACTTTCATTCTTTCCTTCAGACAGTTACTGGCCACACTGGTTTCACTGGTTTTCAATTCCAGGGAAATCCACCCACAGATCCACGACATGTCAACAAATAAAGGGACAGCCCGGCCCCCCTGGTGTCAGTCCGTAAATCTCAGTTTCTAACCATGTAACACCTTAAATTATGAATTCTTAGTGGTGTAATTAAGAAATTAAAATATTATTAGGGGATGATCCAGTTATGTGTCTTCGCACATTTAAAGGTGAGTTTAAGGAGTAAAAATTCAACTTATGACAAACTTCATATATATTTTTTGATGTGAAATATCATTGGTAATTTTTCCCCTGTTAAGGGCTTTTGAAATTCGAGGTGTTTGTAACATGTTTCTGACTTTCCGAATCCTTCTGTAAACTATAATATAATCTTAATCAATGGGTTAATGTTGTTGTTTTTTCAAAATACGTGCAATGTCATTTATGATCAAAGTGCTTGTGTTTTGTCTTAAAATTCTTAGAAAATATGAGGGATCTTTTTTCAATAAAGGCCAGAAATGTGTTTATGATGTCACAGTGATGTTGACCTTCTGGCCAGAAAATGTCATTGCTTCATTATTTTATCCTATTAGATATTTCTGTGATGTTTTGTCATAATTAGTGTCTAAATTCTTGAGTTATGGCCAAAAACCTCTTTAGTGAGGTCGCAGTGACCTTGACCTTTGGCCTTCAAGCGCAAAATTCTAATCAGTTTATTCTTCAGTCCAAGTGGAGATTTGTATTAAATTTGAAGAAATTCCATTGAGGTGTTTTTGAGATATTGCATTCACAAGAATGAGGCAGACAAGGTGACCGTGACCTTGACCTCTGACTACCAAAATCAGATCAGTTCATCCTCAAATCCAAGTGAATTTTGTGCCAAATTTGAAGAAATACCCTTAGTGTTCTTGAGATATTGCATTCATAAGGATGAGACAGACAAGGTCACAGTAACCTTGACCTTTGACCTACAGTACAGGCCAAAAGTTTGGACACACCTTCTCATTCAATGCGTTTTCTTTATTTTCATGACTATTTACGTTGTAGATTCTCACTGAAGGCATCAAAACTATGAATGAACACATGTGGAGTTATGTACTTAACAAAAAAAGGTGAAATAACTGAAAACATGTTTTATATTCTAGTTTCTTCAAAATAGCCACCCTTTGCTCTGATTACTGCTTTGCACACTCTTGGCATTCTCTCCATGAGCTTCAAGAGGTAGTCACCTGAAATGGTTTCCACTTCACAGGTGTGCCTTATCAGGGTTAATTAGTGGAATTTCTTGCTTTATCAATGGGGTTGGGACCATCAGTTGTGTTGTGCAGAAGTCAGGTTAATACACAGCCGACAGCCCTATTGGACAACTGTTAAAATTCATATTATGGCAAGAACCAATCAGCTAACTAAAGAAAAACGAGTGGCCATCATTACTTTAAGAAATGAAGGTCAGTCAGTCCGGAAAATTGCAAAAACTTTAAATGTGTCCCCAAGTGGAGTCGCAAAAACCATCAAGCGCTACAACGAAACTGGCACACATGAGGGAAGACCAAGAGTCACCTCTGCTTCTGAGGATAAGGTCATCCGAGTCACCAGCCTCAGAAATGGCAAGTTAACAGCAGCTCAGATCAGAGACCAGATGAATGCCACACAGAGTTCTAGCAGCAGACCCATCTCTAGAACAACTGTTAAGAGGAGACTGCGCGAATCAGGCCTTCATGGTCAAATAGCTGCTAGGAAACCACTGCTAAGGAGAGGCAACAAGCAGAAGAGATTTGTTTGGGCCAAGAAACACAAGGAATGGACATTAGACCAGTGGAAATCTGTGCTTTGGTCTGATGAGTCCAAATTTGAGATCTTTGGTTCCAACCGCCGTGTCTTTGTGAGACGCAGAAAAGATGGTGACACTGTTGGGGATTTATTCAAAATTGAAGGCACACTGAACCAGCATGGCTACCACAGCATCCTGCAGCGACATGCCATCCCATCCGCTTTGCGTTTAGTTGGACGATCATTTATTTTTCAACAGGACAATGACCCCAAACACACCTCCAGGCTGTGTAAGGGCTATTTGACCAAGAAGGAGAGTGATGGAGTGCTGCGGCAGATGACCTGGCCTCCACAGTCACCGGACCTGAACCCAATCCAGATGGTTTGGGGTGAGCTGGACCGCAGAGTGAAGGCAAAGGGGCCAACAAGTGCTAAACACCTCTGGGAACTCCTTCAAGACTGTTGGAAAACCATTTCAGGTGACTACCTCTTGAAGCTCATGGAGAGAATGCCAAGAGTGTGCAAAGCAGTAATCAGAGCAAAGGGTGGCTATTTTGAAGAAACTAGAATATAAAACATGTTTTCAGTTATTTCACCTTTTTTTGTTAAGTACATAACTCCACATGTGTTCATTCATAGTTTTGATGCCTTCAGTGAGAATCTACAATGTAAATAGTCATGAAAATAAAGAAAACGCATTGAATGAGAAGGTGTGTCCAAACTTTTGGCCTGTACTGTATGAGCATCATAAATAAATTTGTTCATTGATGAGTCCAAGTGGACATTTGTGCCAAATTTGAAAAAAAAAAAAAAAAAAATCCCTTCAGGTGTTCTTGAGATATTTTGTTCACCAGAATGACACGGACAAAGGTGACCTTGACCTTTGGCCAAATTTGAAGAAATTCCCTTTAGGTGTACTTGAAATATTAGGTTCACAAGCATAGGACAGACAAACACAAAAACACAGTGCTTCCACCCACAGCAGAGGCATAGAAAGTGAAGTGAGCTTTGGTATTGTATAAAAAATTGAAAGTAGTTGAAGCGTCCGATGACATTTTAACTTGTACTTTCACTTCAACTGACACTTCAGCAATTACTCCCATACAAGTAGTAAAGGTCCACAGAATCACAAGTGACCCAAAGTGTTCACAAGTCAGTGGAAGTGATGGCACTGAAGGCAGTTGAAATGTCAGTGAAGGTCAAAGTGCTGAAAGGAGTGAAAGTGTGAAAGACAGATGAAAGAAGCTGAAAAGTCGGGTTAAACGTAAGTGTTGACAAGTGTTATTTGTAAGCACTATAAAGGTAAGCAGTTAAAGAGGTTAAAGTCTTGATATTAAATTTTAGGTGGTTGCTGTGGTGATCTGCCGGCCACGGCTATCGCTGGTGCAGAGGTAAATATAATCTAATAAAACTGATTCATTGTGTTTTCTTTATATTTTTATTTTCACACTTTAACAAACATTCAAACTGTGCAAATGAATCAAATGAGTCAGATGAATTCTGTCAACACTGAAAAACTCAGAGGCCACAGAGGAACTCCAGTAGACATACTGGGAACTCATACTGACACAAACTGGGAACTTATACTGGGACAAACTGAGACCTTGTACTGGGAATCTGCTGGATTCTACTGTTCTATAATTAGATCTGAACTATGAATCACTACAGTCACTTTCAATCATATCTCTTTTCTAAATTATTCTCTTCATCTTGGGCTTCATTCAGGTCTTCCTCAGGTTAAATTTTAGATCTGTGAATCAGGGTCTTGGTCGTCTGTGGTCTTGACTAGGTCCTAAGATCGTCTCTGGTTTGTACTGAGTCTTACGGTCGTTTCTGGTTTGGACTGGGTCTTACAATTGTCTCTGGTTTGGACTGGGTATTACGGTCATCCCTGGTTTGGACTGGGTCTTATGGTCATCTCTGGTTTGGACTGGGTATTACAATTGTCTCTGGTTTGGACTGGGTATTACGGTCATCCCTGGTTTGGACTGGGTCTTATGGTAGTCTCTGGTTTGGACTGGGTATTACGGCCATCCCTGGTTTGGACTGGGTCTTATGGTAGTCTCTGGTTTGGACTGGGTATTATGGTCATCTCTGGTTTGGACTGGGTATTACGGCCGTCCCTGGTTTGGACTGGGTCTTATGGTCATCTCTGGTTTGGACTGGGTCTTACAGTGGTCTCTGGTTTGGACCCCTTCTTATAGTTGTCTCTGGTTTGGACTGGGTCTTATGGTCTTCTCTGGTTTGGACTGGGTGTTATGGTCAACTCTGGTTTGGACTGGGTATTACGGTTGTCCCTGGATTGGACTGGGTCTTATGGTCATCTCTGGTTTGGACTGGGTCTTACAGTGGTCTCTGGTTTGGACCCCTTCTTATAGTTGTCTCTGGTTTGGACTGGGTCTTATCGCAGTCTCTGGTTTGGACTGGGTCTTATGGTTGTCTCTGATTTGGACTGGGTCTTATGGCAGTCTCTGGTTTGGACTGGGTCTTATGGTAGTCTCTGGATTGGACTGGGTCTATTGTCTTTTCTGGTTTGTACTAGGTCTTATGGTCATCCCTGGTTTGGACTGGGTACATTTTAATAAAAAATGTTTCTGCACTGGATCCTGCTGGTGTGTACTGGTTTTCTGAGCTCCTCTGTGGCTGCAGTGGATTTCCCAGCATGCCTTGGTAAACAGGTAATAAACAGGAAGTAAGCTTGATGCACGGCATCAGTAATGAGCAGCAACAACGTCCTCGCTGCGGTGGCCATGTTGGCCCCGAGTGATATCACCATGTTGATGTCATGGCAACACTGATCCATTCACACATTCACGCACACACACACACACACAGCTCTATAGTCCAGCAGCCAATCAGAAGAGGACCCGCCCTCTGGTCTCTGTAAAGTTCACTATGATTGGCTGCTTCCTGTCTGATTCTTCTTCTCTGCTGTCAGCATCGCTCTCAGATAGACGAGCCATCTCCATTGTGACTGATCCTTCCCATCATCCTTTGCTTTACTGGGCATGGACAGGTGAGCTGATCTCAGACCAGCAAGGTCAGAGGTCAGAGAGGTCGCAACGTCACGGGTCAGGAAGGTCAGAGGTATCCACGGTAACCTGCCGATCAAACCAGTCAACACAGAGATTAGTTTGTAAACCAGACATCCAGCTAGACCCTCTTTAACTAGTCCCTCTATAACTAATTCTTTTGTAACTACTCCCTCTAGAACTAGTCCCTCTGTAACTTGTCCTTCTGTAACTATGCCCTCTATAACTGGTCCTTTCTAGCTAAACCCTCTGTAACTTGTCCCTCTGTAACTAATCCTTGTATAACTAGCCCCTCTGTAATTAGCCTGCCGTAACTAGTCCTTCTGTAACTAGTCCAACTGCAACTAACCCCCCATAACTCGCCCCTTTGTAACTAATCCCTCTCTAACTACTCCCTCTGTTGTTAGTCCCTCTGTAACTAGTCCCCATATCCAGGTCTTCATTAGAAATAACTGTCTACCAAATGACTGTAATATGATGTAAAGCAGAGCAGCAGGAGCAGCAGGAGGGACAGAAGGAGGAGAAGGAGGAGTAGCAGGAGGTGTTGTGTGTCCTCACTTTGATGAAGATGGTGTCGTCTTTGATGTAGCTGCCGGTCTCCAGGACGCTCTGAGACACAAACAGAGGGCAGCCGGAGGCGATGTTCATCTCTGCTGCAGGACGCCTGAAGCTGCTGCTGTTTGGATCAGGCTTAAAGGCGTCCCCCAAGTGTTTCCTGGACGGTCCCTGGTCCATCAGCATCAGAGTCACCTGACGGATGAACAGACAGACAGGGAGGCAGACAGGTCTGTCAGCATCAACAGAAACTTTAACCTGTTTGAATCCATGAGACTTCTGTTGGAGAACACCTGGTCAAAGTGCCAGTGAGCGGGCTGTACCTTCTGTTTGAAGGGCCAGGGCAGCAGTGCGTCGTACTCGCCCCTCATCACCACAAAAAACAGCGACAGATGCGTCCCCTTGCCCATGCCGTCTCCGTTCAGGTAGACGCGGGCGCACATTTTGTACCCGAAGTATCCGGTGTAAAATGGCTGCGAGTACAAGGACAGTGTCTTTGCAGCTACCGCTTCCTGTTTCCGTCTCTTGTAGTCACGAATCTTCCAGATCAGAGTCCCATTGTAGCTTGCTGTCTCCAGCACCTGGAAACGCAGGTCCATGTCGGCCAATCGGATCTCATGGACACTTAGCTGAGTCTCCAGGGAAGCTGTGGAGAGATGAATATTAGCAATGAGTTACAGATTAACTGTGTTTGAGTCCCCACACCTCTGCAACTAATTCTTTACAACTGGTTCCCAGTCCCGTTTCCTGTGTGTGTGTTCTGACCCAGAGTGTGTGTTGTGGACCCGGTCCCGCTGCGTCCCCCCTGTTCCAGAGCGTTCAGTCTTGTCCGGACGTTCTCCAGCGTTCCTCTCAGGTTCTCCACCTCATCTCTGAGCACGCGGAGAGAACGAAGCTCCAGCTCCACCTCCAGGAGCTTCTCTGAGTGCGAGCTCATTAGTTTCTGTGGTAAGAGAGAGATGATTGGCTGTCCGTGTTTAGAGGCGGGGCCAGTCAGTTTGACTGACAGACACAAGTGTAGTTGATGGGGTCTTTGGTGTCTTTGGTACCAGTGGTGTCACAGTTTGAATCCTAGCCCATTTTAAGGTTCTGCCCTCACAGTGGCCATTGTTCCCACCAACATTAAAAACATAAACATTTATTTACAGCTGACAGGCTGGCTTTAGGGTCATATTAAGTATGGCCTTGTTTCAACCCAAAGAGGACAACTATCCAAGAAACTGAAAGGTTCCTTCAGCCCATTCTGATTTGTGTTTCTACCGCGATCTAAAGACCCGTGAAGATTCTGGAAATTGGTCCGCTGACATATGAAAAAGCAACATGTTGGGATGAGGGCTGCTGGTGATCACAGGGATGAACACTCTGCAGCCTGCAGTTTAATGTGACATCTATTTTATCTATGAAAAAAAAATCTAGGGCTGCCCCCCGACTATGAATTTTCCTAGCAGACCAATAGTCGTCATTTAGGTCCATCAGTGGACTAGTCTCCTGCATGTTTCTGATATGAATGTAATGATTAAATGATATATTTTGGTGGTTTGAGTTGAAGGTGTGAGAAAGAATAGTATCAGTAACATTGTTAACACTGTGCTACATTACAGAGAAATACAAAACCGTACTAATGAACCTTCATTAATATAGGCCTATATTTTATCTCCAAGTGCACGTCACACACTGAGCGAGCCGCCTGTTAATGACGCTGTGGGCTAATGGGCATGTAGCTACTTCCATGTTTCAGATGATACGTCATGTTTGTAGTCGACCAATGAAGATGAGTTTACATATCACCTTGGGTTTGTCCTTCACCTTCTCAAAATGATCCCACACTTTGGATTTCCTGCCCGACATGTTATCAACTAGCCTGTGGAATAACCGCAGGTACCAGCCCTGGAGATTAACCTGACTCCTGTCTGACTGCTGAGCGTGGACACTTCCTGTGTCTGTCCTTTCAAATTAAAGTCCCACATGGTCCAGTCATATAGGTTTGGATTTATTTTGACAAGGTGCAGCTCCTAATAAAGTTTCACTTTTGTTTTTTGCTTTGTTTTTGACTGTTTGGTCGACTGTTAGGGGGGCAGCCCTAAAAAAACACACCTCAGGTTTATCACACTTTAACGGTTACAGCTGCAAGGTACTGATGAAAGCCGGATGTAATGAATGAAGTGCAGAGGTGGGAAATGGAACTAAGAGCACAGTAAATCATCTTGAGTTTTTTTATGGTTATTTATTGTGCTTTAGAACATAACCACCGTGAAACAATCAGAAACTAACATTTATTTTATTTTATTCAAGGCTGTCTCACAGAACCACAGCACTGTTTCTCTCTCAGCTCCCTGGTGTGATCTTTCTCTGTATTTCTCTCTGTCTAAAAAGAGTCTGGAATCTGACAGCAAAGTCTAACTCTACATGTAATGCTATCAAACACAGAGAAATGTTTCCCTCCTTGTTCTAAAAGGTCCTAAACTGATTCTAAAATACTTCTTTGTTACAGCAACACTGTGTGTTTGACCAATCAATGACAGTTATCTCTGCCAACCCAACCCTGAAAGTTCCTGTAGTTTCAGAAAGCCCCCAAAACTTCATTCAAACGTTGGTCACTGCAGTAAAAACACAATGAGTTCCTCAAAAGGTCCCTAGTTCCTGCGGAAAGTCCCTGAGGTTGTAATGGGGCTAATGATGTACTGTACGCAGCACTGTATATAGTTCAGTGCTGTGTACAGTGCCACACTGTTGCACATCTTCTGTCAGTAAAAACTGAGTCAGGCCACAGATTTGGGGTTTTTGACTGATTTGCAACTTTTAGCAGTCACCTTAAATAAAACAATCAGAGGTAGTAACTAGGGCTGGGTGATTTGGACAAAAATTCACATCTTGGTATTTACAGGCTGTGATCAAAATAAAATGCAAAGACAGGGATTTCATTCCCTGTTTGAAAATATACAGCTGCACAACGTAAATGAAAAATGATATAAAATAAATAGCAGGGCTGTACATTAATGTTTTGCACACAGCACTGGAGCTACAGAGGTTTAAAGGTTTGCAGCACAGGACACAAAACTATAACATGAGTATAAAAGTATCAAGCAGGCCTTAATCAGCTGGAGTTTGGAACAATTAGAAATCTCTGTGAGGGAGTTAAAAAGTCGTTTTTCCATCCGTTGGCCTTTCAAATGAATCTAGTGCTGGAAAATGACTGAAATAGTTTTATTCATTTAGGCTTTCAATCTTAATTATGCACATCAACAGAGGCCGAGGGAGGAAAGGAGCAACACACAGACTGATTTAGTGTGTGTCTCTCTGAGTGTTGATGGAGAAACTGTGATTGAGTGAGGGGGCGGAGCTGTGAGGAGAGTGAGAGAGAGGAGCGTTGAACACTGGTATGTGTTACGTGTCGCAACTTGACCCTATATCAATATAAAGTGTTGTCTAAATCTACATCTTGCTTGAAAATATATCAATATATTGCATAGTCGTTAGAGCATCCAGCCCTAGTTGCAACAGCAATAAAACAATGTCTATATAAACGTGACAGCCAGCAGGTCCGGATCGAAACAGGATGAGATCTAAAAGTAGCAGTTAGCAGCTACCTCAAAGAAGAAGAACAAAGGCTGAAAATGTCAGCAAATCAGGAAACAAGGACGAGATCAGCCGCCATATGACAGGGACGGTAAAGGATTGTTATCACCATGTTAATGCCGTTGTTATTGTTTATTGGCACTGCTGACGTGTACATTATATGTCGCACTAGAGATTGATGCTGTTGTGTTACATGTCATGCCTCTTCTGCTTCTGCAATGCCTGCATGCTGTCTAAAACGACACACTGAAGCAGCATGCTGTTGTTTGGTGCTGTGTAAAAAGGCCTTCGGTCTTTTTATCTGATCTACAAAGAAAAACACAACATTTCCATTTACTATCTATTGACTTCACTTTAAGGTTTAAACTGTGTGGGTTATTTTTCTCCACTTTAATCATGTTATGGAATTTTAACAGACTCTGAACCGACACAGTATATGAAGTGTGTAACGTAAATATACTGCAGTATTACCTGCATGGTGGCCAGTTTCTGCTCCATCTGTCGGTTCTTCTCTCTCAGCTCATCGTTCTGGTTCTCCAGTTCAGACAGCCGACTGCTGAGAGCAGGAAGCACCTTATACCTCTCCAACAGCTCACCTTTAATATCCTCCACCTGGAAATACACACAAACATCAGTCACACTGAACTCTTTGCTATGGTTACCTCAGGCTGGTTGCTATGGTTACCTTGTTCTCTAACGTGGAGTTTCTGCTGGCCATCATTCTCAGGTGTTCAGCTGCAAAGGTCGACTCATGTTGCCTCATGTCCTGGTTCAAACCCTGCAACACAAACACAGTAAAGATATGACCACATGGCGTGCAGAACACACTGGTTCATTCACACTGAGAGGAAGAGGCAGAAGGAGAAGAGGAGGAAGAGGAGTTACCTTGAAGGTGCAGCCATAGCGGTGGAACTGACAGCTCACCTGAGCTTTGGGACAGTCATGCTGGTGACTGGACAGCTGAGACACAAAACAAATCAATCAGAATTATCAATTTTGGAGTCACACACGTAAAACAGTGGCACAGATACACACTGAACCAAAGCAGGGATAAACAAGATCAGTACCTCACTGCGGGGAAGGGACGAGAAGGTGCAGTGGTTCGGACACGACACTGGGAACGCTGGACACACCGTCTCTTTGTGTTTCTGAAAACAGACAGAAAACTTCAGAATCAGAACAACAGCTTCATCTGTCAGACAGAAACAAACCAACAGCAGTCAAAGAACCACAGGAACGCTCAGCTTCCTGTTCTCAGGTCAGTTTGCGTCGAGTCCACTTAGATCGATTCAATC
This sequence comes from Epinephelus fuscoguttatus, assembly GCF_011397635.1. Taxonomy (NCBI): domain Eukaryota; kingdom Metazoa; phylum Chordata; class Actinopteri; order Perciformes; family Serranidae; genus Epinephelus; species Epinephelus fuscoguttatus. The sequence goes on from NC_064765.1 coordinate 5,598,377, forward strand.
ACAGACCAGTCCACTCTGAAGAGACAGGAAGTCAGAAGAGGAGTCCACATGAAGGTCCTGACACAGCGAGCCAACAGTCGGCTGTCAGTCAATGTTGGGCCATCAGTAAGCGTCCGTAACTCTAGTTGGTGCGGTGTGTGAATTGGGAACGGCGATGCTGAATGAAATCACGCTGATTTGTAGTTCAGCTCAGCACAAGAGAAGATAAATGGAAGTGAGGAAAGTAAACAAAATGCAGGGGCAGTAGGCAGCGTAGGTACTGGTTGGCCATCGGCTGTAGTCTTTGCGGTGTATCCCTGCACAACTTTTTGGTCAAGACACAGCACAGGGCCTTTGTCACCACTAGTTCTCTGAAGTTGGTTTGGTGTGTCTGGGCCTCAAGAACTCTGAAATTGGTCCCCAGACCTCTGGTGCTACCTGCATTGTCAGTGAGTGGTGATGTCATGAGCTACCTGCAGATCAGTCAGCGGGGATGTCATAACTACCTGCAGGTTGCTCAGTAGTGATGTCATGAGCTATCTGTAGGTCAGTCAGCAGTGATGTCATGAGCTACCTGCAGGTCACTCAGTAGTGAAGTCATGAGCTACCTGCAGGTCTGTCAGCGGTGATGCCATGAACTACCTGCAGGTCGGTCAGCAGTGATGTCATGAGTTACCTGCAGGTCAGTCAGAGGCATCTTGGTCATGCAGAACTCGCAGCTGGTCTCTCTGTGTTTACATTTCCAGCTCAGGTGGTCGGGAATCTCTTTCCTCATCATTCGCTCTTTACATTTCCCCAATGGACAGGGAACCTCGTAGAACGGACACACATTCAGGTGGTCCTACAGACAGACAAGTGAGAGACAGACAGAATGAGTGAGTTGTCCTGCTAAAACCAGGTCATCATCTTTGCGTGGACACCAGGGTGTACACATGTAGGATTTATACAGCCAGTGAGCAGGATTCTCTGTATGAACATGTTGTTTTTCTCACAGGTATCTGCTGCAGACTCATCTGCTCCTGACAGCCGTTAGCTTCACTACGACAGTAAACCTTTAGTGCCATGATCTCCCGATGGCAGCAAACGTCTCGGAAGATCTGAAACATAAACACAAGAGCTTCAGTAACTGATCAAAAATCAAACGGTTATTAATACCAACTTTATCTCTGTTGTGATGTCGTGCGTTCCTACCTTGTCTTTGAACAAAGGCTCCATGTCAGCTGGACATACCGGGTTTGGGTGACTGCAGGAGGACAGAGGACATAAAGTTACTGATTTAACTGAAGACCGATAGGGACAACCTGCATCTACATGACTTCACCTTTTTTTGGCAGATGCCTTTGTTCAAAACATTTACAGTGAGTGCATTCAAATCACGTCGGGGCTCGATATCATCCAAAACTGGAGTGTGTACCTTGTAAACAAGCAACTGAATGCTCACATTCAGTGCTGCAGTACAAGTCCTTAGAGATGAGAGAGATTTGGCTTTCTTCTCTTAAATGAGACATTAAGTGTTATCAAGGGTTGGTGAGGTGTGAAAAGCTGCTCTCCACCACTGTGGAGCCACAACAAAGAATAGTCTGATGGAGATGAGCGACCACAGGCTCCTCTGAGTGATGGGACAACAACACGTCCAGAGACATGACAACACCTGGATGAGCACCTGGGTTGCCTCCTTGGTGAGGAGGGGGTTAAACTTCCTGATGTTGTAAAGGAGGAACTGACAGGAGCTACTGCTGCCATGTTTGCAGAGAATGACTGGTGTTGTCAGGGTGATGGACAGGTCTCTGTGAGGGGACCCTTTCTATCTGACAAACACAACCTCAGTCTTGTCCAGGTTGAGCTTTAGGTGGTGCCTCAGCCAGGTGAGCAGCAATGCCTCCACCTGAGTGTCAGATGGGAGGAGTGACAAGAATAGCTGTGTGTCATCAGCGTAGAGGTGGTAGGTGAAGCCATGAGAGTGTGACAGCACAGAGTGTCCCTCTGTAGAAGAAGAGCAGAAGGACCAGGACGGAGCTTTGTGGAACTCCTTTTACAGGTAGGACGTGGAGCATGTCACCTGGTGGGAGCAACCTGTCAGGTAGGATGCAAAAAGAGAGCATGCTGAGCCCAGTCCTTCAAGGGTGGAGAGGAGGACGTGGTGGTGGAGGACAGAGGAGAGCAGCATGGGGCTCCTCTATTTTTGAAGCTGAAAGGTTACATGGCACACACACACACCTGAAAATCACTTCCTGTCTAACTGTCTCTTTCTCTCCTTGTCTTACACTTTATCTCTCTGTCTCTCACCTGAGGATGTCCTTGATGCAGCTCTGACAGAAGCGGTGTCCACACTCAGTCTGGCGGGGCTGACACAGGACCAGCCTGCAGGCCTCGCAGCAGTATTTGGCTTCTGGAGTTTCTACAAAGTGATCTCTGAATCCTCCGTGAAGAGGCAGGAAACCTGCAGGGACACCTAAACACAGAGACACACCTGAAATCAGGATCCTGAACACAGACACACCTGAGCTCAGGACACCAAGCCAATCACAGCGCAGGGCTGGGACCAGCTGATGGTGTGGGTGTTTCAAGTGCTTACCTTGTGAAGCAGTGGGGTCGCTGGGAGGCCAGGGATTGGCTTGGCGGTGAGAGGGCTGAGGGATGGGCGGGACCACCGATAGGGGTGTGGTCAGGGAGGGCGCCACCTGCTGGAGGGGAATCTGCACCTCCCTCCCGTCAGCACTCCTCCCCGCTGACATGACCTGAGGAGGAAGGAGGGGAGAGTTAATGTGGATGTCTGCACATGCTCAGTGGAATCCTGCAGAGGGGCATGGCCTATGGCTGATACAAAGGCCAGGTCACACGTTAAACTATAATTTAAACAGAAATCACAAATCACCTTTGACCTTTTGGATATAATATGCCATCACTTTATCATTATACCCCATTAAACATTTGTGTTAAGTTTTGTCATGATTACCGTATGAATTCTTGAGTTATGGCCAAAAAAACCTTTGTGAGGTTGCACTGACCATGACCTTTGTTCACATAATTCTGATCAGTTTATTGTTCAGTCCAAGTGGACGTTTGTGCCAAATTTAAAGACATTTCCTTAAGGTGCTTTTGAAACAGTGCGTTCATGAGAATGAGACAGATGCAAGGTCACAGTGACCATAAAAAGTTAAGTGAGCTTTAATATTGTATGAAAAATCGAAAGGAGTTGAAGTGTTTGGTGACATTTTGAATTGTACTTTCACTTCAACTGACATTTCAGCACTTCACCTTCAGAAATGACTCCCATTCAAGTAGAAAAGGTCAACGCAATTAAAATTGCCCTTGAGGTTATGGCACTGAAGGCAGCTGAATTTCAAGTTCAAGTAAAAAAGGTTCATGGACTGACACAAGGTGTTCACGAGTCAGTGGAGGTAACAGCACTGTAGGCAGATGAAGTGTCGGAAAGGATTAAAAGTGTGACAGGCAAACTACTTTTCGACTGACTCGTGAACAATTTGGGTCAATTTCAAATTCAAGTTCAAGTAGAAAAGGTCCACTGAATCACAACTGACCCAAAATGTTCACAAGTCAGAGGAGGTGATGGCACTGAAGGCAGCTGAAGTGTCAGTGAAGGTCAAAGTGCTGAAAGGAGTGAAAGTGTGAAAAAGAGCTGAAAGAAGCTGAAAAGTCAGGTGAAATGCAAGTGCTTTAAAGTGTCAGTTGTTAGCACTGAAGGTAAGCAGTTAAAGGAGTTAAAGCGTTGACTTTGTATTTCAGGTGGTTGCTGCAGTGATGTCACTGTTTGGCACCATACACACTTGTCGTACCCTGAAAATGTCAATAAAAAGCATTAAACTGGCACACTTCAAAAACTGCAAAAGATTTTTAAAAAGCAGACTGGAATTTATTAATTCAGGAGCTTCATTTAAAGTTTGAATCACATCTGTAGCTGAAGGTTTGCTGAAGAAAATGAAGTTTGAAGTTTAAATTCTGCCCGTTGACCACCACTAAAAAAAACAGTTAAATGAAACCTTAAATAAAGCAGCTGCACATTTTCAAACATGACTCAGTTTCAACCTGACAGAATGCTGACGGACACAAATCAGCCAGAAGAACAAAACCGACATGAGCATATGAAGAGATGTGACCTCTAACTTTTCCTCTGACCTCAGAATCAGCTGTTCACCACACACACACACACACACACACACACACACACACACACACACACGCAGACACAGACACACACGCATCACTTCCTGTCATGCCTCAGCTGTGGGGATGCTAGGGGCTTTTCCACTGACTGCATCATTAACACACACACACACACACACACACACACACACACACACTTCCCGTGTGTGACATCATCACAGACTGAAAAACTGAATGATTTCCTGACCAAACTTCAAAATAAAAGACCTGAATGTGCTGATAAAGAAGCAGTTCGGGGAAGAAACCACCATTCAAACCACCATGCGTGTGTGTGTGTGTGTGTGTGTGTGTGTGTGTGTGTGTGTGTGTGTTTGTGTGTGCGGCGTTGGAGACGACTGCCGTGTCTCAAGCTCCTCAACTATGTGTTGTTGTTTTTTCTGCTTTATGATCAACAACCAGTGGAGCTCAGATTCTTCATCCTAATCTGGAGCATCTTATTATCAGATTTTGTCCTCATTGTCTCCAGAGAGAGTTTACATCATGTTCTCACGGCAGTGTACATCCCATCACACGCCGCACCGCCTGAGCACTGGACAAGCTGTATAGACTCATCGACAGCAGAGACCTGACACACGGCAGCTGCTTTTAAACAACACCAACCTGAGGAAAGTCCTCCTGCAATATCACCAAGACTTCAGCCATGCAACGCCTGGAGGTCACACATTCAATGAGTTTAAACTCTCTGGGTCGGACATAAGACCCGCCCTCACCTGCCCTTCAACAAATCACATCACTCCTCATTTCTGCCTCTGCCTGCCTATAGGCAGAGACTCAAATGTGACTCACCGGTGACACGGATCATTCAGCACTAGTCCGACCAGTCAGACTCTACATCAGTTAGTCGAAGCCTCATCACCTCTTCCTCCTCCCTGACTCACTCATCACAGTGTTTTCCACAGAAACAGGTTCTCTGAGAGACAGGTTGGAGACCTGAGGAACAAACTGATCATCACTCAAGACTTCCTTTGATCAGTTTGTGGTTGAATCTATCAGAACTGATCAACAGATTACAGGGGAAAGCAAACTCCTCTAGAAACTACCTGTACAATAGTAGATATTTTTATAGCATAGTAAAGTGAAGTAAATATTTTTATAATGTAGTAAATATTTTTATTATGAAGTAAATGTTTCGAGAATGTCATAAATATTGTTTAAGTGTAGTAAATATTTGTACACTGTAGTAACCATCTTTATAGTGTAGAAAATCTTCTTATAACGTAGTAAATATTTTATAGTGTAGTAAATATCTGTGTAGTACAGTACTTATCTGTACACCGTGGTAAATATTTGTACAGAGTCCGAACAGTAAACGCTGGTGTCACGCTGAGTGAGATCCTGACTGAGCAGCAGAAACAGAAACTGGGATGTTTCGGTTGACAGCAGCAGAGGGGGGTTTCCTCAGCACACCACAGCTGCTACACTTCATACACAGCCAGGGAGAAAACATTTTCCAAATGATCTTTAAATGTTGGGATCTGTGTTCAGTGAGACACTCAGACCAGCAGAGGGCGCTGCGATTCGCTGACTAACGAACTAAATGGAATGAAATCAGCTTCTCAGCACTGAGGTCTCACTTCACCTCTTCAGGTAACCAATCAAAAATCAGCCGCTCATAACTCAGACACATTAAGCACCAGTTACAAGACGGAGACGGGAAACACGGGGAACCAGTACAGCACCAGTACTCGTGCCGCGTGGAAAAACCCTGCAAGTCCACTGCACTTCTGCTTTGTTTCTTCAGTCAGAGCGAAACTTCACCTGAAGCTGCTTTCACTTCAGCTTCGGCATCAAACATGTGAATGTATCAGAATCTGCCTGGACTCTGATTCATTCCTCTGCAGTCTCAATGACACTCCTCAAAACCTTTTTGTCCCTCCAACAGCCCCGTAGCTCACACTGAACACAGTTCGGCTACGTTCAGACAAAAGCTGACTTTTTGTGTGACTCAAGTCTGTTCTTTTAAAAGCAGCGTGAACAGGTTACATCACATGAATCTGATCGTTTACGTCCTGATTTCAGTCACTTCCATATAAGCTCCTAAATCACGCACAGCCACCTCAGTCTGAACAGTCATATCGGGGGTCACACCACTTTCACGTCTCACAGGTGGCTCGCCTGCAGCGTAAATTATAAACCAGCCTTTAACTGAGGCTCTTGCTGAGAGTCGTGCAGAGTCGTGCTAGATGGAGTTTCACCGCTCCTGGCTGCGACTCCATCCACACACACCTCCACACAATTTAACACAAGTCTCTCTTTCTCCTCATCCTCATGGTCAATGGCTGCCAAAAGCTGCATAATTGCCTAGAGTTGGTTCGTGTTCTCACGGCAGCATTTACAAGAGGACCAGATCAAATGCCTTGTGTGAGAAAGCTGCTCTTGATTGGTCAGAATTTCCATGTGGGAAAAATCCAGGAAGTAAAGCAAACGTTGAAGAAGAGTACACTTGCAAGATAAATGTGACACTTTCTAATGTCACAATGGAGGGACAACTATGCAGGTTGATTTTAAACAAAACAATGTTTTGATGCATTGGATGTGCTGAATGTGCATATTAAGGCAGTACAGGAGGAGGTGCACATTAATAATCCTCCAGGACTGTAACATGCTCATGTTTAACCCAAACAATGTGTCATGTGACTGCAGTTGCTTCACATCCAGGTCGGAACACCTTCTCACCACAAACCAACCGCACCAGAGTTCATTTGGAACCAGACTGAGACCACCTCTTCAAGAAGGTCTCGGTCTGGTTGTTTTGGTGCACACCTGAGTGTGATTGCTGTGCTCACACCTGCCCAAACGAACTGCACTGAGGGGGCAAACGAACTTAGGTTTGATGGAACATAACCACAGAAAGCAGGTGTGAAAGCACCCTTAGGAAGCAACTCTCTCCCAACCTGGAGGGGGCAATCCACCATTTTCCAACAGAGAACCACAACCTCAGATTTGGTGGTGCTGACTCTAATCCCAACCGCTTCACAATCAGCTGCTAACCACCCCAGTGCCTGCTGGAGGGCACAGTGGGATAAAGCCAACAGAACTACATCGTCTGCAAAGAGCAGAGACTTGTGTTCTCCCCGTGTCAGCGTGGGTTTTCTGTGGGTTCTCCGACTTCCTCCCACAGTCCAAAGACATGCAATTTATGATTTACTGATGAATTTAAATTGTCCGTAGGTGTGAATGTGAGTGTGAATGGTTGTCTGTCTCTATGTGTCAGCCCTGTGATAGTCTGGCGACCTGTCCAGGGTGAACCCTGTCTCTCACCCACGACCCTTAACAGGATAAGCGATTACGGAAAATGAATGTTAGTTAGTTAATTAGATTTGATATGGACATCAGCGTAGCATTAAAACTGTACATGTCTGTACCAGGAGCAGATGCACAGAGATCAGTGTTTCCGCGAGACGCTTTCTAAACGACAAAAAAGAAAAGGAAAACACAGAATACAGGTGAGTCTACAGCGGTATCAGGTGTGAGAACTGAGTTGGTTCTCTTTTAGCCGTCATTTAATCCCCCAATTCAAACAGTGAGTATATTTACATGCACAAAATAGTCCAGTTTTAAGATGTTTACGTGGCTAATGAAAACATATATTCCGTTCACATACAGCTGTGCATATTCCGATTACAATGTCGTTTGTCACATCAAAAATAGAAAAGTGGAACTGCTTGTCATTGTCATAGTTTCCTAACAATGGCGGCGGACTTGTTCGACCATGCAAACACAGCCTCCCTCTTTCCTTCCTTCAACCACCTTCTTAAAAAGGCCGGTGTTGCGATATTTCAGCACACCCAAAATCCTGTTGGTGTCCAAGCCTTTCATAATGTTTAAAGTCAGTGTGTGTCTTCATCAGACCAGAAGTGTGAGCTTTTTTACACCATCACTGCAAACTATTGGCAAGTTGGTTTGTGTACAACGTATCCATGACAACCCACAGAGTCAACTGCTAACAGGCAAGGGGCCGTGTGTCTCAAACTGCAGTAAAAAACCAGTTCAGACACATATTCTGAATGCGCTGTATACCTGTACAAAGAATGCTCCTAAAGCCAGAATAACACCAACACATCCCACATGTCTAAATCGGACTATGCTAAATACGGAAAAAGGGCTAACTCGGAAAATCCAGACAGAATATGCTCTTTACATAACCAGCATCAAATTCAGAATACTGTAATGACGTAAAACTTCAATTAAAGGCCCAGTCCCTTTTACTGGCCCAGTGTGGCTACACCATTTCACAAATAAAGGCCTGTCTCAATTAGACACCTGGTCTGGTTGTCAAGCAGTTAATTTTTAAAGTTCTTCAGATGTATAAAACCAGGTTGTTGGCTATCTCAAATTATGTGTCCATTCCTCCATCACCCCGTAAGTTATTCATATTCCTTAAGTCTGTATGGGTCCTCAGATCCAAAGAATCAAAGGGGTTTTTCATAGAAATGAAACCAAGTTGCGTCCGTACGCCGCGTGTCGTAATTCTCGAGAGCCATGACTCACTCTCTGTCTGATGTGCTGTCTGTCAGAGCGAGATCAAATGACTGATTCAGAATTTATACATTACCTGAAACCTAACTTTTTAACAGGTAATATTCATACTGATTCAGATAAATAATTTGATTGTATTTTCTGATGTTTGCTCATTAACGGTTTTGTGTGAAAGGCCTGTCCCAAATATAGGTCTGTTGATTGCAGTGATTTAAGCAAATGATAGCCCGGGCTACTAATTGAAAAGTTTTATGGTATTCTGAATAACAGTGGAATATTAGTGTGCATGTGACCGTACCCATTGTGTTGCCTATCCCTGCCTCTTTAACAGAGAAGACTGAATGTCCAAATGAAGTTTTGTGTGTAGTACTGTGACAGTTTGTCAACTTGACGGGAGAAGACGCGCAAAGGCGTTTAAAAATAAGGTCGAAAAACCTCTGAGGCTTTCAGAGCTGAACACATCGTTTTGTTCTACAGCGATCTGATGAATTTATACATTCTTTATCTAATAATCTACAAAAATAATTAAGATTGTTATTGATATAAAGCTTAATTTGGCATCAACCATAAACCCTGCTTTTGACATGCTTAATAGAATTCAACATAAAACGTGTCATTAAAGGACGAACATCCTCAAATCTCCGTCTCACTGACATACTGACATACACAGTATTTACACACACACACACACACACACACATATATAAGCTGTATGTATGAGTGAACTGATAACACAGCGTCAGTGTGAGCGCTCCTCTATAACCTGACCAGAGAGAAACAACAGCCTGAAACATCAGTTCCTACTGAAACAGAAACAGACTGAGCGTTAGCAGCTGATCCATCAGATCAGGAACCAGTTGGACAAAACACCTGAAAGGGGCAGTCCAGATTTTTTGAAGTGGGGTTGTATGAGGAATTTACGCGTATTATCTGCAGTAGATGATGTGATGGTGGTCAACACGCCGTCATTTTGGAGAAGCAGGCAAACAAAACTGATCCAGGCAGCGGTAGCCCAGCAGCTCCTGTGTTCAACTCTGTTAAATCACTGTTTTTCTCAATGGAGTCTGGCTTTAGAGAAAGTGAAATGGCTTCAGTTCCATGACTGACATTGCTGTCTGGTGTTAAAGTAAGCAGTGAAATACTCCCAATACAGCACACACTGAAACTGATATTGTTTTTTTATGTGGCTAAAATATGTTTTATTTCTGACCCCGTCCACAGCAGTACATTGCTCAGCTTCTGTGTCAGACTCCAGCCTGCTTCTCCGAACTGGAGGTGTCCCGACCGTCATTTACTGTAGGTGTTATCTTGACTATAGATAAGTACCTCACACAACCCCACCAGGGTTGCAGCGATATACCAGTTTCAAGGTATACTGTGATGTATAAGTTGATGGTTATCATACGTTTTCTTATCACGATACTGAAAAAAATGCAACTAGACGTTGAATCTCTCTTTGCATGAAGTTATTTTCTAAGGAGAGACTTTTTACACAAACGTCCATTGACAAAATGTTTTCAAGTTTCAGTTATAGTCATAAACTGTTTGTTCAACAAACAATAACCCTCCTGTTTTCACTCCTTTAAGGCTCATTCTGACTGATGGTAAGATAAATTCTTTAATACTGTGATACTGTGACACCACAATATTTTCTAAGATGGCTATGGTACCGTGAACATCTCATACCGTTGCAGCCCTAAAGCCCTCTTCAAAAAATCCGAACTATACCGTCAAGTTTTCGGTAAAATTTACAGTTTCCATTGAGACTGTTTGTTTGCTTGCACTCAGGCTTGTGATACCTGTCATCGCCTCACAAAGTTGGGCTACAGATCGTAAAATATGGCAGAAGATAAGAAGATAAGAAAAGCAAATTGTTCAGAGTGGGAAAAGATTAAACTTCTGGAGGGATACAATAAAGGAAAGCACAAACTTGGCTTGATCCGCAAATATCAGCAAACAGAAAACAGTGAATGTGGGAGGAAACTGCAACAAAAATTAATTTAAGTCACGTCCATAGCGTAAAATCAAAAGTGCAAGTAAGACTGTGGAACACACACTTCTCAGGATGAGCTTATGGTCTTCATTAATTGACATAAACTCGGCCGTGTTGCTGCCAAGACACAGTCAGAGGTAGCAAAGGTTTTTTTCTTGACTTTGGTTGCTAAGGTCTTTGTGCAATGGTTTAAGGATTCCTTAAGTATGAGGGGTGATTTATGCTCAGTGTTAAATACAGAGACGGACGAAGCCTATTGTTTGTACTCTGCGTTCACTTTGTCTGTATTTGTGCACGTTTTCTAAAAGCTTATGGATACAGACTGGTGCTGCACCCCGTCTTGTACGGATCTCTATCACCCTGTTTGTATTGTGTTTTTATTTTTGTTTGTCAAGACTGAACGTCTCATTTGATGTGTAGAACTGTCATGTACCAACCTAAACAAAATCAATAAAGATTTGAATTATAAAAAAGAAAAACACATCGTTTCAGACACACTGTAGCTCCTTTTACACTGCCAGATTTTCGGCGAATGTTGGGCTGTTTTGCCGGCAAGATGCTAGTGTTTAGACACACAGAGCCGGATTGGCGAGTTGATCCGAGGTGCCCAATTTTCCACCTCGTAGGGGAGACATATTGGCGGAACCTTTTTGCTTTAAACAGACCGAGGAGCCCTTCAGCCACGGGAGGAGCTGTTGATGACGCTGCATGTGCGACCCACTGGCAGTGGATAAACAGGAAACAGCTGATAGCAGGAATTAGCGAGCAGCTAGTAGCAAGAGGGAAACACAAACCTGACAGACACTGTAAAGACGAGCAACTGGGGAGACAAGGAATTGTGCGCCCTGCTTGTCCTCGCAAACGAAGAGGCCATTAACCGTCAGATGACGGGGACGGTGAAGAACGGGCCGACTTATGAGAGAATCACCGCTACACGTTTTGTTACTTGCTCACGCCCCCCATTGCCCCGAAAAAGGCGCATTCTGTATAAACAAAAGTAGGTAGGCAGCATTTTGCTGCACTCCCCGATTTTGTTTTTATACTGCCAATGCTGAAAGAAGACTGATTGAGCTTTCCTGCAAATTCACACAATTCCTGTCTAAAAAGGGCTCGTGACCCCAGGTATATTCAGGCGCACAGTACAAGCAAAATAATGTGTTTTTTGAACAGTAAATCGTTTAAACACGTTCTAGTAGAAACCCAAAACACAAGTTTGAACCTGAATATGAGCATGATACGGGACCTTTAAGTCAGACTTTAAAGAAGATCTTAACTTTGAGTGTTCTGTGCAGCCGGCCCTGGTTTTATCCTGACAGAGCACACAGCTCTTCATTTAAAACAACAGCTGAATCAATCAAGAAATCAATCAATCAACTGATTTAATCACCAGCATTTCTTTGATCAGTTATTTGACTGGTTCTAGCTTCTTGGCTGTTTAGTCCTCAGACAGAGAAGTCACATTTATGATGTTTAATTCAACAACAAATGAATCTACAGATTAATAATTAATCATGTAAATATTGATTAAGAATCTGATCCAATTCATTTTATTTAAAAATCAAAATAAAACAGCTTATTTCTTTGTGTCAGCTAAGAAACGCTCGCTGATGTTGTGGAAGGGTAAAAATATATATTTTTTCTTATCTTTATAAACTCTAAAAGAGAACAGCGTCTGTATCCGTTTTGTTAATACACTAATTATCTTTACATTGCATTTGTATATTTACTAACAATATCTTTACTTGTATATATTTGCTTATGATCTGTGCACAGTGACACCACACTCAACAAAATGCTTTAACTGAAAATAAAGCAGCATCACAGGAGCTGACAGACTGACGCCATGTTCAGTAATAATGGACTCTGGTGCTGTACAGAGGTACAATGTGCAGTGCCTCCATGTTCTGATCCTCCACCCTGAGCTCCACCTCGACCAGCTACGACCTCACAGCTGATATCACAATAATCCCTTCAGCACTGGGCCTCTGGTTTCTGTTTCAGTAACTGAATCTGTGTGAGGACGGCATTTTTTTACACTGACGACACTGTCTGATGATTTACAGAGCAAAAGATTAAAATACGTCAATAAAACAAATTGTGAAAATAATGCAAACCATTTTTAGATTTTAAAATCAGCTAAATTTGATCAATCGAGTAAAATTTTATACAAACAGCCGACTGAAAAAACTTAATATATGATGGTATCATTTCCCTTTTGGAGCAAATAATATTAAAAATGAGTTATAAGTGATTAGTTGAGCAACAGAACAGAAGCAGCTCCAGTTTTGATTCAGTTAACTGAATATTAATGTCATTAATTTAAATTATAATGACAGTGTTGAGGGTTATTAACATAAATACTGTATAAGGTAAAAGACATTTGGTCCCACAGTGAGAGGCAGATTAATAATCAATATATCATTCAGAATAATAATGATAATACTAAAATGACTGTGACGTGTTTGAGGTTGAGGCTGAGCGAATAATTCCACCTTTAATCATCAGTTTGATTGTTCAGGTCTGGCTGTAGGCTCTCCAGAAACGCAGCTATCGATCGTTTATTGATTATTTCTGATCAGTTTGGCTGAGTAATGCTAACAGACTGTTAGCTTCTTTAGCTTCTCGTTGCTGTTTGTTCAATAAAGATCATTTTAAATCACACACACACACACACACACACACACACACACACACACACACACACGGAGCTAGCTGTAGCATCTGTTGTGTTCTGAAGCTAACACACACACACAGACACACACACAGCTAACATGTTGTCCGCCTCTAGCAGCAGCTGTCGGGTTCTACTGAGGTTCTACTGAGGTTCTACTGTCTCCGGGACTCACATGAATCTCCTCCGCAGGCCACAGCTCAGCTCAGCAGCTCCGAGGCTCGGCGGTCTCTGTCCAGGATTCAAACCGTCAACCTGCCGCTGCCGCTGCCTCTGAGCCTCCGGGCCTCAGGCGGACTCCTCATGGTCCGGGTTCGGGTTCAGGGTTCTGCGGGCTCTCCGGGTTCTGTCGGTCCTGGGTGCGCGAGCGAGAGAAGTCACTGGGATCCAGTTCAGAGATCCAACGGGGAGGACTGGGCTGATCACACTGGAAACCCCCTCTACTGCTTCCGCCCAGGAAATCCCCCAGCTGCCCGGAGAGAGAGAGACAGCCGGCCACCGGGGGGCGCTGTGTGCTGAGAGCCGGCCACCAGAGGGCGCTGTTTGTCACATAATCCATTTAACCTGTATCAGAATCATCTTTGTAGGCCAACACCACAAACAATCATTCTCATTTATTTATTTTTATTTTTTATTAGGGGCCGAGCAGCTAAATTGCCAGGACACTACTGTAATCCTAGGTATTCTTCTTCTTTCTTCTTTCTTCTTGCGAGGAAATCATACTTCCCATGGGTGAGAACTCACCAAACTTTGCACAAAGGTCCAGTCTCATGCCAGATATCCTCAGCGGCAAACTCAAGCCAATAGTCCTGATGGTGGCGCTACAGCAAGCGTCTAAAGTTCAAAACTTTGAAAATTCACAACAAATCAACCATACGTGCTACAACTTCACAACTTTCATCAAACTGTAGCCCCAATACTGAAGAAACTTTTGTACATTTAAACCTATTAAAAATTATGAAGTCCATCACTGTTTTTTTTTTTCAAAAACTGTAAAACTTCTTAAACCTATCTCCTCCCACAATTTTTGCTCAATTGACACCAAACTTGCTACAGAGCATCTTCAGACTGTCCTACAAAAACTATGTTTCTCAGATTTTGGATTTATCAAAAATTGAGCCTACAGTGCATCAAAATGTTTGACTGTAAGCGGTACTGTAAACATATACATGCAAATTCTTGCTAAATAAATCTTCGACGTTCATGAAAAAAAATGATAAAATTCTAGAGTCATGGTAGATGATGTGTGGCAAATTTCAGAATTTTATCTCAAAAACTGAATTTTTGACAGCATTTTGAATTTTGCTCTAATGTGAACAATTGGAGTCAATGTAATTCAATTTAGACAGCATGGATGTGTCAATTACCAACACATCCATGCTGTCTAAATGCAATATGTGTATTTTCAGATTTTTGTTTTGATAACTGATTTTTTTTTACAGTGGTTTGAAATCTGCTGTTCCATGCATGGACAGCTGCTAAACCTTCATGTCTGGCTTAATCAATTTGTGAAGCTACACATGAATTGCCACTGACTAATTAGCTCAGTGAGATAGAAATTGATCATTAGCCGCAGAGGTTGTGAGTTCAAGCCTCGGCTGATGCAAAGGCAGATTGTGTTGCTAAATTCCCAAATGTCTGCCAATTCTTCTGCTTGTTATATTTATTTATATTATTTTGTATTTTCTCATGTAGTCACACAGAAACAGCAAGTTCTCCTTTATTGGAAGGAAATGTATTTATCTATTTTTATTTTCTATTTTATTTTTGTTTTCTCATGTAGTCACACAGTTTCATGTCTCTCTTTATTAAATTTGTTCTTATTGTGTAAACTGTAACAATATTAAAGTCTATATCGTACCTGGAGAGACTGACAACAGATCTTACCTCATACCTTTAAAATACATATCCAGTTATACTAGCACAGCAGATACTCCTCTGTCCAGTGTCTGCAAACACAATCACCACCGGAGGGCACTGTTTGACATCGAATATAGTTTTTGTCAGTATGTTACAGCTCTCCAAACATTCAGATCGATCACAGTGATGATCAGAGATCAATCCCTCAGATAATCTGTTTGTACTCGGTCTACCAAGGACAACTCATGTTTCCTCATGTATTTCATCATTGAAATAAACTAAATCAGAATCATACATAAAGACAACAAGTATATTTACTTTATACTACTTCACCAGAGGTAAATATTGTACTTTTTCTTTTACTACATTTATCTGACAGCTTCAGATCATTGATACAAAATATAATCAATGTAAGACTGAACAACGCAGCAGTTTCTAAAGAGTCATTTAAATGAGCTCCACCTGGAGAACCTTACCTTCAGTATACAGATGAATGAAGAGCAATTTGAAAAAGACTGGGACGAATGGTTCAAATATAAAACAAAAAGACAACGATATAGGTAATGATGTTGTCCAGGTAGATGTTTGACTCGTTTACTCCCGCAGGCTCTGCTCATCTTTTATGTTCTCAAAGTTTTTTGTTTTATGTGTATAGTCAACTAACACGGTCAAACTACTCGAGGTATTCCCAGAAGCAATTTCAAAAAGCACTTAAGTAAAAGGAGGAAAGAAAAATAGAAACCACAGGACGAGGTAAACCAAAACCAGGACGATTTATTTAGTTATCAAAAAT
Organism: Epinephelus fuscoguttatus; assembly: GCF_011397635.1. Classification (NCBI taxonomy): domain Eukaryota; kingdom Metazoa; phylum Chordata; class Actinopteri; order Perciformes; family Serranidae; genus Epinephelus; species Epinephelus fuscoguttatus. The sequence continues at coordinate 5,614,337 of NC_064765.1, forward strand.
CAAACTTGTTTTCTATTTACCCTGGATTGTGACGTCCTGGAAGAGGCACAAAGTAGTTTATTAAGTTGTTTGGGAACTCAGATCTGACCAGATTTTACCTTTAATTGATACATGCAACTTTTGGTTTCAATATTTGTTGACTGAGGACTCTACAGAGGCAACGCAGCAGGTGTAGGTGAACAAACAATTTGGAAATGTTACGATGGATTAAATGGGATCTGTCTGTGAGAATGTATCTCTGTGGACAATCAATAAAAACATTAAGTGGAAAAAAATGAGCTCCACCTTTACCAGCTGCAACATTTAAGTGATGAACACATGAATTCATCCAGAATTATACTACGATAATATAAATATTATTCTGCAGAATGAGTACTTTTACTCATACTTAAAGTATATTTTGATGCTGTTCTAACCTTGTTTTCATTCCATAAAGCATTTTGTTGCATAAATAAAGTTTATTATTATTAAAATAAAGCATGTGATAATATGTTTCATTATTTTGTTAACCTGTTTCCGAAAACCAAAACACAGAAGTTTAAAAAAGGAGAGATAGAGAAGAAACATATTCATTTATTGATGAACTTTGGTTTTATTGTCACTCCCCAAAAGGTCATAAAAGCCACGCCCCCTACCTGAGTGACATCGTCAAACATGGCTGCTTCAGTTCAACCCCAAACCCACCCCAACGAACACAAAGAGAGAAAATAAAGAAAGAAAAAAAGATTGAAAACATAAAACATTGTTAAAATAGAAATCTGAGGGGAAAAAGGACAAATAACAGGCCCCGCCCACTTTGATTGACAGGTCAGGCCTGATTTCTGATTGGTCCAGAGAGATCAGCGATTACAGGTTCATGGCACAAAGCTCAAACCTGACCAGTGAAAGTCCAACACAAGAAAAATAAAATAAAATAAAATCAAAATCTTGATGACATCATAAACCAGAGAGGCGGAGTCAGAGAGTCTCAGGAGGCCAGAGGCTTCTCGGTGTCCATGAGAGAGGACGAGTCCTGCAGAGAGTGGAAACACAGTAGAGTTAAACTAGAAACACAGTAGAGTTACAGCAGAAACAATGTAGAGTTACAGTAGAAACAAAGTAGAAACACAGTAGAAATACAGTAGAGTTACAGCAGAAACACAATAGAGTAACAGTAGAAACAGTAGAGTTACAGTAGAAACACAGCAGAGATTCAGTAGATCACAGTAGAGTTACAGTAGAAACATGGTAAAGCTACAGTGGAAACACAGTAGAAACATGGTAGAGTTACAGTAGAAACACAGCAGAGTTACAGTAGAAACACAGTAGAGCTACAGTAGAAACATGGTAGAGTTACAGTAGAAACACGGTAGAGTTACAGTAGAAACACGGTAGAGCTACAGCAGAAACACAGCAGAGTTACAGTAGAAACACAGTAGAGCTACAGTAGAAACATGGTAGAGTTACAGTAGAAACAGTAGAGCTACAGTAGAAACACGGTAGAGCTACAGTAGAAACAGTAGAGCTACAGCATAAACACAGTAGAGCTACAGCATAAACACAGTAGAGCTACAGTAGAAACATGGTGGAGTTACAGTAGAAACAGTAGAGCTACAGCAGAAACATGGTAGAGCTACAGCAGATACACAGTAGAGCTACAGTAGAAACATGGTAGAGTTACAGTAGAAACAGTAGAGCTACAGTAGAAACATGGTGGAGTTACAGTAGAAACAGTAGAGCTACAGCAGAAACACGGTAGAGCTACAGCAGAAACACAGTAGAGCTACAGTAGAAACATGGTAGAGTTACAGTAGAAACAGTAGAGCTACAGCAGAAACATGGTAGAGTTACAGTAGAAACAGTAGAGCTACAGTGGAAACATTGTAGAGTTACAGTAGAAACATTGTAGAGTTACAGTAGAAACAGTAGAGCTACAGCAGAAACACGGTAGAGTTACAGTAGAAACAGTAGAGCTACAGTAGAAACATGGTAGAGTTACAGTAGAAACACAGTAGAGCTACAGTAGAAACACGGTAGAGCTACAGTAGAAAGACGGTAAAGCTACAGTAGAAACAAGGTAGAGTTACAGTAGAAACAGTAGAGCTACAGTAGAAACATGGTGGAGTTACAGTAGAAACAGTAGAGCTACAGCAGAAACATGGTAGAGCTACAGCAGATACACAGTAGAGCTACAGTAGAAACATGGTAGAGTTACAGTAGAAACAGTAGAGCTACAGTAGAAACATGGTAGAGCTACAGCAGAAACACAGTAGAGCTACAGTAGAAACATGGTAGAGTTACAGTAGAAACAGTAGAGCTACAGTAGAAACATTGTAGAGTTACAGTAGAAACATTGTAGAGTTACAGTAGAAACAGTAGAGCTACAGCAGAAACACGGTAGAGTTACAGTAGAAACAGTAGAGCTACAGTAGAAACATGGTAGAGTTACAGTAGAAACAGTAGAGCTACAGCAGAAACATGGTAGAGTTACAGTAGAAACAGTAGAGCTACAGCAGAAACATGGTAGAGTTACAGTAGAAACAGTAGAGCTACAGTAGAAACACGGTAGAGTTACAGTAGAAACACAGCAGAGTTACAGTAGAAACATGGTAGAGTTACAGTAGAAACAGTAGAGCTACAGCAGAAACACAGTAGAGATTCAGCAGAAACACAGTAGAGCTACAGTAGAAACACGGTAGAGCTACAGTAGAAACACAGTAGAGATTCAGCAGAAACACAGTAGAGCTACAGTAGAAACACGGTAGAGCTACAGTAGAAACATGGTAGAGCTACAGTAGAAACAGTAGAGCTACAGCAGAAACACGGTAGAGCTGCAGTAGAAACATGGTAGAGTTACAGTAGAGATTCAGTAGATCACAGTAGAGTTACAGTAGAAACACAGTAGAGCCTCTGGCTAGTAAGAGTTAGAATACATTTCACCTGCAGGTGATTTATTATTCTTCAATAAACAGCTTTCATCCTCCATCACATAAAGTTAGCCAAACTCTGTTAGAACAAACAGAGGATTCTGGGATTTGTAGTAAACATGAAAACACCTCCTCACCTCCTTTGTCTCCTTTGTCTCCTTGGCAGTGACCTCCTCCTCCTCAGCAGGACACTCCTCCATCTTGTCCTCCTCGCCTCCTCCCCTGTCTCCCGCCTCCATCCCATGTTCAGCCTCCCACTCCTGAAGAACCTCGTCCAGGTTGAACCTCCGTCTGTAGTTCACCAGGAAGTTCTTCACCTGAACCACAGACTTGTTACCAATCACATCTGAGATCGCCTGGAAGTCCCGCCCATATTTCCTGATGGCTGCATGTCATTGGACAAGAGGAATAGAGTCACTCATTCAGCCAGTCATTGAGAGGTTTAATCAAAGTGATCAGGGCTTAATTACCACAGGTGTGTCTCAGTTCACCTGGCTACAGGTAGTTTAGGTGTTACCTTGTACAGCGAGCAGCTGCTCCTCTGTGGTCCAACGAGTGTTAAACTTCTGAGTCACCTGCAACAAAACACAGCAACATGAAGACAAAGAGCAACTACAGCAACACCAACAACCAGCAACACCAACAAAAAGACAACAACAAGCAACAACAACAAGCAACACCAACCTAAAGCAACACTAACAGACAGTCAACAAGCAGCAACACCAACCTAAAGCATTAACAACCAACTGACAACAACCGGACAACAAGCAGCAACACCAACAAACAACAAGCAGCAACACCAACAAAAATACAGCAACCAGCAAAACAAACAACCAGCAGCAACAACAAACAGACAGCCACTTGCAACACCAACAAACTACAACCAGCAATACTAACATAAAGCAACACCAACAGACAACGGTGTGTGTGTGTGTGTGTGTGTGTGTGTGTTGCCGTGGTTACCTCAGGCTGTCTGTACTCTTCGACTCCTGAGCTGATTTTCTCCTTCAGAGAGCTGTTTGACTGTTTGATGGTCTGAATCTGAAACACAGAGAGAGAGACAGGTGAGGAGGGACATAGACAGGTGAGGAGAGACAGACAGTGTAGACAGACAGGTGAGGAGAAAGAAAGAGAGACAGGTGAGGAGAGACATAGACAGGTGAGGAGAGACAGACAGCGTAGACAGACAGGTGAGGAGAAAGAAAGAGAGACAGGTGAGGAGAGTGAGACAGGTGAGGAGAGACACACAGGTGAGGAGAGAGTGAGACGGTGAGGAGAGACAGACAGCGTAGACAGACAGGTAGACAAACCTGTCTCTTGATGGAGACCAGTTGACAGTCCAATTGTCTGATGAGTCCCTGAGCAGATGAAGACGAGAGCGAAACAACGTCCTGTTGATTCAGAAACATTCCTTTAGGAGGACGTTTCTTCAGCCGCTGAGACGCCTTACTGCCTGTCTACAGGTACACAGAGAGACAGGTAGACAGGTTAGTACCACCTGACTGAGACAGGTAGACAGGTTAGTACCACCTGAGTGAGACAGGTGTTAATAATGATAAAGGTGAAATGATTCAGGTGTTGTTACCTTCAGTCCTGGAGCTGGTTTGACCTCTGGCCTCTCTGATCCAGAACTCACCTGAAACAAAACCAGTCATTTAAAAACAGTCTGACATCAACCATCAGTAAACAGTGAGTCAATAAACGGTGAAGAGTAAACAGTCAGTAAACAATTAGTAAACAGTCAGTAAACAGTTACCTCCTTCTTGTCGTCTTTATTTGGGTCAGGTTCAGACTCACTGGGAGGATTGGGGTTTCCGTCCTCAACTTCATCGTCACTGAAACACAGAGTTTAAATCATTTATTAGAATCCACCTAAAACCACAAACATTCACATAAAGAGTTCACCTGTGAAGGTGCACACCTGTAGTGTCACCTGTTGTGTCACCTGTAGTATCCCCTGTAATGTTACCTGTAGTGTCACCTCTAGTGTTACCTGCGGTGTCCTATGTAGTGTCACCTGCGTTGTAACCTGTAGTGTCACCTGAGGTATTACCTGCAGTATCACCTGTGTTGTATCCTGTAATGTCACCTGTAGTGTTACCTGCAGTGTCACCTGTTGTGTCACCTGTAGTATCCCCTGTAATGTTACCTGTAGTGTCACCTCTAGTGTTACCTGCGGTGTCCTATGTAGTGTCACCTGCGTTGTAACCTGTAGTGTCACCTGAGGTATTACCTGCAGTATCAACTGTGTTGTATCCTGTAATGTCGCCTGTAGTGTTACCTGCAGTGTCACCTTGAGTGTAACCTGTAATGTCACCTGTAGTGTTACCTGCAGTGTCACCTTGAGTGTAACCTGTAATGTCACCTGTAGTGTTACCTGCAGCGTCACCTGAAGTGTTACCTGCAGTGTCGCTTGTAGTGTTACCTGCAGTGTCACCTTTAGTGTAACCTGTAATGTCACCTGTAGTGTCAACTGTACCGTCACCTGTCATGTTACCTGTACTGTCAGCTGTAATGCTACCTGTAGTATCCCCTGTAATGTTACCTGCGGTGCCCATGTAGTATCACCTGTGTTGCAACCTGTAATGTCACCTGTAGTGTTACCTGTAGTGTTACCTGCAGTGTCACCTGTGTTGTAACCTGTAATGTCACCTGTAGTGTTACCTGCAGTGTCGCTTGTAGTGTTACCTGCAGTGTCACCTTTAGTGTAACCTGTAATGTCATCTGTAGTGTCAACTGTACCGTCACCTGTCATGTTACCTGTACTGTCAGCTGTAATGCTACCTGTAGTATCCCCTGTAATGTTACCTGCGGTGTCCATGTAGTGTCACCTGTGTTGTAACCTGTAATGTCACCTGTAGTGTTACCTGCAGTGCCACCTGTAGTGTCATCTACAATTTTACCTGTAGTGTCACCTGTAGTGTTACCTGTAATGTCACCTGTAGTGTCACCTATATTGTTACCTGTAATGTCACCTGTAGTGCCACCTATATTGCTACCTGTAGTGTTACCTGTAGTGTCACCTGTAGTGTCACCTATATTGTTACCTGTAATGTCACCTGTAGTGCCACCTATATTGCTACCTGTAGTGTTACCTGTAGTGTCACCTGTAGTGTCACCTATATTGTTACCTGTAATGTCACCTGTAGTGCCACCTATATTGCTACCTGTAGTGTCACCTATATTGTTACCTGTAATGTCACCTGTAGTGCCACCTATATTGTTACCTGTAATGTCACCTGTAGTGCCACCTATATTGTTACCTGTAGTGCCACCTATATTGCTACCTGTAGTGTTACCTGTAGTGTCACCTGTAGTGTCACCTGTAGTGTTACCTGTAATGTCACCTATATTGTTACCTGTAGTGTCACCTATATCGCTACCTGTAATGTCACCTGTAGTGTTACCTGTAATGTCACCTGTAGTGTCACCTATATTGTTACCTGTAGTGTTACCTGTAGTGTCACCTATATTGTTACCTGTAATGTCACCTGTAGTGTCACCTATATTGTTACCTGTAGTGTTACCTGTAGTGTCACCTATATTGTTACCTGTAATGTCACCTGTAGTGTCACCTGTGCAGGTTGGGGCTCACCTGTCGTCTCTTTCTCTCTTGTTTTTCCGTGTCTGTCGGTCCATCAGACTCGTTTTACTGCGACTTTTCTTCCAGGAGTAATAAAAGCGAACCAGACTGGCCATGGATTTATCAGGTAACTGCACACAGACAGACAGTCTTTATAAACACTCTGTACTGGTCCCAGTGACAGAAATATACTGGTGATACATTACCATCTGCTGGATTCGGTGGAAGCTCTTCCCATGGAAGCTGAAGGCTTGTTCAAACAGGACTCTGTCCTCCACTGTCCACTCATCAGGAAATGGAGTGAAGTTCGGCAGGTCGGCCAGAGATTTCTCAATGTTGTGTTTGTGCCAGAAGAGCATCCCCAGAGCCTGAGGACAGAGGCCTACTGTCAGATACACAGTACATATATACACACTAACACTGTTCTCTATGAGTCACTACGTAACAGCACAGTTAGAGAGTTAGAGTACAACCTGCTCCATGCTGTAGCCATGTTTCTCTTTGGCGATGGCGATGTACTCGTCCACTGGAACAGAAAATACACTGTCAATATCTCAAACATCAAACATCACTCACAGGTTATATTTTATATGTTTAATCTGTAATTTCTTACACTGAGTCTGGTTCAGACAGTTGCTGGGGATCCACACCAACATGCCGAGGTTATCTCTGAGCTGAGCTGCCTTGGCCACCTCTGATAACACACACAGCGTTATTACATTCACTTTGGTTTATGAGCTATTATGAGATTTAGTCAGTTGTCAGGGGTGTTTCATCAGGGACGGACATTTAATTTAATGACACCAATGTCTAATGTCATTTACCTCCCCAAAAAAAGACACAGGAAGTGTGTGTAGGAACGGACAGGGTTACTGGGTTTTATTGTATGTCTACTGTAAAAGACTGTCGGGACAAGTCTGGGTGATTTTTAAAGGGGAAACATGCCTATTTTCAAAATTCATCCATGTTATGAGGGCTGGCCGATAAAACAGTAACAATATCATTTTTAACAATTATAATATATAACAAATTTAATAAATGTTCAGTATAATTAAACTACAAATACACCAGCAGAGGGGGCAGCAATCACCTTCAAAACATGGTGTCATCCACCATTAAACAGAAGAAGTAGTAGCCGTACTGGAAGAAAATGAGTAAAATTGAACTTAAGTCTGTTCACAGTCAGATGCTAGAGGGATATGTAATCCCTCCAGTGTGTTCTGGGTCTGCCCCGGGGCCTCCTACCAGAGGGACGTGCCCCGAACACCTCTAACAGGAGGTGTCCAGGAGGATCCTGATCAGATGGCTGAACCACCTCAACTAATCCCTTTTGACGCGAAGGTACAGCAGCTCTACTCCGTGCTCCCTCTGGATGTCCGAACTCCTCACCCTATCTCTAAGGCTGAGCCCAGCCACCCCACGGAGGAAACTCATTACGACCACTGTATCCTCAATCTCATTCTTTCGGTCACTACCCAGAGCATTACCATAGGTGAGGGCTGGGACGTGATCCATCTCACGCTCCATTCTACCCTCACTTGTGAACAAGATCCTGAGATACTCCATTCAAGAAGACCTTGATGAAAGTGCGTATTTGAACTTTGAGGACCTTGCCTGGTATGGGGACACCGGGGCCAGACCTTAGGGGTGGGGGGGTCGCCAGCAAGCGTCTGGTGGCCAGGCCTTGGGCCCGAATACATAACATGGAGCCGTCACCCTGCGGGCCCACCACCCACAGCGACAGGATGCAGGGGTCGGTGCATTGTGTGCCAAGCGGCAGACAGGGGTGGAGCCCTGGGGTGCTGATCCCTGGCGTTGTGGACAGAGGATGAGACCTCTGCGGACAATTCAGCTCCCAGTAAAAACCTCCTGAACAAAGACCACTGAAGGAATTCTAACCAGGAGAAGTTTGAGCTGGTTGTAATCAGCAATCTTCACAGCGAGATACCATTACACCCCCCTGAATCTGACACACTGGACTTTTTAAGAGTTAAAACAACTCTGCCAGACTCATATTATACTAGCTGTCTGACATGTTTTTGTTAATTTTATGGTTGGCATATATTAGTGGTCATTGTATTTATTTATATATTCTTGTCTTTCTTCTGTATGTTGTGTTTGTGTCTTCATATATTTTTCTTTTGTTGATATGAAATGTATAAAACAATCCTCTTTACAGCTTTACTGTATTAAATTTTACTATTTGTGAAAATAAATAAGTTAATCTGAGTTAGAAGTATAACACACCCAGTATGAAAATAAAAGCCAGTTTGATCCAGAATCAGCAGCAGAGGAAGAAACTGCTCAGTGTAGAAACACAGACACTAGACAGGATGTGTTATAGATCTAGAAACTGTAGAAGATGTTTAACAGATACAGTACAGAACTGGAACCACTGTGGTTTATTACAGAATCAAAACCAGTTTGACTCCTGGACTCTAGAACTGGAACCAGTTTGAGAGGACTGGAAACAGGATCGTGTGCTAAGTACTCTTGTTGTTCGAGGCTACCACTCCGCCTCTAGGCTACCGAGCCGTGCTTAAATACTTACCCGAGTCAAAGTCCGGAACCACGGCCTGGTACTGTGCTCCGACCCGCATCCCTCCTCCACCTACACACAAATACACGCAGAGCAGAACTCAGAACCAGTACTCAGAAGTTCACACAGAACACAACTGAACCACAGTGATCGAGGCTACCCACCATGCTCCTCGTCGCTGCTGGAGCCTGAGCTTCCTTCTTCCCAGCAGCTGTTAGTGCTGGTTCCATTACCGGACAGGCTCTTCCCGCCGGGGTTCGCTGCTGCCCCGGGGCCGCTGCTGCCGCTGCCCGCCGGGGCTCTGCCTCTTCTCTTTCCCGGACCCTCCGGGTTTCTCTCCAGCATCGCCGGCATGAGGAAGACGGAGGCAACCCGGACTAACCGCTAGGTGCTAAGTCAGGCTAACAGTTAGCTAGTTAGCTTAGCTGCCCTGCTGTCAGAACCGAACCGGCTAACGTTAAGTAGCCTCGGGGCAGAGCAGAGTGTTGGGTCCGGTGAGCAGAGGCAGGTTTCGGTGTGAAACACAGGAAAGATCCGTGAAAAGGAGGTCACGGCAGATTGATGAGCTCCAGCCGAAAGATGCTAACAGTTAACCCGAGACTGAAGCTTTACACCGAGGCAGAAAAGTTACGGAACAAGCTACCGGAACCAGAACAAACCAGATAGAACCGGACCGACACCGACTCCCAGGCTCCAACACAGCCTGAGGGATCGATCAGGACCGCTGTAAAACTGATTAGAGATTAGACACACTGAGGCTGATCGATCTCAGAAGAGGATCTGTGTGTGTGTGTGTGTGTGTGTGTGTGTGATCTCTGCTGCCATCACAGGTCAGATGTTAAACAGCCTCATCATAACTCACATTGATCACATTCATTATGCTCCACAGAAATATTAAAACCTCCCATCTTTTCAAATAACTCCCAAAGAACTCACATCAGTAATCTATGAATCAATCACTCAGTTGAAAATAATCTGAAGCTGTTATATTTATATCTTAATATTGGACAGTTCTGACACTTTGTCATGTTTTTGGTCACAGAATATAAAACAGGCAGATGTGTTTTACATCTGTCAGATACTCCACTGACTGTCAGCAGTAAATATATCTATATTTCCATGCTTTAAAATGAAATATCGTCATCTGTATTGTCCGATAACGTCTTCAAAATGAACTATCAGAATCGGCCAACATACTTTTTGTTATTTTGCACAGTGAGTGAATATTACATATATTTAAAAGTATCATATTTCACGTCTCCATCTGCTGGTGGGCCGTCACGATAAGAGCGTGTATGTATAATATGATGGTAATTCCACTACAGAAGAGACTTGATGATCACTAAAATTAGGTGGGGAAAATGTGGATACATCGATATCGGTTATCAGGCAAAGGAGTTGTGGCTTATCTGCATATGGGATATCGGTGGATCTGATCAAGCTGCTAGGAGCAGTACGTCAAAGTATAAAACATTTCATTCCCTGTTGCCAGTCTGTGGCGTCATAACCATAACAGAACATTGGCAGTTATGTGTTTGGGGCTCTTAACAAGAAGTTTGGGGCCGACTGGACCATGTGCCTTTGAGTTACAAACCACTTCCTGTTTGATGTCTCACCATGATAACAAGATTACAAAAACTCAGGCTTTTAATAGTTTTCATGTCAAAGGTCTTTAGACCAGTGGTTCTTAACTACTGGAGGCATCCAAAAATGGGTCGCAGATCCATTCTGAATGGACCACAGTACCATGAATTTCAAGCACAGTTTTTATTTTGAAGTGCTGCTGTAGAGTGAGTAAATAACAGACAGCTACTTGACAAAGACAGCAAACCAGCGCAATGACATGGCCAAACACAAGTATGACGCTGCATGTATATGTAACTGTGTGGACCTTGAACTAATGACGAAGGAGAAATCTGGACTCTGTGGCTGGACCAGTTGGGAACCACTGCTTTAGACAGTACAGACAAAATATGAAGTCAGTTGGATTAAATCAGTAGGAGGAGTTCGTCAAAACCCCTGTGAATTGTCAAAAATGCACAAAATTTGCACAGTAAATTCAAAATGGCGGACTTCCTGTTGGGTTTAGGTTTGGCTCCAAGAGACTCTTTTGTACATCTCGGGATGTTACATGTGTCTCCTAATCAGAGGTGGGTAGAGTAGAGAGAGGTGAGTTTAGAACAATATTCATTCATTCATTCATCTTCTAACCGCTTCATCCTCTTGAGGGTCGCGGGGGGGGGGGGGGGCTGGAGCCTATCCCAGCTACATTGGGCGAGAGGCAGGGTACACCCTGGACAGGTCGCCAGACTATCGCAGGGCTGACACATAGAGACAGACAACCATTAGAACAATATTACTCAAGTAAAAGTAAAAAGTAGTCATCCAAATAATTACTTGAGTAAGAGTAAAAGACTATTTGGTGAAAAAACTACTCAAGTACTGAGTAACTGTTGAGTAACGTCTGATTTATTTGTAAAATAAGAACATGAACGTAATCAATCAATCAAAAATAATAATCTGCAAATTCATGTATTTTAAATGATGCCCCTTTAACTAAAACAAAAATAAATTAAATCTTTACAAATATAACATAAATCAAGGCACAAGAAACACAAATATATTCTTATATATACTGTACATATATATATATATATATATATATATATATATATGTAATTATGTACTCAGAGGGGGGTAGAGTAGCCAAATATTGTACTCAAGTAAGAGTATTGTTGCTTTAAAACAATATAACTCAAGTAAAAGTAAAAAGTATTTTGCATTAAAACTACTCTGAAAAGTACAATTTATCCAAAAAGTTACTCAAGTAAATGTAACTGAGTTAATGATACGAGTTACTACCCACCTCTGCTCCCAATTTTCTTACATCTCCATCTTCCTGCAGCGTTTGTTCCAGCATGTAAATATTTGTTCTGCTTTAAGAGGTTCATCGAGGCATCACTAAAAGAACGGGAACCTGTGGGGTTTATCTGCCAAAATCTTGCGCAAAGATCTGGACCACTTCCTTACCCAGTCACGCAGTGTGGACAGGCAGCGAGGCCTCAGGCATCATCAGTGATGTCATTCATCTAAAATGAAACAAGCCTCAATACGCACATCATGGAGGACTTCACGGATTCCTCAACATGCTCCAGAACCTTGGTACAGTAACACATAACATCTGTATAGATCCAAGCGTGTATTAATGTGTTAATAAACTATACCTCTGCTGTATAAACAGACAGGGAATAACAACATAATACCAGTTATAATAATATAAATAATAATACATTACAATAATATCTACTTTCAGCTACATTACACTGTTATAAACCATTTATTACATGTTTATATTCTGATCATACATATACACTTTTTATTGCAACAACAAAAACAAACAAAATGGCCTTCAGGATAAACACCCCACCCATTACTGCACCACCATCCCGAACATGAATTTGCATATCACAGGAAAGCGACGGAATGGCCTGCTGTACTTTTCCTTACTCTGCCTTTGATTGGCTTGCCCTGACATTCTTACCCTTACCCTAATCAGTCCCACTCCTCTTTCCGAAACCCAACCAATCCAGCCAATGAAGGCAACGAGTACGAGCCAATCATAGCAAGAGTAGGGTGGTTCATTCCTTCGCTATTCCAGGTTTGGTATATTTGCATCCTGAACAACACTGTGTCTGCTGTGGAAACCTTCAGATTTCTGGGATTCACTGTCTCCCAGGTCCTGAAGTGATGTCCAACATGGATACCATCAGAGGGTGTACTTCCTGCACCAGCTCAGGAAGTATAACTAAAGATTTTCTATAACAAAAGATAACACTTGAAAAGCTGCGTCAATGGTATGAAATGGTATACACCCTCAGTCTCCTAAGTGGGCATGGTTGTCTTTCCCCCGCATCCCCCCTGACCCTTCTTGTTTGGACGTGTAGTAAACAACGTGAGATATGAAATCAGATTCAAAACAATACAACACTGTACACAGTACAAATTTAATATTTGCTCCTTATTTTGTCGCTCGTTTCTATCTGCTAGCTTTATGTCTGATATCAACTGAGTGTAAGATCACGTCAGTTGTTGCCAGCTCTGATGAGAGTATGTTGCTGAGACAGAGACATGTCACAAATTCACTTAATTTTCCTCCGAAATAACAGACAGCTACTTGACAAAGACAGCAAACCAGCGCAATGACATGGCCAAACACAAGTATGACGCTGCATGTATTGAACTGTGTGGACCTTGAACTAATGACGAAGGAGAAATCTGGACTCTGTGGCTGGACCAGTTGGGAACCACTGCTTTAGACAGTACAGACAAAATATGAAGTCAGTTGGATTAAATCAGTAGGAGGAGTTCGTCAAAACCCCTGTGAATTGTCAAAAATGCACAAAATTTGCACAGTAAATTCAAAATGGCGGACTTCCTGTTGGGTTTAGGTTTGGCTCCAAGAGACTCTTTTGTACATCTCGGGATGTTACATGTGTCTCCTAATCAGAGGTGGGTAGAGTAGAGAGAGGTGAGTTTAGAACAATATTACTCAAGTAAAAGTAAAAAGTAGTCATCCAAATAATTACTTGAGTAAGAGTAAAAGACTATTTGGTGAAAAAACTACTTAAGTACTGAGTAACTGTTGAGTAACGTCTGATTTATTTGTAAAATAAGAACATGAATGTAATCAATCAATCAAAAATAATAATCTGCAAATTCATGTATTTTAAATGATGCCCCTTTAACTAAAACAAAAATAAATTAAATCTTTACAAACATAACATAAATCAAGGCACAAGAAACAAATATATTCTTGTATATACTGTACATATATATATATATATATATATATATATATATATATATATATATATATATATGTAATTATGTACTCAGAGGGGGGTAGAGTAGCCAAATATTGTACTCAAGTAAGAGTATTGTTGCTTTAAAACAATATAACTCAAGTAAAAGTAAAAAGTATTTTGCATTAAAACTACTCTGAAAAGTACAATTTATCCAAAAAGTTACTCAAGTAAATGTAACTGAGTAAATGTAACGAGTTCCTACCCACCTCTGCTCCTAATTTTCTTACATCTCAGTGAAACGTAACACAGGGGCTACTTGGTTGAAATTTTGTAGGGGGCGCTTCTGAGCTATAATGTGACACCCGAGTTTGGTAAGTTTTTGATCACCTTTAGCTCCTCATGTGATTCATTTGCATAAGTAATCATAATAATTCCTTCAGTTTCAACAGGGTCTTGGCACCATTCGGTGCTTAGTGTCTAATGCCCTGGGTTACAATCTGAGCATCCTGTGATATGGTTGGAGAGGGGGTTTTAGCCTTTTTATGGCTTCATTGTGTTTTGTAGTACAGAAACATCCTGTGGCTTTGAACCTGTGGGGTCGGGGAGTGTTGCAGGTGACATGATGCTTATCGACTGCAGAGCATGTAGCCTGTCTCTTGGCTGCCTTTTCTTCCTGCAGCGTTTGTTCCAGCATGTAAATATTTGTTCTGCTTTAAGAGGTTCATCGAGGCATCACTAAAAGAACGGGAACCTGTGGGGTTTATCTGCCAAAATCTTGCGCAAAGATCTGGACCACTTCCTTACCCAGTCACGCAGTGTGGACAGGCAGCGAGGCCTCAGGCATCATCAGTGATGTCATTCATCTAAAATGAAACAAGCCTCAATACGCACATCATGGAGGACTTCACGGATTCCTCAACATGCTCCAGAACCGTGGCACAGTAACACATAACATCTGTATAGATCCAAGCGTGTATTAATGTGTTAATAAACTATACCTCTGCTGTATAAACAGACAGGGAATAACAACATAATACCAGTTATAATAATATAAATAATAATACATTACAATAATATCTACTTTCAGCTACATTACACTGTTATAAACCATTTATTACATGTTTATATTCTGATCATACATATACACTTTTTATTGCAACAACAAAAACAAACAAAATGGCCTTCAGGATAAACACCCCACCCATTACTGCACCACCATCCCGAACATGAATTTGCATATCACAGGAAAGCGACGGAATGGCCCGCTGTACTTTTCCTTACTCTGCCTTTGATTGGCTTGCCCTGACATTCTTACCCTTACCCTAATCAGTCCCACTCCTCTTTCCGAAACCCAACCAATCCAGCCAATGAAGGCAACGAGTACGAGCCAATCATAGCAAGAGTAGGGTGGTTCATTCCTTCGCTATTCCAGGTTTGGTATATTTGCATCCTGAACAACACTGTGTCTGCTGTGGAAACCTTCAGGTTTCTGGGATTCACTGTCTCCCAGGACCTGAAGTGATGTCCAACATGGATACCATCAGAGGGTGTACTTCCTGCACCAGCTCAGGAAGTATAACTAAAGATTTTCTATAACAAAAGATAACACATTAAAAGCTGCATCAATGGTATGAAATGGTATACACCCTCAGTCTCCTAAGTGGGCATGGTCGTCTTTCCCCCGCATCCCCCCTGACCCTTCTTGTTTGGACGTGTAGTAAACAACGTGAGATATGAAATCAGATTCAAAACAATACAACACTGTACACAGTACAAATTTAATATTTGCTCCTTATTTTGTCGCTCGTTTCTATCTGCTAGCTTTATGTCTGATATCAACTGAGTGTAAGATCACGTCAGTTGTTGCCAGTTCTGATGAGAGTATGTTGCTGAGACAGAGACATGTCACGAATTCACTTAATTTTCCTCCGATTTCCTCCGTCTGTCTGAAAAAATGCTGTCTTAATGTCAGAATATCCACATGGGTTGGGGCTTGTGAAAAATGGGTCCAGTATGAAGGAAACGGCCACAATCTGCACTCACATTCACTTTTCCTATTGGAATGAATAGATTCAGGGCTGCGCAGCTACTCTCCTAAGAGGCCAAACCCATGTGTCACAGGTCAAGGAAATTAATCTGAAGTGGGCCATCTTGGTTTATCAATTGTCTGTGATTCAACCTGGCCTCAGGAGCTCCTGTTGTTCTCTGCTCGTCCATCACTGCGTGGTTTGGATCCAAACAGGACAGGAGCAGACTACAACGGACAGTCAGGACTGAAACTGAAACAATCACTGTTGGTAGCCTGTCCTCCATCTAGGCCTTCTCCACCTCCAGAGTCAGGTGACCTCACTGTAGACCATCACACCCTGGAACACAACCTGTCACCTGTACTCCATCCAGGACTTTTCCACCTCCAGAGTTAATGAACATCACTGCAGACATCACACCTTGGACACAACCTGTTCCAACTTCTTTCCTCTGGTAGGCGTAATAGGCCTATTTCTACAGGCCGTCACAGTAATGAACACTGAAAACCAGTCACATACTGTCAGGAACCTGGAACACCAAACACTCATTGTACTTCACTATACCTGTAAATGATACACAATATACTAATACATTTTTTCACATGTATATATCATTAAAACAAATAAAGGTACTCTGTATATAGACTGTCTTATCCAATGACTTCATGTATATAAAGATCAGGATCAGAAGCACCTATACAAGGTCAGTGATGATGTATGACATAGATGCTGATGTTTCCAGTCGCCTCTCTGTCAACTCAATTTGTGCTAAATTTACCCTCTTATATCTGTTTAGCCAGTGTTGGTGGTGCTTTATGTGGTTTGCTGGGACAGTGGTGGCTTGTAGCTGCGAGTCACTCATCAGGATGAGGACATCAACTCACCTGTCTGTAAACTCTCCTGCCAACTTGTAGCTAGCTGCTAGCTAGCCAGGTTGAGGTTTTCAAATGTCAACGTCACTAAACATCGAGGAAAGATGGAGAGGATGGGCATCGGCTGAACTAGCTACCTTCGTGCCGCATCAGTTTCCAACTGAATATCAGTATCCCACGAAATTTGGCTAAATCCTGGACAGTACCATTCAACCAGGTGACATCTTTTCTATACGCTGAACTGACAGAGCATGGAACCCTGGTGAGAGAAGGAGAGGACATGTGTGCTTTATAGTGTGACAGTGGGAATGTGAGGTGCTGTCCTGTTCCTGCTGTGGATCACTGCTAAACACCATATAGAGCCGGCCTCAGAGCGAAGTTGCTGCCCTTGTTCGGGTGGAGCGACCCTACAGCCATCTTGTTGGGGTTGGGATCTGTGAACAGTTAAACCTTTCAACAACCAGAAAACACCATCCGGAATCAAAGATGATTATAAAGCAACAGAAAACAATGTAAGAAGACACAAAAGGACTAATTTACAGAGCACGAATTAGAGGAGCTGATGGGATCACATTTTACTGGATTTGTATCTTGTATAATTCCAAGCGACAAATAAATGACTGATTGACTGATTGAAAAAGTATATGAGCAAATACCTGCAGCTGTCTCCCTAACATTAATCATGCCATAATTATTCCAGCAGTTTGTCTCATTTTTCTATTACTCTATCTGTTGTCAGTGTTTATGTTTGACCTTCGTCCAGCTTTGTGTGTCTGTATGTATCTGATCTTGGTTCTGTTGGATTGGACTGAATCCTCAATACTGCACTGTGACTGGTTCCAAAAGTTATGTGTGCAGTTAGAGTCAGTGAACAGCAGGAGGAGCTCTTCATCATGTTTCTGTCCAGTGTCTGCATGAGTTGATTTCTGATGATGATGATGGTCCTATATACAATATTCTCTATGATTTACACATGCTTAATATGAAAACGCCACAGGATAACTGCAGCTGTCAGATTAATGTGGTGCAGTACAAGTATCAAAAGGATCATCAAATGGAAATACTCATGTTAAATGCAAGTACCTTAAAAACTGTACTCCAGTACAGTAATAAATACTTTGAACCACAGCTTTACACACTGAAAATATTTGTATTCATTATAAATTTTTATAAATATAACTGTTTCATTCATCTTTACTCAACATACCTTAGCTTTACTGTCTCTGTACTTGTATGTTGTGTATGTTATGTACTTCTGAAGGTATTCAGTTTGTTTCTGTATCAAATCAACAGTTTTTTCTTTTCAAACAACGCAGACTTCAAACTGATGGGACTGTAAAATGATCAATAAAGTAATAAGAAAAACTAACTGATTTTTTATCAGGAGTCATGTGACTGCTGTCAGGTGAAAACCACGCATCTTCAGTCTTTAAACAGAAACAGAAGCTTTAAAGGTCCAGTGCATAAGATCAAGTGACATCTAGTGATGAGGTTGCAGAACTGAAACTTCTCCTGTGTGCCAAGCATGTAGGAGAACTACAGTAGATGACATGTAGGAGAACTACGGTAGCTGACATGTGGGAGAACTATGGTAGATGACATGTAGGAGAACTATGGTAGCTGACATGTGGGAGAACTATGGTAGATGACATGTAGGAGAACTATGGTAGCTGACATGTGGGAGAACTACAGTAGATGACATGGAGGAGAACTACGGTAGATGACATGTAGGAGAACTATGAGAACTATAGTAGCTGACATGTGGGAGAACTATGGTAGATGACATGTAGGAGAACTATGGTAGCTGACATGTGGGAGAACTACAGTAGATGACATGGAGGAGAACTATGGTAGCTGACATTTAGGAGAACTACGGTAGCTGACATGTAGGAGAACTATGGTAGCTGACATGTAGGAGAACTATTGTAGATGACATGTAGGAGAACTATGGTAGCTGACATGTAGGAGAACTATGGTAGATGACATGTAGGAGAACTATGGTAGCTGACATGTGGGAGAACTATGGTAGATGACATGTAGGAGAACTATGGTAGCTGACATGTGGGAGAACTACAGTAGATGACATGGAGGAGAACTATGGTAGCTGACATTTAGGAGAACTACGGTAGCTGACATGTGGGAGAACTATGGAAGCTGACATGTAGGAGAACTACGGTAGATGACATGGAGGAGAACTATGGTAGCTGACATGTAGGAGAACTACGGTAGCTGACATGTAGGAGAACTATGGTAGCTGACATTTAGGAGAACTATGGTAGCTGACATGTGGGAGAACTATGGTAGATGACATGTAGGAGAACTATGGTAGCTGACATGTGGGAGAACTACAGTAGATGACATGGAGGAGAACTATGGTAGCTGACATTTAGGAGAACTACGGTAGATGACATGTAGGAGAACTATGGTAGCTGACATGTGGGAGAACTATGGTAGCTGACATTTAGGAGAACTATGGTAGCTGACATGTAGGAGAACTATGGTAGCTGACATTTAGGAGAACTACGGTAGCTGACATGTAGGAGAACTACGGTAGCTGACATGTAGGAGAACCACGGTAGATGACATGCAGGAGAACTATGGTAGCTGACATGTAGGAGAACTATGGTAGATGACATGTAGGAGAACTATGTTAGCTGACGTGTAGAAGAACTATTGAAGCTGACATGTAGGAGAACTATGGAAGCTGACATGTTAGAGAACTATGGTAGATGACATGTAGAAGAACTACAGTAGCTGACACTTAGGACAACTATGATAGATGGCATGTAGGAGAACTATGGAAGCTGGCATGTGGGAGAGCTATTGTAGATGACATGTAGGAGAACGATGGTAGCTGACATGTAGGAGAACTACAGTAGCTGACACTTAGGAGAACTATGATAGATGACATATAGGAGAACTATGGTAGCTGATATGTAGGAGAACGATGGTATGGTGGCCGTCAGGTAGAAGAACTACAGTACCTGACATGTAGGAGAACTATTGTAGATGACAGTTTAGAGAACTATGGTAGCTGATATGTAGGAGAATGATCGTATGGTGGCCGTCAAGTAGAAGAACTACAGTACCTGACATGTAGGAGAACTACAGTCTCCGTCATGTAGGAGAACTATGATATGGTGGCCAACATGTGGTCAACAGTGGTCAATATATGAAGAACTACGGTGGCCGACATGTTGGAGAACTACAGTTGTCAACATGTGGGATAACTATGGTGGCCAACAGGTAGGAGAACAACAGCAGTCAACATATAGGAGAACTACAGTTGGAGAACGACGATGGCTGACATGTAGGAGAACTATGATTGCCAACATGTAGAAGAATTACGGTAGCCGACATGTCAAACTATGGTATGGTGGCCAACATGTAGGATATCTACAGTGGCTAACAGGTAGGAGAACTACAGTAACTGACATGTAGGAGAACTACAATGTTCAACAGGAAGATGTAAATGGCCCTTTCTAGACCCAATGTTTGGTCTATCTGTTCTGGGCTAATGTAGAAACATGGCAGTGGATCCGCTCCCTATGTAGATAGAAACGTCTCATTCTAAGGTAACCAAAACACAATGATTCTTATTTTCATTATACACTGAAGAAAACATTCTTACCATATTATATTTCTGCACACTGGACCTGTACAACTCAAAAAGGTTTCTTAACCTTTACTGCTGCAGATTTATAAAAAGGTTTAATCAGCTGATGACACTCACACACTCACACACACACACACACACACACACACACACACACACTGTTGTTTACTGCCTTCATTACATAAACTGCAGCCATTTATAGGCCACTATGTTCGCTATGTATGCAATGTGAGACACCCCCTCCCCTGTGCCAAACATCCACACATGGAGCTGCAGTGACGGAGGAGAAGCTATAAAAGTGTGAAGGCGCTGACGACGGAGGTTTGACTGAGAGGCAGACTGTTTGTGTCTGAACCAGGATCAGTCAGGGAGTCTGTCCCCCTCAGACCAGGCGTGTCTTGTGTTTTCTTTAGGACAGGCGTAAACAGTGTCTCTCCAGGTGTGTCTCGTGTCTCCTTCAGGACAGGCGTAAACAGTGTCTCTCCAGGTGTGTCTTGTGTCTCCTTCAAGACAGGCGTAAACAGTGTCTCTCCAGGTGTGTCTTGTGTCTCCTTCAGGACAGGCGTAAACAGTGTCTCTCCAGGTGTGTCTCGTGTCTCCTTCAAGACAGGTGTAAACAGTGTCTCTCCAGGTGTATCATCATGCCGTGGCTGCTGTCCTCTCAGTTGGAGCATCTGTCTTCGTCTCCGACTGAGCGTCAGTGTGAGCGGACATCGTTCTCGTTCTACTGTGCAGTGCGGGAGCAGCTGCCAGTCTGGCTGCTGGAGGACATGCGCAGTATGGAGGTCTTCAGCTGGGAAGACGGACAGCCTCGACCCTTCCTGCCATCTGAGGCACTGCTCTATGCGCTTGTGCACGACCACCAGGACTATGCACGCTACCTACTCACCACGTACTCACTGAGCGCGCTCAAACCGCCACGCTGCAGCTTCTGCTGCTGCCGCAGTAGCGGAGCGCCACACCTGACCATGGCGGTGCGCTATGACCGCGTGTCGATCCTTAGCATGATGGTAGAGGCTCTGAAGGACTGTGACTCGAAGAGCATGCGGCAGAACTATCTGGACAGCTGTGGCGGCTGCTCACATGTGGCAGACTCAGGGAAGACGGCAGTGCAGCTGGCGGTGGAGCTGTCACGGCCTGAATGTCTGTTGCTGCTGCTGGCTCACGGTGCGCTGCCTGACGGCCTTGATGCCGCACTGCAGCGACTTGTAACCTCCGAGGCGACAGACCGACGCCACGCACAGCGCTGCCTCGACTTTCTACTGCTCTTCCTGCCAGGACCACCGTCGCTTTGCCACCTGCGGGACGAGCCACATCGTTGGCAAGGCCTGCTGGGAAATGAAGTGTTCAGCTGGCTGTGTGGTCTAGCCCCGCCCCCCCTACTGCTGCAGGCACTCAGGTGTTTGGCCCGGTCTGGCCCTGACCACATCACCACGCTGCCTGACTTCCTGCAGCCACACAGCTGGCAGTGACATCATCTGTCACCATGCAAACAACACTGCCATCACCTCAGGATTGCTGTGATTGGACGGTATATTGATGATGTAAATAGAATGTAAATCAAGACTAAAAACAGACCTGATCACTGATCAGTGATCAATTCTGCTGAGTCAGTCACCTACAGAGTCTGACACATGTAAATCTGATGTTTCTACCTCAGTGTCCTGACGAGACAGAAGAAGAGTTCTCTGTGCTTTAACGCTTCACAACAGGAAACACGTCTCAGGTTCGAATCCGGCTCGACATCATTGTTTCCCGTCATTTCTGCAGCCTGTCTAAAAAAAGACATTCAAAAATAAATAAAATATATTCGATATCCTCAATCATATCACTTAATCATCCCCTCAGTTTATAAATTGTCAGATACAGGAACACAACACCTCATGTTACAAACACAACTGATCCCTGTTAATCTCCTCTGTGTGAGTGTGTCTGTTCATGTGCGATCCAGAAGCAGAGAGAGGAGGTGTCCATTTTAATCGCACTGACTCTTGTGTCCTGAATGAAAAACCTGTAACACAATGAGGAACGTGTTTAATGTGGATATCAAAGGGAGATTACGCCAGTTTTCTGGACGTACAGAGGCCTAATGATCTCACTGACTTCATTCAACGGGATGTAAGATCAGACGTACACTTTACTACCTGGCAAGTAAATCATTTCTTTTTGTTTCTTTCCTTCTTCAGCTCAGGTCTTTGATCAACACTGTGATGTAAATAAAATGTATTTATCTTAAAAAAATGACAGACATTTGCTTCTTGTATGTTGGAAACATGAAATATGTTGGACGTGTTGTCTGAAACCTGTTGGGCTCATGTTTTGTTGAAAATCATGTTGAAAATAAATAAAACCCAAGTGCTTCACGCTGCTGCAACTCTTTAAAATCTTACTTGATTTTATGATTTATAGTTTACAATTCTATGACTTTATGATGTCATGATTTTATGACTTTTTTATTTTATGTCCATTGTGTTTATTTTCATGTGACGCACTCAGTGCTTGTACTGCCCTTATTGTAAAACATTTATTGTATGAAGGGTGCTAAATAAATATGGTCTGTTATTATTATTAGGGCAGCATGGTGGTGCAGTGGTTAGCATTGTTGCCTCACTGCAAGAGGGTTCCTTGTTCGAACCCAGGGTGTGGGATTCCTTCTGTGCAGAGTTTGCATGTTCTCCCTGTGTCAGCGTGGGTTTCCTCCAGGTGCTCCAGCTTCCTCTCACAGTCCAAAGACATGCAGGTTAATTGTCCGTAGGTGTGAATGTGAGTGTGAATGGTTGTCTGTCTCTATGTGTCAGCCCTGCGATAGTCTGGTGACCTGTCCAGGGTGTACCCCGCCTCTCACCCAATGTCAGCTGGGATAGGCTCCAGCTCCCCCGCGCCCCCTAACAGGCGAAGCGGTTACAGAAAATTAATTAATTTTACAATTCTGATTTTATGACTTTTTCTGATGTGTCCATTAAGTCTTTCTTTGCGTGACGCACTCAGTGCTTGTACTGTCCTTATTGTAAAGTGTGCTGCTTTGCTTGTATGAAAGGTGCTATATAAATAAAGTGCTGTATTATGATTATTATTATTAAATTAACCAGTTGTCCTTCATGTCCCATCCCAGATCAGAATTCTCATGTGAGAATGTCAAGTTAGGTTCAGCATTATTTGCTACATCACTTCAGCATGTGCCACAATTAATGATGTATATTTTGCAGAGGTGGAGGACTCGAGTCGCAAATTTGAGGACTTGAGCCTTGCTTGACTAACACTGGATAAAAGACTCAACTTGACCTTGACTTGGTATTCATGACTTGAGACTTGACTTTCACTTGAGACAGATGACTTGAAAGGACTTGACTTTTTTAATTTAATATTTGTATTTTTCTAGATATTGATAAGTTGTTTTTTTTTTGCTTTGTTTTTTTTTAAAAAATATGATGATATTGCAGCGGGGGAGGACCTGCTGGCTGATATTCATACCCGTACTACCACAGCTCTGTCCTCCTACCCACAGCTCTCCTCAGAGGAATGGCAGCAGCATCATAAACTTCACCGTATGGTTTTATTCGGTTCTATCCGTGTGATACATGTGAATTAAGTTTTCAATAACTCATGAAGTGTTGAACGTGCTTTGCAACCAGCGACACACTGTCAGCTCGGTGCCGTTACGCACACACAGTCACCACTGTGAGAGCTGATACATGCCCTGCTAGCTTTATATGCTCAGGCTCTCCTCTTATTGTATGAGGTGTTGATACTGCTACACTTGCTTGAGACTTGCTTATGACTTGGAAGTGTGACTTACTACCGCCTCTACTATTTTGTCCCATTAATAACTTCATCAACTAAAAACCATGGCAACAACAAGTGTGTCCCAGCCGTGGGCGTCACCCCCCGATTCAATAACCTGATCAATAAACTGACGCTGTTGTGTTTAAACATGTTTATTAAGTTAATAATTAATGAAACCACACAACAGGGGAGTTTACACTGAATTCTTATTGGTCAGCAGCAGAACATCCTACCCATCAGCTGACATCACCATGACATCACAACGGAGTCACATCTTCACAGGTTTCCATGGCAACGCTGTCGGAAATGAGGAGGAGAGAAGACGACGAGTTTAAAGGACCATTCCCAAGAGTTTTATCTTTTAATATAAATCCAGTTGAGACCTCAGAGCTAAACCTCACTGCAGGTCAAGAAACCAGTCCGAGCCGCTCCAAACCAGTTTGACGTAGAATGAACAAAACTGGAGTAAAATGTGAAATGTCCCTTTAATATCCTCAACAACCAGTATGAACTAAACTGGAATAAATATTAGTAGATTTAGAACCAGTTAGAACCAGTTAGGACCAGTTTGAGCCACTCCAACTGAGACTGAACCAGTTTGAACTGGAGCTGGAGAAGAACGAGCCGTTTGACGCCCAGTAGGAACCAGTCAGAACCCACTGTCCCTTTAGAATAAAGTGCTTTCTGCTAAAACAAAAAATAAAACAAAGTCTCAGTTCACTTCATTTCCCAGCAGCCACCTGGGCTCCCTCTGTGCAGCCACCTTGTTTCAAAAATGTCCTCTAGTCTTAAAAGTCCCAGGAAGTGATGTCACCTGCCTGTGCAGTGTCGGTCCAGTGGTGACATCACACAGTCCACTTACTGCTTCAGGAGCAAGTTTGTAAACAGGAAGTGGTGTCACTGTGACATCACTGCAACCCACAAGACCGACACCAAACAGTGGTGACATCACAGCGATGTCATTGGTCAGATGAGCTCCCACTCATCGTCGACATCGTCCCCGCTGAGGGCGGGGCCTGAGGGGGCGGGTCTACATAGAGTCTGTGGGAGGAGTTTGGTCAGCCGACGAGACAATCCACCAATCAGAGTCACTGCCCACAACTCGTCATCCGGAGTTACTGAAGAGAGAAAGAGACACCTGAGTTACCTGAGACACCTGAGCATCAGTCTGTTACACCTGTCCTGTCACCAGTATGTATGAACACAGTCTTACCAGTTAACCAGTTGGCGTTTCCAGGGATCTTCTTCCAGTAATCTCCTGCAGGGTTTCTTTCAGAGAGGCCGTAGCGTCGAGCCAGATCTCCGTTTACACACCGAACCCAAACTGTCCGAGAGCTGAGGACCAGCTGACTGACGGCTAAACCTAAACCACACAAACACAAGTACGCACATTCAAATACAGTACACACAGTATTTGAACAGTAAACACAATGTGTTAATGCAGTATACACAATACTACTGAGACCAGGAGCACCAGTAAACATACTGGTGACTCACAGTGAATCCATGTCTACACAGCTCAGCCATGAGCTCCGAAGAACGTGACTCAGTGTTCTAACTGAACAGGTGTATAGATCAGACAGACAGGTGTGTTGATCAGACGGACAGGAATGTACCTGGTACCAGCTCCCAGTCTGTCCCCACAGGCATCTCATCACTGAGTCCAGTTCTGACGAAGACACTTCCTCTGTTGTCCAATGCCCAGAGAAGACGATCGTTAGGACTCGTCTGAATACTGACCAGTTGCACTCCGATTGGCTGCAGAGACATGATGTCACAGTTACCTGGACAGGTATTTGGATCCTGAGTTTCCCTGTTACCTGTAAACGTGGTTCTATGTGGATCGTCTCTGTTACCTGTACAGGTGATTCTACGCAGATCCTGAGTTTCATTGTTACTTGTAAGCGTGGTTCTACTGTATGTGGATCCTCCCTGTTACCTGTGCAGGTGGTTCTATGTGGGTCCAATGTTTCTCTGTTACCTGTACAGGTGGTTCTATTTGAATCCAGGCCGGTAGCATCATGCTCGGGTTCAGAGGTTGGGTTCCGACTCTGAAGTAAACTACTCCTCGACTGTCCACAGCCCAGACGTTCTGACTTCCGCAACTCACACTGACCAGACGAACACCTCCTGTAACACACAGGTGACATTTTACCTGAACACACCTGTCAACACATTTACATCTTTATGCAACAGCACGTGAAACCTAAAAACCTGGACTACTAGAACCCCTTAAGTATCACTCGAACTGCCCTAAGAACCTTTAAAACCTCTACATGGATGGATCATCCGAGGAACCTCATGGACCCCTAAGGATTAAATATCCACCCAGGTACATTAAGACCCCCCAGATAGCTGTTCTCATAAACTGTTCATATGTTTTCCTACGAAAAGTAATGCACCCAAATTCATACATATCCTATGTAATTTGAAAAACTGCAACCACGTGACCAATGTGCTGACGGGAGTAAGCAAGGAAGCAGTCCGGAGTAGTCTTGTAAGGAGGCAGATTGGGGTGGTGGATCACAAAAAAGTGGACTTTCCCTGGCGACGCGTATTCGTAACTGTGTAAAATTTGAGCAAACTCTGAGTCATTTTAAAGTACGTCCTCACCATGTTTCTTTTCCTAAACCTAACCTTAGTAACTTTATGTCAATGACGTAAGTGTACATTATGGATGTAACATCTTTCGTGGGGCACTAATTTGAAGGATATCAAACAAACCATTCTATGAAGATACATCGTGTAGTAAGACTGTGAGTGCAACAACAGACAAAGCAAGCTATCACAACGCCACTCAGTCACACACATCACAACGCTGCTCCCTGGCACACTGCCGTCACACACTGCACTGTCACATACTGTTCCACCCAAGTAAACATGTCAAGCTGTGGCAAACAGTGACCTATATGACAGAACCAGCTGTTCATCAGGTCAAATGCAGCGCTGTCCAAACAGAAACATTACAGTATTACAGTTTCGGATGTGAAGAGGTGGAATGTTAGCAGCATCACGTTGCTGTGTCCTGTTTCAGAACAGATTCCAGGCCAGTCTGTTTTTGGTAAACAGCTTCATGTTTCAGGCCTGACTGACCAACCGTCCTGCTGACCTCTAGGGATGTCAATGATATGCTGCTGCAGCTGTCCGTCATGTCAAACATTCGTTTTGTCTTTTAGGTCAACCGAACTAACATTTACAAAATATAAATGCAACAAACAAGCAAAGAAACTGAATCAAGACAAACACAGCGTGTGAAGACGACTGTGCCACAGTGCAGCACAGGTTTACCTCGACCAAACTTGACATCAAAAACACAATAAGCTTGGGGCGTCGGTGGCTTAGTGGTAGAGCAGGTGCGAACCCAGCCTGTGGCCCTTTGCTGCATGTCATCCCCCCTTCTCTCTCTCCCCCTTTCATGCTTACCTGTCCTGTCCATTAAAGGCAAAATGCCCAAAAAACATATCTTCAAAACACAATAAGCAGACTGATCTGCTGTTTCACGGACTTTCATCAGCTAAATCAGCAAGATATTGGTGGATTCTCTAATTGAACTTGTCAAGAAGGTTTTCGGCGACTCCATCACAGAATCGGTAAAGGACTTCCTAAAGTATGAATTCAAAAACACGACTGGCAAACTTGATAAACCACAAAAGAAGTATGGAGATCTGAAGGACACGAACACAAGGTGTATTTCAGATGGAAATGTCTGGTTGTTTTTGATACCAGAGTAACAGAAAACACTAGTTACAGGGAGCTGAGCTGACAGACACGAGACTCAGTGTGGTGGGGGTGTGGATGACGTTACTGGACTGTCAACAGCTGGCCAGCAACAGCAGAAAGAGAGACCGTGGGGGAAAACAGTGCATTTTCACATCTAACTTGGTTAATTCAGGGTTTATTTTGACCACTTAGTGTTTGTTAGAACAGTGGCCTCACTAAATAGATGACTAACAAGAATAAAGATATTTAAAGATGATTTTGGTGAGTTTTATTTCATTTTAGTTTGGTGAAACAAAGAGACGTAAATTCAGAAGGTGTAGGGTTGAATTTCTCTGTTCAATAAGGCATTAAAAGTGTAAGAATATTAGTTATGTGAGGTCACAGTGACCTTGACCTTTGACCACCAAATTTTTATTAGTTTATCACTCGGGTTTATCACTTGGGTGTTTGCGCCGAATTTTAAGAAATTCCCTCAAGGTGTTCTTGACATCTTGCGTTCACAAAAATAAGACAGACAAGGTCACAGTGACCTTTGACCACCAAACTTTAATTAGTTTATCGCTGAGTCCAAGTGGATGTTTGTGCCAAATTTGAAGAAACTCCCTCAAGACATTCTTGTTATATTGCGTTCACAAGAATTGGACAGACAAACAATCTGAAAACATAATGCCTCTGGCCATAGCGATTGCTGACACAGAGGGATAAAAATTTGTATTTTCATTAGCTTTAAGAAAACTCTTAGCAACGCTGAATAATAAAACAGCGACTTACTACAGCTGCTGTGAAATTAATAAATGTTTAACTTTTTGTCAACTCCGCCAGATCTCACCTCTAACTGTGCGTTCCCACCAAAAGATTCATGAGCGTCATAAGCAGCCAGCAGCCATTCATTTTCAATGAACACTCGCAACGAAGAGCGTCACTCGTGTCGGCTACAGCGAGCGACCGTGAGCAGCGCGATGCCAGCGACCCGAGCGTCAAGCTGAAGTTGAGAGAAGCTCAACTTTATGCAAATGAGCAGCAACGCCGCCGAAGCAGCAGCGAGCAGCAGCCAGTTGCAGACCGTGAATATTCTCAAGGCGGGACAGTGAAAGAAAGAAAGAGATCTTCTGCATCGCAGCCTGAAAGCCCCGCCCCTTGGCAGCCTTCTGCAAGCCCTGCCAGAGCTGCCAGGCAGCGCGATGCCGGCGACCTGAGCGACTGCTGGCGATTTTGATTGGTTGCTTTTGGTGGGAACGCACAGTAACTGTGCATTCACACCAAAAGCGTCATGAGCGCCAGCGGTCGCTCAGGTCGCCGGCATCGCGCTGCCTGGCAGCAGCTCCAGCAGGCGCTTGCAGCGGTCAAAGGGGCGGGGCCGGCTGCTGCAGATGTGTCCATCAAGGCTGACACGGCTGTTCATTTTACAAGGATGAACAAATATATCATTTATGTCTTCACTTTGTATTATGCATGACTTTCATTGCACAATTAAAATAACGCTAATAAACACAGTCAATATAGCCTTTATGAGTCCTTTATAATTATGATTTTACTCTCCTGTTGGCACGTAGGAGCACTGAGAAATGTAATTGGTAGTAAATAAGCAGGAGCTCATTAATCGCACTTTCGGAAGCCTCCTTTGTACTGCATCGGCGTATTTGCTGAGGAAACACAAGGCCCGGAGCCGTCGGGCCGTCTCAGTCCACAGAGTCCTGCAAACCCGGCAACTCCACGGTGAATTTCACCGGTTCGTACAGCCCCGGGAGAGCCCAGACCTCCGTACCCGAATCCCGGTGTGCAATTGGCTGCTGCTTCGGCAGCGGCGCTGCTCATTTGCATAAAGTTCAGCTTCTCTCAACTTCTACTTGACGCTCTGGTCGCTGGCATCGCACCGCTCGCTGCAGCCGACGCCCCTGACGCCCTTCGTAGCAAGCGTACATTGAAAATGAATGGCTGCCAGCCGCTTATGACGCTCATGACGCTTTTGGTGTGAATGCACAGTAACATTCATCATGTATGCCATTTAAGAAAAAATTAAATCACCGGGAGGTCGGCCCATTACAAGGTTTTAAAGTCAAGACTTTAATCTTTAAAAATGTTTTTTCCCAGTCTAACTGAAGAGTTAAAACTTAAACAAAAATTGAAAAAAACAAGGTTTTGTCCCAATTCTTACAAACGAGTGACAGTTATTTCCACTTGCCATGTCTCTCCTTAATATATCTTAGCTACTAAACCAATGTTTAGACTGATGGAATAAATGTACTGGGACCATTTACTAGTTTGGGTCACCATGGATTCATTTTAGGGAGTTTTGTAGGTTGGAGATGTTACTGTATAATACATATACTTTCTTTTTCTTAAAGCTAGACAACATGTTGGTAAACACATTTTAAATACTCTCTGCTTCGTGTCTGGGCCCCTGTTCTCATTGTCAGGGTCTCATTTCACATCTCCATTACATCTCATGTCGTTTGTTTTAACTGTTTCTTGTGAATAAACTGGAACCGAACAAAGTAGAGAATTAAGTTACTAATAAAGTGAGTAATTAATTAGATGCCCGATATTAGTATTGTGCAAACAAAAGTAATGAACACATATAGAGCCAGAACAAGATGTTGGTTTGTATCAGCTGTAGATATGACAGACAGACAGACACACAGACAGACAGACAGACAGTCATGTGGTTTCTGTTAGTGAGACGTGTGGAGGAACTAAAAACAGATCTGACCTATCAGTCAGGTTACAGTATGACGCACACAGGAACACACACACACACACACACACACACACACACACACACACAGACACTCACAGGAACACACTCTGTTACGCACCCTCCACCTGTCAGTGTGACAGAGAAACACAGCTGTGTGTGTGTGTATGTGTGTGTGTGTACATGTGAGTCTGATAAACTGAAATCTGACCACAAGTGAATGATGCCCCCCGCCCCCAAAACACAAACACACACTCACTCTTTGACCAATCACAGACCTCAAATCAGACCCAACAACTTCGTTACATAATTAAAGACATAAAAAGGGAACTACCCCCATTTTCAAAATTCATACATCATCCCTATGGCCTAAGACAGCCCAAAAATATTAGTACACTTGAACAACTCTTTCCCAAATCCAACACTCAGATTTGTAATGTCATAGGGTATTGAGTCTGGCGCTGCTCCATAGACAATGAATGGTGACAGATGTCACTGGGAGCAGCCAGTGTTTCAGCACTGAGAACACTACAGTAGAGTGAAGCTCATTTGGGTATAAAAAAGAAAACAAACAAAATCAGGCTCACATTTATTGCCAATGGAGCAACTCCAGACTTCATAACCTATGACATCACAAGTTTGAGATTTCCTTCTCTGGTTTCTGGCTTTGAGACAGAGCAGCTTGTGTTCATAAATATTGATATGACTTTCCAAGGCCATGGAAATAACATACTGGACTTATTAGTTTTGGTGGTGTAAAACTACAGCACATTGATGGTCCGTCAAGCTGTCAAAGTAAGCATGAAGCCGTCACTGTAACTAACTGCACTCCCTGAAGAAATATTATCATGAAAGAGTGATTCCAGAGAGAAGCAGACAGAGGGGTCTACAGTCTGTGTTTGAAGGATATATCCAGGATGTCAAACTGACTCAGCAGCAACAACAGGTTAAAAAGACAAAGATAGTTAGAAGCTAAAGCCGAACTATAGGCTACAGATCACAGTGTAAAAGTGAACCACCACATCACCGGATGGGCAGGGATCTCTGGTAGAAGGCAAACAACGTTCATCTGCGCACAACGCGATGACACACAGCTGGTTGAATATCAGCGGAGTCTTTCTCCTGTATGTCTCAGGTACGTACCGAGCTGGCTGAGGTCCAGGGGGGTCCAGTGGAGTCCAAAGGGACAGGACGGAGACAGCGTACGGATACTGACTCGACCGTGAGTGTCCAAACCCCACAGAGCGTCACGACAGGCAGACAGGTGGGTCAGCTCCATCTGAACACACAAGGCAGAACACAGTAGAACATCAGCAGAACACAGGGGGAGACCATTGGTGTGAAAAGAGACCAGTAGAATCAGACTCAGAGACAGGTGACACGTGTTTCTACCTCAGGTGGTAGAGGGACAGACGAGGGGCGGAGCTCTCCATCCTGGTCCCAAACACAGAACAGATCCTTCCGGCTCTGAGCCAACCACAGGAACGTACCTGAGACACAGGTGACACACAGGTAGACCGATGATCAGTGCGTTTAGTGTAATATATGACAGATGGATGGTGACCAGATGAGTGTAGAGGAGTACAGGTGTGTGTAGTGTACAGGTGTGTGTAGTGTAGAGGTGTATGACCTTCTCTGTGAGGCACAGCTGAAGACGTGATGAAGGTCCACCTGGTGGCTGAGACGGTTCCTCTTGGAACAACGTTCTGCCAGAAAGTTCCTGAGAGAACCAAACAAAGAACAACTAAGAAACTGAAAACTAGAAAACTGTGCTCCAAAGTCTATTCTGCTGTTCTGCTGGTCTCTACTGAACTTTCCTGGACTCTACTGAGCTCCATTGGACTATACTTGACTATACTGGACTCTACTGAGCTTCGCTGGACTCTGCTGGAATCTACTGGACTACACTGAACTCTCCTGAGCTGTACTAGACTCCACTGAGCTCTTCTGGACTCTAATGAGCTCTCCTGGATTCTGTTGGACTCTACTAAACTCCACTGGACTCTGCTACAATCTACTGGACTCTATTGAGCACTACTTGACTCTACTGAGCTCCACTGGACTCTGCTGGAATCTAGTGGACTATACTGGACTCTACTGAGCTCTAACAGCCTCTACTGAACTCTACTGAGCTCCACTGGACTCTGCTGAGCTCTACTGTGGAATCTAGTGGACTATACTGGACTCTACTAAGCTCTACTAGCCTCTACTGTACTCTACTGAGCTCTACTGTTCTTTCCAAGACTACTGGACTCTACTGAGCTCCACTGGACTCTGCTGGACTCTACTGGACTCTACTGACCTACGAGACTGCCGCGGGCCAGGTGCAGCTGGTTCCGCCCCGAGGCCACCCAGACTCCACTGCTGTTGGCGCTGACCAGGCTCGGCTGGCACTGTGAGTACTGGGACAGGAAGGCCACGACCCGCTCCACCGGTGCCCTGGTTACCGTGGCAACACTCTGGGTGGCCTGCAGCAGTGTCTGGAACAGGCTGCCCTGATCAAAGACCACGTAGTCTGAGATACTGATCTGATGGAGAGAGACAGACAGACAGACAGACAGACAGGCTGTTAGGCTGCACAGCTGAACTGAGATCGGGACAGACAGACAGACTTCCTGTCTCTACGTACCTGCCACCAGTGGTCGTCGTTGCCCTGCGGCCTGGATGAACAGATGCCAGTTCTAAACCAGAGGCTGCCGCTGGCGTCCAGCGCCCAGGCTGTACCACCGTCTCCCAGGGTCACACACATCAACTCCAGACCCTGAGCCTCACTGTAACACACACACACACACACACACACACACACACACACACAGTAACACAATAAGAAACACAGAGTATCTGTAAACTGTGACCAATAGATCCACAGCTACCTCTCCTTTGGCTCATTTAAAAACTAGCTCAAAGCTAAAGGTCCAACTGATTTTAATGGTGCATGCTAACCAAGCTAATAATGCTAATAACCTTTGAGTGTGAACAAACAGTACCAACATAAACTGTTTCATAAACGCCAATGAAATATCAGTGACTGGAAGTCGACTCAGTACTACATCTGTCTGTGTACTGTAGCACAGCAGTACTCCAGCAGTAGCAGCAGGAGTCGTACCTGACGGTGTCATACTTCCAGCCCTCTCCTTCGCTGCAGTAGCTGTTGAGTCCTTCTCTGTAGAATAACGCTTTGTGTTCGCTCAGGGCCCAGACCACACCTGCGCTCACACACACCTGGCTGAACACACAGGGAGAGTCCACCTTCACAGAGCGAGCACAAGGCCGGTCCACGCTCAGACCTGACGGACACATGGAGACAATGGTTACTATGGAAACAACACACAGGAAGACATCCTGGAGGATCCTGCTGACACCCTGCAGAGGAAACACACCATCAGCTGAGCATCCAGAGCTTCACCTTCATATGTCGTATGTGATCTGTATGATAAAACTAACAAACTGAGTCTGCAGAGTGAACCTGAGGTGTTACAGCAGCAGATCGCCCCCGGGTGGTCACACAGAGACATTACAGCTGCAGGAGGAGCATCAAATGAAAAGGATCCTGAGTGTTTTCAAAGATCAGCCCTACTAAAAGAGTTTAAATTAAGTTTAAATAAAGAGTATCTAAGGGAGAATAACATACATCTGTCTGTTAAATGTGACTCTAATTTTCTGTAAACCAATCAGAAACCTCCAGTATGATGATGTCACTTATTCAGTTTTACCTCCAGGACTACAGCTGTCATTAAAACAATACTCAGAAAACATTCGATGACCTTTCTTGAAGGCTCCTAATATTTTTCTTTTTCTTACTACCACTTGAGATAATCATGTTTTGGAAACAAAATTGGGTGACACACCTTGAGCCATACTTTTTAGTCTATCATTGCTTAGGAGGTCACTACACACTGTGTACTTTCCTTTAAACATACTTTTGTGTACATAAACAGTGGTATGTATGTTTTTCGAATGCACTGTAATTACCCTGTCACTTCCTAAGAGCCTCCTTGCCAATTAGAGACACATAACCATGGTAACCAGTGCCAACCTCCGCTCTATTGGCATCTGCAGCATGATGAACCTCTGAGTTTTTGGTTTTTCATCATGTCTGTTGGAGTAGTCTCGCTCACCAGACCTTTCTCAAGAAAAGAAAGGTCTGGCTGGGCCGACTCTCACTTTAAGATTGGAGAAAAAAAACGCCCTAGCTGCTTGTATTTCTTTCAACCAATCACAATCGTTCTGGGCGGTGCCACAGCAACGGTGCGCTTGCAAAAATACTGCCGGGGGGAAACAGGTTTTGGTGTAACACGCCCACAAAAACATCGCCCACAGGACGCGAACCATGGCAGAAAAATGGCTACATCCCTGCAAGATCAAACACCGCAAAAGTTAGTAAAGGACGTGTTGAAAACGGTTGAAAACTGCTACACAACTGGAGGTGGTAGGGCGGGACTTCAGCGGGTGGCTCGTTCCGCCCAATGAGAGGCTGATCTATTCAGCGACCTTCCGCCCGTTCAGACTAGTGTTGGAGTAACTTTACTTTGGCTGTTAGAAAATGCGAACCACACGTGAACTCGTTATGTCAACAAGCATTTTCATCACCAGATAATGCTTAACTTAGCTAAATGCTAACATCAGCATGCTAACAAGCTGATTACTAGCAGGAATATTGTTTATATGAGTCACAACTTTCATGGCAGGCCTTCCAAATACTTTTTGAGATAATTCAGTCTGGATCAGAGTGTTGGCTTCACAGACCAACATCCTTGGAATCATGCCAGTAATCATGCTAACGCTACATTTTCATATAGTCCTGACCTCACACTGTTGTTGGCTGGGGGCTACACACCATGACCCAAAGGCTGACACCCAGAAACATCCTAAACAAACCAAGATAAGAAGGAAATAAGAAAATCCAGGCACACGACAGAGCCTATGCAGATATAGACACCGCCACACACTGCTTATTGGTCATAAGTGATGATTGAGAGGGATTAGATTTGACCCCTGCAGAGTAACTGCAGCATCACATATGGAAACCGGTATGTTTCTATCTGTCCTTCCTGTTAAGTTTGGTGTTACTGAACAGGTGAGACAAACAGTGAGACAGGTGGTTAGTTACCTGTCTGCAGGTAGAGGTCTCCGTTGGTCCTGATAATCCAGGCGGAGTCGTCACTGAGAGCCACGAAGGCCGTTTGCTCCACAGCTTTGTACCAGTGCCGTTTCCCTTTAACTGTTACTTTTGCACATGCAAACGCCGTCATAGTCTTCTGCTCCACCTTCCACAGCAGGTTACCTGACGGAGTGTGCAACAGTTAGCATCCAGCTAATGCTACATACACCTGTACACCGGGCAGTCTGCTGCCTGCTTTAACATGAGATCAACTCAGTGTTTGAACTGGAAGATGAAGTCGGTTTAAAAGGAAAAATGAAGTAAAACGTCAAAGTAAACCTGAGGGTACCTGAGGGTGACACCGCCACCTGGTGGACGTTGTCTTCAAA
Source organism: Epinephelus fuscoguttatus (assembly GCF_011397635.1). Lineage (NCBI taxonomy): Eukaryota > Metazoa > Chordata > Actinopteri > Perciformes > Serranidae > Epinephelus > Epinephelus fuscoguttatus. Next base: position 5,650,373 of record NC_064765.1, read on the forward strand.
ACGCTGCCAGTTGAGTCCAGTTTCAGGCAGAGGGCTACAGAAAAGTCCTCCTTTAAAGTCCAGACACCACACATACCTAAAACACACAGGTCACCTGTAAGATACCTGGCTTGGTCACTGCTCTCTTGGACTTGGATCAGGTTCGGACAGAACTCTGGTCCACACACCACACATAAAGTCTGCTGACTCACCTGTCAGTCACCTGCAGGCTCAGTATTCCACATCCTGGTCCCGAGTATCCCATCCAGCTTTCTGCCAACTGCAGAGAGACAAGACAAAAAAATATATTCATATTTTTTTTGCTGACAGACTCACCTGGTCAGGTTTGTGTGTTTGTCTCACCTGGTCAGATTTGTGCGTGTCTCTGTCCTGAGCGTCTTGGTCCATTTGTTTGTCTATTGTCTTCTCTGCCTGATTAGCTGGATAGTTGAGGACTTCTCCGCCGCTGCCAGGAGGGGGCAGACTGTGACAGTAGATGTCTCCTTCTTCATCACTGGACATGCTGGGTTTTCTGTCCAGATTAGATACAGTGGAGTAAAACATCTGGTCCGGCAGACGAGGAGGGGGCGCCAGGTCATCAATCTGTACACAAACACAGAGGAAACTCATTTATTAATTACATGAACTTCAGGTAGTTTTTTATCTGCTGTTTGTTCAAGTGTTCTCTGATAGGATCGGTTATGCCCAGTAATTTGACGTTAAAATTTAACATCTACTAATCTAAGTATAACAGAACCTCCATGATCATCATCACCTCCTCCTCCTCTTCTTCATCTGGTCCAATCAGAGGGCTCAGAAACTCGTCCTCCTGCTCCTCCACTGGCTGCTGCTCCTGTTCATCCTCCTCCTCAGTGTTGTGCATGTAGGAAAAGGTGCACTCGAGAAGCAGATCCACATCCGGGGTTGGGGGGACGACTGCCTCTGCACCAGAACCAGAGTCCTTTCCTGAATTCAGCTTGTTCTCCACACCCTCGAGGAGCAGGGAGTCTGGAGGGAGCAGGGAGCTGAGACAAGGAAATAAGGATGAGACAAACACCTCAGTGGGAGCAGGAAACAAGCATGAGACACAGTGACACTGTCCGCTGGTGCTCAGGTACTAACCTAGACTGGGTGGAGGAAGACTCCATCTCTACATCTCCACTCACTCCCTCCTGTGAGTTCTGTTCCTGGTTTTGTTCGGGAGAGTCCTGGTTGTGAAGGTCCAGACCCACAAGGGAGGCTCTGTCACTTAGAGGAGTTCCACTCCCTCCGTCACTACAGCTGCCGTCCTGGACTACAAACATGGATTCTGAGCAGCTGCTCTCAGAGAGGCGGTTCCCACTGCTGCTGTCTGAGGACGGACACAGAGACACAAAACATTCAGTCAGTCCGTCTCAGTCTGTCTGTCTGTCTGTCTGTCTGTCTGCTTGCCTTGTCGTCTCCTCTTCTTCTTCTTCACCCTGATGGCTTTCACCACGAGCTCTTGCTGCATCTCGCCCTGACCCAGGGGGGCGCTGTAGCGTCTGGAGCTCTGCTCGGAGGAAGTGGTCACCGGGGTGTTTCCATGGAGACTGTCCCAGGAAGTGATGGAGCTGCTGCGGCTACGAGAGCTGCTGGTGAATAAACCGGACTGGTGGCAGAACTGCTCCGTCACCTGGACAACCGGATCACATGACACAGACAGGTAAGTTAAACCGTCCATGAGTAAATGTCTCAGCCAGTTAAACCAATATAGGAGACAGCTGTCAGTCACCTCCAGCTGCTCTTCCGCCTCCTCCACTTCCTCCTCTTCCTCTCTGTCCTCGCCATGCCGCTCCCATCCACCCCCTCCCTCCTCCCTGCCCCCACCCTCTACAATGATCGCCATGGTTCTGATTGGTTGAGCTGTTTCCACTGATCCGGTTGGTGGGAAGATTGTTGGTGTGGCCAAAGGCGAGGACACACGGACAGAGAGGTCCAACACTGAAGAGGAGACACAGACAGGTTGATAATCTGTCTTAATGACCCGACGGCAGGGTTCACCCACTCCTCACTACCACTGTTTGGCTAGCCTAGCTCTAGTACCTACTATGAGGAGTACTACTCACAGTTGGAGGCCAGTCCCTCAGGGCTGTTGGAGAGACGGATGATGTCTCTGTCTCCTTTCAGGATGAAGATCTCATTGTCACAACACGACACTGACACAATATCTCCACTGCTCTCCAACGCTCCGACTATCATCTGAAAACAGCAAACACAAAACTGATCAGATATAACAAACAATCAGGATTTACACAGGGTAACAATCACACAATGTATACATTCACACAAAATCAAGTTCTATGTATAAAAATAGTTGTAGCACCTCGTTAAGACAGTCAAGGACGTAGATGCTGTACTCGTTCCAGCTGAGGATCCAGCCCTCTCTGAGGAAACAGCTGAGCAGACCGAGCTGTCTGTCTGCTGGACGGTACGCTCCGATTGGATCAGGACGAGGAAACAACTCAAACTGAGGAATCTGAGACAGACAGACAGGTGGATGAACAAACAGAGAGGCTGCAATTTATGTAGTTATTGAAAGTCACTGGATAAGAGCCAATAAAGCTTCATACAGCTGTCTTTGACCTGTCTCATAGATCAGTCGCAGTGACATTAGCAGCAGTTCTGCTAAAGCTATCTGTATGATGTGGCTTCAGCAGAAGCGTCTGCTCACAGCTGGATCAGTAACAGAATGGATGTAAGTGTTAGCAGTGTTTTCCCACTGTACCTGTGCGTTGAAGAGGGGTTTGAGCAGCCGGGTGTCCTCCACCTGTCCTTTGACGTCAGACCTCCACAGTCTGAGTCCAGGTCGAGCAGCAAACACCTGAAGATCGCTCTGTTTACAGAGAGCTGGCAGGAAGCAGGCGCCGAACCTGCCGCTGCTGTCAGTGGTAGAAATGCAACAGAAGTAAAATGACATGTAACAGTTGTTGTACAGTGGTGATTACATACAGTAGCTCCCAGTCAGCTCAGGGGGACTGATGTCACTGACGCTTCAGGTAAGTGTGATGAGTTATTCACGCTAAATCAGATCACTTTTAATGTTGAGCTCAACTTTACGTAGAATTCAGTAACCATGGCGATGTGTTTGGAATTCACAGCCGCTCTGACGGCCTTCGTCTCCATGGCAACGGCAGCAGAAGCTCATGGATACTTAAGTATTTAGATCTGTCCACAAAAATTAGGGATCAGACACATGAACCTGCACGATGACATCATCCAGTTGAGTTCGGAGGTTCAGTCACACTAAAGTGAAAACTTGGGGCCTTTCCCAAACCGGACCCTCCTCACTCCAACTATGTCAGGGAGTGTATCTCCTTTGGTGTCACCTTCACAGCTGAATGTAGGGGATAAACACAGCAGTAAGCTTTGGGACAAACTTCACTCTCAGTGCCGGGGAGAGGAACTGTCGTAACTTTTAGTGAGCATGGAGAAAAAGCTTAATCCAATTTAAGGTTCTTCATATATATATACTTGAAGCACTTATATTTAATCTCTGTGTGCTGCTATTGTTTATCTGAAGTTTTTTATATGATCTTTTTATTATTAAAAGAAACAAATAACTCAATAAATTGAGATAAATCTATTAAATAAACAAAATTTTTTACTCCTAAGCTTCTTTGGTGGTCCTTTCGTTTTTCAATTTGATATAAGCAGCTTGGTTTTTGTAGCAGTTCTTATAAATACACAACACTACAATCAAATGAGCGCGTCTGTTTTCTAGAGACTATAGAAGGACATATTTTATCCTACATACAATATAATCTTTAATATGTTAGCATCTGTATGACAATAGGCCTATAATACACTTTTTCCATTGTCACTCTTGGCCGTGCTGAGTAAAGCCATGGTGTGCCGATACGTGTTTCCATTATCAGTGTAGACGCGCTGTGCCACACCAAGCTGCGCCGGAGATGGACCCTCTCTAGAGTAGGTCCAAAAGCGGATAGTGGTGGCGCCTCACCGACCGCAGCCAACCCCCCAAATCCCTGCTGCACTGAGTTGATGGTCCAAACCAAGGTGGCTGTCGAAAACGGCAATAAATGTCTGTCTTAGTTTGAGCAGTTTACGTTTGTAAGGTTAGTCGCAGAACTTTTTTTGTACGGAGCGTCTTCATGACGAACACAATATGCTGTCACACATGGTCAGTTGGCGTCGATACAAACTCGCTGCTGGAGGGTTTTACAACTTACTTCACTCCTCACCAGCTGGTTTGGGACAGCACTCAATATGGAAGACCCTCCACATGAACACAGAAACGGAGTGAGGGTGGGTAGGGAGAGGGTGTAGGAGCTGGTTTGTGAAAGGCCCCTCTTCACACTTCACCACACTACAGAAAAGGTACTGATGTAACTTGGGTTCTATATATTCCAGGTGTCTGTCAGATGCTATATCCAGGTGTTCAAACTACAGTCTGACCAATACTGATATCAGTATTTCACAGTATAAAATATCTGATAACAACAGTGATTGTAGCAGATGTTTGTGGTGTGTTTACCTCTTGCGGGGCTTGGTGCCCAGCTGCTGGACTTCCTGTGTCTGTGTGCAGTACAGCAGAGATCTCTGCTGCGTTGAGATCAGTAGTATCTGGTGACTGTACTCCATCTGAACCACACCTGAAGTCTCCTCCAACAACAGCACAGGTTTACACACTCCCTGCACACACACAAACACACAGTCAGGATGGTGTGTATTATGTAGAGCTGCAAGTCAATTAAGTGATGAGTTGATCAACTGGAAATTCATCTGCAACAATTTTAATAATCAGTTAATCGTTTTTGTCTGAGTTGTTTTAATTTATCTGCTAATCAAATATGACTGTTGTGTAATTGTGGTTTCACCTGGTCCAGGTCCAGAGAGGAGAAAACGACTCGTCCCTTATCGTCTCCAGAGAAAAGTTTCATCCCGTTGGTGCTCCACGCCAAAGACGTTATGGAGCCTTTATGGAGGCCGACCACATCGAAACGCCTCAACTACAATAACAGAGAAAGAAAAAGAGAGTTGGTGTTGTGTCTGAAAGAGCCATTGTTGGTGGTGAGTTTGTCTCAAGGCCCTGAGCTGAATGATGGTTCTGGTAATGGTGGCATTCCCCTAAATCTCCTGGCACTGCAGACTAGCTGTGAGGGACAGTGGCTCTTCAGTAACAACAGTAGTTTTACAGATAATTGGCGTCATCTGTCGTTGTTAGAAACACTTAATTTTACATTTTTAAGTGTAGACCCAGAATAATAAACAGCCCAATTTATTTTCATTCATTTACCATAACTACTTATCCTGGTACAGTGTCACAGGGGGAGGAGGTAGAGGGGCCTTTTCCAGCTGACAATGCCTAGAGGCGGGGTTCACCCAGGACAGGTTGCCAGACTATCACAGGGCTGACACTCAGAGACAGACAACAATTCACCCTCACATTCACACCTACGGACAAGTTAGAGTCACCAACAGTATATATAAAGCATGAGGGCGCTGATCGACGATCTGAATACTGCCCCTGCTGTAGCTTTCTGAAACTCACCTGTCAGACTTCTCACCTGTTTGTTTCGACCAGGAAGTGGAGACACCAGCTGGAAGACTGCAACTCGACCTGATGCTGTTCCCACGGCAACCAGATCATCAAAACAGCTGAGCAGCTTCACGGCCGTGATTGCATCAGTCTTTCCCTGTTACACACATGTACAGAAACACACACACACGGACAGGAAGTGAGACTGGTGTTCTGTTTCCACGTTTAAGTGTTGATTCTCTAAAATTAAACAACATTAATCATCACACACATTATGAGGATCACCTGAACACACCACTGCAGCACAATGCATTCTGGGATACTGAGCATCAGGGCTATCATTTTTTTTAAAAAAGTTTATTGTTCACTGTTAATTCAGAGGAAGAAGAGCTCTGACCTCCAGGCTGTACTTGTTCATGTGTGCAAGGCGGCGACAGTACAGGTAGAGCATTCCAATGCTGCTGCCCACAGCCAGGAAGTCACTGCTGCTGTCCAGAGCCGTCAGGTAGACCAGGACGGACCTGAACCCACGCTGCACCTGCAGGTAGAGAGAGATGCAGGAGCCTTCATCATCGTCAGCGTTATCATTATCATTAATATAAACAGCATCTTTAATATTAACTTTATCATTAATATTGTCATCAATATATAATAAAAACAACATTATTAATAACAATAATAATGTAAAACTTTATCCATGTCCTTCAAGTTATTCACGTTTTTATTTTGTTTTTATTTACAATACATACGCAGACACGTGCATCTATGTGTCCAGGGGGTAAACTGGCACCAACAGTCCAGTCTCCATAACCCACCGTTGGGTTCCCAAGACACGCCCCTAAATATCGAACTACTGGCACCCCCAGTACCTTGACCTGGGTTTTGCCTTGGTTTGGAAGGATTCTGTACCGTGGCCTGAGTTTTGGTCTCATATGGATCAGTTCAGTACCCTGGCCTGGGTTTTAGCCTAGTTTGGAACTGTTCTGTAACTTGGCCTAGGTTTCACCTTGGTTTGGAACAGTTCAGTACCTTGGCCTGGATTTTTTCCCGGTTTGGAACTGTTCTGTAACTTGTCCTAGGTTTTGGTCTGGCATGGAACTGTTCAGTACCTTGGCCTGGGTTTCAATCTGGTTTGGAATGGTTCAGTACCATGGCCTGGGTTTTGATCTGGTTTGGAACGGTTCCATACATTGGCCTGGGTTTTGGTCTGGTTTGGAACAGTTCCATACATTGGCCTGGGTTTTAGTCTGGTTTGGAATAGTTCAGTATCTTGGCCTGGGTTCAGCCCTGGTTTGGAACGGTTCCATACATTGGCCTGGGTTTTAGTCTGGTTTGGAATGGTTCAGTACCCTAGCATGGATTTCACCCTGGTTTGGAACGGTTCCATACATTGGCCTGGGTTTTAGTCTGGTTTGGAATGGTTCTTTACCTTGGCTGGGATTGCATTGAGCAGATAGTAGAGCGGGCAGAACTCTCTCAGGACAGAAGGAGGGGTCGCCATGTTTCTGCTGAACTGGACTCAACTGGTCCTGAAAGTCAATACAAAACCACCATTTAAAAACCCACAGAAAATTAACATGAGAAGAGGTGCATTCAGGACTGAACTGCTTCATATTCATCTGGAGTGAACTCAGATTTGTGAATATTTGCTGTCTGGTATGGTGGACCAGATATATGCCGAATTAAAGAGAAACACTTACCCAAACTAGCTGGCGTCTTAATTCAGATTTTGAAGTGACTGTATTCAGTTCAAATGGAGAGATAGTTCAAATTGCCATTATGCTTTATTACGTTTGGCGTGACGAACACCGTGAACGTTCTGCACCAAACTCGGTCACAAAAGTCTGTACATTTCCCTTACTCTTTATCTGACTACACAGTACTGTTATAACAAGACATTACGGGTCGTTGGGGTTTATTCAAGGTGACAACATTTGGCGTTCCACACCAAGTTAACCTTTTATTATCTATCCGCAGTTTCCGCTGTACTACTCTCCCTACCCGACGTTGGGGTGATGGAGGGCGGCAACGAACAGCGTGATCAAACGTAAATAGCTGAGATTTAACAGTATTTAAACGCCGTTTGGTGAAGATGATATACACCGAATAAAACAAAACAACTTCACGAAGTGTGACAAAGCTCACATTAGGCTTTGCAGTTAAGCTGAGTCAGCTCAACTTGAGCCAAATATTGAATTTGCCATTTACTGAATGGGGCTTGGTGTGACGCTGTCTGTACAGGAAAATACGGCACCGTCAGGTCAATGTTAGCTCAGCAGGCGGTTGTGAAACCTGACAGCATACAGTAAGCATTCCCAAAACAACACAGTCACACATAATGTCACGCAGACATCACGCTGTTTACTAAGCTAGCCTCTACATCACAGAGACACTGCGGGCTAGCTAGCATCACATGAAAGCAGCTGCTTCGATGTTAGCAGGCAGGCTAATGTTAGCAGCAGGAGGAAAACCGACAGTCACTTACTGAGAGTTTACAGTGAAGGATGTTGTTCCAGATGTTGTTCCAGGTGTTTTAGTTACAGCAGGACATTAGTGACGGGACATCGCCCTGTCCGTCCGTCTGACAGCTTTCATATTGACACTGACCTGCTGTCAACAAACTGCGCCACCTGCAGACAGGACACGGAATAATAACAATCTTTCATTTCTCTGTTTAAATTGATTTCTGTTTTTAAATTAACCCACTAAACCACACACTGTCTGTACTTCACTCCCACTTTAATCTATTTGTTATTTATCTTCTGACGATAATTTCATAAATAAATTTAGAAATGAATGACAGGAAACGGAAACACAGTTACTGCTGGTTGGAAAACCCGGAAATTGGATCTTTTCTTCCATTTAAAATATTAAAATAAATAAATAAATATTGAGCTTTGCTGCCGTGAATAATACTTTTTATGTTAACAGGTCAAAATGTGAAAATATATCAAATATTTTCTACCTTTAATTTAATGAGAGGCACTGAATGTTTACTTAAATGTAACAATAATATTGAAAGATGCTCCCTGTTATTACCACAATTACCAACATGGTTTTCACATAGGAGGAATATGATTTGTTTTGTTTTAATAACAATAAACAAACAGAATATAAAAATGTTTTATAATAAAAAAATATACAAAAATACAATGTAGTCCCCGTTAATGCACGGAGACAGATGTGATCCGTTTATTTCCGTGTAATAATCGTATATTGGCTTTCAAATAGTAAATTTTAAACATGAAATAATCGTTACATCCAGCACATGAATAAATCTATACTCGATGAAAATTGTTTTAGATTTAAATTTATGTCTTCACTTATGATACTAATCTAACCGTTACACACATTTTTTTAAAAATCTTTTTTATTTTTGAATGTTTTATCTAAATGTGAATTTTCACGGAAATTAGTAGGTACTTTCACTTAATAGAATATTTAGGTCCAACATAAAATACGTAATTATAAAATAATTAACATTAAAATATTTTAATCATAAATCATGAGTCCGGTCCGGTATTCCAGTCCGGGAGGTCCGCGCTCCCGCTGCTGCTGACGGCTAAGCTAGGCTAGTCCAAAACTCCCCCAGCTAACCGTTATCTACCCCCGTTATCACCGCTCCCGTTAATGTTGCCCTTCATCCCAGCGGAGCCTTTTATTCACCGGCACACACTGATTTTATAACAAATTATATATTTGGTGTCATCGATCGACGACCAGGTTGATTTGGACCACCGACTGGCCCCCACTCTGAGCTAAGCTAACAGTTAGCTCTCAGCCAAAATGGCGAACAACGAGGATGACAGCGGTTCGACCAGAACAATAACAGCCACGGAGCCGCCGGGGGCCGCGGCTCAGCCTCCCGCTGCTCAGTGCACCCAGCCCGGTGACAGTTTACCGTCAGCTTTCGCTGCTCAGATCACCCAACCCGGGGAGAATGTAATTGCAGCGGGCGCCAACCAGAGCAGTCAGCCCGGGGAGAGCTCACAGACAGGGTCCGGAGCTGAGACCAGTCAGTCCGGGGAGAGTTCACAGACAGAGTCCGGAGCTGAGGTCAGTCAGCCCGGGGAGAGTTTACAGACAGGGTCCGAGGCTCAGCTGGCGGACTTGTTGCAGAACTGCCCAGAAGAACAGAGCATCCTGGTGGGCACAGAGTTCACCGGGCTGGGCCCGGACCTGGTTAACACCACCATCATCTACGTGCAGCCGGACGGCAGCCTGGTGGAGGGCTCCGGACTGACGGCCGAGGAGCAGCAGGCTCTGCTGGAGCAGCTCACCAAGCAGCAGATCGTCCAGGTCTCAGACACCGAGGCCGCCCAGCTGCTCCAGCAGAGCCAGCTGGTCAAAACCATCCCGGTCCACAACACAGCCCTGGACCCGAGCCAGCTGCAGCAGGTCATCAACCAGGTCACCAAGTCCCAGCAGCAGGTCCACGTCCAGGTCCCCCAGCAGAGTCTGAAACAGCAGGTCCAGGTCCCCCAGCAGGGTCTGAAGCAGCAGGTCCAGGTTCCCCAGCAGGTTCTGAAGCAGCAGGTCCAAGTCCCCCAGCAGAACCTGAAGCAGCAGGTCCAGGTCCCCCAGCAGAACTTAAAGACCACAGCTCAGAACAACGCCTCCCAGCAGCTGAAGAGTGTCGCCCAGCAGGTCGCCATGCAGACCGGAGGCTCGGTCCAGGTGATCCAGAAGAAGGTGAGTCAGATGTGGAGCCTTTTATTAGACCAGTTTGGTTCATGTGGACTGTAGTGGATTCACCATGTCCAGATGGCTCCAGACTGAATCCCCTACCTGGTTCTGTTTGTGTGTCTGGACTGAACACCACTCACCTCTCTGCTGCCCTGCTCCGTCATCAGAACAGGACAAAACTTATCCATCAATTTTCACTGAAGTGGTGGTTCCCAACCTGAGGGTGGGGACCCCACAAGAGTTCAGGAGATGACAGGAGACCTGCTGGATAGAATAAGAACTGAGATCAAACAGTAGACACACAGTATGTAATGATGATGGAAACACTGACTTCAATGCTGCTGATTCATTTCATTATTGATTATTAATCTGCAGATTATTTAATCTCTTATTGTAAGATAATGCTAAAGTGTTTAGTAACTGTTCTGGAGCTTTCGGGTGAATCACATGATCTCTTTTGATCATGATATGTTCATCATGAAGCGTCTGTGTGTTTACAGGTTCCATCACTCTAAAGTTTTCATCTGTTCTTCTGTCCTTTTCAGTCGGAGCCCGTCAGGATCCAGATCCAGGTTCCCCCTAAACAGGAAGTGAAGTCTGCCCCTGCCCCCCAGCAGAAGACTGTAGCTGTCAGTCATCCGCAGGTGAAGCTGTCTTCCAATGGCAGTACCAGCAGTGCACAGATCATTCACATCCAGCCTATGCTTGGTCAACAGGGTCAGCAGTTCATCCTGCAGCAGAGCCCGGGGGACCCCCCCATCCAGTTGTTGCTGCCGAGCCCCACTCCCGTCGTCGGATCTCTGCTCCCATTGGTCCACAAGCTCACAGGACAGACGACATCAGCAAGCACTGTCTCCAGTGCGGGTCAGAAATCAGCAATATCACCCATTAGAGTCCAGATCCCCTCCATGCCCAAGACCGCCCACATCAGAGTCCAGACCCCTTCTGTCACCAAGACCTCGCCCACCCCTGCTGCTAAGACTGTTAGTGTCCCGCTAATTAAACCCCCTGCAAACGGCACAACCACAGCCACAAATAAGAGTCCTGTTAAACCACCTGCAGTCGTCGCAGCGGTCCCAGTACAGACTGCTTCACCTGCTGCTGCCCGAACTGCCTCAGTGGCTCCGGCCCCTGTGACCCCGCTCCCTATAGCCACGCCCCCAGTAGTGAAGGACAAAGAAAAGGAGAAAGAGAAGAAGGTAAAGAGGAGGGAGAAAAAGGCAGCGAAGGTCCAGACCAGATCCGGTCGAGTCTCCAGACCACCTAAGTATAAAGCCAAAGACTACAAGTTCATAAAGACAGAGGACCTGGCCGACAGCCACCAGTCTGACTCTGACGACTACTCTGACATGAGCGTAGAGGAGGAGGGGGAGGAGGGCGGGAGGAAGGATGGCGCAGCCCCTGGTGCCTCCCCCTCCCTCACCTACAGCCACAAGTCCCGGTCCCACCGCTGCCAGACTTGCGACAAGGCCTACATCGGTCCTGGTGGCCTAAATCGGCATTACAAACTGAACCCGACTCATGGAGAGCCCGATCCGCCCAGTAATGAACCACGCCCACTCAGAGACGATGACCAATCACAGGAGACAACAACAGGAGGTGTTAGAGAGGAGGAGGAGGAGGAGGAGGAGGAGGAGAAGAAGAAAGAGGACAAACCTGCTGCCACGGCAACAAACAGAGTAAGAGACCGATTCACCAATCAGAGCTCAGATTACTGGGGAGGATGATATTTCTGTTTCCTGTGTGGTTAACCGACTGGTTAATTAGTCTGCTTATTACTAACCAGTTTATCGCTGTGTGGTTAAAAGACTAGTTAATAAGTCTGCTTTGTAACTAACCACTTTATAATTTGGTGGTTAACTGACTGGTTAAGGAGTCTGCTTTATTACTAACCAGTTCATCACTGAGTGCTTAACTGGCTAATTACTCTGCTCTATGACTTGTCAGTTTGTGATTAACCGACTGGTTAATGAGCCTGCTTTACAACTAACCAGTTTATCACTGGTAACTGGCTATCAGATTATCAAATGAGTAGTTTACTCCTGTCTGTCTGACTAATCAATAAGCTAACTAGTTTACTTACCGTCTGCCTGTCTTCAGGTGGAGGGCGGCCCAGCAGCTGCTGTAGGACTTAGGGGCCTTCATCACAGAGGCCCCGGCCGGCCCCGAGGACGAGGACGAGGCAGAGGCAGGGGGCGTGGACGGGGACGGGGAAGATCACTGGGGCCGCCACCCAAGGTCAGTTCAGTTCATACTGGTTCATTTTTACTGAACAAATTTAACTACTTGCAGACCAGCACATCACACATGTAGAGTCCATCATAACCTCCACCTGCTGTTCTTCGTCATGACATTAACTCATGTAAATAATCATCTCATTTGTTTGGTTTATTCACTCAGGTGACGGTGGGCCTTGTCAGTAGGCGGGGCCGTCGCGGCAGACCTCCGAAGCTCTCCTCCGTCACCATGGTAACAGCGGAGCAACAGGTGGAGAGGAGACGAGACCGACTGCAGGAGGTGAGCAGGAGGAAGTGGAGACTTTCACAGTGAAGTTTTTCTTTTGAGACAAGATGTAATGACCGTAATGAAGACAGACAGATGTGTCGTTGTGTTTCCATGACAACCATGTGTTGACAGCTGGTGGAGCAGTGCGAGGATGAGGAGCTGATGGACATTGTTCTTCCTCGTTTGACCAAAGTGTTGAGTCTTTGGGAGCTGCTCCTGGCAAAGGTACGCACAGTGTATGAACATATACATAAATACATTCTGTATGTGTGGACGTCCGTAGCTGTGGCCTGACGGTGACTCAGTCCTCTGGTCAGGTGGGCTGCCTCTGCTACTCTACTATTTACTTCTCAGGTGTTTTCCGTCTCTGGTATTACTGAGAAAATAATCTGTCTTGTGTCCTCTGGCTGTTTCAGGTGGAGGGTGGCGGTCCGGCTCGGACTCGGTTTCCAGACATTTACTGTGAGTTTGAGTCCCTTCAGGCACAGGTGAGACAGGCTGCTCAGGAATACATTGTCAGCCCGCAGAGTGGAGCCATGCCCCTGGAGGTCAGGAACATCGAGGTGAGAAGTTCTACTGCGTTCTACTCTGGAGGTCAGAGACAATCTGCTGTGGGTTGTATGCAGCAGTGTACAGGCTGCCGGACCTGTGTGACGTACTGTACTGTGTGTTTCAGGTTGCCAGGTCTCTGGGGATCCTGGATGAACTGAACAGGATGAAAGTGGTTCCTGGAGCATCTCCCAGCTCCAGTCTGACTAATAAGAACGTCCGATACATGGAGGTAAACACACTGACGGCACAGTGAGGTTAAAGAGCAGGAGTACCTTTAAACATCAGAGACCAGGGGCTTGTCTTAGAAAGCAGGTTTAACAAACTCTGACATGGAAAACTAGAACAGCTGGTCAGTCACTTAAATAAACTCTGTTTCCCAGAATTCCAAGATGCTGCCGCCTTCAAAGAGATTCAAGATGGAAAACAGCGTTCCAGTTCACCAGAATGGCATCGAGACGCCCAGAGCAGGTACTGCATCTGAACTGCATCTGTACTACACCCTACTACATGTGTCCTGTTTGATGTGTGTGTTGATAAACATTTTGAACTGATTTTTTGTCTCCCAGTTGGGACAGCAGTGACCTCTGTGACCTCCAATCTGAAGCCCTGCTCAGTTTCTGTCTCTCCTCTGATGATTCCAGCTGCAAGCAAACAGCTGACCACCACTGCTGACTCCACCTCCAGGTGAGCTGGCCCCGCCCCTGTCCTCTGAGTGTAGTACAAAAGAACAGGTGCTATCAAGGGATGCATAGTTAAAGCTGTTAGCTGTCAGTCAGACACTGAAATATGCTGATGCCACATTGACCGTGTCAGGAAGTGCACCAGGCTAAAGCCAATTTTTGTAGTAACCAACCAGTGAAAATACAACTTCCTGGTCTGTCATGTGATGCCACTGGGCGTGTGTAGTATCAGTATCACACCTGGACCAGGTGTACAGAACTGATCTGATCTACTTAGGTCTGAATGTGTTTCTCTGGTCCCTCAGCTCCTCTGGCTCCACCTCTGCTAAGATGCCCTCCACTCAGGCTCCACCAGCTGTCACGCCCACGCCCATGGAGGTGAGCCCAGGTGAGGACCAGCCGATGGGGCCTTTAAAAACCGACGCCCAGGTGGAGCCTCCGAAGACGGTCGCCCAGTTGACACCTCTGAAAACCGACGCCCAGGTAGAGCCTCTGTTGGCCAGCCAGGACCAGGTCCTGAGCACCAGTGACATCACAGCCCAGATGAAGGTGCTGGAGAAAGCTCTGGATTCAAGCTCCAAAACCACCGTAGATTCAAAGACACCTGAGTCCAGCTCCACCCAGACCCCTGAGTCCAGCTCCGCCCAGACCCCTGAGTCCAGCTCCACCCAGACACCTGAGTCCAGTTCAGTCCAGACTCCGGCTTTCTCTTCACTCCAGCAGAAAGAGTCAGGCTCAGCGGATCCCTGCGAGCCCAAAGAGCTCCAGGAGGGTCAGGAAATTTACATCCAGACCGAGGGGCTGACAGTCCAGCTGGCAGAGCCTGGTTTAGACCGGATTGTGATTGTGAACGGTCCAGACGGGACCACCATGCACATCCAGACCCCAGAGGGTGTCCCCCTGGAGGCAGTTCAGGCCCTGCTGGGCATCGAGGCTTCCGATGGAGCCAAAGCTCCTCAGTGAACCCTGAACAGAACCTTATCACATCACACTGACAGTGTACAGATTAGAACTGTGAGGGGGCTCTAACAGATCTTCAGACTGCTGGTTTGTGGTTTCAGGTGTGTCAGTTGAACTGTTCCGTTAATGTCACACCTGGATTGTTTCAGTTGGACTCGTTCTACTTCAGACCGAACACAAGTTGAAGATCTTCCAAAAGACACCAGAAGTTTTTCTCCGAGATCGTCCAAACTCTGTTCAGCTGCCGTCTGTAGTCGACTTTCTCATTATCTAGTTCTCTTGATAAATTTTCTTTTGTGGTGCTCATGTCTAAAATTCAAAGACCGTTACATTGAGAGAAATATATCAAACACTATCTGATGAACAGGAAAGAACACATTCAACTCATCGACAATGAACTGTCTGATTCCTACAGATAACCTGATCGATAAATCCTGACCTCAGGCCAACAGATTTAACATCTAAATATGAGCAACATTATTTTATCAAGATGATGAGATAATTGGTTTGTGACTACGTAGTGTTCTCTCTGGGCTCCTATACTCTCAGTTCAGCTCGGTCTTCAATTGGTTCGTTCAGTTCCCACCTGTGATGATGTCAGCAGTGGCTGTTTTTTAAGGAATCTGGAGAGATTGTAAATTTGTAAACTTGTTTTTTCTTTTTCAGTGTTTCCATATTTGAACTTGTTCATTTCAGAATAGAAAGTGATTAGTTTGCTGTTTATATGTAGATAAATATGAAAACAAAGTTTAAAAAAAAAGTTGCACTATTTTATTACTTTTTATAAAACTTCACAGCGAAAACATTTTCCAAACGTAAACTAAACGTTTGTACTCGTTTGGAGAATGGACATGAGGACGGACTGAAAACAGTTTGGAGGAAAATAAACTTTGCTCATTTGTCATGTTGGTCGTTCGAGTGCTGAATGAATTAAACACATTTCATGTTCCTCCAATAAACTGATGTGAACTCTGAGCTCTGTTTCATGATTTCACAGACGACTCCTCGATTTCTAACAGTCTTCAGTTGTTTTGTTTGTTCCTGCAGATTAAAAAAACTGAATGCGTCACACACAGAATATCTGTACAATTAACAGTTTCAAGGTGGACACCCAAGATTAGTGTCACCAATTCAGAGTCTGACCAAATGTCTCTCTTTCTAAAGGCCTTTACTGAGTCTGTTTTTTCAAATGAGTTTTTCTACTCCGTCATCCGAAAAAAATCATTACACATAGAAACCTTTCACACCGATTCCGATGAGTTTTATTGTTCTACTATTGTGCGCCCCGTTCTTCTGTCTTGTCTCGCACCGCCACATTTTCTTCACTGATTCTTGGTCAAACAACTCTAAAGGCTTTAATGGATGCAAAAAACACAGAAAATTGAACCTGTTCCTAATTTTAATAAGAGACTAAAGTTTTGGACTAATAATGTGAGATTGTTATTTATTTTTAGCCATGAGACAGTTTTAGATGAAAAAACAAACTAAGTGTGCAAAGGCCTTCATCGGTTCAATCTTTTTGACATATCGCCCTTACAAGAATGAGACAGATGAGGTCACAGTGACTTTGACCTTTGAACTATGACCACCAGCATATCAATTCATCATTGAATCCAAGTGGACGTTTGTGCCAAACTTGAAGAAATTTACTCAAGGGTTTTTTAGATATCACGTTCACGAGAATGAGATGAATGCAAGGTCACAGTGACCCCGACCTTTGATCACCAAATTCTAATCAGTTCCATGCTGAGTCCAAGTGAACGTTTTCTCTAAACAATTCAAGACATTTTTGATGTATGGCCCTCACAAGAATGAGACAGATGAGGTCACAGTGACTTTGACCTTTGAACTATGACCGCCAACATATCAATTAATTCATCATTGAATCCAAGTGGACGTTCGTGCCAAAGCTGAGGAAATTTCCCAAAGGCATTTCTGAGATAGCACGTTTACAGGAATGGGACAGACATGCGTACAGTTAGATGGAAGGACAACCTGAAGACATAATGTCTCCAATCCGGCCTCGGCTATCGCCACAGAGGAGTTGCATTGTGGGACTTTATGAATTACATACATGTTACCTCCCATTGCTTTTGCATTACTGTGCATTAGGCTTTGTATTCCATCACTACATGTTTTTATTAATTTGCATTCGACATATCCTGGAAATACTTCTAGGTTGCTCTGCGTCCTGTTTGTAAGGATATTTTGAACTCTCACAGAGATGTATTTGTATTTCCACTTCAGTGTATATTACAACAGTACTAGTGTTACTGTTTGTAACTGAAGACAAAGTCAGGCCTCAGAGACCTGAGCTGCTCAGGAACAGACCTGAAGAGCACTGACAGACGCTCTGCTCGTATGCCCAACATCATCCATCATGTTACAGTCCATCAGCGGATCCTGAGTTCACCAGCAGCCTCAGGAAGTACAGCCAACTTCTGCTTGTGTTTCAGTCTGATGACATCAGAGGGGGCGGTGCCCAGTCTCCAGAAGCACAGCCTCCAGGGTCAGTCTGGCCTGGGGGGGGATGAAGGGCTGGTGCAGCCAGCAGGACAGATAGACCATGCAGAGGTCAGAGGTCGCAGTGTGGGCGAGTTCCTGCAGGATCGTCTGCTTCAACTTCAGCTCCTGACTGAAGGAGTCCAACAGGACACGAGACGACTCGTCTGAAACAGGAAGACAAGAAAATCAGACACCAGAGCACTCATCAGAAACGTGAAAACAGAAACAGACATGGGACAACTCGTCTGAAACATGAAGACAGAAACATCAGACACATGATGCCTCGTCTGACACATGAAGACAGAAACATCAGACACTAAGACGACTCGTCTGACACATGAAGACAGAAACATCAGACACTAAGACGACTCGTCTGACACATGAAGACAGAAACATCAGACACAAGATGACTCGTGTGACACATGAAGACAGAAACAGACACAAGACGACTCGTCTGAAACATGAAGACAGAAACATCAGACACAAGACGACTCGTCTGACACATGAAGACAGAAACAGACATGAGACGACTCGTCTGAAACATGAAAACAGAAACAGACACGAGACGACTTGTCTGAAACATGAAAACAGAAACAGACACAAGACGACTTGTCTGAAACATGAAGACAGAAACAGACACAAGACGACTTGTCTGACACATGAAGACAGAAACAGACATGAGACAACTTGTCTGAAACATGAAAACAGAAACAGACACGAGACGACTTGTCTGAAACATGAAAACAGAAAAAGACACAAGACGACTTGTCTGAAACATGAAAACAGACACAAGACAACTCGTCTGACACATGAAGACAGAAACATCAGACACAAGACAACGTCAGACGAGTTGAAACTCATGTCAGAAACAGACACGAGACGACTCGTCTGACACATGAAGACAGAAACAGACATGAGACGACTCATCTGACACATGAAGACAGAAACAGACACGAGATGACTCGTCTGACACATGAAGACAGAAACAGACACGAGACGACTCGTCTGACACATGAAGACAGAAACATCAGACACAAGACAACGTCAGACGAGTTGAAACTCATGTCAGAAACAGACACGAGACGACTCGTCTGACACACGAAGACAGAAACAGACACGAGACGACTCGTCTGACACATGAAGACAGAAACAGACACGAGACGACTTGTCTGAAACATGAAGACAGAAACAGACATGAGACGACTCATCTGACACACGAAGACAGAAACAGACACGAGACGACTCGTCTGACACACGAAGACAGAAACAGACACGAGACGACTCGTCTGACACATGAAGACAGAAACAGACACGAGACGACTTGTCTGAAACATGAAGACAGAAACAGACATGAGACGACTCATCTGACACATGAAGACAGAAACATCAGACACAAGACAACGTCAGACGAGTTGAAACTCATGTCAGAAACAGACACGAGACGACTCGTCTGACACATGAAGACAGAAACAGACACGAGATGACTCGTCTGACACATGAAGACAGAAACAGACACGAGACGACTCGTCTGACACATGAAGACAGAAACAGACACGAGACGACTTGTCTGAAACATGAAGACAGAAACAGACACAAGACAACTCGTCTGACACATGAAGACAGAAACATCAGACACAAGACAACGTCAGACGAGTTGAAACTCATGTCAGAAACAGACACGAGACGACTCGTCTGACACATGAAGACAGAAACAGACACGAGATGACTCGTCTGACACATTAAGACAGAAACAGACACGAGACGACTCATCTGACACATGAAGACAGAAACAGACACAAGACAACTCGTCTGACACATGAAGACAGAAACATCAGACACAAGACAACGTCAGACGAGTTGAAACTCATGTCAGAAACAGACACGAGACGACTCGTCTGACACACGAAGACAGAAACAGACACGAGACGACTCGTCTGACACATGAAGACAGAAACAGACACGAGACGACTTGTCTGAAACATGAAGACAGAAACAGACATGAGACGACTCATCTGACACACGAAGACAGAAACAGACACGAGACGACTCGTCTGACACACGAAGACAGAAACAGACACGAGACGACTCGTCTGACACATGAAGACAGAAACAGACATGAGACGACTCATCTGACACACGAAGACAGAAACAGACACGAGACGACCCGTCTGACACACAAAGACAGAAACAGACACGAGACGACTCATCTGAAAGATGAAGACAGAAACAGATACGAGACGACTCGTCTGACACACGAAGACAGAAACAGACACGAGACGACTCGTCTGACACATGAAAACAGAAACAGACACGAGACGACTCTTCTGACACACGAAGACAGAAACATCTGACACCAGATGACTCGTCTGAAACGTGACATCTGCTGACATCACACAGGTGGACTGAAGTGAAGAGGTGAACTCACTGAAGTCTTTGGTGTTCCAGCTGTGAAACAGAGGAAGTTTTCTTCCTTCAAGTCCAAACTGAAACTCCTCCAGATCCTGAACACCTTGCTGTGATGTCATCAGACGCTCCATCTTTGTCACCACGATGGCCTGACAGGAAGAACACACACACTGATTAACATGGACGATAAAGAAGAAAAAAAAAACAGGAAAAACTGATGTAATACGACCACTATCAAATGTCAGGTTTGTCTGTTCTGAGGAGGAGAAGAGGACCCACTCCCTATTTAGATATAAACAGCTGACAAAGACAAAGAGATTCTTATTTTCAGGTAATTATAAACATATTAAAACACAGTTATGAGTATTATAAATCATTTCTGTCTATAAATAAAGCATCACCATTTTGTCAACGATGTCCTGCAGCTTGCAGCATTCGTCCTGCAGCTCTGTAGCTCCTCCTGTCTGCTGCAACGAAGCTGATGAAGCTGATGAAGCTGATGAGGACTCGTCCACCAGCAGCAGCTGATCGCTCTGAGAACTGAAGGAGAGAAAAGTGTTTAAACTACCTCCACTTTATAAATATAAACTAAACTAATATGACTTATTAAACCTACTTAAACTCACCGTGTCAGTCTGATGTCGACGATGTTTCCTGCCACCTTGAATCCTTCGTCGTTGAGTTTTTCCCACCTCAGCATCAGGTTGTGCCAGTCAGCTGCGTTGTCTTTGATTTTCCGGGCACTTCCTGTGACAGCAGAGCACTTCCTGTTTGCTGGTGTCACTGGTATGTCACCTGACTGGCCTGGGAGGCAGGACGGGAGACACACAGACATGAACATCATGTTTTCTCGTCATGACAAATGATTTGAAAGTTTAAACTCCGTCTGATGTTGGAGAAGTTAGAGGGCAGATCAGCGTTTGAGTTTAGTTAATCGTTTTAGGACTCCATCATGGCACATGCTACATTAGAAAATCTGTAGTGACCAACTCCTGCAAAAATGGTGGTGTTGACTTTCTGGACTTCTCCACCTTGAATAATGTATTTAAGATGAACTGGTTACAGCAGCAGCTGTGTGATGTCATCATGTCAATATGGACCAAAATCTCTGAGGAATGTTTCCAGCACCTTGATGAATCTATGACACCAAGAATTAAAGAAGGGTCCAACCCGGTACAAGCAAGGTGTACCTAATAAAGTGGCCGGTGAGTGTATGAAGTTTTCCTCCTCTGAGCAGTATGGTTTTCTTGTCTTCTTCTCTTCTGCCATTTTTTCCTCTATCTAACTATGAGACAACTTTGTGAGATGATAACAAGCCTTAAGTGTCATACTTAAGGAATAAGGTGTTATGTGCACCTGGTCCCATGTCACACATGAAAATATGACAGTTGGTTTCACAAATCATTCGTCTCATCACTGAGGAGTCTGGAGCATCTCCTCCAGTTTCTGCATCCCTTTATATGATTTATATATCTTCTGACGTCACTAGAACTTCATCTGACCCAGAGG
Organism: Epinephelus fuscoguttatus; assembly: GCF_011397635.1. Classification (NCBI taxonomy): domain Eukaryota; kingdom Metazoa; phylum Chordata; class Actinopteri; order Perciformes; family Serranidae; genus Epinephelus; species Epinephelus fuscoguttatus. The sequence goes on from NC_064765.1 coordinate 5,671,676, forward strand.
ACGAAACCAATCATATTGATCATGTATATGACATGAAATAAGTCAATCAGATCTCAATACAATATTAATTTATAATCCTACAGAGCTGTGAAGATGAAGAAGATGTGCAGATAGACAACAGAGAGAAGAGCCTGTTGAAGTCTGTTCATGCTGCTTATTATGGGCTGTCGCTTCAGGTGTGTGTGTGTGTGTGTGTGTGTGTGTGTGTGTGTGTTGTGTTCTTATCATATACATCAGCTGATCAGCTGACTGACACGGAGCCTCGTGCAGCTTTCATCTTCAGCTACAGATATAAACCTACAGGTGTATTGATCCGTCACAGAGTTGTGGATCGATGATGTGATCAGTCTGCAGATATTAACTCACCTTCCATCTGATCAATAAATCCTCGCGTGGAGCATCAAGTTCACACTTTCTTCTTCTTCCTGCTGCTCTTCTTCTTCTGTGGTGGCTCTCCTCCTCACCTCAGAAGCGAGTCAGCGCCCTCTGCTGACCGGTCACCTCCTCTTCCTCATGATTTAGGGACTGTTCTTTACTCTCACTTTACTTACTGTGCTTCCTCTGCTGCTCTGAGGACATTTATCACAAGTTGGTGACACGTTTAGATATATGTTGTGTATTTTGCCTTGGAGCAGTGGAGGCTGTGTAGGGTTTTAAATTGTACTAGTGTCTGGTTTTGTTTGAGCATTTGTGTATTTGTTCGAGACTTTCTTCCCCAATGTCATCTGGTATTTGATTTGTCTTTTTCCCAACTGGCTTTGTAACTTTCAGAAGATGGAGAGACTAGTGATAGCAGGGTGTCATATAGGTAGGAGATGGAGTTTGGTGATGGAGTGGTTTGGTGACGTTTTGAGACAGCAGTCTATTGATTGTCTCCAAATTTAAAATCCTATTAGATGTTTTCAATCTCTAATCTGTAAGTGCCTGAAAAAATTTGTTTGGAGGATTGAATTTATTTTGCAGCCGTGCAAAGGTGCTGCTCCTGCTGCTTCTTCACATTTTCTCCAGACATTTGTCCCTGTCTCTGTGCTCCTTCTGGTTCTCTCTGTACTCTGCCTTTTCCTTCAGGAGCTCCTGGTTTTTGCTGAGTCATTCTGACTTTGCTAATCAGGCTGAGTCCACCTCAGATGTTTACTTAAGCAGCACCTGGGAGTTCTGCACACGGGTGTCAAGTGGACCGCACCATTTCACAATACCTGCGGGGGGGGTGAGTATCAGATGACACGCTGAAATGTGTTCTCATTATAAAATTACATTTACTTATGTAAATACTAATAACCTGTGTCATCAGTGATATAAGTCAGTTTGTTGTACTTGATCCAATTTAAGGGTCAACCATAGACCTTTTTATGGGCCCTCCCTTGACCTATGGCTGGGGTCATCTGTCCCCTTTGACCCCCTCTGACAGCGGGCCTCCTCTTACCTCAGAAACAACTTGAGCTCTTCAACAATGTAGAACTCTTAACCCTTTCATACACAGTGGTCGCTGCAGTCGGCAGCTATTTAAAAGCCATTTTCTTGTGTATCCATGGGGTTTTGATGCTACAGTTGCATTTAAGTCACTATAGTGGACCCTAGTGCGTCATGCCACACACTGCCACCCACTGGCCAGGTGTTGTCAGTGCAGCACAAATCTCTCAAAACCAAGATGGCCGACGTACTGCAAAAGATGTTGTGCAGCTCGCCAATCCTTCTATAATAGGAGACGCAGGTGGGTAAAAAACAACAACTATGGAGCAATACTGTTGCTAAATTTTCAAAGTATTAATTTTATGTTGTGAGGAAATTACAATGAATCATCTGTCCACAAACTGGACATCATGCATCGCTGGCTATACTTCAGCTACAGTTAATAACATTACTGCAACTTTGTTGTTCTTGAAAATACTTAATTTGCAGTGACTTTCTTGGCTGTAAATCAGTTGATTAGGTTATTAGAATGTAATGTACAGTTTTTGTAACAGAAACTATATTTTGACAGTGGGGAGAAAAAATGAACTTCAGGCATTTGAATTGAGTTTAAAAAAAACCTTTATTTCAAAACATAGCTGCTCACATGTCACCCAATTTTGATTAATGAGTGAGCAGAGGTGAGTGAGAAGCCATTTTGAAAGTGACACGCCTTTACAGGTGTTTAAAAAATTCCTGTACTATAATGAATAGGTACAGGAGGGAGAAATAGAAAAAGAGGGGAGTCAGGTGAAAAGTTCAGCGCCTTTGCATGGTACAATATATGAACATATTAAAATATATGGACACGCTAGTTTAACGAAACTAGTAGGCAACAGAACTCACAGAAGACTAGAGTCAAACCATGTTTTAATACAGCAACTCATGGCCAAACAAAATGAGAGATGTGTTTCGGCCTAAGCCTTTTTCAGTGTATCAGCCTTTTTGATACACTGAAGAAGGCCGCAACTTGCACCCATCACGATTTGAAATATTGGAGTTGTGCATCCTCCTTCCTTCAACCACACTAGTTTAACAATATTAAGAATATATTTTTTTTATAGTTTCACATAATATATATCATTTTTCAAATTGGTTAATATTCCTTCAGTTGAAAAGTTAAATGTCCACCAGAGTGGACATGTGGAAAAACTGATGGAAAAATGCATGTTAAAAAAAAAATGAACTTCATAATTTATTTTTTTATGCCTAAAGAGGAATAAAACAATCTTGACCGAGGTCTTAATATTAATAATATACTAATAAACTTTATTTATATAGCACCTTTCAAAATACAGCGACAAAGTGCTGTACAATAAAACTAAACACAATAAAAACACAAGAACAATAAAAGAAATAACATGTCGTAAAATGTCATCCAGGAAGGCCAAAACTAAAATCAAGATAATAAATGGGGAATAACATCACTAAACAGACAGCACAGATAAAGTCAGCATATGTTTTCTGATAGAAGTACGTTTTTAGGAGAGACTTAAACGAAGACAGTGACTCAGACAGCCTTGTATCCTCGGGCAGGTCGTTCCAGAGCCTCGGGGCCCTGGAGGCAAAAGCTGTGTCCCCTTTGGTCCTCGGTCTGGACTCTGGGACAAGCAGAAGACCTCTGCCCTGAGGATCTCAGACTATGTAAAAGTTCATAAGGGACTAACAGGTCTGAAATGTAATCTGGAGCCATGAAGAGCCTTAAAAATTATTAATAAGACTTTAAAGTTGATCCTACAACAAACAGGGAGCCAGTGTAAAGAGGCTAAAACTGGAGTGATGATGAAAGGGTTAATTTAGTGGTATGTTGAGCTCAGTGCTTTGACAGTGTTGTGCTCTGTAATAACTCCGCTGTTGTATCAGTGACAGATGATTGCTGCCTGTTTATTCCCTGATAGGCTGAGGGTCATTCATTAAACTGCCATTGTGTAATTTACTGACAGTGACGTCAGAACACTGATGGAGACGATTTATTGTGAAGAGTTCTCACTCTGTTTCATATTTCAGTCACAGTTTATTTGATGTCATCGTGTGTGTGTCATGTCTTCATGTGATTCATGTTTGTGTTTTATGTAAACACACACAGACTGAGGTGATAAAGTGTGTCTGTGCTGCAGCGTCTTGAACATGAATCCTGAGCTCAGCAGAAACAGACAGAGTGAGACCTCTCACTGTCACACACACTCTCTGCTCACTGACGCAGCAGGAAGCAGCAGCAGAAGAAGAGACGAGGAGAGAGCCACAATTCCTCTGGTCCACGATCACACAGCAGCAGTAATCTATAACCTGTAATCAGTAATCTGTTAGTGTGTTGTTGGTGTGATGATGTCACCGCTGCAGGTGTTCAGACATCAGTGATAATCGATAACTGATAGAGTCAGACTTCTGTATCTGTGACAGCGTGTCGTTGGTGTGAGGTCGTGATGATGTCGGTGCTGCAGCTTCCTGCCGAGCTGTGGCTGCAGGTGTTCAGCTTCCTGTCCTGGAGAGACAAACTGAGCGTGCGCTGCACCTGCTCACACTTCAAACTCCTGCTGGATAAGTCCCGCCCCCTGTGGCGAGGCTTCACCGTGGTACTGCGACAGTTCTCCAGATACAACCGGCCGTTCTGGCGCAGCCTGGCTCAGAGGCACGTGGACAGCGTATCTGTGCGTTCAGGTAAGAGGAAACACCTGAAGCAGCTCGCCACCTGGCTTCCTGCTCTCGAGGCGTTGCGGTTGGACGACTGGCAGGAAGGCGGCGTCGACGACCTGAAACTGTTCCACCGGCTGCAGCAGCTGTCCGTCACTTCCTGTTCCATGCCGTTGAAGAGCATCGACTTCCTGCTTCCTCTCAGTCATCACCTGTTGCAGCTCAGACTGTGTAACGTGCAGCTCACCTGTAACGCCTCTCACCTGTTGACCGCCATCAGTCAGCTGACTCGTCTCACCTCGCTGCAGCTTCACCATGACGGCAGTCTGAGAGTCCCGAAGCCCAGCGGCGTCCTGACTCACCTGACCGAGCTCAAACACCTGTCCTGGACCATGATCACATACAAGATGCTGTCACATGACTTCTTCAGCCCCGCCCACCTCGCAGGTAAAACACACACACACACACACACACACACACACACACACACACAGGTAAACACACACACAACATAAACACACACACACACACACACACAGGTAAACACACACACACACACACACAGGTAAACACACACACAACATAAACACACACACACACAGGGAAACACAAACACAAACAAACACAGACACATACATAGGTAAACACACAAACACATGCAGGTAAACACACACACACACACACAAACAGAGGTAAACAGACACACAAACACAGGCACACAAACTTACACATAGGTAAACACACAAACACACACACACACACAGACACACACACACACACACACACACACACACGGGTAAATACACACACGTGAACACACATATACACATACACAGACAGGTAAATGCACACACAAACAAACATACACTCAGGTAAACACACACACACACACAGGTAAACACACATAGGTAAATACATACAAACAAACATACACACAGGTAAACACACACAGGTAAACACACATAGGTAAATACATACAAACACACTCGGGTAAACACACACACACACACACACACACACACAGGTAAACACACCTTTAGGATCACAGGGTGCAGTTCGTAAATCCGATCTGATGCTCGACACTAAAATCAGAGCGTTCTATTTCTTTCTATTTCATTAAGTTCGACTTTTATGTTGCCTGGCGTTCTGCTTCCCTGCCTACGGTGGCCTTGGAGGCCAAAACAGAAATCACAGTGACATTTGCTGAGACTGACGCCAGGACAGGTGGGAATGTACTGGACAGTGATTCCTGGTTGTTGACTGGACTCAGTCTGCAGCATCATGCTCAGCGTAAAAAACACAGAGATTGGGTGATGGAGGATCGTCTGTACGATGGTACTGTGACGTCTTTGTGTAAAAGGAGCTCAGGGTGTTGAAGATGTGTGAACACTGAGAGGAGACAAAGCTTTAGATGGAGTGTCAACAGTGTCCAGATAGCGCCAGACAGCGTGTATTAAAGGTGAGACAACAGGTGTGATGACAGGTGTGTTCACTCTCAGAGACCCTTTTAGGGTCGACATCATGAGTTGCCTCTCCCCCACAGGGCTGTAGGCTACACAGGAGTCTTAAAATGTGTTTGTCTTGTTGTGTTACTGGGAGCCAGAATAGAAGGGAAAAGTATTTCCTGTTGTAGGGATGAATAACGTTACGTGTATTAAGGGTTATCATGTCCACCTTATCAGAAACTGGGAAGGGATTAAGAGGAAGATTGGATTTCTCTGGAACGCTAACTTTTTAGCACATTAGCTCACGTTAGCTTCCATGGCAAAACAAACAAGTGTGGTCCTCCTTTGTAAGATTGGCTTCCTGTGACATCATCCATCCACTGAGTGAGAGCATACGGGTCGGCCAGTCTGGTCCCGTTGGTCAGTGTTTACTTATTCAAGTAACACTGGCGGTCCCGGAGAGTGAGTGACCTGACATGGTGCGTTGGTAAATTCAGTCTGACGCTCTACACTAAAATGAGAGCCCTGTTGGTCGAAGAAATGGAGGGTTATATTTCTACATGAATTAACGAACGGTTAGGAACAGTTGTGTCAGAGTGCGCTCCGACACTCAGAATGAGTATTTCTGAACGCACCACTCGCATCATCTTCCTCCACTGTCGAAAACAAGCCAACAGAACTTGCTACCTAATGATTGCAGAGAACTGTTTTGCCTCCAGCTAAGCCTCGCCCACCAAAACACAGTAAATGGTCTGTAATATGTAACATATGAGATATCAAATGTCGACAGGTATGTTGTGTCTGTCTTTCATCAGGTGGTGGCGCTCTGCAGCTGTCTGACCTCCAGCTGTTAAACTATGACGCAGTGGTGACGCAGGAAGTCCTGCAGCCTTTGTCCCGCCTCCGCAGCCTGTCAATCTTCCACCTGTATTCCGTACCGGGACCCACCTGTCACCTGCAAACATGGCTGACGTCACTGCCACAGCTCCGCAGCCTCAGCGTGCACGGTGAGTCCCAATTTTACTTCCTGTCAGACTGTCACTAAAGATTTGATTAAAGAAGACGAACGATAGAATGTGGAGGGAAAACAACACATCTGTCTCATCAACTTTATTTTACACTCTCACTTCAACTGCTTTCACCTGCAACATGTCAGTTTTCTGCTTAAATCTCTTCAACAAAGTGATGTCATGATGACCTTACTCTGTCTGTTCAATAGGAGGCCATCCTCTTGCGGCGTACGCTGACTTCCTGCCATCCTCCCTCCTCAGTCTGACTCTCTGTGTGGATCTGCAGCCTGAAGACCTGCAGGTGGTCTCACAGAGAGCGCCTCACCTGGAACACCTGCACCTGGAGCCCTGGAGCTCCTCCGCCAGCCTGGTCAGACTCCTCCCACAGCTCTTCCCCCAGCTGAGGACGCTCCGAATCAGGTGAGTCACTGACACATCGTGACGTCTGACCTGAAAAACGTTTTCAGAGAATGTGTCCAACTGTGACGACTGGACAGCTCTGTCTTTGAGAAATTACCTCTGAAATCTGAATCCTGTTGGAAGCAGCTTAAAACGAGGAGACCCCCAATAACCAATAATCAAGGGCCGCTAAGAAGTCCCTTCTTCATGCTGCCTTTGCATTTTTACATAAAACCAAACAACGGCAGCATCATGCAGCTCCAGTGTGAGATTTTAGCATGCCGGCATCGCGGAACCAAACAAGGGTGTGTTGGGTGTGATATGTAACGCAACAACAATCATTTACTGTGCCTGTTATCTGGCGGCAGATCTCGTCCTCTGCTCTGAGGGTGAAAACTCCCAGACCTCTTTGTTTTCCCAATTTGAGTACATTTGTGGCCGCTGTTTTTCTCTGACTTAGGCGCTAACTGCTATCAGCTACTTTTTAAATCTCCCATGGTGGGTTGTACATATAACATGTCACCAAAGCGTCACACCTGTGCCACCCATGAGCCCAAGGAGCAGAGAACATAAAGCTTTCTTTCCAAGCTCAGTCCGAGTACGAGGAACAAACAACAAAACCAAGTCTTGAGATCTCATACTGTAGCTACAGTCAGATCTCTGTTCAAAGTACAAATATACAAAGGGAGTTCACCCAGCACAGCTTATTAAATGAACAAATGCCAGTGACTCAGCCTGCGAAATGTCAGAGATAGCTGACCAGCCCTGGAATAAACTATATAGATATCAGTTAGGGCTTCACGATTTGTATCATTTTGCATCTCAGTGCACTTTGATATGCAGTATCTAACATGCAAAAATGTGCAGATGCATTCATGTACAACAAATCACCATAATCCAGCACTGGTAAAAACGTAGCAGCAACCAGTGTTTTTCTGGCCTCAAGGAGACACAGGACTTGTTTCTGAAATAAAATTAGTATTGATCAGGAAGAGTTCAGACCAACTGAAGTTCAGTCCAAATTGGTGGGAAGTTGATTTTTTTGGAGAAACTGAGTTAAAATGTTAAATTTGATTGAAATGAAAGTGTGTTGTCGAGCTTTGATCAGGCCCGACCTGAGCCTGAACCAAAGCAGCCCAATTAAAAACCTTAATTTTCGTTGTAGAAAACAAAAACAACAAAAAAGGGAAAGAAATAAACATTTACAGTGCCCTCCAAAAGTATTGGAACAGTGAGGCCAATTCCTTTATTTCTGTTGTAGACTGAAAATATTTGGGTTTGACATCAAAAGATGAATATGGGACAAGAGATCAACATTTCAGCTTTTATTTCCAGGTATTTACATCTGGATCTGATACACAACTTAGAAGATAGCACCTTTTGTTTGAACCCACCCATTTTTCATGAGAGCAAAAGTATTGGAACATGTCACTGGCAGGTGTGTTTTGTTGCCCAGGTATCTCCCAGTTACATTGATTATTCAAACAACAAATAGCACTGAATGTCTGAGCTCACTTTCAGATTGGGTACGATAGATTTTGCCTGTGCAGACTGCATTTAGAGGTGGAACCAACATGAAAACCAGAAAGCTGTCTATGGGTGAAAAAGAAGCAATTGTGAATCTGAGAGAAGATGGACAATCAATCAGAGCCATTGCACAAACATTGGCCATAGCCAGTACAACCATTTGGAATGTCCTGAAGAAGAAAGAAACCACTGGTGTACTAAGCAACAGGCGTCGAACAGGTAGACCAAGGAAAACATCAGCAGTTGATGACAGAAACATTGTGAGAGCTGTAGAGAAAGATCCTAAAACAACTGTTAGTGACATCAGCAACAACCTCCAGAGGGCAGGAGTGAAGGTATCACAATCTACTGTTCAGAAGACTTCATGAACAAAAGTACAGAGGCTACACCAGAAGATGCAAACCACTCATTAGCAAGAAGAATAGGAAGGCCAGGCTGGAATTTGCCAAAAGGTACAGAGATGAGCCTAAAATTCTGGGAAAAAGTTTTATGGACTGATGAGACAAAGATTAACTTTTTCCAAAGTGACGGAAAGGCGAAAGTTTGGAGAAAGAAAGGATCTGCTCATGATCCCAAACATACAAGCTCATCTGTGAAACACGGTGGAGGTAATGTCATGGCTCGGGCTTGCATGGCTTCTTCTGGGACGGGCTCTTTCATCTTCACTGATGATGTAACACATGATGGCAGCAGCAAAATGAACTCAGAAGTCTACAGAAACATTTTGTCTGCTAATTTAAAGAAAGATGCAACCAAACTGATTGGGAGATCCTTCATCATGCAGCAAGATAACGACCCAAAACACACTGCCAAAACAACAAAGGCAAGAAGTGGAAGGTTTTAGACTGGCCAGGTCAGTCTCCAGACTTAAACCCAATAGAGCATGCATTTTACCTGCTGAAGAGGAGACTGAAGGGAGTAACCCTCCAAAACAAACAACAACTGAAAGAGGCTGCAGTGAAAGCCTGGAAAAGCATCACAAAAGAAGAATGCAAAAGTTTGGTGATGTCAATGGGTCACAGGCTTGATGCAGTTATTGAAAGCAAAGGATTTGCAACTAAATATTAAGTCTCATTCACTTTAATCTATTTTAAGTTTATATGTTCCAATACTTTTGCTCACCTAAAAATGTTGTGTTCCATTACAAATAATGCTATCTTCTAAGTTGTGTATCAGATCCAGATGTAAATACCTGGAAATAAAAGCTGAAATGTTGATCTCTTGTCTCATATTCATCTTTTGATGTCAAACCCAAATGTTCTCAGTCTACAACAAAAGTAAACGAATTGGACTCACTGTTCCAATACTTTTGGAGGGCACTGTATTTCAAGCTCTTCCTTCTGTTATATCAAGAGTCTGTCATCAGTTCTGCGTCTCGTCGCAACAGGTTCATCAAACTGCACCTCTTGGTGCGTCTCTGTCTTCAGGGGTGCACATTAATAATCCTGCAGGACTGTAACGTGCTCATGTTTAACCCAAACAATGTGTCATGTGACTGCAGTTGGTTCACATCCAGGTCGGAACACGTTCTCACCACAAACCAACCGCACCAGAGTTCATTTGTAACCGGACTCACGAAGGTCTTGGTCTGGTTGTTTTGGTGCACACCTGTGTGTGATTGCTGTGTTCACACCTGCCCAAACGAACCACACTAAGGGGGCAAATGAACTTGAGTTTGATTGAACCGAACCAAACAGAGCAGGTATGAAAATACTAAATGACAAAAACTGACCGAAAACAAAAAGGCTGCTTGCATCCATGTTTTGGTTTCCATAGAAACCTGCTGTTTGTTGAGTTTCCTGTTTTAATGTTTCAGACATCATCACCTGTCAGACAGTGACTTCCTGCGTCTGCAGCAGCTTCAACATCTCGACACTCTGGAGATTTTGGATTCGTACTACAGACCTGACCCGTCCGACCCGAGTTGGGTCGTCTACGAGCCGAGCTCCCGTCTGCTGCAGCTGATCTCTGACCTTCAGAAACTGACCAACCACCGAGTCCGAGTCATCACCAGCTCACACAGAGACACGCTCTCCTGCCACTGTGTCTGACCAATCGGAAACTGTTTGCCGTGCTGTGAGGGCGGGGTCAGTTCTCAGGAGAGCACTGAAACACAGATCCAAAGATTTTATCAAACATGTTATGAAATGTTTGTCAGTGTGAAGTTTATAAATATTTAAATTATATTATTGAACTAAATGTGCCAGCTGCATCACTGCTGCATTATGGGTAAAGTTTCTCAATATTAGCATATGAATGTTTGCAGGTGAAGGGATTTCTGTAATTTACAGGGACTGTTCATTACTTACAAGAGGGGAGAGGTGGTGCAAAAAGGAGGAGGCATATCAAATAATTTTTTAAGCACTTGTTTTTTATTTTGGCTTAGGGGATGGGCGTGGCAATTTAAATGTTTTATTTTGTCTTTACTGCAGAATTTTAAAGAAAAAGTGCCTTTGAAGGTTTTAAAAATCACTAAATTACACAATTTATCAGTCAGAAACTGTATAAACAGAAGTTGTCCTTGGATTTTCAAATTTTAGATGGTCCTTGAATGTATTTTATGGGATGAGTGCTTACATCTGAAAAAAAGCATAACCACATTTGAGCTTAAAATAGTGATATTTAATCAAAATCACTTTATTTTGCATCTGATTTAAAATTTGTCTGAAAACCAAGACTTTTTTCAACTCCAGTATTTCGTCTTTTTACTTTCAATTTTTACTTTTCAATTCTTCAGGAAGGGTGAAAAAAATAGTGATGTTTAGTCAAATTCACTTATTCTTCATGTCTTAATTAAAATTAGGCCAAAAATAAACTGTTAGTACAAATACACTAGCATACACAACAAGAGTGAAAAACTAGGCTTTTTTCAACTTCAGGATTTTGTCTTCAAGATTTAACTTTCAAACACTGAAACGTAATTTTTAAAAATCTAATAACTAATTCATGGTGAAGAGAGGGTTCTGCCAGTCACTCAGGGGGCCTCAAGGAAAAATATTTGTAGCTTTAGGCCAAACAAAGCACTCCAGATATCCCTCTCTCCAGCACACTTTCCAGCTCCTCCTGGGGGATCCCGAGGTGTTCCCAGGCCAGATGAGATATGTAGCTCTACTCCGAGCTCCCTCCAGATGTCCAAGCTCCTCACCTTATCTCTAAGGCTGAGCCCAGACACCCCATGGTCACTAACCAGAGCTCATGACCGTAGGTGAGGGTTGGGACGTAGATGGACCAGTAAATAGAAAGTTTTGCCTTCTGGCTCAGCTCCCTCTTCACCATGACAGTACAGCGTAGTGCCCACATCACTGCAGATGCTGCCAAATCACTGATCCATCTCACACTCCATTCTACCCTCACTCATGAATCGCACTCCGAGATACTTACTCCTTTGCTTGGGGCAGTAACTCCGTCCCCAGCCACCCCCTCCTCTGATAAATAAAGAACAATCCCTTATTAGTCTTAGTCTGCCAAATCCAAAGAGATAAAGCACACTGGACACTGGTTTAATGTTAACCCGGAACAAGTCCACCCGTTCGCCTCTCAGTGGCTTGTTGAGACATTTTGTTTTGTTAAAGAGTCACTACATAAAATGACATCACTTCATAATTTTATCCTTTTCAACATTTGCATGAGTTATGGCCAAAAATCTGTTTTGTGACACCACAGTGGCCTCCGCTGAGTGCAAGTGGATGTTTGTGCCAAATTTGAAGAAATTCCTTGAAGGCGTTCTTAAAATACCAAGTTCACAAGAATGAGACGTATGTATGTACAGACCAACAACCCAAAAACATGCCTCTGGCCTAGGTGGTTGCCAGCGCAGTCATTACAAGGATTTATTGATGTCTTTTTAGTGGATCATAACACATCAGCTATTATTAATCTGCAGACGCTACAGATCAAAATGAGAGCAAACTTCTCTATGAATGTCAGCTTTTGAGTCATGATGAAGGCCAACGTGTCTGCAACAGATGTTAAGACTTGTTTTAGCCGAGCTGAATTCTGGACAACTGGCGGCCCCCAGCAGCCAGTTAAGAGGAGTGAGGGGTCAGCAGTCAGTAGCCCTTCCATCACAGAACCAAACAACAGCAGCATCATGCTGCTCCAGTGTGTGATTCTCGGCAGCAACACAACATCACCCTCTAGTGTGACATATTACATACGTATCAGCAGCACTTTACAGTCACGTCAGTAACAATCATGAACTGTCTCTGTTATATGGCAGCTGATTTTGTCCTCTGCTCAGAGGCTGAGGAGCTCCTGGACCTCACTGTTTTCCCAATATGAAACATTTTCAGCCATCGTTCTTCTTCGAGTTAGCTGCTAACTGCTATTTTTTAAGTGCCCTGCGGTGGGTCCCGAACATTACACGTCATCAAAACATCACACCCATGACCCTGTGCTGCCGACTGTCCCGTTTATACAGACATTGTGTCGGCACTGTTGCTACCTCCGATACCAGCTTAAAGGTGAGACAACTCTGTCACCCCATTTCACAATAGTACATTTTATACTGAACAACGCAGCAGCATAACGGCGTGAAGTAACAAGGTTATACAGCAAAGGTTTTTGTGAATCACCATTACCACAAGGTACACTTACAACTGCTTACAACATACACTTGTTAACGTTTTTATTAAGTGTTTTGCTGTGAGGTTATTTAATCAGCACCGTTCTATCATAACTACTAATCAACTGAGCCTTCAGGTTTTGCAGGATTTATACCTCAATGTCAAATCGACGCCGTACCTACGGCATAGGCTTTGGTTTGACTTAGAGCCTACACCATAGCCTGATGTGCACCTCCCCAGAAATGTATCTACAGGTTGCAATGACGCAGACCTCCTGTCTGTTTCTGTAAGCTGAAACCATTTCCCTCAGTGGAAACAAAGCTTTTATTTACTTTAATTTCACAGATAAACAATAAATTGTGAAGACAATAAAGCCTCCACAAAAATTTTAAGTCTTGTGTGTGATTTATCCTGACAGAGGAAATCTCTGCTCATCACAAGGCTAATTTATACAATGTAAAATGCCATAGGCTTGTGCTAATAACATTAGCATGTTGTATTTGTGGGGAAAATGTGTCCAGATAAAGACAAGTGTTTGTCTCTGAATGCTGCGAGTTATAGTGAAGCTGATTTGTGTACTGTTTGAAATTGTCTCTATTAAGCCATGTTTAAAATAAACTAAACTTGACAGCACTTCACAGAAACCTCCACCACCAACTAGCATTTTGGAGGTGTAACCGCAGAGTAGTCTGAGTGGGCGGAAGTTCGCTGCATAGATCAGCCTCTCATTGGGCGGAACGAGCCACCCGCTTAAGTCCCGCCCTACCACCTCCGGTTGTCATAGTCAACAAATGTCCTTTACTAACTTTTGCGGTGTTTGATCTTGCGGGGATGTAGCCATTTTTCTGCCATGGTTCGTGTCCTGTAGGCGAAATTTTTGTGGGTGTTACACCAAAACCTGTTTCCCCCCGGCAATATTTTTGCAAGCGCACCGTTGCTGTGGCACCGCCCAGAACGATTGTGATTGGTTGAAAGAAATAAACGCCGGGGTGTTTTTTTTCTCCAGTCTTAAAGTGAGAGTCAGCGCAGCCAGACCTTTTTCTTGAGAAAGGTCTGGTGAGTGAGACTAACTGCAGTGACACAGACACACCACCGCACTGCTCAAGTCCCCAAAGACACCCTGCTGTAAATGATTCAGATTCAAAGATACTTTGACACTTGGATTATTTAACTGGACTTATACCTCGCAGAATGATTCTGAAGATGCTACAAATACAGAAAACAAAGACTTTTATTTTGGAAATTACAAACAGACTTCTGTTCAGGTATTTACAGCTGAAAAAAAAAAAAAAAAAAACATAAAATTTATATAAAAAACAAAATCGTCCTCTTTTCTTTCTGCGTTCATGCAGTCCATTATTGTAGAACTCCCAGAATGCTTTGCATTCAGACAGGTGAGAGAATGGGCGGAGTCTCAGTGTCTGTTCACCTGCTGATCCAACGACATCACTCTGACGCATCGCCGTCTTTCTGTTTCTTTTTCTTCTTCTTCTTTTTGGCACTTTCAACAACCTAAAGACAGAAGTGGAATATTTAATTCTTACATTTCAGCTTATATATTTAAATTCAATTATTAAATTTAACATTTATCTCTGTTTATTGTATTTTACAGACTGGAAACTGATCCATTAAGAGCTTAAACCAAAATCTAAAAGTCTGAATTCCAACAAGTTCAAACTGATTTTTTTCCTATCGTCATTTCAAAAATCAAACTCACCTCTGTGTCAGGCTCCGCCGCTGCTTCGTCAGCCCCCGCTTCTTCCTCCTCCAGCTTTATCCTCTTCTCTTTCTTTTTCTTCTTCTTCTCTTTCTTCACGTCCTCTGCAGAGGGCGTGCTGGGCGTCGCCGCGACTTCACCGTCACTTTCTGTCGCCTCCCTCTTCCTCTGTAGAACACAAAAGGTCAAAGATTCATCAGAAAAGGACATCAGGTGGGTCCGCTCTGATTGGACCAGAGGTGGCCACTGTCACAACAACACAAGGATCAGGGTCATGTGACATCAATACAGACGTCACAGGTGATTGAGATATTGAGTGACTTTTACAGACCGGTAAAAGTTTGTGATGAACAGATTCTGATCATTGAATATTGATCTTAAGTCAAATTAATGCCATGAGAGCCCAGTATTAAAATAACACATATCTACACTACTGTACATACACCTGCTCCGCTGTGTGTACACCACACACCTGTGTACATAGAACATAGTGTATATATCCACTGAGCTTACCTTTGCTGGAGTTTCAGATGGCTCCTCTGTCACCTGGGAGATGCTGTCAATCAAAACAAAGACAGGTTGTAATAAACAAGGTTCATTTTTTATCTCAACATTTAAACTGAACCTGCATAGCAGTGTGACATCACAGTCAGTGTGACATCACAGCTGTCAGGTCAGTCTGATGACATCATTGTTCTCAGGTGAGCTGCAGCTCAGCAAACAGCAGACTAATGGAGCTCACAGCTGAGAGTTTCTTTAGCAGACTGACTCCCTCAGAGAGCACGTCAGCTCGGTAAGGGATAACTGTCTGCACGTTACCTGAAGTCACCACTGACACCTTTGTATCTGCCCCGCCCCCCCCCCCTCAGGTAAGACGTACCTGTAGTCAACGTATTCGGTTTTCCACTCGTTGGGCGTGCTGCCGTTTGGTTTCCCGTGTTTGTCGAGGAGTCCTTTCTGAATCATCATCTTCTTCTGACTCGCCTGATAAAACAAAAATTAAATATTTAAATAACCTTTATTATCTGAGACAGTTGACAGTCGATGGGAGGAAGTCTGACGACGTACCTTCGGTCCCAGACCCCACTTCCGAGGATATGTGTCTCTCTCCATGATCACCCTCTTGATCTTCGCCACGACGCCGTGATCACACGTGGATATCACAGCTGTGGTCATCAGAGCGACAGCTGGAGGAGAACAGCCTCGTTAATACTCATTTCCATCTATGACTCATTGATGATGTCATTAACGTGTGAAGCCATCAGTCAAGGGTGATAGATAGCAGGTCATCACGGCCCGAAGGCTGCGGCATCTACTTAACTCATCATGTGGCTCCACCTCAAACACCGGTACGCACACAGACACACACAACACCTGTCTCACCTGTACAGATGGCCTCGCCCTTTGTCGTTATGACGACAATTTCCTGGTTCATCTCGATGCCATCTTCGTACCTGAGGACACCTGGCAGCATGATCTTTGCACCATAACAGATGGCGTTCACCTAAAGAGAGGACGATAGTGCGTTTTGTCAGAAATTCTTGTTTCATGTATCAGATTAACCCTTCTAAGACAGCCCAAAAAAGTGACGTCGCTCCATACTTCAGACGCCTTTATCAAGTTTTACATGAGGATATATCATTATGGTATGTTGTATAATGATGAAGACTCACAGCGCTGTCCTTCATCACCAGCCGTTTGTGAGACACCAGCAGTTTCTCCAGAGGGAAGATAACTCTCCTCAGATACGTCTCATCTTTGTTGTGATCAAACTGCCACTGTGCGTCCAGAACGTCGTGCATCGTCACCATGTGGTCCTAAAAAAAAAAAACAATAAAAAAGTGTGATGTCAGCAGTGACAGTGATGTGATTATGGTGTCAGCAGCATTGAGACGCCACAGTCACTACGGATGATGTGAGGTGAGTCTCTGCTGCAGGTTTCTGTTCCAAAGTTTAATTGACAGACCTGCACCGACAGCAGGACTGAACTCAACACTTTGGATGACTTGTGAGGTCACGGCTGAACAGGAAGTGATGCTGACCTTCTCTCCCAGCACGCCGGACCGGACTCTCCTCAGCTCCTGCATCTGACCTCCGACCCCAAGCATCAGACCCAGGTGGACACACAGAGTCCGGATATATGTTCCGGCCTCACAGCTCACCCAGAAGATACCTGCAACACAGAGTCATGCGGGATTGGTGAAACCTGAACTAATGTTTAAGTCACACAACACCACCATAGCCCCGTTACTACCAAGCAGTTCAGGTCGGTACACGTTTCCACTGTGAAAAGTTGTGGATGGTACCAATGGAACCGTTTCGTACTGTCCCCATTTTGGGGTGGAACCCTAGGGTCTAGGTACCATGTCTGAAGGGTTACTGTTGGTAAGGTACCATAACGAAAGTGTTTGATGGAAAAGGGGCTAAACAAGTTTTTGAAGTCAGAGATAAAACTGTCCATCAGTCAGAGAACGCCTTGAAGTTTCTTGGGTAATTTATTATTGATCTGTTATCAATCTTACCCAGTCTCCTCTCAGGATCATATTCGATCAGTTTGCTCTCGTAGACCGTTCGAACTCTCAACTGACGTTTAACAGCAGCAATCAGTGGCGGTCGCTGGAACAGAGCGCCAGTCAGCGTCTCCAATGCCTGCAGACAGAAACTGAGTCAGCAACAGTCACATGACCCAACATCCAACACGTGATTTATTCCGATTATTTTCTCTAAATAAAACTGTACAGGACTATTAAATTCATCTGGTTTCTACATCAACATTCAAAATAAAGCAGCAGAGTTCAAGATTGAGCTCTGATCAATCTCAAAAATGTAACTGTGTAAAGTAATGAACTTTTTATTGTCATTATAAATTTTAACATGATATCGATCGATCGGCCGTGCAGCAGGAGGTTCTTACCCGGGCCAGAGTGTGTTCACTCTCTATCGCACTGTGCAGCCGAACGATCCCCACATACTCTTTACCTGCAACACACACAGAGAGTAGTGAGGGGGGCCGCTGGGTTTTACTGTGCTCACACGCCTGCCGGCCGGGTGGAGTCAGCCAGTATCAATAATTTAGTTTTTCTGTTACAACACAAAACACGAAGTCGTCATCTTTGCATACCGGCACTCTGCTGGGACTTGACTAATCGCGTGGCTCGATCCACGCAGACGATGAGACAGCCGGTGACCTTAGGGTCGAGCGTTCCACTGTGGCCGGTCTTCTCCACCCGCAGGATCCTCCTGATCCACGCCACGACCTCGTGCGACGACGGGTTCGCCGGTTTGTCCAGGTTGATGAAGCCCGACCTGACAGGAAGCAGGAAGTACAGTCATCAATGTGTTGGAGCTCTCGGAAAAATATTGGTAGCATGTTAGCACAGTATTTATCTGGAGATTAACAGATATGATCCTGGCTGTTAGCATAGCATTACCTGTCAATCAGGGATGTTGTTAGCATGTTAGCGTAGTGTTACCTAAAATAATCCCGTGTGTTGTTAGCATGTTAGTGTATCGTTAACTGACACAATCCTGGATTTTGTTAGCATAGCATTACCTAACATAATTCTGGCTGTTAGCATAGCATTAGCTGACATAATCCTGAATGTTGTTCACACAGCATTGCCTAATACAATGCTGGGTGTTGTTAGCATGCTAGCATAGCATTGCCCAACTCCTGGGTTTTTAACACATGCTAGCATAGCATTACCTGACCTAATCCTGGGTGTTGTTAGCATGTTAGCATAGCGTTTCCTGATATAATCCTAGGTATTGTTAGCATAGAATTACCTGACATAATCCTGGATGTTTCTCTTCAGAGGGTTGCTGCCACTCGGTAGAGGAGTGTAATGAGCTGTCCGGATGTTCAGTTTATCAAAATTCTGCAGGAAACAAAATAAATTTGACATTAGACATCTTTGTTTGTTTGTTCACCTTCTTGTGATCCTTTACTACATATTACTTATTTCCTGTAAAAACCGATATAAATCTCAGCATTGTATGATCAGAGCAGCAAATCGTCTTGGCAGCGGTCACGTCGAGTCGCTCTCCGTGCGGTTTCGGGTTGCGTCCGGCAGAACGCCGGGACAACACCAGCACTGCAGCGGAGAGGCCCCGCCCCCAGAACGGGAGCAGAGGCGATGACTGCGACAAGATGGCCGCTCAGAGAATGGATAAACTGGTTCATCATTTCACATGCTGAGGAACAAAAATCTCTATTATATTTGCCTAGTCTGATAACTGATGATATTCTGGGAAATTAAAGATCAATTTCGTTTTCATAAGTGCAATATCCAGTACGTGTCCACACTAACTGTACCAGGTAAACTCAGGTTTGTTACCTTTAGTAAAAGAGGCCATTGTGACGTGTCCAGAGAGGCGACTTTAGACTCTGGCTGGATGAAGAAGTCTCCGCTCTGTTGGATCTCCTGTCAAAAAAAAACAACAAACTGTTTTAGTTTCATTCAGATAAATATAATAAACTGAACACTAAAAAGGATGAACTTCATCTCACTCACCCCGACTTCTTCTTCACTGACTTTCTTCGCCTTCTTCTTCTTCTTCGCTGACGATACTGAAAAACACACATGTGGAAATAGTTTAATTATCAAACACCATGATTTTAAATCATTTATTTCTTTTCAGAGAATCAGTTTATAGCTTCTCACACACAAGAAATTTACCTCAGAGTTGTGGTGCGCATTATAAACATATTACATGTCTTGTATTTAAATAAATGTTATTTTAAACAGACTCTTTGTTCAACTTCATGTTCAGCACTTTGGTTACATCCTAAAGTATGATTTTTGCTTTATAAGTGATTAATAAACTTAATGAAAATAAGTACTGTAAAACTCAGACAAATACCAAAAAAACGATAAAATGTGTTTCTTAAAAAAAGTTTCCTTTAAAAACAATCTATGTCCTGCTGCACAGCTCTCACATTTAAGTGTTTATGAGGTTGATTAAATAATCAAAATATCTTTACCATTTCAACATGTGTTTAGATTTTATCAACTTTTATATTTTAGTTTCCGTCTCTTGTTAGATCTTAAAAGTTTAGGGAGTGTACATTATTTATTTGAGGTGAGGAGGTGGTGCAAAAGGGGGGAGGCATGTCAAATATTTTTAAGCTGTGGGGAGGGACTTAAATTTATTAGTTTTGGCTTTGGGGAGGGGTGTTGAACTTTAAAATGGCTGAATTTTGTATTTCTGTTACTGCCAATTTTTAAAGACAATGTGCCTTCATGCATATTTTCTTTAAAAATTGCAGCATTAATCACAGACAGAAACTAATGTTGTTTACATCACCCTAGTTTGAACACTAAAATATTTTCTGTGGACTCGCTTCGCTAATGTTCAGATTTTTCTACTCACTAATAAGAGCATGATGCAAAATTGTACAACTCACTTCATTTACGCCACTTAATTTGCACCATTGTTGACGCTGCCATTGTGCTGCCCGGTGGGAATTTGCGTCTAGTTGTGCCTTTACATTTAATTCACTTGCGTAAATTGTTTTATTCCTGTCCAGTATGAACACATCAAAATTGAAATCATGATTGGATTTTCACATGTCACTGAACACTTAACCTGGGATCAACGCGTCAGACAGGAAAAAAAGAGTAAAAATCAGAGCTTCAACTAATGATGTTTCATTTTAAATTTGGCCCAAAACAAACTGTTTGCACGAACAAACCAGCATGCACAACAACTTTTTTCAACTCTAGGATTTCGTCTTCAACTTTTAACATTCAAACATGGCAGGGTTAGTTTATAAAAAGGCAACTAATTTATAGTGGAGTAAAGGTCATGACCTTCCCCTGTTAAATTAAGAACAGTCCCTTCGTTTAAATTATAAATGGAGGTTAAGAGAAGCAGCCCACGTGGCCTCTCAGACAGCACGTGGTAGAGTTAGCATCAGGCGGCTAACAGAGCTAACGGACCCTCTGGACTGAGAAACACCATCGACATGTCACACACACATACAGGGAGAAGACCACCTGTGATCGGTACAGGAAACTGACCAGGTTTTAATCATCAATAACACGAGTTAGTGTTTCCTGTAAACTGACTGAATACACACTAACGTTTATAGACACTTCACGGTTAAACCTCTATGAATGTGTCTGAACATTGGAGGTGATATAAACTCAGAATCTGCCTGAGACCAGCGCTGGATCTGAGCCGCCACACGTGGGTGCAGCCCGGAGCCTGAGCACAGGCCTCCACCTCCCAAAGCTCCTACAGTTCCCACAGTGCTGCTCCATGGTTCACGAAACACACGCCGAGATCACAAACTGCATTTAACACACCAAAGTTTAACATAAAATTAACACTGTGCAAAATTAAAAATACACGTCTTTAAATTACTTTAGTTTCTCTGCGCAGTTTGGCGTCAAACGCAGACAACATGCGTCAGTGTCAGTTCGTAAAACCAAACAGTAACCGCCTGTGTTTGTGCAGTTTAACCAACTTTAGTCTGACGTCAAGATTTAAGAGTAAAAACTCAGATTAGTTAAAGTTCACGTGTTTTTACAGAGACGTGGAGCGCACTCACCTTCTGTGTCCGCCATCTTCACTGAGAGACTGAGCGCAGAGACCGCGGAGGCTCCTCCCCCTTCTTCATCTTCTTCTTCTTCGTTGTATTTTACGGCAGCTATCAGCCTGAGTGTAGCACTACTGCCATCTCCTGGAGCCAGTTAAGTCCTACAGCGTCCAGTTACATTCTCTCCATCAGTGCTGTTGTTAGCAGGAACTATATATACTCACAGGCCACTTTATTAGGTACACCTGTTCAACTGCTCATTAACACAAATAGTTAATTAGCCAATCATGTGGCAGCAGCTCAATGCATTTATTTTTTTATTTATTATATATTTTAGGCATGTAGACATGGTGAAGACGAGCTGCTGAAGTTCAAACTGAGCATCAGAATGTAAAGATGATTTAAGTGACTTTGAACGTGGCATGGTTGTTGGTGCCTCTCAAAATAAAGCAATGTGTTCTTAAAAATTATTTGTATAACAAAAATATCAAGATCAACTTATTGTTCTGGTGTCTGTGTTGTGGAGCAACAGTTTTTCCATCAGGCCCCAGTTTGATACTAGAGTAATGGTAAAATGAGCACACAGTCAAAATCTGATTTATTTAAAATAATTTTATTCATTGATTTGTTGACAGAAAAAGTTACCAAACCTACAAGCTTCTAAACAAAACTAACCACCACAGAAAAATACAGTATATAACTTACAAAAAGCATTTTAATAGTTACATTTAGGCAGAAAATACAGCTTTGCTATTGGAAAATAGAGGAAATAAACCCAGTGAACCAACACAGTGCACCCCACACCAACGGTGTCATCTGTAGCTTCAGTGGAATACATCATACATAAAAGTCAATCATGTAAAAAATTTGAGTAAATCCACAATTATACCCTGATTTTACGATGATGAATACATTCAAAAGTACCAAGTACATCCCATAAAGTAGCTACAAAGTTCCATACAACAAGCTGTAGTTCAAGTATAGTTCAAAAGTATTCAAGTAATGGAAACAGAAGAATCTAAACAGTCAAGTTTGTATTGTACAGTTGATTGGAGGCTAATGAATATTAGGAAGTAAAATCAAAACAAATCATATGTATATTCTATATACCCCAAAGTCCCAAACAAATATTCATATACACACACAGGTGTTCATAGCTCAGTTTTATATTTTTCAATCATCGTACTTTTAATTTCTTTTAAGTGTTTTACACATTTTCAATTTCTTTTCAAGACTATTCCACAAATCAACTCCTTTGACTGTTAAACATATTTGTTTTTTATTTGTTCTAATCTCTTGTCACAGTCTGGAAGCATCTTTAGGCACATATTTTGTCTCCTCACTATTGTGCAAATAAAGCAAATGCTCTGCATATTCATATATAAACAAACAATTTTAAACCTAATAAATAGTATCAAATATTTAAATATGAGCATAAATATGTGGAGACAGAGCGTCTAATCAGTGCAATTCTACCTCTTTGATGCTACAGACAAAGCAAATGGAAGATTGTAAAAACCTGTCAGTCATTTTGTAACTGAATGACAGACAAAAAAAATGTTCCCCTTCAGAACGTTTAAATGCTTTGTTTTTTCTTTCGATTATCAGAGCTCTTCCTTTTAATAAAATATGTATGCTGGGTTCAGACTACATGTTATCAGCCGGATTACAGCCCAATATGGGTCGGGGGTGTGCAGCATTGCAGCAGGGTGCAAAGGTAAACAAAAGCGTGGAAAGTGTGGAGGGGATCATGAATACGGGAAATGTGAGGTTGGGACACAGCCTAAATGTGCTAATTGTGGAGGTGCTCATAGTGTGGCCTGTGGAGGTTGTGAAGAGAGAAAGAAGGCAGTGGAAGTGCGGAAGCTAAGAGTGAGCAATGGTCTATTTTTTGCAGAAGCAGTGAAATAGTAGAAACAATAGAGAAGGAAAAGTCAACCGAACGCACTGTGAGAAAGAGTCAGATGGAAGATGAAAATATACTGCTGGTAAATAAGGAGAATTTTGTGTATTTCATGGCTGAAGTAATTAACTGCACATTCCAAGCAAAAGGGAGATCTGAGAAGATTGAGATAATCGTAAGGAGTGCAGCAAGATATTTAAATATTCATGGAGTATCTGGGTTGGATGTTCAAGAAGCGCTTAAAAGACAGGGACAGTTGGAAAAAGAACTACGTTCACTGGATTAGTATTAATCATGTTACTTCTTTAGTGGAATGCAAGAAGTCTGCTGTCGAATGGCCAAGAATTTAAAGGATTTCTTAAGGATTTAAAAAGTAAACCAGATATAATATGTGTGGAAGAGACGTGTCTGAAACCTAATTTAGATTTTGTGATTCCAGGATATGTGTGCATAAGAAAGGATAGAGTAGAGAGTAACTGGCGAGGATGCGCTACGTTTATGAGGCAAGGTGTTTCGCACAGAGAACTAGAAAAAGGGAAAGAACTGCAGTATGTAGTGGTTGAGGTTTGGATAGGAGATGGAAGTTTGGTAATTGTGAATTTCTACAATCCTTGTCAGAGGATGGAATTGGAAACACTGGAGGCAATAAAGGGAGTAGATAAGAGGAGGGTCGTTTGGTGTGGTGACTTCAATGCCCACAGTACTCTTTGGGGAGGGGACAGAACTGACAGGAATGGTTTGATAGTGGAGGATTTGATGGACTATTTGGGACTTGTGTGTTTGAATGATGGGAGTTTCACACGGATTGATTGTAGTACAGGAAAAGAGTCCAGTTTAGACTTATCTCAATCCTTGGCAGGTATTTGTTTGTGGGAGTTAATGAGTCAGACAACAGTTGGAAGTGATCATTACCCAATTTTGTGTAAAACAGGTAATGAAAGCAGGCTGGGCTGAGAAGATCCATTAGAAAGGTGGATGTTTGGAAAGGCCCAGTGGGATAAATTCAGAGAGATAAGTGAATCAAGTTTCAGGAATATAGATAGAGAACAGGATATAGTAATATTGAATCGAAGTGTAAGAGATGCTATAATTGGGGCTGCCAAGCAGACAATTGTAATCAGAGATGAAATCATCCAACAATAAATACAACCTGAGCCATGCTGGGAACATGGGAAAAAGCAAACGAAAAGCTTTGGATGGATTGTTGAGAGGAGAGCAAGGGAGATGGGAATACTGGATTTGAGTTTTTCGCCAACTGCTCTCGGATTGGGAAAGCGAATGAATTTTTTAAGATCAACTAGATTAATGAATAGAATATAAGGCTATATATATTATTATTATTATTATAATATAATTATTATTTGATGTGAAGTGAATTTTGTTTGTTTTGTTTGTTTTGACTGTTTTGTTTCTTTTGTTTGACAGACAAAAATATGCCCAAATATATGAGAGATCATTTAGATACCTAGTCCACACTCCAGTTCTGTGGGTGGCGGTAATGCACCTGAAAGCTGTTTGCCAACCGCCAATAAAATCAAAAGAAGAAGAAGAAGAAGAAGAAGAAGAAGAAGCAGCAGCCCAGGATGGCCGTCCTATGGTGTTGACAGACTGTGAACGACTATGAGTGTCGTTACACCACCAGCGTACAACAGAGTGGCAAAAGTGCATACACACACTGTGTGTAACAGCCGTCACTTTGACCAATAGGAACACTGAGCAATCTGCTGCCATGGAAACTGTAAAGCAACGCAACCACAGTCTTTTTGATATTTCCTCTAGGGACAGCGTAACAAAGGAAGAATGCTGGCGTGCAATAGCAGAGTCACTTTGGCAACCCGGTGAGTGATTAGCATCAAGCTAGCAAAGAATGTTAATTCTTCATAGTAGAGATGGATTGCCCAAACATGAGTACCAGGATGTAGATTTGGGTCTGGGTTCATAGCCTGGGAGGACCTCCAGGACCTTCAGCACCTCCTTAACCTGCCTTCCAGAAAGACCGTTCCATTGGAGCAATGTGGGCAGGAGCTCCCGGTCCTCACTGCAGATAAAACAACAGAGTTAGTGAGATGCAGTTCCACGAATGGCCACTAGATGCTGACAGCAACAACAAAAAAATCAAGTTTAAGAAGTCCAGAGAGGGTTTAAGTGAAATCAGAAGTTCTGGACTGAAAGGTAAGAAAACTAATGCTGCAAATTATTAAAAGGTCCAGCCCAAAAACACAGCCTCACTCTGTCACAAGTCCACCCTCATGATAGTCTGAGTGGGCGGAAGTTCGCTGCATAGATCAGCCTCTCATTGGGTGGAACGAGCCACCCGCTGAAGTCCCGCCCTAACACCTCCGGTTGTGTAGCAGTTTTCAACCGTTTTCAACACGTCCTTTACTAACTTTTGCAGTGTTTGATCTTGTGGGGATGTAGCCATTTTTCTGCCATGGTTCGCGTCCTGTAGGCGATATTTTTGTAGGCGTGTTACACCAAAACCTGTTTCCCCCCGGCAATATTTTTGCAAGCGCACCGTTGTTGTGGCACCACCCAGAATGATTGTGATTGGTTGAAAGAAATACAAGCAGCCGGGGCGTTTTTTTCTCCAATCTCAAAGTGAGAGTCGGCCCAGCCAGACCTTTGTTTTCTTGAGAAAGGTCTGGTGAGCAAGACTACCCTCATAAAGACCATCTTTCACCTTGTATTTGTTTGCTTTCTGTTTACTGATTTTTTTTTTTTTTTTGACTTGATTAAAGATGCTGGACATTCAGTTTATCAACTGGGCTTTTGGGTTCAATCCATTCTGTGTTTCCTGAGCTGCAACACACTTAATAGTTTGAGGGTGCAAAAAATGCAGCATGTGTACGGCCCCAAGAGGCACAAGAGTAGCACCTAGTGCCAGACCTCAATCTCTCCAGGAGGTTAAAGACGCAGCATGTGTACGGACCCTAAGTCTTCTTCTGGGGCCCAAACTATTTCAAAGGTATATAATAATTTTGGTGTCTGAGTAACACTGTAGTTTAGTGTATCTCTGTTAAAATAGTTATAATTGAATGAAAGAGGAAGAAAAACATCAATGTCACAGCTGATTATAAACTTTTAGTGCACATAGAGAACAAGGGTAACATTACTGGAATAAATGGACACAGGTGTGTGTAACAAACATCATCATCAGAATAATTTACCTCCATGTGAGACATTCATTCTGCATACTTCCAACTGTGAGCTTCATCATGTCAGTGCTCTTACACTCCACCAGCTCTGTGACTTTCAGCAACATGAGGTTCCACTCTTGAACACCAGGAGCCTGATACAACACAGCACACACACAGAGCAGTAAAATTAAGACTTTATCCAGCTGCTAATGGGTTAATGTCATTATAGAGCACATAAGAACAAGCAGGCTGTTGATCTCACCAGGTCTGAGATGGTTATATGTAGCCACCTCATATCCTCAGCAACTTTTTGTTCAAAATCAGGACTCCAGCACCTCCTCAGTTTGCTCTGGCTGCTTTGGATTAAATGTTTCAGGTAACTGCGAGTGATGAGCTTGTAGACGTCGTCCATCACTCTCTGAGAGACACAAAGTTGGAGACAGACAGACTGTTTAGTTTTTGTTAAGAAAGACAACAGTATTTAGACACAAATATGTCGGAAAAATGGCTGCAATGAATGCATTTTTAAAAAAAAAAAAAAAAATCAGAGATCATATACAATGTGCTGTATTTTACAAACGTTCCTCTGCTATCAGACAGGCAGGTCTTTCTTATGCATGCAGTGTAGTTGCCTTTTGGGCTCCTTTCATATATCAACAATGCACCCTTGCACAACCATTCACACCTACCAGCTAGGGGAGACTATACAAGACTCAAAAAAAAAAACATAGAATAAAGATTTTTAATGTACCTTTTGTATGTCCTGAAAGCAGGAAAACTCGGAGAAATGATTCTCCACTTCTTCAATCAAAAGGAAGAATTCCTTGTTCTTCGATTTGAAGTATTTCTTCAGGTGGCTCTGTGACAAAACATCAAAGTTAGTTTCATGTTTCTCAACAGGAATATATGGCTCCTTAGAAATGTAAGAAAACAGCGTATTTGTGATTATGTTGAACAGTTACCTCTGTGATGTCAGCTTCGATTTCCATCACAAGTTTCACTGTGGAATCCTCCAGGTTTTCAAGCACTGCCACAGCTTCCTCAAGAAAGGTGCCTTTATTTTGGACGTGCAGCCTGAGAGGAAATATAAATATAATGTAGAAATACTCAACGTCATCATCATCATCATCATAATCATATTTGTTTTTTCTTACAAAACATCAAATCTTTTAAACTACACTGAACAAAAATATAAACGCAGCACTTTTGTTTCTGCTCCCATTTTTCATGAGCTGATCTCAAAGATCTAAAACATTTTCTCTACACACAAAAAACCATTTCCCTCAAATATTGTTCACAAATCTGTCTAAATCTGTGTTAGTGAGCACTTCTCCTTTGCTGAGATAATCCGTCCCACCTCACAGGTGTGGCATATCAAGATGCTGATTAGACAGCATGAATATTGCACAGGTGTGCCTTAGGCTGGCCACAATAAAAGGCCACTCTGAAATGTGCAGTTTTATCACACAGCACAATGCCACAGATGTCGCAAGTTTTGAGGGAGCGTGCAATTGGCTTCCTGACTGCAGGAATGTCCACCAGAGCTGTTGCCTGTGAATTGAATGTTCATTTCTCTACCATAAGCCGTCTCCAAAGGCGTTTCAGACAATTTGGCAGTACATCCAACCGGCCCCACAACCGCAGACCACGTGTAACCACACCAGCCCAGGACCTCCACATCCAGCATGTTCACCTCCAAGACCAGCCACCCAGACAGCTGCTGCAACAATCGGTTTGCATAACCAAAGAATTTCTGCACAAACTGTCAAAAACCGTCTCAGGGAAGCTCATCTGCATGCTCGTCGTCCTCATCGGGGTCTCGACCTGACTGCAGTTCGTCATCGTAACCGACTTGAGTAGGCAACTGCTCACATTCGATGGCGTCTGGCACGTTGGAGAGGTGTTCTCTTCATGGATGAATCCTGGTTTTCACTGTTCAGGGCAGATGGCAGACAGCGTGTGTGGCGTCATGTGGGTGAGCGGTTTGCTGATGTCAACGCTGTGGATCGAGTGGCCCATGGTGGCGATGGGGTTATGGTATGGGCAGGCGTATGTTATTAGGGGTGTAACGATACATCGATCCACATCGATACATTGATTCATTGATTAACGATCCGATTATATCGATGCAAAATGAAAACATCAAGCGCGCCTCCGCTCAAACAACAAACAGAGCTCAGAAATAAAATGGTCAAATCATATTCTAGTTGTTTTTGTGAGCTGATGTAAATGACTGTGCTAGATGGGCATATGATATCGCATCATATCGATCGCAGGCTCCTGAATCGAATCAAATCAAAATCGTATCATGACAGACTTTGTGATATCGGCAAACATCGTCTCGTCATCCAAACAAATCGCTATAATATCGTTTTGTGATGAAGCTGGTGATTTACACCCCTATAAGTTATAGACAACGAACACAGGCACATTTTATTGATGGCGTTTTGAATGCACAGAGATACCGTGACGAGATCCTGAGGCCCATTGTTGTGCCATTCATCCACGACCATCACCTCATGTTGCAGCATGATAATGCACGGCCCCATGTTGCAAGGATCTGTACACAATTCCTGGAAGCTGAAAACAGCCCAGTTCTTGCATGGCCAGCATACTCACCGGACATGTCACCCATTGAGCATGTTTGGGATGCTCTGGATCGGCGTATACGTCAGCGTGTTCCAGTTCCTGCCAATATCCAGCAACTTCGCGCAGCCATTGAAGAGGAGTGGACCAACATTCCACAGGCCACAATCAACAACCTGATCAACTCTATGCGAAGGAGATGTGTTGCACTGCGTGAGTCAAATGGTGGTCACACCAGATACTGACTGGTTTTTTGACCCCCCCAGACCCCCCCCCCCCAATAAAGCAAAACTGCACATTTCAGAGTGGCCTTTTATTGTGGCCAGCCTAAGGCACACCTGTGCAATAATAATGCTATCAGCATCTTGA
This sequence comes from Epinephelus fuscoguttatus, assembly GCF_011397635.1. Classification (NCBI taxonomy): domain Eukaryota; kingdom Metazoa; phylum Chordata; class Actinopteri; order Perciformes; family Serranidae; genus Epinephelus; species Epinephelus fuscoguttatus. Next base: position 5,700,958 of record NC_064765.1, read on the forward strand.
TATGCCACACCTGTGAGGTGGGATGGATTATCTCGGCAAAGGAGAAGTGCTCACTAACACAGATTTAGACAGATTTGTGAACAATATTTGTGAGAAATGGTCTTTTGTGTGTATAGAAAAAGTTTTAGATCTCTGAGTTCAGCTCATGAAAAATGGGAGCAAAAACAAAAGTGCTGCATTTATATTTTTGTTCAGTGTACATACATCCTGTGTAATCATGTACTTTAACTGTATTTCTATCATACATTGGCTGTTTCAACAGTGTGTTTGATTTTACACCTTCTCTTTAAGGAACAGTAAGAAGTTCAAGTTGAACTAAATTCATATCTAGCAAAGAGACAGAAGCGCTCAGTTACTCACTTGAGATTTTTACAGTTGTTCAAAGTCTGGAAGAAGCATTTCATCTCTGGGTTGTCCATTTTTGCCATTTTCCCAAGTCTCTCAGTCTGCGTAGCAGAGTAGCTACAAACCAAAGAAAACGTGCCGTGTTCAACATGCAGAGTCCCGACTTTAGATGGTGATGTTAATGTTTATAAAGTCTGGATGTAAATCTGTTTAGATAATCTCACCTCTTCAGAAACATAAGCAGCGCATGGAAACAAACCTCCTGCACACGGTCAGACAGTTTGGGGCTGATATTTTGTGCTTCTCTGGGCATGGCCTCGATGCACTTAGAGAGAAAAAAAAGAAATGATATTATTATGCAGCAAATAAACAGACCAATAAATAAAGAAAAGTAAAGCAAATAAATATGCAGTGTTTCTATCTGTGCACTACCTACCACAATAGTGTCCAGATGAAGTTCATCATCGGCTTCATTTCCTCTCTGAATCTGCAGGATGATCTCCAGCTGACCTCTGACCTCTGTCTGTGGACCCAAAAAGAGACAAAAGTACATTAGAAAAATACAGGTTGGTCACTATAACATAACATCTTAGTGTTTACTTGGTCAGATGCTGAAATTTGTGGCTTTTGTTTGGTCACAGTCATTGTCATTCATCTGTTTATTGGTTTTATAATGTCCTTCATGTTGAGGTCCAGTAGACACACACCTGTTACCAAGGAACAGTGTCACCACAGAGATATGTTGTGCTCCTGGGAATAAATCTGTTCCCATGACTCCATTACACAAAGGCACATAGTAAATATGTCAAGAAAGGGGTAGAGGACTGAATTAATGTGTAGTATCTGTTCACATGATGAAGGATTTGAATTGTAAGACCAAGTACAAGCAGAAGAGAGTCAGTATTCTTACCTGCACATTCTCAAGCAGTTTGTCCTTTGCCTTTTCGACCCACTCTGTGAGCAGCAAGAGGTCAACTTCTTTTATGGGATCCATTTTCTGAAGGTCGGGGTGACCAAGCAGATCCTGACTAGAAAAGAACCACAAATACCAACGTCAGAAGTGAGCAGCTGCAAGTTTCACCTCTGAATATTATACTGTTCAGAAAGCACGAGTTATTCAGAATACAGTGGGTAGATTGTAAAAATTAGAGTTTGTTTTCATGCATGTTTGGATGAGAAAATTGATTTCACTTTTATACTTGTCTTTTTACAAGCCACAGCCAGCAGGGGATTAACTTAGTTTAGCACAGAGACTGGAAATGGGGGGAAACAGCGAGCCTGACTCTGTCCACTAAAAGCAAAATACGCCCACCTTTGTTACAGTTTGGGTTAGACGGAGCTAGGCTAGCTGTTTTCCCCTGTTTCCAGTCTTTCAGCTAAACTACGCTGGTTGTTTTCTGGCCTAAATATCAGCCCAAAGCTCAAATAATGGGGTCGCGACCAGCAGACAATCATGCTGTCTTCAAAATGTGTTGGATTTACTCATTTAAGTGTTGAAGCTCTGTCAGTCACTTTGGGTATCTGTTTGTGTTTGATGTCCCAGACAAACTGTATTTTGTAGTAATGTCCAATGGCCACAAGATGGCAGTAGCTACATTTAAAGTACCTTATGGGACTCGTGCAAGTCTATGTTTCACAATAAAAGCCTTGTTATAAAATTAGTGGATTCTGTGCTTTAATTTTGAAACAGATACAGGAAGTATTAAGTTCGAATTAACAGCTTAATGCAGAAACAAAGATCAGAAACGAAGGAGGCTTCACAATAAAATATGACCAAATGTACTTATCATGTGGTGTGAATCAGACATAAAAGCTTCTCTCTAACACAAGCCTGCTCCAGTTAAAGTCCTGATACCCTCTGAAGTTGAAGTAAATAAAGATACAGGGGGTAAAATGTAGAGATAGATACCTCAGATATGTTCGGGAGGCCCACTTTATCAGCGCCAAGGAACTCTGGGGGGAGCTGATGTTCTGGAGCAGAGCATCAAGGTGACGAAATGTCTGACGATGGTAGCATCCAATCAGATGTCCTGACAACCCCATTGATTCCAACCGGGGTCCCAGCTTCACGAGCTCTTTGTGCACAGTTTCCTTCACATCTGTCAGGTGCTGGTGAAGGTTCTTGTCCACATCGGCCGGCGGCTCTGGGAAGTGCTTGTTCACAGATTGTTGGATGAGGCGAACAATGTGATACTGCAGTGAATTGGACTCAGGGCACATTGAGCAACAAGATCCATTCTCAGTGTTGCTGCTGGCATCAGGGTCCACACCCAGAAGTTCAGCTAGTTCCTGAAGTGAGAATTGTTCCTCACTTTCCAGGCGTTGTTCCTCCTGTTCACATCCTATGAAAGAGTCAAATGTCAGATTGTTACAGTAGGTTAAAACCCTGTGGGCCCTAGGCCTTTTGGGTTATTTTTACTGCCTTTACTTTTGAGCTCATATCACAGTCATTATAAAGGCTACATACACATGCTATATCTTGGTTTTTTCAGGACAATCTGGGCAATTCAGATTTACCATCATTCCATGACCTTCTATGTGCCTGTATTTTATATTAATTTTTATATCAATGAAAAAAACTAATCTGAGTGACTAAATTCTTACATTTTTACATGTATCTCACCATAGCAAGTTGGAAGTTGACATATTCTGCCATATATGAAGAGGGGAAACTCTCTGGAATCTGGCAATATAAGAACCATGATGCTGGGACATTCTGTCACTTCACAGTTTTCCAAAACATGTGCTTTGTGCCAGGCGGACATGATTGCCAGTATTTTTTCATTATTGCAAGAAATTCCATTGACTCATTCACAAGTCAAAAATGTGTTTTATCTGAAAGAAACATGCAATATTTACATCTAAGATCATAGAAAAATAGTCAACCAAGTGCAGCTAGCTTTTTAGCTAGTTTCCATCTGCAGACCCTGAGGCAGGCAAACGAAGAAATAACAAAAGAGACATATAAACAGACAGACTGAAACGGTACAAGAAAATAGAGTGCATTAAATCCATGGGACGACGCACACACAGCGTCCAAAATGCAAGTGCTCACAGTTGACAGAGAAGCAAACACTTTCAATATACATCCAGTACCATTCTGAAATCCCCAGGTTGTGATCTAATAAAATCAAAAGAAAAAATACTGATATTACATTCCTAAAAGAAATGCTATACATATCAAAATTCTGATTGCCAAGTTGTCTCGGGCAGTCAGCATTTCCCTAATGTGGGACACTGAAAGGTCTGTTTAAAAGTCACCTTAATTCACATAATAAATGCTAATTTTCAAATGTGTCTGTTTACTAAAATAACCTTTAATGTTATTGCTGTTAATGGCAAATCAATCAACAGCAAATAAAATAGATAGGGTTGTAATAGTGCTCCATGTTTTATTCCATAGTAGTCTACACGCCTTTAACCCTGAGTTGTAGCATGGATTTTGGGACATTCCAGGCCCTGCAGCCTCAGCTGTGGGACTCCACCAGCCCCAGCAATCTCTCTGAACTCTGCTATGGCTCCCCTCATTCTGTCTTCCCTCCAGTGGTTGAGCTTTCTTTCCCTTCTTTCTTTCTTTCTTTCCCTCGTTTCATCTCCCTGCCTTACTCACCTTTGCCATTGTGACCTGAAATACATTCCATTTAATTAATCAGTAATGTGATATCCTGTGCTAACTTCTGAATTTAAACATTTATCATGAACATTATTAAAAAAGTCTAAAGTTAGAAACAAAAAACTCCTAAACCATTTTAGCATTTGATACAATAGCAACTCCCAGTTATTAAAAAACGTTTGCTCTTTATTTAAAATATCCTAAATAATGCATTATAACAATAAAATCATGTAGACAGCCATTGCTATTGCTCAGTATATTCAACTACACACAGTTTTGCCTAACAGAAGCACATTTGGAGCTGTCCCGCATTAGGCAAACCATCCTGTCCCACTTTAGGGAGACATGTTTTCTAAAGTTGGACAGTAGGAATTTTGATTGAAATTCTAAATATTAATAATATTTACACCACATTAGGACATTTTGTGATGCATAAACATGTTACAAACACATTCTGATAAACAATTAGCAATATTGTTGTTTTTTTAAGAAATGTATGCCCTTAATATCAACTTTGTCTGAACACTATGTCACTAACCTCTTGGTGGTCTTCACGCAGCGTGCTTCCTGTTTGAGGGCTGCCCCGCCCCAGCAAATGATTGGACATTTCAGATGTCATGTAATTTTGATCATGTGATATCACAGCTTGTGTGAGCCCACAGTTACATTAACTTTCTTTTGCTAGGGGAAGACCTATCCCTGCTTAAGCTTAAGTGTCCCACATTTGGCGAATTCACCCTGCATCTTTTCTTGTTGTTCCGAGGTCTCGATTAATTCACAAAGGTGACGGAGCCTTTGCAGTCAGAGCTCCTCGACTTTGAGAAGATCAGAGCTGCAAACTCAGGCTCATCTTCTGAATCACTTCTGAAAGCCTACTTGTTTAAAACTGCCTTTCAATGATTTGAACTTATTTATTATTGTGTGTTTTTATTGCTTTGTCTTTTATTTGGTTTTGTAAAGCACTTAACTGTGTTTTGAAAGGTGCTATATAAATAGTTTATTATTATTATCATTATTATTATAATATGTTTTTTTCCTCCATATTTCATTTATCTTTGGGATAAATTTGCTATTTGTCCTCATTTAATGATTTCTGGTGTATTAGTTGAGTTTCTGGCAGCCAACTATAGTTTTCCATTCAGCTATGTGAAAGGGGGAATAACAGGTTTGCATTCTGAGGAAGAAGGAGTGAAATCAAATAGGATGGGCCAATAACAGGTTTACACGCAGAGTCCCACACCCACCTGCACAACACCTGCATGAGTTACACACCCTTTTGTGCACAAGAAGAGTGTGTGTACTATGCACGGCACTTCTCAAGGGTAATTGAGGCCACATATTTTTTCAGGAGCACGGGACTCTCTCCATATCTGTAAATTTAAAAACTCTGTGAGACCTGTTTTGTGAATCAAAAGAGGAGTCCAGGTAAAATACTGCTGTAGATTGTATCCAAGTACATTTACTCATTTACTGTACTGAAAGAAACTGACCTCATATTCTGACATATTTGCACTTTACTTGAATATTTCAAGTTTATGCTACTCTATACTTATATTCCACAACAGTTTGGAGGCAGATATTATACTTTTTACTTCACTACATTTATGTGGGAGCTTTAGTTACTTTGCAGATTCAGATTATTTATACAAAATGTAAATCAACTTGTAACTTCTGATATATTATGATACATGTAGCTACTCAGCAGTTTATAAAGTAATTAAAATGATCTCTATCTTAACCAGCTGCAACATTAAAGTAAAAAACACACCATTGTTTTTGCACTTTGTAACTTCTGGGGTTCTATATTTACATTTCACAAACACACACCCAGGAAAATAGTATTGAAAATGATGTTTGAACAACTGAGCCTCATCTCAAGCTGCACTGAAATATAAAGCCACAGTAACAAGACAGATGGTATCAGATAACAACGACACTGTAAATGAAAAGAAGCCACTCATTCATGTAAACTAAGCAAACAAAGCAAACCCACAGTCATAAAAGAGTCTTACCATCTACGGTGCAGTTGTTGTTGTTGCTATTCTCACGCTCCGTTAAAGCTCTCCTGCTGTTGCTCCTCTGAGATTTGCTCTTAAATGATCTGAATCTCTTCATTTTGAACTCTTTTTAAAGATTCAGTGGCTGAATCAGTGACTTTGAAGTGATGCACGTTGCTGCTCAGGGCTTTGTAAACTGAATCAGCAGCTCTAAGATCCCATCTCTTATACTGTAGAGGCAAATAAAGGGGTTTCCCTACGACCTCATCCACACTTTCGTTTTCCTTCAGAGCTGGTTACAGCCGCCAGGGCACACTGCCTGCGAAGCGCAGCGCACCGAAATTCTCGCGCGCGCCGGAGCACCTCCGTATCTCCGTACGCAGCAGACGCGCCGGCCGACAAGCGATTCTGCTCCCAGCTACGGCGTACATTTTAGGACGTCCTCAGGTGTCAGGCTTCAGCGTCAGACCTTAGATGAAAAGGCATAAGGTCTCAGGAAAACTTCTGTCAGACGTCACACTAAACAGCCTCAGACAAAAAAGCCATCAGAAAAAAAGTTGTCAGAAAAAAAGTCGTCAGATCAAACTGCCTCAGAAAAATCAGTCTCATATAACAACGGACTGTATGTATATATACATACACACACACACACACACACATATATATATATATATATATATATATATATATATATATAGTGCATGCAAAATAAATAAATAAATAAATAAATAAATAAAAATTAAAAAATAATCTTAGTACCAACTGAGCATGGTTTAAACACCACAGTCTACCTGAGTATTGTTGCTGAGCGTGTCCATCCCTTTATGACCACAGTGTACCCATCTTCTGATGGCTACTTCCAGCAGGATAACGCACCATGTCACAAAGCTCACATCATCTCAAACATGACAATGAGTTCACTGTACTCCAATGGCCTCCACAGTCACCAGATCTCAGTCCAATAGAGCACCTTTGGGATGTGCTGGAACGGGAGATTCTCATCATGGATGTGCAGCCGACAAATCTGCAGCAACTGTGTGACGTCATCATGTCAATGTGGACCAACATCTCTGAGGAATGTTTCCAGCACCTTGTTGAATCTGGGACACCAAGAATTAAAAAGGAGGGCCAACCAGGTACTAGCAAGGTGTACCTAATAAAGTGGCCGGTGAATGTATCTATCGTGATTGATTAATGGCTCTAAAGGTTATCAGTAAAAACATGAAATTTTGATTTTGGGCTGAATGCTCCCTTTTTTTTTTAACATGATCTTGGTTTGTGACCTCTCAAAATAAAGTGTCCTTAAAAATTATTTGTACTAGTCCATACCCATTGAGTGCACAGTTGCCCACGTACAGTTTCACATCAATTTCAATTCAATTTTATTTATAAAGCTCAATATCACAAATCACAATTTGCCTCACAGGTCTTTACAGCATACGACATCCCTCTGTCCTTATGACCCTCACAGCGGATAAGGAAAAACTCCCCAAAAAAAACCTTTAACGGGGAAAAAAACCCCTGTAGAAACCTCAGGAAGAGCAACTGAGGAGGGATCCCTCTTCCAGGACGGACAGATGTGCAATAGATGTCGTACAGATCAGCATAATAAATTAACAGTAATCCGTATGACACAATGAGACAGACAGAGAGAGAGAGAGAGAGAGAGAGAGAGAGAGAGAGATGCAGGTAATGACAGTAGCTTACAACAACATTAATGAAAGTAATAATATTATAATTAATAATAATATATTAATATCTGATAGTATACATGTGTGACAATAATCATATGTGTATAATAACAGTAGAAGTATGACTAATGACTAATGATGGCAGCAGCAGCAGCAGGAGGCATCTGGCAGGACCACGGCAGCACAAAAAAAAACACGTCACGCTGTCCAGGCACCGCTGCGATATGAGTTAACCTGAGAGACAGTGGAGCACAAAGGCTCCGGAGAAGAAGCCGAGTTAGTGACATCCAGAAGCAAGATGCAGTAATAGGATACAAGAGAGAGAGAGAGAGAGCGGCAGACTAGGCCTAAGTCAGCCTAACTAGGGGCTGGTACAGGGCAAGCCTGAGCCAGCCCTAACTATAAGCTTTATCAAAGAGGAAAGTCTTAAGTCTAGTCTTAAATGTGGAGACGGTGTCTGCCTCCCGGACCGTAACAGGAAGATGATTCCACAGGAGAGGAGCCTGATAGCTGAAGGCTCTGGCTCCTGATCTACTTTTGGAGACTTTAGGGACCACGAGTAACCCTGCGTTCTCAGAGCGCAGTGTTCTGGTGGGATGATAAGGCACTATGAGCTCTCTAAGATATGACGGAGCTTGACCATTTAGAGCTTTATAAGTTAACAGTAGGAGTTTAAATTCAATTCTGGATTTTACAGGGAGCCAGTGCAGAGAAGCTAAAACAGGAGAAATATGATCTCGTTTCTTAGTTCCTGTTAGTACACGTGCTGCTGCATTCTGAATTAGCTGGAGAGTTTTTAAGGACTTACTAGAGCTACCTGATAATAGAGAGTTACAGTAATCCATCCTTGAGGTAACAAAAGCGTGGACCAATTTTTCTGCATCTTTTCGGGTCAGGATAGGCCTAATTTTCGCAATATTATGCAGATGAAAAAATGCAGTCTGTGAGCTTTGTTTTAAATGAGAATTAAAAGACAAATCTTGATCAAATGTTACTCCGAGGTTTCTTATGGTAGTACTAGAGGCCAGAGCAATGCCATCTAGAGAAACTATGTCATCAGATAAAGAGTCTCTGAGTTGTTTGGGGCCAAGAACAGTAACTTCAGTTTTGTCTGACAACAACATCAAAGTGGGATAAGGAAAGGAAGGGGAACAATGGATCCAGTACTATGTCTAGAAACAGAGGTGAGGAAGGCACAAGTCAGTAAGAAGGTGGTGGTAGCAGTATTTTTTGATGTTGAAAAAGCATATGATTTATTGTGGGAAGAAGGTTTATTGATTCAAATGAAAAGTTTAGGTATAACAGGTAAAATGTTCAGATGGGTGAAGGAATTTTTGTATGAACGTTCTATAGAGGTGAGGGTGGGGAAAACATTTTCAGCAAAGTATGGTGTGGATAATGGAACACCGCAAGGAAGTGTCATAAGTCCCTTGTTATTTTCAGTAATGATTGATGATGTTTATGAAGATATTGGCCAAAGTATAGGGAGATCTCTGTTTGCTGATGATGGAGCATTATGGAAAAGAGGAAGAAATGTGAAATATGTAGTCAAACAGTTGCAGGAATCAATTAAAAGAGTGGAGCAGTGGTCATTGAATGGGGATTTAAATGTTCTGTTGAGAAAACAAATACTCTTTTCTTTGCAAGGAAGGAAACTGAACCAGAAGTCAAACTATATTTGTATGGCAAGGAGCTCCTTATCCCATTGCCATGAATACTCCTTTTTCAATGCTTTACAGACAGGGGCACCTAGAACCATCGCTTCACACTTCTGTACATTTAACTTGTAGCCTGAGGCTGAACTGTAAGCATTAATAGTTTGCATTAATGCCAGTAATGATTTTTCTAAGTTTGTTATATATAAAACCACATCGTCAGCATATAAAGCCAATTTGTGACACTCCTCTGCTATGTTCACACCTTCAGTTTCTTTATTCATTCTGATAAATGCTGCCAGAGGTTCGATACAGATTGCTAAAATTAGAGGAGACAGTGGGTCCCCTTGTTTTGTTCCTCGTTTTAATTCAAATCTATCTGACAAGGTGCCGTTTACCCAGACCTGTGCTTTTGATATTTTATACATTGTTTGTAGCCATTTGATAAAGGTGTCATGAAAGCCAAATTTGGCACACATTTCTAAAATAAAAGGCCATGACACCCTATCAAAGGCTTTTTCGGCATCCAAATAAGTGTTTGAATGTTCGTTTTCTGTGAATAATCTATTATGTTCAGAGTTCGTCGTACATTATCAAATAAATATCTATCTGGAATAAAACCTGTTTGATCTGGGTCTATAATGTTCGAAACAATCTTTGCCAGTCTATCTGCCAGAGTACTGCTTAGCAATTCTTGGTCTACGTTCAATAAGGTTATTGGTCTATAAGATCCACAGTCAGAGGGATCTTTTCCCTCTTTGTGTATTACTGCAATTATAGAGCTGCACCAAGTGTTTGCCCATTGGCCGTGATCCAACACCCAGTTAAATGTTCTCTCTAAGATTGGCAGTAGTTCTTTCTCAAATTCTCTGTAAAATTCACCTGTAAATCCATCGCTCCCTGGACATTTACCCTTTTTAAATTTCTTTATTGCTACCTTAATCTCATCTAATGTAACTGGTATAGTTAGGTTTGCATTTTGTTCATCTGTTATTTGTGGTAGTCTTATTCCAGATATTCTCTAATTTTATTTTGAGCAAGTAGATTGTCCTCAGGATTGTACAATTTTTTTGTAATATTTTACAAATTCTTGTGCTATCTCTTGTTTGCCTTTTACATTTATATTCCTGGTTTGATCTTTAATAGTTACAGTGTTTGATTTTATCTGTTGTTTTTTTTTTCCAGTTTCTATGCCAAATTGTTCATTGCTCTTGCTCCACTATCAAAGTATTGTTGTTTAGTAAATATCAAAGATTTCTCTACCTTTTAGTTAATAATTGATCAAGTTTTTTTCTTAGTTCATTCAAAAGATTCAAAATAGCACAATTTCCTTTCGCCTTATGTTCCAATTCCAATATCCTTATTGATTGTTCTATTTCTTTAAATTTTTCCCCTCTCTTTCTTGTATGAAGCAAAAGATATGATATCCCCCCTCAGCACTGCCTTTGCTCCCTCCCACAATGTAACCAGTTCAGTGTCCTCTGTATCGTTAATTTCTAGATAATTTTTAAAAGTTGATCTTATTTTAGTCTTAAAATCTTCCATTTGTAACAAAGAGTTATTCAGTCTCCAGAGAGTATGACCCAGTTCCAGGTCGAGATTTAATTTCATGGTTATCATAGCATGATAAGACAATGTGATGGTATTTATGTTAGATTCTACAACCCTCTATACATGATTTTTAAACATAAAAAATAGTCCAGTCTTGAGTATTTACTAGAGGATTTTGAGAAAAAAAGTATAATCTCTTTCTTTTGGGTGGAAAGTTCTCCACACATCTATCAGCCCTATTTCTTTATCTGCTCCTCTCATTATTTTAGCAGTTTGTGTGTCCATACTTGGGTCCAAAATTAGATTTAGATCACCTGCAGTGATTGTTATCCCTTGGCTTTCTGATACTATTGTCTCAACAACTTTTTTAATTAGGTCTGGACCTTCTTCAGGTGGATTGTAGACGCTCATAAATGAGACCAATACCACATCGATCTTTCCAACTATCATTCTGTATCTACCTTCTTTGTCTGTTAACATCCTTTCCAGCGTAAAAGGTATTTGAGGCATAATTAAAATAACAACTCCTCTTTTTGAAGATTTATATGATGAATAATAAACTTGGGCCTTTGTCAGTTTTTTAAGTTTTTCATGTTCTGCAGGAAAATAATATCTCCCGCTTCTTTTTTAAGTTGTTGAAGTAATTTCTTGCGTTTTATCGGAATATATATTTTATTTATTTGCCCCAAGTGAGAAAGCAATAACAGCTTCCCAAAAACAAGTTGCATTGTACGTCGCTGTGAGCCCCCCTCTCAATCTATTTATACCATCTTAAGGCGGCCAGTTAGTCAAATATCTTCCTTTAAGTGTTATTTTCCCTCTCCCTTATTTAGAGTGCCTTTTCTCTTTTGCTTATTTCTTTTATAAGTTACTTGTAATATCATTAAATAAATAAATAAATAAATAAATAAATAAATTTTATTTATAATGCCCTTTTCATCAAAAGATCACAAAGTGCTACAGGTTAAAAACAAAGAACAATAACAAATAATAATAATAATAAAAAAGGGAATGGAAGGGAATAAAAACAAGATGAGCAGTTATTTAAAAGGTTTAAAAAACAAAAACATCTAAGGGGGACCAAAAGCTTTGCTAAAAAGAAATGTCTTAAGACCTTTTTTAAAACAGTCAGTGGATTGTGGTGCCCTCAAGGTGTCAGGGAGGGCATTCCACAGACATAGGGCAGCAGCACAGAAGGCCCTAACTACCATGGTCCTGAGTCTGGTTCTGGGTATGTGGAGGAGGTTTGAGTGAGTGGAGCGGAGGGAGCGTGTTGTGTTTTGTGGGTTGAGAAGTTCTTTGAGGTGGGGGGGAGGGCATGTCCATGGATACATTGGTGTGTGAGGAGGGAAACCCAATCCTGGTGGAGACAGGAAGCCAGTGGAGTGAGTAGAGGATGGGGGTGATGTGCTCATGTTTCCGCACTCTCATCAGGATCCTAGCTGCAGAGTTTTGGATGTACTGAAGCCTCTGCAGGCTCTTGCTAGGAATCCTGATGAGAAGTCTGTTACAGTAATCCAGTCTGGAGGAGACAAAGGCATGAACCAGCTTGTCGGCGTCTGAGAGGGAGAGAATGGGGCGGAGTTTGGCAATGTTATGGAGGTGGTAGAAGGAGGTCTTGCAAAGGTGGTTGATATGGGATTCAACTGGGGGTTGATATGGGGGTCCATTTTTACACCAAGATTTGTGACTGTTCATGGTTGGGACAGCCTTTGGTACAGGAGCCAAATATGTTATTAGGAGGTTTGTTTTAATTGTGTAATTCACTGTGTCGGCATTGGGGGGCACTGTACTGTCACCTGGTGAGTTCAGGTATTTAGGATGGGACCTCACTATGGTCATCAGGTGTTTGGCCCGGAAGGGCAAATGGTTTTTGACTGCAATAGCGCGGACCGCTACAGTTTTGTTTGTTTGTTTTGTACTGAATGTTAATATGTATTTAACGGATGGACTTTGCCATGAATGCTTGGAATAAATGTTACGGTGACGCAACGCAAGAATCTTCATGGACTCTGATTCAGCATTTGGAAAACAAAGGCAGTGTAGCGTGTCCAGCAACAGGCGCGTCAACCCTGGTCAAATACCTCAGTAGCTGGTAATAGACTTAGCACCTTTAACATTTGGAATTAGTCAGAGCATATTAAAAGTAAAACAATAAATAACAAAAATAAATAAATAAATAAATAAAGGGAGAAGGAAGTTAAACAATTTCCTTTCGGTTCTAGACCTGATTTCTCCATAAATATTTAAACACAATTATGTGCCTTTGTCTTTTAAGAATTCATACTTCTCTATGGGCGTTAGATCAAAATAAATTAATAGGCTGTATTGATCAAAAGAAGAAACAAAACTGCAGTCAAGTCAATATCATTAACATATTACGAAAATCTTCAGGTGATGAGTGCTGGAAACAGCTAACGAATTTTTTAAGATCAACTACATTAATGAATAGAATATAAAGCTGGGTTATTTGATGATAAGTGAATTTTGTTTCTTTTGTTTGTTTTGTTTGACATACATAAATATGAATACATTAGAGATCATTTAGATACATAGTCCACACTCCAGTTCAGTGGGTGGCGGTAATGCCCCTGAAAGCTGTTTGCCAACCGCCAATAAAATCAAAAGAAAAAGAAGAAAAAGAAGAAGAAGAAGAAGAAGAAGAAGAAGAAGCCCAATATGGCCGTCCTATGGTGCTGACAGACTGTGAACGACTATGAGTGTCGTTACACCACAGATGTACAACAGAGTGGTAAAAGTGCATATCCACTCTGTGCGTAACAGCCATCACTTTGACCAGTAGGAACACTGAGCAATCTGCTGCCATGGAAACTGTAAAGCAACGCAACCGCAGTCTTTTTGATATTTCCAGTGTAACATACAAAGGAAGAATGCTGGTGTGCAATAGCAGAGCCACTTTGGCAACCCGGTGAGTTCAGCCATTAGCATCAAGCTAGCAAAGAATGTTAATTCTTCATAGTGGAGACGGATTGCCCAAACGGTCTGGATTCATAGCCTCGGAGAACATCCAGGACCTTCAGCACCTCCTTAACCTGCCTTCCACAAAGACCGTTCCAGCGGAGCAATGTGGGCAGGAGCTCCCGGTCCTCACTGCAGATAAAACAACAGAGTTAGTGAGATGCAGTTCCACGAATGGCCACTAGATGCTGACAGCAACAAAAAAAAAAAAAATCAAGTTTAACAAGTCCAGAGAGGGTTTAAGTGAAATCAGAAGTTCTGGACTGAAAGGTAAGAAAACTAATGCTGCAAATTATTAAAAGGTCCAGCCCAAAAACACAGCCTCACTCTGTCACAAGTCCACCCTCACAAAGACCATCTTTCACCTTGTATTTGTTTGCTGTCTATTTACTATTTTACGATTTTTTGGACTTGATTAAAGATGCTGGACATTCAGTTTACCACTTGGGCTTTTGGGTTCAATCCATTCTGTGTTTCCTCAGCTGCAACACATTTAATGGTTTGAGAGTGCAAAAATGCAGCATGTGTACGGCCCCAAGAGTAGGCTGACCGAACGTCCTCCTTTGCCGGGACATGTCCACTTTTCACGTCCTGTCCGGGGTGTCCGGGCGGTGTTTATAAATTGATGATAATGTCCGATTTTCCTTGTGTGTGTGTGTGTGTGTTAGAGTGCGGCACGGGCTGCATATTTCTGTCTGAACCCGACAGTTATTCTGTTTTGTTATGTCCGAAACCGAACCGAGCCCGACATTATTTAATGACCAAAGCACTGAGTTTGTGTCACACAGTTGTTATGGTTACAGGCTATTTAACAGGCCGGGCGTGCGCCGTGGGTGCTCTGCAAAGAGGGAGACCTCTGTGTTTGAGACGGGAGCGGGCGGCGGGAGGTCTGAGGCTTCCAGCGAGAGGAGAGGGAGAAATATAACAAAATAAGATAAAGTAGGAAAAACCTGTCTCCTTCTTTTATTTCATTTTCAGCGTTTAATCAAGGCGGAGGCGGGCGGCGGAAGGCTTTTAGCGAGGGGAGAGGTAGAAACAAACAGCCAGTGTGTGTGTGTGTGTTCTGTTCAGGTGTTGTCACGTAAATAACAGTCCCAAAGCAATAAACAGGACAGACAATAGGATTTTAATTATTTTTACACTACATTTTCACTGAAAGCTGACCGAATCCAACCCGAGCCCGAATACAATTTATACATTTTTGACTGAACCCGGCCCGACCCGTCGGGGATGCCTACCATCGGGACCCGTCGGGCTCAGATCGGGTAGCCACACTCTAGTGTGTGTATGTGTCCCCTATCTATAGGGGCCTATCTGAATTTCTGTCTTTGAGAGATATTATTTTGTAATATAACTGAATTTTCTATCCATACATATAAACTTTAAATATATTAAAATTATAAAGCATCTTTGAGTAAACTGCGAGTATCATTTAAGTAGGCTATGTCGTGTCCTCTTTTTTGGAAATCAAAATATGGTCACCCTACCCAAGAGGCACAAGAGTAGCACCTAGTGCCAGACCTCGCACTCTCCAGGAGGTTAAAGACGCAGCATGTGTACGGACCCTAAACTTTCTTCTCCTGGGGCCCAAACTATTTCAAAAGTTATAAATCTGGTGTCTGAGTAACACTGTAGTTTAGTGTATCTCTGTTAAAATAGTTATAATTGAATGAAAGAGGAAGAAAAACATCAATGTCACAGCTGATTATAAACTTTTAGTGCACATAGAGAACAAGGGTAACATTACTGGAATAAATGGACACAGGTGTGTGTAACAAACATCATCATCAGAATAATTTACCTGCATGTGGGACATTCTTTCTGCATACTTCCAACTGTGAGCTTCATCATGTCAGTGCTCTTACACTCCACCAGCTCTGTGACTTTCAGCAACATGAGGTTCCACTCGTGAACATCAGGAGCCTGATACAACACAGCACACACACAGAGCAGTAAAATTAAGACTTTATCCAGCTGCTAATGGGTTAATGTCATTATAGAGCACATAAGAACAAGCAGGCTGTTGATCTCACCAGGTCTGAGATGGTTATATGTAGCCACCTCATATCCTCAGCAACTTTTTGTCCAAAATCAGCACTCCAGCACCTCCTCAGTTTGCTCTGGCTGCTTTGGATTAAATGTTTCAGGTAACTGCGAGTGATGAGCTTGTAGACGTCGTCCATCACTCTCTGAGAGACACAAAGTTGGAGACAGACACTGTTTAGTTTTTGTTAAGAAAGACAACAGTATTTAGACACAAAGATGTCGGAAAAATGGCTGCAATCAATGCATTTTTTTTTAAATTCAAATATCACATACAACGTGCTGTATTTTACAAATGTTCCTCTGCTATCAGACAGGCAGGTCTTTCTTATGCATGGAGTGTAGTTGCCTTTTGGGCTCCATATATCAACAATGCACCCTTGCAAACCATTCACACCTACCAGCTAGGGGAGACTATACAAGACTCAAAATGGCAAAAAAAAAATTAAAAATAGAATAAAGATTTTTAATGTACCTTTTGTATGTCCTGAAAGCAGGAAAACTCGGAGAAATGATTCTTCACTTCTTCAATCAAGAGGAAGAATTCCTTGTTCTCCGATTTGAAGTATTTCTTCAGGTGGCTCTGTGACAAAACATCAAAGTTAGTTTCATGTTTCTCAACAGAAATATATGGCTCCTTAGAAATGTAAGAAAACAGCGTATTTGTGATTATGTTGAACAGTTACCTCTGTGATGTCAGCTACGATTTCCATCACAAGTTTCACTGTGGAATCCTCCAGGTTTTCAAGCACTGCCACAGCTTCCTCAAGAAAGGTGCCTTTATTTTGGACGTGCAGCCTGAGAGGAAATATAAATATAATGTAGAAATACTCAACGTTTATCATCATCATCATCGTTTGATGATACACCTTGTCTTTAAGGAACAGTAACAAGTTTAAGTTGAACTAAATTCATATCTAGCAAAGAGACAGAAGTGCTCAGTTACCCACTTGAGATTTTTACAGTTGTTCAAAGTCTGGAAGAAGCATTTCATCTCTGGGTTGTCCATTTTTGCCATTTTCCCAAGTCTCTCAGTCTGCGTAGCAGAGTAGCTACAAACCAAAGAAAACGTGTCGTGTTCAACATGCAGAGTTCCGACTTTAGATGGTGATGTTAATGTTCATAAAGTCTGGATGTAAATCTGTTTAGATAATCTCACCTCTTCAGAAACATAAGCAGCGCATGGAAACAAACCTCCTGCACACGGTCAGACAGTTTGGAGCTAAAGTTTTGTGCTTCTCTGGGCATGGCCTCGATGCACTTAGAGAAAAAAAAGAAATAATATTATTATGCAGCAAATAAATAGACCAATAAATAAAGAAAAGTAAAGCAAATAAATATGCAGTGTTTCTTTAACATATGCACACAGACACAAACACAAATCCTTCCTCATGGCTTCCTCTCACAGTAACAACAGACACTCCTTTAACTTCTGCTGCACTACGTACCCAAATAGTGTCCAGATGAAGTTTGTCATCGGCTTCGTTTCCTCTCTTAATCTGCAGGATTTTCTCCAGCTGACCTCTGACCTCTGTCTGTGGACCCAAAAAGAGACAAAAATACATTAGAAAAATACAGGTTGGTCACGATAGCATAACATCTTAGTGTTTACTTGGTTAGATGCTGAAATTTGTGGCTTTTGTTTGGTCACAGTCATTGTCATTTATCTGTTTATTGGTTTTATAATGTCCTTCATGTTGAGGTCCAGTAGACACACACCTGTTACCAAGGAACAGTGTCACCACAGTGACTCCCATGACTCCATTACACAAAGGCACATAGTAAATATGTCAAGAAAGGGGTAGAGGACTGAATTAATGTGTAGTATCTGTTCACATGATGAAGGATTTGAATTGTGTGACCAAGTACAAGCAGAAGAGAGTCAGTATTCTTACCTGCACATTCTCAAGCAGTTTGTCCTTTGCCTTTTCGACCCACTCTGTGAGCAGCACGAGGTCAACTTCTTTTATGGGATCCATTTTCTGAAGGTCGGGGTGACCAAGCAGATCCTGACTAGAAAAGAACCACAAATACCAACATCAGAAGTGAGCAGCTACAAGTTTCACCTCTGAATATTATACTGTTCAGAAAGCACGAGTTATTCAGAATACAGTGGGTAGATTGTAAAAATTTGAGTTTGTTTTCATGCATGTTTGGGTGAGAAAATTGATTTCACTTTTATACTTGTCTTTTTACAAGCCACAGCCAGCAGGGGATTAACTTAGTTTAGCACAGAGACTGGAAATGGGGGGAAACAGCGAGCCTGACTCTGTCCACTAAAAGCAAAATACGCCCACCTTTGTTACAGTTTGGGTTAGATGGAGCTAGGCTAGCTGTTTTCCCCTGTTTCCAGTCTTTCAGCTAAACTACGCTGGCTGTTTTCTGGCGATAGACAAGAGAGTGATATCAGTCTTCTCATTTAAGGAAGTGAAGCATTCTCCAAAATGTCAAATTATTCATTATGCACGAAACAAGTTTTTGTAAATAAGTACTGTATTTTTCTCAAATAACAGCTGGTATTCGAATAAAAGCCTAAATATCAGCCCAAAGCTCAAATAATGGGGTCGCGACCAGCAGACAATCATGCTGTCTTCAAAATTTGTTGGATTTACTCATTTAAGTGTTGAAGCTCTATGTCAGTCACTTTGGGTATCTGTTTGTGTTTAATGTCCGAGACAAACTGTATTCTGTAGTAATGTCCAATGGCCACAAGATGGCAGTAGCTACATTTAAAGTACCTTATGGGACTCGTGCAAGTCTTTAAATTTTTGACTATGTCTTCCTGCAAATGTTTCACAATAACATTGTTATAAAATGAGTGGATTCTGTCATTTAATTTTCCGCCCGCGCCCAAATCAGCTCGCCTGTAAACTGAAAGCAGCTTGGTTGTGGAGAGTCAGGTGCAGCAGAGAGCAGAGGGTGTGTACGTGTGCAGCTCAGCAGCGCCGTTACAATGGACTGCAAAAAGAGGAAAGGTGGAGCTGAATGGGAGAGAGATTAAAAAAAAGGCCATTGAGGAGGAGGCAGCCAAATGTCATAAACGTACAGATATGTTCAGAGCCCCCAGCCCCCAGCAGCACCGTGACGTCATCAAATGATGCCGCTGCAACAAGTAAGTTAAGATAGAAAAGTAAGAAAACTGGTTGTTCTCAACATGAGGTCCGGGGAGGATGGGGACCGACCCGAGGCCAGATAAATGATTGATGATAAGCTATAAGGGTCCATCTGGTTCCGTTTTGTACAGAGCAGCGCAGGCTGAAACAGTTTGGGGACCCCTCTTGAGGACAGGCTCTTCTTACCTGTCTAAGTTCAGAAGTTTTCAATATCTATCTAATGTTACTGAAATAAGATCAGATAAGTTGAAGTTGCAGCTGACTTATATTTTTACGTGTTTTACTGTTGCATTGAATATGGGTGTTGCCATATTGATTATGACAAGCTGACATAAAAAAAAAAGATTTGCTGACAAAATAATACAGTCATGCTGTTTAGCTCAGTATAATACCCATTCAGATAGGAGTCCTGGTTTACTGAGGGGCACATTTGGTGAGGGAAGGATGAGGAGGAGTATGAGTAGGTGTAAGTAACCCGCAATGTGCGGAGGTTGTCAGATGGGGGCGCTGTAACTTGTGTGAATAATACCTGGGCGAAGTGCTCGGAAGCTTTATGTACCTCCCTGCCTCTCTTCCTCTTTGGGCTCCTCGCAGTATCGGCGGTCCTCCAGAAAAGCTGTGAGTTCACATTTATTTGTGCCTTTGTTGAAATATGTCTGTTGTTGTTTATTGTTTGTTAAATCTCCTGATTAACTGGTGTTTCATTTTGTGTCGGCTAGCAATAGTGCCCGAAATGGCAGACTGACAGGAGGAAAGAGGATGCTCGATAAGGTTTGCACCCTTGGTGAGCAGAGCGAGGTGCGTTCATGATTTTAACTCTTGATAAATGTATGATTAAAATAAGTGAATAATGGTTGTAAGTGACTGATTTGTTTAGCTGCTATGTGGAGCAGTTTTTATATTGTGTGTTGATTCATGATGAACAGGGTTTAATTGACTGTGTTCGTTTCTTTTTAGTTTCATGGTGTAAATGGTGAGGACGGAAAATAAAAATCCACTGTTGCACCCGTAAAGGAGACTCTCTGCGTGTTTCATAAAGCCGAGGGCAGCTACAGTAGGGTTGCTATTAAAGTTGTGTGACTGTCAGTCTGGAATAATGAGCTTTGGTGATTACTTAGCCCATATGTGTGCACGTGTGTGAGCATGTAATGTGTGGTTTTGGTGGCCTGGGTGGATGTATGACTCCCAGCCTGAATTTTTGTCCCAGTCCGGCCCTGGGGCTGCCCATGACGGGCATGACTCCAAGCGGTTGGGGGATTCAGTGCCTTGCTCACGGGCACCCCGGCAGTGCCCAGGAAGTGAACTGGCACCTCTCCAGCTACCAGTCCATGCTCCATATTTTGGTCCGGACGGGGACTTGAACAGGCGACCCTCCAGTTCCCAACCCAAGTCCCTATGGACTGAGCTACTGCCGCCCCTGAGCTATATGTTAAAGGAGCTATATGTAAGAAATCTAAAGCTAATAGTCGTAAAATCCTCCTAATATGTCACAGAGATTAAGGAATAATGTTAATGTAACATACTGATCTCACCGACAACAATAGTACAGCCAGAATATTAGCATTTTAAAAAAAATTTACGGTCTGCAAATCATGTTTATGTTTTGAATTTGTGTTTTGGACTGTTGCGCCACCCACCGCCGTCTACCAGTCACTAGGGCTGTACCCAAATATTCAGATATTCGAATATTCGTTTCTGTGGGTAGGTATTCGTTACGAAAATTTGGTATTCGATATTCTTTGAATCCTATCGGCTCAACGGAACGGATAGGACTCCGCGACTCGCGGCAGTATTTTGAACTTGAGTGCAGTAACCGTTTTGGCCACAGTCTTACAGCGCCTTTAAGTTCAAATTAACAGCTTAATGCAGAAACAAAGATCAGAAACGAAGGAGGCTTCACACTAAAATATGACCAAATGTACTTATCATGTGGTGTGAATCAGACATAAAAGCTTCTCTCTAACACAAGCCTGCTCCAGTTAAAGTCCTGATACCCTCTGAAGTTGAAGTAAATAAAGATACAGAGGGTAAAATGTAGAGATAGATACCTCAGATATGTTCGGGAGACCCACTTTATCAGCGCCAAGGAACTCTGGTGGGAGCTGATGTTCTGGAGCAGAGCATCAAGGTGACAAAATGTCTGACGATGGTAGCATCCAATCAGATGTCCCGACAACCCCATTGATTCCAACAGGGGTCCCAGCTTCACGAGCTCTTTGTGCACAGTTTCCTTCACATCTGTCAGGTGCTGGTGAAGGTTCTTGTCCACATCGGCCGGCGGCTTTGGGAAGTGCTTGTTCACAGATTGTTGTATGAGGCGAACAATGTGATCCTGCAGTGAATTGGACTCAGGGCACATTGAGCAACAAGATCCATTCTCAGTGTTGCTGCTGGCATCAGGGTCCACACCCAGAAGTTCAGCTAGTTCCTGAAGTGAGAATTGTTCCTCACTTTCCAGGCGTTGTTCCTCCTGTTCACATCCTATGAAAGAGTCAAATGTCAGATTGTTACAGTAGGTTAATGGGGTCGTGGTTGTGCTCCCGCCTATCCCAGCTGACACTGGGTGAGAAGCAGGGTTCACCCTGGACAGGTCACCAGACTATCACAGGGCTGACTCATAGAGACAGACAACCATTCACACTCACATTCACACCTACGGACAATTTAGAGTCACCAATTAACCTGCATGTCTTTGGACTGTGGGAGAAAACCCACGTTGACACGGTGAGAACATGCGGGTTCCACACAGGGGGTTTGAACCCTCTTGCTGTGAGGCAACAATGCTAACCGCTGCACCACCATGCCACTAATAAATATCACTATAAAATTATAAAATATACATGTATGTCACATTTCTGCTGACTCACTCCTTACAAGTGTTAAACCCAGAGGTGGAGTGTGATGTAAATGTGAGGTACTTGTTCTTTAGTATTTTAAATCTCATGCCACTTTCTACCTCTGCTCCACCAGAGGGAGGTATTGTACTTTTTAATTCACTACAACTATTTGAAAGCCTTAGTTACTAGTTGCTTTACAGCTTTAGGATTTTACCCAAAACATATGCAGAGCTCATTAAGAAGAAGTAGAAATAAAAGTCTCAATTATCAAATTAATGCACAGGTAATTTTGGAAAAAAAAAAAAATCATAAATACACAAAATATTTTTAATCTATTAAATAAATTACCTTGTTTTTGATTTTGATTTTTTCCCCCCAATTTATTATTTTCTGTTTACATGTATCTCAGTTTTTATTAAAGAGGGGGTGTGCCTTGATGGTGTCACTTAACAGCCATTGGCTGTCTTGACTATTCAGGCATTTGCAAACAAAAATAAATAAGTAGGGAATGAAATAAACACAGAAATCAATGTAAACATAAATGGGAAATAATTAAATATGAAAACATATGAATACAAAATAAGTAATTTGTTAAATAAATAAATGGATGAATAATACTTAATAATAGAAAATATTAAAGTTAAGTTTCTAAATTATATTAAAACATTATATAAAGCCCCCAAGGCTCAAACTGCCACAAATGGTGTGTTATCTAGACCTTTCGACCTTAAGAGAGGCACAAGACAGGGATGTCCACTATCCCCCCTGCTGTTTGCTATAGCTATCGAACCGCTCGCGGTGGCCATTCGCTCAAACCCTAAAATTAGAGGAATTCGAATAGGAGAGATAGAATGCAAACTGTCACTTTAGGCAGGTGATTTGTTAATCTATATATCCAGCCCTAATAGTTCAGTGCCACAGATGTGTGAAATATTAAAAGATTATAGTCAGCTGTCAGGGTAAGTTAAACTTAGGCAAAAGTGATGCCATGCCCTTAGGAACTTCCACTCGATCAGGTCTTCCTGACCTGGTATCAAGGTTTAAATGGAATCCAGAGGGCTTTAAATACCTAGGTGTGTGTATATCTAAGGACCTTAACTGTATTCATAAATTGAATTACCACCCACTCATAGAAATACTCAAGAAAGATTTGCAGAAATGGAAGAATCTTCCTCTATCTCTAATAGGAAGAGTCAACATTATTAAAATGAATGTGTTGCCAAAATGTATTTACTTATTTCAATCTATACCTCTGAAATGCCCTAATAAGTTGTTTACTGAAATTAATCAGGTAATATCAAAATTTATATGGTCACACAAATGTGAGAATCAAAATGTTCAATTTGCAAGCTCCAATCAATAAAGGAGGACTAAATTTGCCAGACCTTTAAATTATACTATCTGACCTCTCAACTCAGAGCTGTATGGTACTGGTCCCATGAAAAGACTCAAACGGCGTCATGGTTGGACATAGAACGACACCGTGTAAAATATATACCTTTAGAGTCTCTTCCTTATATTGGAACCCAAGTGGGAAAAATTACATCCAACCTGATAATTAGCCACACTTATGAGTGCTGGCAGAAATGCCATAACCTCATAGGCATAAAAAACATGCTCTTTGTAAGGACACCCCTGTGGAATAACTTTCCTCAGCAAGAGTTCATGTCTGATAGAATATCTAATATATGGCAAGACAGTGGCATTCAAGTTCTTGGTTATCTCTGTAAAGATGGTCTAGTCAGTGAATTCTCAGATATTCGTAATCATTATCACTTACCTTCTTCACATTTATTTAAATATTTACAAATAAGAAACTGGGCTAAGAATCTATGTGATGACTACCCTAGAACTGGAGACACACCCTTGGGAAAAATAATCAATATTTCTGACTCACTAACTGGACTGATCTCAAAACTTTATAAATGCATTAATAACTGTTTGGATCGGGAACACTTGAAATATAAGTACAAATGGGAAAAGGACTTGAATGCTAATTATAGAGACTCAGACTTTTTTAACCAGCACAAAGCACAGACTCATCCAATTCAACATCCTGCATCGCACTTTCTATACTCTTCATAGATTAAAACAGATGTACCAAGGGCAGGGAAGGTGAGCTATACCACATGTCATGGGACTGTAACAATCTGAAACTATTTTGGCAAGATGTTCACAATAATATATCTAAGATTCTCCACAAGATACTCGAACCAGACCCCCTGGTAGCTATTCTTGGGGATTTAAACAGATTAAATAAATTTACAGTTCATGAAAAAAAATTCATTATGTTAGTATTGACTGCAGCAAAAAAATGCATAATGGTGAATTGGAAGTCTGCATCACCACTGGCGATGAAACATTGGTGGAATGAACTTACCTCATATTGTACCCCAGAAAGAATCATGTATAATGTGAAGGGTAAACCAGGGCACTTCCTCAATATATGGGGACCTCTATTAAATGCAATCCCACAGATTGAAGCCTCCCTTTGTTGAGGCATGCTTCATTCTATAGGGTATAATGGTACATGTAAGGCTGTACTGAAATATGAAGCCACAGTAACAAGACAGATGGTATCAGATAACAACGATCCTGTAAATGAAAAGAAGCTCACTCATTCATGTAAACAAAGCAAACCCACAGTCATAAAAGAGACTTACCGTCTATGATGCAGTTGTTTTTGGTATTCTCACGCTCCGTTAAAGCTCTCCTGCTGTTGCTCCTCTGAGATTTGCGCTTAAATAATCTGAATCTCTTCATTTTTAACATTTTTAAAGATTCAGTGGCTGAATCAATGACTTTGAAGTGATGCACGTTGCTGCTCAGGGCTTTGTAAACTGAATCAGAAGCTCCAAGATCCCATCTCTTATACTGTAGAGGAAAATAAAGGGGTTTCCCCACTACCTCATCCACACTTTCGTTTCCTTCGGCTGGAGAGGAGCAGGGAGAAGCAATAAAGGTTCCTGACTGCAGTCAAATAGAGTGCTATCCAGAAAATCAGTCAGCATTATCCCACTCCCATTTCCTTCTTTTCAAAGTCAGTGGGTTTTCTGACTTCTGGTTTTTGGTTAGATGCCTGAAATAAGGTCTCTTGTTCACACAAGCTTAAGAGACTTTCTTGTTTAGTTCTACAACATAAAATACATCAGTGAATACCCCACTTGTGAACTTTTAAGCTTCAATGTGTCTTAAAAAAAGTGGCTGCTAACAAGTGGCTAAATGAGACTACAGAACGCCATCATACTGAGCCGCGCTGAAAACGGCTTGACAGTTTTTGTTATGGTGGTGATGTGACTACAGTGTAATTTGTTTGTAGTCTAACTCCTGGTGATTGCATTTAGGCTTCAATAGTCATGAAGGTAGTGTTCATTTGCTGAAGAAAAACTTAACGTATCATAAATGTTTGTTTGCAAAAGAGCTTATTTTCTGCAATAATCCAAACTAGTCCATACCCAGTGAGTGCACAGTTGCCCACATACAGTTTGACATGGTGTGTGTTTGGGATACAGGTCATAGGAAATTGCAGATTAAATAGTCATCTGAACCCATTAAGAAGAGCAATGTATTCAGACAGAGTTTATGTGAATTTGATAGTACGATTGGTTTATTGAAAGTACAGTAGCACCATTGCCAATAGTGGGATAGTTAGTGGGCTAAAACTGTACATTAGTAGTTGAGGTAAAAACATTGGGCCACAGGGGGAGCCACAGCGATCAGCTGCATTTTAGCCATTTTTAGCATTTTTCTGTTGTTATAGCGCCACCCAGTTGCCAATTAGAGTTAAATGTCTCCAGTCACCTTGAGGCATCCTGTTCTACATATCTACCAGGTTTAGTAAAAATCCATATGGCGGTTAGGCCTAGATAAGAAATGAGCTCTCTAGCGCCCCCATTTTGTTTGATGGGGTCAATAATGGAGGGGTCCCCTCAGATTATGTGTGGTCATATGCCTACAAAGTTGCGTGGTGATGGGTGAAACCCTTGAGATGTTATACACCTTTATGTGATGAGCCACGCCCTCCGCAATATTCATTGCCTTATAGAAGCTCAGTTTTAGGAAGTTTTCCAACTTTTGCCAAGAGGGAACTTTAGATATTGGTCCCTAGATTATGTTCACCCAGTTTCATGCAGATCGCTCAAACTTCCTAGGAAGAGATCCATTTGAAGTGTTTTTCAAAAAATTCAAAATGGCGAAAAATCTATATAAGCGGAAGTTATGGGTTCTTGAGGCAAATGTGTTCCTCATGAGGAGAGGCATCTCTGTGCAAAGTTTCATGTCTCTACCACATACGGGGCATGAGATATGCCCATTCAAAGTTTGCAAATTCAGTCGGTTGCTATAGCGCCCCCCTTTGGCCAATTGATGTAATGGGGCGTCAGTGGCTTCGTGGGTAAAGCAGGCGCCCCATGTACAAGGCTGTAGCCGCAGCGGCCCGGGTTCAAATCCAGCCTGTGGCCCTTTGCTGCATGGTGTCCCCCCCCCCCCCCCTCTCTCCCTCCTTCATGCTCACCTGTCCTGTCCATTAAAAAGGCAAAATGCCTGAAAAAATATCTACCCCCAGAGTAAGATCAAATAACTGTTCTGGTGTCTGTGTTGTGGAGCAACAGTTTTTCCATCAGGCCCCAGTTTGATACTAGAGTAATGGTAAAATGAGCACACAGCCAAAATCTGATTTATTTAAAATAATTTTATTCATTGATTCGCTGACAGAAAAAGTTACCAAACCTACAAGCTTCTAAACAAAACTAACCACCACAGAAGAATACAGTATATAACTTTAGGAAAATACAAAAGTATTAAGATAGTTACATTTAGGCAGAAAATACAGCTTTGACCAACGGTGTCATCTGTAGCTTCAGTGGAATACATCATATATAAAAGTCAATCATGTAAAAATTTGAGTAAATCCACAATTATACCCTGATTTTACGATGATGAATACATTCAAAAGTACCAAGTACATCCCATAAAGTAGCTACAAAGTTCCATACAACAAGCTGTAGTTCAAGTATAGTTCAAAAGTGTTCAAGTAACGGAAACAGAAGAATCTAAACAGTCAAGTTTGTATTGTACAGTTGATCGGAGGCTAATGAATATTAGGAAGTAAAATCAAAACAAATCATATGTATATTCTATATACCCCAAAGTCCCAAACAAATATTCATATACACACACAGGTGTTCATAGCTCAGTTTTATATTTGTCAATCATCATATTTTTTAATTTCTTTTAAGTGTTTTACGCATTTTCAATTTCTTTTCAAGACTATTCCACAAATCAACTCCTTTGACTGTTAAACATATTTGTTTTTTATTTGTTCTAATCTCTTGTCACAGTCTGGAAGCATCTTAGGTACATATTTTGTCTCCTCACTATTGTGCAAATAAAGCAAATGCTCTGCATATTCATATAAATAAACAATTTTAAACCTAATAAATAGTATCAAATATTTAAATATGAGCATAAATATGTGGAGACAGAGCGTCTAATCAGTGCAATTCTACCTCTTTGATGCTACAGACAAAACAAATGGAAGATTGTAAAAACCTGTCAGTCATTTTGTAACTGAATGACAGACAAAAAAGTTTTCCCCTATTTCTTCTATTATCAGAGCTCAACAAAAAAAAATCTTCCTTTTTAATAAAATATGTATGCCGGGTTCAGACTACATGTTATCAGCCTGATTACAGCCCAATATGGCCGTCCTATGGTGTTGACAGACTGTGAACGACTATGAGTGTCATTACACCACAGACGAACAACAGAGTGGTAGAAGTGCATATCCACTCTGTGTGTAACAGCCGTCACTTTGACCAATAGGAACACTGAGCAATCTGCTGCCATGGACAGCTGTAAAGCAACGCAACCACAGTCTTTTTGATATTTCCTCTAGGGACAGCGTAACAAAGGAAGAATACTGGCGTGCAATAGCAGAGCCACTTTGGCAACCCAGTGATTAGCATCAAGCTAGCAAAGAACGTTAATTCTTCATAGTGGAGACGGATTGCAAACAAATATACCATAAAATTCTGGGCCTTCGTTTACCACAGCTGCAGGGGGCAACAGCTTTATTGAAACAGACTACATGAGATACAGACAGGCCTTTATTTCCCTTTTCCTTTTATTTATAATTTTCTTTTTTATTTGCTTCCATTTCCTGTGAAAATGGAGGTGTATCTTGAAAGAAGAGAACCGGACACTGTGTCTCAGAACGTCAACAACCAATGCACCCAGCGTCGGTCGAGTCACAGCAAGATTTTATGACCCCATATTTGCCTAATTGGACATAGGAATGGTCAAATATATTGTGTAGTCTGAAACTGGCGTAACTCCTACAGTACCGACTTTCGCACAAAGCTTAATTTTACCGTTAACGGCGTGCAAACATCCTGCAGATGTGTCTCACTTAAAAAGTGTCCCCGGCATCACTGTAATGAGAGACACCCTTTATTGCTTGTATGAGACGTAGCAGGCTTTTCACAAACTCAATTGTAAACCTATCCACGTTATTAGACACTCAGAGTAACGTACGTAATTTAAAGAGCGCGTAAGTCCACTTAGGGTGAGTGGGACTGGAGGCAGATGGGTCCAATAAACACAGGACTTTGACCCAGGATAGCAGTGTTCAAGGCTAACAAGCACAAGAACATCGGCTGCGGCATTTGTGCCACTAAAGCCAGGAGTTATTTTGACGACATCTGCAACGTTTTCCTACTGCCGACCTCTTCATACTGCCGATCCCTTCTGCGCCAGGATACAACGCAGCAGGCTGCTCAATATAATGCTGGGGTTTTTGCCCAACCAGCAAAATATGACTAGGGGGTTGAGATCATGCAGTTTTCACATCAACCACAACCCCCCAAGTTTTTAAAAACGTAAACAACTTCGACAGCCTATTAAACCAAAGTGCACACAAAGTGCAGTTTTTTATGGCTTTAAAGCTGGAGTTACCAAAACCGACAACACATCACATACCGATACATGATGAGCATGTATGTGTTGATTTTTTTCATTTTGTATAAAAATGAAAATTTTTGGGGAAACAAGATACAATAAATATCAACTTCCCTCAAAATAACGACAACACTTGAGAGGAAATCGGTGGCATTAGGCAAACTCATACATAGATGAGTAGCCTCTTATACACAGACCGAATTCCTTTTTTGTTATAACTCATAAACTTGTCTGCTTCTGTTTATCTACTTCTTTAAGATTAGATATGAGAAGTGACACCTATAACCAACATATTTCAGCTTATCTGAAAAATAACAAATAACACTGATTTGGTCAGTCAGCTCTGTCTTCTTTGCTTGTTGGAGTTGATCTTGATCATAGAGGTGCTCAGCTTTACAAGCAAGTAAAACATGAGTACCAGGATGTAGATCTGGGTCTGGGTTCATAGCCTGGGAGGACTTCCAGGACCTTCAGCACCTCATTAACCTGCCTTCCAGAAAGACCGTTCCAGCGGAGCAATGTGGGCAGGAGCTCCGGGTCGTCGCTGCAGATTAAACAACAGAGTTAGTGAGATGCAGTTCCACGAATGGCCACTAGATGCTGACAGCAACAAAAAAAAAATCAAGTTTAAGAAGTCCAGAGAGGATTTAAGTGAAATCAGAAGTTCTGGACTGAAAGGTAAGAAAACTAATGCTGCAAATTATTAAAAGGTCCAGCCCAAAAACACAGCCTCACTCTGTCACAAGTCCACCCTCATAAAGACCATCTTTCACCTTGTATTTGTTTGCTGTCTATTTACTGATTTTTTGGACTTGATTGAAGATGCTGGACATTCAGTTTACCAATTGACCTATGGCTGAGTCCCGCCCTTAAACGCGATGAGCCAATCACAGTGCGTATAGCCATTCCCATACACTGGGACATTCTCTGCCTGGACGTCCATTGAAATGCATTACAGAAAGTCAGTTTTGTTCGGTTTTATGAGCTTTTTCTGAGATTTGAAGTTAAAAAATGGTCAAACGGTGTGCATGGGGTACATGCAACTCTGACACAAGGTATCCTGAGAGGCTGGGCGACCAGGTGTATTTTTAACCCTTTCCTAAACCACATCTCAACAGAGAAAAGTGTCTCCTTTGGATAAAGTTGTGTGGTAACGTTAGACCACAACATCAACTCAACGTGAATAAGATTAACAATGATGTCTACATCTGTTCTAAGGTAAGTCAACATTGTGTTTGAGGCAACAAATAGAAATATAAAGGAAAGAAATATAAAGTTATCTTTAACATCTCTAGCTAACGTTAGCTAAAGTTAGCCTAACGTTAGCTCCTAGCTGCGTTGTTCATCATGTCACCTTGTTTGCTGGGAGTTCATTAGCCTATTTTGTTCTAGTTTTATACTTTGGTGATTGTACATCATTGTTAGCTGTTGTCCAAAGGGCTCTAGTTAAGCTAACGTTAACTTCTGGAGCTTAGCTTCATTAACTTATCTGTAATGGCAGAGATAACAAAGGTTGGCAAACGTTATGCTGAATGATTCAGTGTAAATACTGTAGCACCAAACTAACGGAGAGACACTCTTGGTAAAGATGGTAAAAAGGCTGTTATCCTTTTCTCATATTCTGAGCCAAAAACCTTAACTTCAGTGGCACTTTAACTTGTTGTCTTTGATGGTGACAGCAACCAGATGCGGTTCACAAGCGTACACTGTGACCTGTAAATTTTGGCTTGTAATTTAAGCATCATCGACCTTCTCAACAATAAAATGATGAATATATCCCTCCAATGCGTAGTTTAGGCCCTTTTGGTTATTTCTCAATGACATCTGATCGTTATGTCCCTAAAAATCATCAGTTGTCTCCTGTGAAATGCCGTGTACTGTGACACCTGCCATAGCGCCAGTCACTGAATGTTGATAGTTTGTCCGAGTGAGTGGAGGGGGGCGTGGCTTAGCCATAGGTCAATTGGGCTTTTGGGTTCAATCCATTCTGTGTTTCCTGAGCTGCAACACACTTAATAGTTTGAGGGTGCAAAAAATGCAGCATGTGTACGGCCCCAAGAGGCACAAGAGTAGCACCTAGTGCCAGACCTCGCACTCTCCAGGAGGTTAAAGACGCAGCATGTGTACGGACCCTAAACTTTCTTCTCCTGGGGCCCAAACTATTTCAAAAGTTATAAATTTGGTGTCTGAGTAACACTGTAGTTTAGTGTATCTCTGTTAAAATAGTTATAATTGAATGAAAGAGGAAGAAAAACATCAATGTCACAGCTGATTATAAACTTTTAGTGCACATAGAGAACAAGGGTAACATTACTGGAATAAATGGACACAGGTGTGTGTAACAAACATCATCATCAGAATAATTTACCTCCACGTGAGACATTCATTCTGCATACTTCCAACTGTGAGCTTCATCATGTCAGTGCTCTTACACTCCACCAGCTCTGTGACTTTCAGCAACATGAGGTTCCACTCGTGAACATCAGGAGCCTGATACAACACAGCACACACACAGAGCAGTAAAATTAAGACTTTATCCAGCTGCTAATGGGTTAATGTCATTATAGAGCACATAAGAACAAGCAGGCTGTTGATCTCACCAGGTCTGAGATGGTTATATGTAGCCACCTCATATCCTCAGCAACTTTTTGTTCAAAATCAGCACTCCAGCACCTCCTCAGTTTGCTCTGGCTGCTTTGGATTAAATGTTTCAGGTAACTGCGAGTGATGAGCTTGTAGACGTCGTCCATCACTCTCTGAGAGACACAAAGTTGGAGACAGACAGACTGTTTAGTTTTTGTTAAGAAAGACAACAGTATTTAGACACAAAGATGTTGGAAAAATGGCTGCAATGAATGCTTTTTTTAAAAAAAATTCAGAGATCATATACAACGTGCTGTATTTTACAAATGTTCCTCTGCTATCAGACAAGCAGGTCTTTCTTATGCATGCAGTGTAGTTGCCTTTTGGTTTCCTTTTCTATATTAACAATTCACCCTTGCACAACCATTCACACCTACCATAGGAGAAAACAGAGACTATACAAGACTCAAAATGGCAAAAAAAAAATAGAATAAAGATTTTTAATGTACCTTTTGTATGTCCTGAAAGCTGGAAAACTCGGAGAAATGATTCTTCACTTTGTCAATCAAGAGGAAGAATTCCTTGTTCTCCGATTTGAAGTATTTCTTCAGGTGGCTCTGTGACAAAACATCAAAGTTAGTTTCATGTTTCTCAACAGAAATATATGGCTCAGAAACAGCGTATTTGTGATTATGTTGAACAGTTACCTCTGTGATGTCAGCTATGATTTCCATCACAAGTTTCACTGCGGAATCCTCCAGGTTTTCAAGCACTGCCACAGCTTCCTCAAGAAGGGTGCCTTTATTTTGGACGTGCAGCCTGAGAGGAAATATAAATATAATGTAGAAATACTCAACGTTTATCATCATCATAATCATATTTGTTTTTTCTTACAAAACATCAAGCCTTTTAACCTACATACATCCTGTGTAATCATGTGCTTTAACTGTATTTCTATCATACATTGGCTGTTTCAACAGTGTGTAGATGATACACCTTGTCTTTAAGGAACAGTAACAAGTTTAAGTTGAACTAAATTCATATCTAGCAAAGAGACAGAAGCGCTCAGTTACTCACTTGAGATTTTTACAGTTGTTCAAAGTCTGGAAGAAGCATTTCATCTCTGGGTTGTCCATTTTTGCCATTTTCCCAAGTCTCTCAGTCTGCGTAGCAGAGTAGCTACAAACCAAAGAAAACATGTCGTGTTCAACATGAAAAGTTCTGACTTTAGATGGTGATGTTAATGTTTATAAAGTCTGGATGTAAATCTGTTTAGATAATCTCACCTCTTCAGAAACATAAGCAGCACTTGGAAACAAACCTCCTGCACACGGTCAGACAGTTTGGAGCTGATTTTTTGTGCTTCTTTGGGTATAGCCTCGATGCACTTAGAGAGAAACAAAAAAGAAATAATATTATTATTGTAAGAGGCAAACCAAATGAATTTTTTTTTTTTTTTTTGCAGTTCGCATAATATTAGTTAGCATTTGACTACGTAGGGTTAAGATGTAATTTTCTTGTGATAGCTTATCATTTGATATGAATTTAATATGAATTTTACTGTGCATGTCTGGTGCCTGAAAACGTAAGTCAGTGATTAGACAGGTGTGTGTTTTTGTTTGACATAGGTGTGCTTTGATTCAGGCAGTGTGAGCAGTTTGGATGTTAACAGCTTTTTACCGTGTCCGAGCCCTATCCAAGAGTATGACTTGTACTGCGCACCTTTTTGTTGGATTAAATTCAAGGATGAACTGCAGTCATGTCTGAGTGAGTTATGTTCATCTATGGGTTGGATACGAGTTTGAAACCCGTCTACTGCACATGCTGAAGGAAGTGGCTTGATTAAAGAACGAAAACAAAAAAATGAAATTTGCCACTACAATTATGCAGCAAATAAATAGACCAATAAATAAAGAAAAGTAAAGCAAATAAATATGCAGTGTTTCTTTAACATATGCACACGGACACAAATACAAATCCTTCGTCATGGCTTCCTCTCACAGTAACAACAGACACTCCTTTAAATTCTGCTTCACTACATACCATAATAGTGTCCAGATGAAGTTCGTCGTCGGCTTCGTTTCCTCTCTGAATCTGCAGGATGATCTCCAGCTGACCTCTGACCTCTGTCTGTGGACCCAAAAAGAGACAAAAATACATTAGAAAAATACAGGTTGGTCACTATAACATAACATCTTAGTGTTTACTTGGTCAGATGCTGAAATTTGTGGCTTTTGTTTGGTCACAGTCATTGTCATTTATCTGTTTATTGGTTTTATAATGTCCTTCATGTTGAGGTCCAGTAGACACACACCTGTTACCAAGAAACAGTGTCACCACAGAGATATGTTGTGCTCCTGGGAATAAATCTGTTCCCATGACTCCATTACACAAAGGCACATAGTAAATATGTCAAGAAAGGGGTAGAGGGCTGAATTAATGTGTAGTATCTGTTCACATGATGAAGGATTTGAATTGTGTGACCAAGTACAAGCAGAAGAGAGTCAGTATTCTTACCTGCACATTCTCAAGCAGTTTGTGCGTTGCCTTTTCGATACACTCCGTGAGCAGCAAGAGGTCAGCTTCTTTTATGGGATCCATTTTCTGAAGGTCGGGGTGACCGAGCAGATCCTGACTAGAAAAGAACCACAAATACCAACATCAGAAGTGAGCAGCTGCAAGTTTCACCTCTGAATATTATACTGTTCAGAAAGCACGAGTTATTCAGAATACAGTGGGTAGATTGTAAAAATTAGAGTTTGTTTTCATGCATGTTTGGGTGAGAAAATTGATTTCACTTTTATACTTGTCTTTTTACAAGCCACAGCCAGCAGGGGATTAACTTAGTTTAGCACAGAGACTGGAAATGGGGGGAAACAGCGAGCCTGACTCTGTCCACTAAAAGCAAAATACGCCCACCTTTGTTACAGTTTGGGTTAGACGGAGCTAGGCTAGCTGTTTTCCCCTGTTTCCAGTCTTTCAGCTACACAGACTGTTTTCTGGCGATAGATAAGAGAGTGATATCAGTCTTCTCATTTAAGGAAGTGAAGCATTCTCCAAAATGTCAAATTATTCATTATGCACGAAACAAGTTTTTGTGAATAAGTACTGTATTTTTCTCAAATAACAGCTGGTATTCGAATAAAAGCCTAAATATCAGCCCAAAGCTCAAATAATGGGGTCGCGACCAGCAGACAATCATGCTGTCTTCAAAATGTATTGGATTTACTCATTTAAGTGTTGAAGCTCTATGTCAGTCACTTTGGGTATCTGTTTGTGTTTAATGTCCGAGACAAACTGTATTCTGTAGTAATGTCCAATGGCCACAAGATGGCAGTAGCTACATGCAAGTCTTTAAATTTTTGACTATGTGTTCCTGCAAATGTTTCACAATAAAAGCCTTGTTATAAAATGAGTGGATTCTGTCCTTTAATTTTGAAACAGATACAGAAGTATTAACCTCCTGAGACCCGAAATTTTGTTTGGTAAGCATTTTTAATTTCTCCTAGCAATGATAATTAAGTCCCAGTGTCTTCAAACAAGATGATAATAAAGTTTCAATGTCCTCAAATAAGAAGATAATAAAGTCCCAATGTCTTCAAACAAATACTTCCTAATTAAAAGCATCTTAACTTGTTACTGTTGCTTAAATTGGTGAAATTGTATTGTATCCTTATCAAACTACAAACATTATCAATCATAAATAAACAAGTTTCAACCATTAAATGTGATCAGGTTTTGGACCTTGTCCACTTTTGCGTCGGGATCATCTGCAGACTGACTTGGCAGAGATGGCTGCCATCTTGACATCATCATCTTTACATGGATTAATGTGTTGGGCTCTTTCTACCACTAGATGGCACAACGAAGTGTCCACAAATGAGGACAACATGCCAACGTTTAGTAGAATTAAGTATAAGGTCAAGTAAACCCGAAATGTGATGTCCTTATATGAGGACACAGGGTCTCAGGATGTTAAGTTCAAATTAACAGCTTAATGCAGAAACAAAGATCAGAAACGAAGGAGGCTTCACACTAAAATATGACCAAATGTACTTATCATGTGGTGTGAATCAGACATAAAAGCTTCTCTCTAACACAAGCCTGCTCCAGTTAAAGTCCTGATACCCTCTGAAGTTGAAGTAAATAAAGATACAGAAGGTAAAATGTAGAGATAGATACCTCAGATATGTTCGGGAGGCCCACTTTATCAGCGCCAAGGAACTCTGGGGGGAGCTGATGTTCTGGAGCAGAGCATCAAGGTGACGAAATGTCTGACGATGGTAGCATCCAATCAGATGTCCCGACAACCCCACTGATTCCAACAGGGGTCCCAGCTTCACGAGCTCTTTGTGCACAGTTTCCTTCACATCTGTCAGGTGCTGGTGAAGGTTCTTGTCCACATCGGCCGGCGGCTCTGGGAAGTGCTTGTTCACAGATTGTTGGATGAGGCGAACAATGTGATACTGCAGTGAATTGGACTCAGGGCACATTGAGCAACAAGATCCATTCTCAGTGTTGCTGCTGGCATCAGGGTCCACACCCAGAAGTTCAGCTAGTTCCTGAAGTGAGAATTGTTCCTCACTTTCCAGGCGTTGTTCCTCCTGGGTGTTGAGGGCGTTCTGAGCCACAGGGTTGTCATGCCCGCCAGCGGCCCGTTCGTATCCTATGAAAGAGTCAAACGTCAGATTGTTAAGTTACTTCATTCATTCATTTTTTGCTTTCTGCTTATCCTGTTAGGTGTCGTGATTATGCTCCCGCCTATCCCAGCTGACACTGGGCGAGAGGCAGGGTTCACCCTGGACAGGTCACCAGACTATCACAGGGCTGACACACAGAGACAGACAACCATTCACACTCACATTCACACCTACGGACAATTTAGAGTCACTAATTAACCTAATGTTAACTGTGGGAGAAAACCCACGTTGACACGGTGAGAACATGCGGGTTCCACACAGGGGGTTTGAACCCTCTTGCGGTGAGGAAACAATACTAACCGCTGCACCACCATGCCACTAATAAATATCACTATAAAATTATAAAATATACATGTATGTCACATTTCTGCTGACTCACTCCTTACAAGTGTTAAACCCAGAGGTGGAGTGTGATGTAAATGTGAGGTACTTGTTCTTTAGTATTTTAAATCTCATGCCACTTTCTACCTCTGCTCCACCAGAGGGAGGTATTGTACTTTTTAATTCACTACAACTATTTGAAAGCCTTAGTTACTAGTTGCTTTACAGCTTTAGGATTTTACCCAAAACATATGCAGAGCTCATTAAGAAGAAGTAGAAATAAAAGTCTCAATTATCAAATTAATGCACAGGTCATTTTGAAAAAAAAAAAAAAAAATCACAAATATATAAAATATTTTAATCTATTAAATAAATAACCTTGTTTTTGATTTTGATTTTTTCCCCCCAATTTATCATTTTCTGTTTACATGTATCTCAGTTTTTATTAAAGAGGGGGCGTGCCTTGATGGTGTCACTTAACAGCCATTGGCTGTCTTGACTATTCAGGCATTTGCAAACAAAAATAAATGAATAGGGAATTAAATAAAAACAGAAATAAATGTAAACATAAATGGGAAATAATTAAATATGAAAATAAATGAATACAAAATAAGTAATTTGTCAAATAAATAAATAGATGAATAATACTTAATAATAGAAAATATTAAATAAATTTGATGTATTTGTAATTTATCTTTTTTAAATAACCTGCACATTAAGACTTTTATTTCTACATCTTTTTAATTAATGTATTAATTACTGTAATGGCAGCTTTAGCCCTCCTTAGCTAGCATCTCATCTTGTTCTACCAAAATAAACAAACAATAAAACAACAGTATGCTGCAGTATATTTGGGGTCAGTGCTAGGTCCGATTCTCTTGGCCATCTTATACGCAGGCATAATATCAGTGTCCATTTGTATGCAGATGACACTCTGATCTATTTTAGCTGTGACCCAACTAACAACTATCAAAACATGACTAACCTGATAAACTGCCTTCCTCACATTCACAAGTGGATGTCACAAACCATCCTGCAGTTTAATGACGACACATTTCATTTATCTTTGGAATTAATTTTACTCATGGTTTTGCTATTTGTCCTCATTTAATGATTTCTGGTGTATTAGTTGAGTTTCTGGCAGCCAACTATAGTTTTCCATTCAGCTATGTGAAAGGGGGAATAACAGGTTTGCATTCTGAGGAGGAAGGAGTGAAATCAAATAGGATGGACCAATAACAGGTTTACACGCAGAGTCCCACACCCACCTGCACAACACCTGCATGAGTTACTCACCCTTTTGTGCACAAGAAGAGTGTGTGTACTATGCACGGCACTTCTCAAGGGTAATTGAGGCCACTCTCCGACATGGTTAATATTAATGTAACACCAGAGGCCAAGCAGCAGTTTGATAAGGTCTGATTTTTACTGCACTGACACTGCTTTCCAAATATTCCTAAAACACTTTGATTTGACTTTGCAGTTTTTACATGTTATATCTGTAAATTTAAAAACTCTGTGAGACCTGT
Source organism: Epinephelus fuscoguttatus (assembly GCF_011397635.1). Classification (NCBI taxonomy): domain Eukaryota; kingdom Metazoa; phylum Chordata; class Actinopteri; order Perciformes; family Serranidae; genus Epinephelus; species Epinephelus fuscoguttatus. Next base: position 5,738,872 of record NC_064765.1, read on the forward strand.
TTTGTGAATCAAAAGAGGAGTCCAGGTAAAATACTGCTGTAGATTGTATCCAAGTACATTTACTCATTTACTGTACTGAAAGAAACTGACCTCAAATTCTGACATATTTGCACTTTACTTGAATATTTGCATTTTATGCTACTCTATACTTATATTCCACAACAGTTTGGAGGCAGATATTATACTTTTTACTCCACTACATTTATGTGGGAGCTTTAGTTACGTTACAGATTCAGATTATTTATACAAAATGTAAATCAACTTGTAACTTCTGATATATTATGATACATGTAGCTACTTAGCAGTTTATAAAGTAATTAAAATGATCTCTATCTTAACCAGCTGCAACATTAAAGTAAAAAACACACCATTGTTTTTGCACTTTGTAACTTCTGGGGTTCTATATTTATATTTCACAAACACACACCCAGGAAAATAGTATTAAAAATGATGTTTGAACAACTGAGCCTCATCTCAAGCTGCACTGAAATATAAAGCCACAGTAACAAGACAGATGGTATCAGATAACAACGACACTGTAAATGAAAAGAAGCCACTCATTCATGTAAACTATGCAAACAAAGCAAACCCACAGTCATAAAAGAGACTTACCGTCTATGTTGCAGTTGTTGTTGTTATTCTCACTCTCCATTAAAGGTCTCTTGCTGTCGCTCTGATATTTGCTCTTAAAAAATTTCTTCATTTTGAACTCTTTTTAAAGATTCAGTGGCTGAATCTGTGACTTTGAAGTGATGCACGTTGCTGCTCAGGGCTTTGCAAACTGAATCAGCAGCTCCAAGATCCCATCTCTTATACTGTAGAGGCAAATAAAGGGGTTTCCCCACTACCTCATCCACACTTTCGTTTTCCTTCAGAGCTGGTTACAGCCTTAAAGTGAAAGGTGTTGCATCATGTTGACACACAACAATAACATAAACATTAAAACTACTACTACTGTTAAATTATAATATAATAATAATAATAATAACTGAAGGTTGAGTCTTGACCTCACCACTTCCTTCAGGTACTCAAACACATTATAGTTGTTCAGATTTAATTAGTAGCTCCAGAAAAGCTAATTGAACCTTGTAATGAGATTGTTTTGTTAGATAATGATGTAAAATTCAGCTTTTCTTCTGCACACAGCATTAAGGACAGGCATCATTTATGTCAGCAGAAGAAGACACAGGCAGACATGGATGTTATCACAGGCGCATGGAGAGGTAACAAAAGTGCTAACCCAGAAATGAGTTGGCATTTTACCACTCCCATTTCCTTCGTTTCAAAGTCAGTGGGTTTCTGAATGGGTTTTTGGTTAGATGCCTGACATAAGGTCTGTTCACACAAGCTGAAGAGACTTTTATGTTTTGTTCTCTGACATAAAATACATCAGTGAATACCCCAGTCATGAACTTTTCAGCTTTGATGCGTCTTAAAAAAGGCGGTTAAATGAGACTGCAGAATGTTATCACACTGAGCCATTTTTGTTATGGTGGTGATGTTCAGTCATGTGACTACAGTGTAGTTTGTTTATAATCTGACTCCTGGTGATTGCTTTTAGGCTTCAATAGTCATGAAGGTAGTGTTCATTTGTGAAGGTTATCTTGCTGAACAAAAAGTGTATGTATCATAAACGTTTGTTTGCCACAGAGCTTATTTTCTGCAAAAATCCAAATCAAACAGAAAAACAAAGTTGTGAAGTAGTGAAACAAATCATTTTGTGTCGCTCAGAGAAATGTATCCACTGATTTACGGACGTCTATTTCACAATGTAAGTCTATGGAAAAAAGTCTTCTTGGGCCCCATGGCATCACATAATGGACCCGGTTGTTGTAATACCACTTTTTGCCACTATGTAAGATTAGCTTAAAAGCTGTTCTTAGGGATTTACTTCTGGTGTGTTCGTTTTGTACTTGGAGGTCGGAAATTCCCAGTTCCCAGTCTGAAATTTAAACTCGAACACACCCAGAGATTGGATTTCCAACTCGGAAACTCGGAGCACACATTCGAGATTAAGTGGGTTTTTTTTATTTTGTTGGACATAACACGTAGTAAACGAGCTTTAACATGTAAAACCACTGGAATAGTGTTTTAATCTCAAATACCTGGTTATTCAAAAGTCTCTTATCTTTTATACACCACACCAAAACAATGCAATAGGTCATCATGTATCACAAACAAGTATAGCATTTTTGTTTTGTTGTTGTATGAGGTACTTATATACAGTCAGTGTATAACATACGGTAGGTGTCAGTCAGCTCACCCCTAGTCTGGAGAAGCAGGTTAGAGTCAAACATTAAAGCTAAGCAATGCAATGCTGTGGATGAGGATATTTAAGGCACCTAAAGAAAGTTCCACCTAAAAATATAAATATCTATTTAAGTCTACACTATATTGAGGGTAATTTCAGCGCTTTACCTTTCCGTCAGACAGCCTTCTCCAATGAGGAGTTCCCCATCTATGCTCTTGTCAAAGCCACCAAACTCCATTGACAAAAAAAGGAATTTTAGCATGCTGAACACAGGAGGTTCTGGTCCCCCGCTGCCTCGATCAGTTACTTAGTTAGTGTTATTGTTGACTTTGATTAATCCGAACTGAACGCCAAAGTCACACAATAACACAAAAAAGAAAACTAATCAGGCAGCAGTAGACCAGCAGCTCCTGCGTTCAGTAATATTAAATCGCCGTTTTTCTCAATGGAGTCTGGCTTTGAAGAGTGCAGTATAACAGCCTCATTTTCTTGTTGGAAGTCACTGTCTGAGGTTAAGGTTAAGGTATTGGTGAGAGAGATTCTGACTCAGTGGGCCGTGCTAACTTCCATTCTCTCTGATCAAGGTGCACAGTTTGTCTCATCTGTTTCTGAGGAGACTTGCAGGCGGTGGGACCTATCCCAGAAGCGGACCTCGCCCTATCATCCTCAAACCAACATGACAGAGAGGATCAATCGTAACGCGAAGGCCATGATTGCCTCATGTGGGCGAAAAGCACAAAACGTAAGCAGGAGCATGATCATGTCTGGCTCCGTACTCACCCTTATTCTGAAGCTGATAAATCGCTGCTAAACATTAAGGTTAATCAGCAAAAATACTGCCAATATAGCGTTAACTTGAACTAGCATTGATTTTTTTTTTTTGTTGGTGGCACTTTTTTAGGTTGCTAAAACACCTATTGTTGTTGCCCTTTCCAGAGCAGTAAATTGCTGAGCTTCTGTGTCAGCCCCCAGCTGCTTCTCCAAACTACAGGCGTGCTGACTGAAGTCTACTGTATGTAACACACTGATTGTGGATAAGTACCTTATACAGCCCCACTTGAAAAACAAAAAAACATCCCTGTCATGTTATTTATAGTAACATCCACCGTGAGTATTAGTCTCCTCCTTCATCTGCAGGTGTAAACAGCACAGGTGAGTGGGAGAGACACCTGTTCCTGTTCACCTGTGCCGTCACATATCTGAGGATTGTCACTTATCAGCATGATGTGCCATTGATCTTAGTCATGAGTGGAAAATCTTCACTTGTGTACACAAACTCTCGATTACTGCCAGATTGTTTGGGAAATGAAAGACATCGAAAGCGAATTCAAATGTGAAAGTATTTGATTATTCATGATTATGTTCCCAGTTTTCCCATTCAACATGAGTCCATGGCTGAGTCACATTTGCTGTGTTAAATAATTTACTTTGAGATTCAAGATTCACAGACTGATAGAAATGTTCCCTAACGTATACAGTGTTGACTTCTTTGCAGTGTTAATACTCTCAGTGTGCCATAGATTCATCTCAGTCCACTGCTGTAAGTCTGTGTGGGTGTATTTGACTTCTGTCTGTCTTGCATGTGTCTGATGCAACAGTCTCCACCCTCGGAGAACAAAAGAGAGCAGTCTTGAGAAGAAGCCATTAAGAATGTGCCGGGGATATTCCGGAACTGAGTGAGAGCACCGGGGGATATCCGTAATCCAACTGTAGCCGAGGGAGAGCTGGATACTCCCTTCAATCCCAACAGAAACAGAGGACTAATATTTCCCAGCTGTGGGGTCAAATTTTTGAATGATGCAGGAAAAACGAAAGAGTGAATCTAATTGGTTGAGCGTAACAGCAGTTGATGGAGTCAAAATGCCTCTTAACCACAGGCTAGTGCAGTTACATATTATGCGGTTGCAGGCGTGGTTCTCTCAGTGGCTCCGAATGATCTGTAATGCAGAGCAAAGTCTGCTCGTGCATCTCCTATCAGGAGCTGAGTAAACACCATAAAAGCACAAAAAAGATAAAAAATCAAAACAAGAGAGAAACTACTTGGAGAGACAGAATGAAACATTAAGATATAAATACAGTGGTGGAAAAAAGTTTTCGGACACCCCATGCATGTGTGAAATATTGCATTAAGAATCACTCTTAGTCTTCAAGTGCAATTTCTTTTAGTACAGTCACAGCCAAAATACTAAATAAATCCTAAAAAAAAAGCCATTAAAAACTTAAAATTGATTGGTTCCATAAAAATACATAAGAAATTTTGAGTATTGGGTCATTTTGGTACCAGTGATGAAGGTCGTTCTTTTTATTAAAAGACACAATTTTTGTTGCCAAGCTTCGTGTCTACATAAAGCCAGCACATTTGAAAGTTCTTCAGACACAAAAATGGCTAAAACAAGGAACCTAACGCAGGAAACACGCCTGAAGATAAAGATTCTCAGCCAGGAAGGGTACAGCTGCCGCCAGATAGCCAGGAAGTGCAGATGCAGTCCTTCAGCAGTTGGATACACTCTGCAGAAATACAGACGAACCAACAGCTTGGAAGACAAACCAAGATCTGGGCGTTCAAGGGTTTCTTCAGCAAGAAATGACCGCATCCTGATCCGCATGTGCAGGCAAAACCGCCGAATGACATCACAGGAGCTTCAGCAGCAGTGGTCAAACCAAACTGGTGTCCAGTGTTCCACCCGCACTGTACGTGGCCGACTTTTAGATCATGGCTTAAGGTCCTACAAGGCTATCAAGAAGCCCCTGATCAATGAGAGACAGAGGTTAGCCCGGCGTCGTTGGGCCCAGGCACACAAGAACTGGACAGCCAGGAACTGGAAGAAGATTTTGTGGTCAGATGAGTCCAGTTTCCAGTTTTATCTTCCTCCTACTAATGTGAGGGTACGCAGAAGGCCAGGCGAAGCATTATCTCCAGCATGTACAGTACCTACTGTCAAGCATGGTGGAGGCAGTATCATGGTTTGGGGATGCATGAGTGCTGCTGGTGTTGGTCATCTCACTGTCTGTGATGGCACATTGAACTCTACCAAGTATTGGACCATTCTCCAAACCCACATGCTCCCTTCTGCACGTGCACTGTTCCGTCGAGGTAAAAACTGGATGTTTCAACAAGATAACGCCCCTTGCCACACATCCAAGGCCAGTAGAACTTGGCTGCAGGAGCACAGTATCCAGGTCTTAGAGTGGCCAGCTCAATCCCCGGACATGAGCCCCATTGAAAATCTGTGGTGGATTATCAAAAGGTCTGTTTCAAAGCATAAACCAAAGAATTTAGAAGAATTAAAAGCAGTAATTCAAGAAGAATGGGACAAGATTACCCCTCAACAGTGTGAAAGGCTCGTGGGGAACATGCCAGCCAGGATTAGAGCTCTACTACGTGCCAATGGCAGGACTACTAAATATTAATTTGATGATGTGATGGTTTATTTATTTTTTGTTCAGTTTTGAACACATTCTCTGTTATTTGTTGACTTTGATACCGACAATGTTGAGAACTGACATATTGAAACTGTCAAGAACTTAGTTTTGTTAGTTTTTCTTGTAAACAATAAACAAAAAAATATAATTTGTATTTGTTTGTATCTGTCTAATGCAGCCACACCTTTTGAAACACAAAAAAGATTTTTCCACAAATATTTCATGATAATATTTGAGATTGTGTAAAATTTTAAGGGTGTCCGAAAACTTTTTTCCACCACTGTATGTAGATGAACAACAGACAATAGGAAGTTGTGAAGTATAATAAGCAGTCAACAGTCATGTAATGGGTCTTTCAGCTAAATGCTAATGACAGCATGCTCACTGTGATAATGTGTAGCAGGTAATGTTGGCATGCTAATGTTTGCTAATACAGAATATGGACATGTCATTGATTTCATAGATACTAAAGGGACAAAGTCTTTGGCAATTACACCCCATCTAGATGGCTTGATTTGAACAGGTGGAGGAGGGCGCGACAATTCTGTCTACAATGACAGCTGACAGCAGCAGAGGAGAGAGCAGATTTAAAATTTTGCAGTAGCATCCTGATTGGCTGATTGAGATTGAGGTGAAGTTTGATTGGATAACTGGAAGAGTGAACACTCACAGTCAGCTGATTAGAGGAAGCAGTGGGAGTGGGAGGGAGAGCACAAAGAAAGTGTTCCTGATTGAACTCGCGCTGAGCTTCCTATAATGAAACTCGATGTCACTCAGCCTGTGGTGCTCAAAGCGCCAAACAAATACATCTGAAAAACTCAACAGCAATGTGTCTTTCTGAAAATCATGACCCGATTACTCAAGATAATCCACAGACCTTGTTGTGAGCAGTTTCATGTAGGAACTATCTTTTTTTTTTTTTTTACTAAAATACATTACAGCTGCCAACCATGTCACTGTGCAGAAGGAAGCGTGCATCTACTGCTAGCTCACCTAGCACCACTGAGCTAGCTAACGTTACAGCTCAGCGGAGGAGGACGCCATTAATGTTTACATCTTGCCCTGTCTCGACCACAAGCTCTTCATCCAGGAAAATAGTTCCTACATGAAACTGCTCACAGCAGGGTCTGTGGATTATCTCGAGTAACAGGGTCATGATTTATGGAAAGAGATATTGAGTTTTTTTTAAATGTATTTTTTGGCGCTGTGAGCACCACAAGCTGAGTGCCATCAAGTTCCATTATATTGGAGAGACACTAACTCAAACCAAAGCAATCTCGGTTGATAAACAGCACTACAGGTAAGAGGGAAAAAGGAATTTTTAATTTTGGGGTGAACTGTCCCACTTGAAGTGAGTGGTGGTGTACTAATCTGCAGATACTCTGCATTCAGCCTTTATATTTTTTATTTTCTATGTTCTCTACGTTCCTGGGTAGGTAGCGATCAGGTGCCAGACTATGAGAAACATGCATCCAAAAGAAAGGTACTAAAATCACAGACACAGCGCCAAAAAAACAGCAAATATAGCGACGCAAAGCAACAAGTGGACACTGAAACAGGGGTTGGCTTCACTTTAACTTTGGCTGGCTGTACAGTTTACAAACAGTGGCCAAGGATTCCTGTATTTTTGGCTTTTTGCCTTTATTTGACAGGACAGAGTTAAGCGTGAGGGGGTAGAGAGAGAGGCAATGACATGCAGCAAAGGGCCACAAACTGGAATTGAACCCACAGCTGCTGTGGCAAAGACAGTGCCTTTGTACATGGGATTCCCACTCTAACCGTTGAGCTACTGGGCGCTAATGCTTCAAATAGGGCAGGGCCATATGGCAAAACATATTATCACGGTCATTCTGTGTACTGATCGATATTGATATTTATCATGATATATAATATATATATGAGAAGAAATAGAATATATATGTATAAGAAATAGCTGCGAGTTTGAAAAGTATCTTGCATCATGTCTTTGGCTAGAAAGTGCGACAGTGTGTTATTGTGCGACTGTTATATCTCTGCCGCAGCAGAAGATGACACTATTGATTGCTGTTTTGGTGCAGCCCCACTAGTGCTCGGCCATTGAGCAACACTTGTTGGTGGACTTGCTGCAGTTTCCTGGATTTCCATGCTCTCAGTGAAGTCGCTTGGATACCACCTTTACAGGTCATGGAAAAGGTTTGTTGTGTTTCCTGTCCTGGTTGGCACCAACCATCAACATATTTTGCAGACCGTCTTTGTCCGTGTGTCATCACCTTTAAGTAGCCAAACCACTTCCAAATTATTGACGTTGTGTGACCTTTTTTTATCCACAATTTCTTCAGTTTTTGAGGATAACGTGAGCTCCTCTTCAGCTTCACCTCCTCACCTCGGCTCACTCACCTCAGCACAATCTTTGCAGTGAAAAATGGACATGTATGTTGACGCTCATCCCCTACACTGCAGATTGACTGACAGCTGGCTGTTAACTCCTGCTGCATGACACAGATCTATCTAGGTCTATCCATATCGAGTAAAAATGACTATAGTTTATTATTGTCATTGGCATACATTTTATTGTGATCCTGTTTTGAGATCGTTTTATCGCCCAGCCCTAGCTTCAAACTTATAAACAGTTTTAATCCCATCAAAGAACTGGATTACTGAATGAAATGGGTAATTTTCATACCTGCTCTGTCATGTTGAGGGACAGAGGAATTTCCAAGGGAGTGTCCCCAGTTTACCTGATTTGCTTGTGTGTCGAGAATTAAACTGGAGCATGCAAAACACCTGCAAGTGAGATCATGCAAACCCTGAATTAAAGTATTTTTTTAGTGTTGAATCCAGAAAATTTTACTGCAAGGCTCGCTATAACTTCATCTTATTTTTCCTGTTTTCTTTCTTTCAGCAAATAAGCTGGAGTTTTGTGGAAAAGGACACACCCACTGGCCTTGAAGGTCCTCAGTGAGCCAGACAGCCTCTTTACTTTAATTATCTGGACTGACCTCAGTGTGGACGGACATGTCTTTAACTGGCTGCTGCTGCCTGTTCAGACGACACCTGACTGAGTCTCTGTGCGTCTTCCCAACATGAAAAAACAAGTGACATTTGCAGAAAGTCAGAAGATCCACAGGCTCCATCAGGATGAAGCTTTGCAAAGGTAAAGTAATGATTTTATTTTAGTGCATGCCTGCAACAAATGATTTGTCCTGATTGTGTGTTTTAACCTGTGAGTTTGTGTTAATCAGACATGACACTTGTGTTGCTCTCTGTCTGTTGCAGGAGGACTGGGATGAATGAATCAAAGATGGGTAAGTTTAAATCCCACAAAAGTGCACTTTTTTATGAGGTCAGTGGTGAAGAATTGTACAAGCAGTAATAAGAGGAAACCCAAGTAATTTCTCCAGTGTATAGAATCCCCTTTATTCTGTCTATTTTGCTGTCCTCCCTTGGGTCAGATCACAGATGTACATGCACTATCTCCTCGTTAAATAAACAAAACATGTCCAGTATCCTGTCTGCTTTGAAACCTGAGTGTCAGGTTTTCTAGCTGACACAGCAATGTTGAGACGTCAGTGGAACAGAGGGGAAATCCTATACCTGAACCTGAACCTGAACCTGGGTCACGCCTGCTCAGTTACAGGAGGAAAGCTCACTCGTGCTGTTTACTAATGAGAATCAGTTTAAGTGAGCCCACATGCAAGCCTTTGGTTTTGGCTCAGGTGAACGGAAATACACAAAACACTTGAATTATTGAGCTTTATTTCTCAGTGCAGTCGAAATGTGGCGTTAATGTTTGTTTCAGTTTCCTCACTGTTCCACACTGATCAGATTTTTGTCCGTCACCTATTTCCAGCTCGTGGAGCAGAGTCTTGAAGTCATACGCTTCATGTCCATCGCAGTTTATTCTTTCCCCAAATGTGTTGTCATCAGGCTCTGTCACATGTTTTTTGGCACTACACCATGGAGTGGAGTCGGTTTCCGGTGTGGGGTTTTCCAGTCTGGTGTACCAGCTCAAACTGGTTTGGTTTTATATAACCTCCTGAACAAGCATTTGTCATTATGTCACATTCCGGCTGATTAAAAAGTAGATTGCATCAGTAACCTGTGCTGATGGCATCAAAGCGCTAAATCCAGCTAGTGTTGCATTTGTCATAAGCAGTATGATAACGTGAATTACAAGACTAGGTTTGTTTATAAATGGACTAACAGAGCCACCGGTGCCTGACAGGCTCTGCAGACATTGCTGCATAGCTGAACACAAGCAACATGAAGGAAATCAAATGTCAGTAGAGGTGGGCGGGGGAAGAGTGGAGCACGTTGTGTTTGTTTACTAGAAAGTTTACGTGTTTTTTGGGGTGACGAGACACTGCAGAATTGTGCTGTCGTCACGCTACAAGCAGCACAGCAACGGTGTGACGCTTAAACGCCCTTAACGTGGTTACATCGTCACAGGCCTGCATGTGTCTGCTATTTTTTACAAAGCAACTCAACTGAATGTCATCTAAAATTTGCATTTGGTCAGAAAATATCTATGTCTTTGTTTAATGTTTGAGCCACATTTTAACATCACATTTAACTGCACCATTGCAGCCCTGTGTGCACTGCAAGCTAACTGAGCTAAATAAATGGAGCAATGAAAAAACTTGAGGCCAGCTCAGCTTTCGGTTCCCATCATGCCCGTCAGCGGAGGCATATGGGGTGCCGTTTGTAAAGTGTCTCACGCTGAAAATAACATCAACATTTTGCCACATTTAGCTTCAAACAATGTTTAAAAAAGTATTGTGATTTTTTTAACGTCACCTTTTACCACATTTACAGCAATATTTGTTAACTTAGAAATATATTAAATAGTTAAATCTAAATATTAAATGTGGCACCTAAATGTTAAATGTTAAATCTAAATGCTAAATCTAAATCTAAATCTAAATGTTAAATCTAAATGCTAAATCTAAATCTAAATATTAAATCTAAATCTAAATGCTAAATATAAATATAAATGTTAAATCTAAATATTAAATCTAAATCTAAATCTAAATCTAAATGTTAAATCTAAATGTTTTGGGTGAAACTAAATATTTAGCTAATATGCAAATTCACACTGCCGGTCACCGGAAGTACCAAAATAAAAGCTCGAGATGGTCAGACCGTTTATAGAATCAAATAACGAATTAAAACCAACTTATCGGGGGAAATGGACACTTGAACATACATTAGCGTGATAATAACTACCTAAAATAACAAGAAACGTGTTTGGAGAAATTTTATTTGATGTGTACTTTGAGCTGTTAGTGTCCTTTCTGAGGGAATCACCTTGTTGTTTACAAATACTTCCGGGTAGAAAACCAGCGGAGTTTAGCAACATATATATATGCACATCTCACGTTTTTCACGTCACTATATCACCGTTTAGACTAATCTGGTGTTTGTAAAGCCTATAAACACTATGACTGAACAAACATTACTATCACAGTCTGAAATTAATAACATGGTTATCGTAGATTAGCAAGGCTAACTGTTAGCTGTTAGCCCCGTTAGCGGTGTCTGTAATGACTCACTAACTCTAAACGGTCCGTGCAGAAAATATTTTTTCCAGCGGATGTCTTAGTTACAACATGATTGAGCTAACTGGAGTAGTTTAATGTCGTATCCGACAATAGGAGACATTTAACAGATGACGTACTTATAACTTTGATGGTGCTGCAGCCACTGATGCTTTCTATACATCGTGATTTCCCAAAACTGAATAAATACCACACATCGCAACACAAAACTGCTTTGCTAGCTCAATCATGTTGTAACTAAGAAATCCGCTGGAAAAAATATTTTTTTCACGGACTGTTTAAGAGTTAATGAGTCATTACAGACACTGCTAACGGGGCTAAGAGCTAACGGTTGTTAGCTTAGCTTAGGTTGTTAATCCCTCCGAAGGGACACTAACAACTCAAAGTACATGTCAAATAAAATTTCTCCAAACACGTTTCTTGTTATTTTAGGTAGTTATTATCACGCTAATGTATGTTCAAGTGTCCATTTCCCCCGATAAGTTGGTTTTAATTCGTTATTTGATTCTATAAACAGTCTGACCATCTCGAGCTTTTATTTTGGTACTTCCGGTGACCGGCAGTGTGAATTTGCATATTAGCTAAATATTTAGTTTCACCCAAAACATTTAGATTTAACATTTAGATTTAGATTTAGATTTAACATTTATATTTATATTTATATTTAGCATTTAGATTTAACATTTAGATTTAGATTTAGATTTAATATTTAGATTTAGATTTAGCATTTAGATTTAACATTTAACATTTAGGTGCCACATTTAATATTTAGATTTAACTATTTAATATATTTCTAAGTTAACAAATATTGCTGTAAATGTGGTAAAAGGTGACGTTAAAAAAATCACAATACTTTTTTAAACATTGTTTGAAGCTAAATGTGGCAAAATGTTGATGTTATTTTCAGCGTGAGACACTTTACAAACGGCACCCCATAGAGGCAAGCCTGTTTCTGTGTCACTTGTAGAGTAAACACAGCATTAATATGGCCAATATGGCAATATTTTGGATGTGGAACCTTGAGAGGCGTGGTGTGCCATATTGAGCTGAACTCTTGCTGGACACCCTGTTTGTATTTCTTGAAAATAATTTGAAAGTGCCACAAAGAACGAGGAACTGATTCGAGAAGTTGAAATGAGGACTTTCCCACAGTCATAAGATTCCTAAAAACATCACCTCAGCCAACCACAAAACCTTTTTTGTAATGTTTCCTATTTGATTTTTATTTTAATGTGAGGTGGATCGTATCAGCATTCTTCAAACAAACTGCTTGTTGGATTGTCTGATAAGGTCAGATGGTGGAATTGCGACTTAACAAAACAATCCAACAATTCTGCCCATTTTATGCAGCAAATAACCAGAGGTGCAAAGGTCACTTCAAGTGGACAAATGAATGCACCATCATAAATTCTTTCCAGGAAAAATCTTTGAACTGCACCAATATCAATATTTGTACAATTTACCACGTCCCACTCCTTTCTATAAAGACACGCTTTTATCCTTTGAGTGTGGCCATTCAGAAAAGGTACAGACACTTTAAATGTCTCTCATTTGAGCTACGCTTAGACTCTCAGTTCCTGATATCCTGCCTCGCAGCAAACACCCTCAACTGTTGCGCAGTGCACACAAATTTGTCACAATGTCTGTTTTCTTTCTAATAACAGCAGTAACAGATGCCGGTGTGAACTTCAACAATGGCTTGAGAATGAACAGAGCAGCAGCTGAAAGATGTGAACCACAACTCCAACATGGGACAACCATACAAATCCCTAAAACCATGAGTGCAGGCCCATTTCTGCAGGTAAAACTAATCTTTACTGAGATCTGTTTTGTACCTAAAACATTCACTTAATGACCTTTGAGCTGGTTTTAATACCCTCAACAGGTGGTGCAATGTTATTAAGTACTCATTCTCGGAACCCATCGGCTGTATTCGGCGTCTGACTTCCAGCAGACGGTGATACAGCCTCTGGGGGCAGACCCCCAATTTTTTGGCATTCTGGTTTGATTTGGGCGGAGGAGGCGAATTCCCATTTCCGACTTCCGTTTATATATGTAAATATGCTGAACCATTGCGATGGATTCAGAGTTTGCAGTGACGCCTTTTTACTACTGAGTCACTGTAAGTGATATACCTGGTGATTCATCCTTTGTTCCAGCTAGTGAAAGGTTATTAGAGTACAATACAACAGCCTGAAGTCACACAAAGGAAATGTATGTGTGAATGTGAACCTCAGCAGTGAAACCTGATCTCCATCTCCCCCTCAGCATGCAGCACTTACACCAGCTCAGAAGGATTATCTGTACACCATCGCAGCTTCCTACAGCACCGCACACGTGCGTAACCTCATCACCCAACACTACATGAACGTGCTGCAGAGGTGTGTGCGAGCAGGTGAGAATAAAACAACCATAGAGGTTTGTCCAACCTTTGTTTGTCAGCAACACAAGTCTTCGGAGGAACTAGCAGATGGTTGTAGTTACATGTTTCCCCTCCTTACCCAGACCTATAAAGCAGTGTGTGGGTTTGTTACTGTGCCTCTCAGATTGTATGTAACCATTAACACAACAGGCCCTGTCTTGTACCTGGTACAAAGCAGAGTAGCAGTCCTTGGTAGTTTTTATACCAATGAGCTTGTCCTGGGCTCTGGATAGGGTGACTGGAGGAGAAGAGGTTTTAGTTGAGTTTAAAAATACACTCACTCGTGAACAACATCCCAAGGTACTTGAACTCCCTCTGAGGCTGCATGGACCAGTAAATCGAAGCTTTTGATTTACTGGACCATCTACGTCCCAACCCTCACCTATGGTCATGAGCTCTGGGTAGTGACCGAAAGAATGAGATCGTGGATACAAGCAGCCAAAATGAGTTTCCTCTGTGGGGTGTCTGGGCTCAGCCTTAGAGATAGGGTGAGGAGCTCGGACATGCGGAGGGAGCTCGGAGTAGAGCCGCTGCTTCTTTGCATCAAAAGGGGTCAGTTGAGGTGGTTCGGGCATCTGATCAGGATCCTCCTGGGCGCCTCCCGTAAGAGGTGACCCAGGCACGTCCCACTGGTAGGAGGCCCCGGGGCAGACTCAGAACACACTGGAGGGATTACATATCTCATCTGGCCTGGGAACACCTTGGGGTCCCCCAGGAGGAGCTGGAAAGCTTTTCTGGGGAGAGGGACGACAGGGGTGCTTTGCTTGGCCTGCTGCCCCCGCGACTCGGCTCCGGATAAGCGGATGAAAATGGATGAATGTATTTTATTTCTTCTGTTGTTTTCAATGCTTTTAGTAAAACATGTTGAGATACTTTTGTGTGATAATGCACTTTAGATAACCCTAATCTTGATTCAACGCTGTGTGCCAGCTATTTTTCCAATGTATGATATGTTTTTGTGCTTATCTCAGGAAATTATCAAAATCCAGCTTTACAGTGGTGGAAAAAAGTTTTCGGACACCCTTAAAATTTTACACAATCTCAACTATTATCATGAAATATTTGTGGAAAAATCTTTTTTGTGTTTCAAAAGGTGTGGCTGCATTAGACAGATACAAACAAATACAAAATATATATATATATATTTTTTTTTTACAAGAAAATCTAACAAAACTAAGTTCTTGACAGTTTCAATATGTCAGTTCTCAACATTGTCGGTATCAAAGTCAACAAATAACAGAGAATGTGTTCAAAACTGAACAAAAAATAAATAAACCATCACATCATCAAATTAATATTTAGTAGTCCTGCCATTGGCACGTAGTAGAGCTCTAATCCTGGCTGGCATGTTCCCCACGAGCCTTTCACACTGTTGAGGGGTAATCTTGTCCCATTCTTCTTGAATTACTGCTTTTAATTCTTCTAAATTCTTTGGTTTATGCTTTGAAACAGACCTTTTGATAATCCACCACA
The DNA here is from genome assembly GCF_011397635.1 of Epinephelus fuscoguttatus. Classification (NCBI taxonomy): domain Eukaryota; kingdom Metazoa; phylum Chordata; class Actinopteri; order Perciformes; family Serranidae; genus Epinephelus; species Epinephelus fuscoguttatus. The sequence goes on from NC_064765.1 coordinate 5,753,978, forward strand.
GATTTTCAATGGGGCTCATGTCCGGGGATTGAGCTGGCCACTCTAAGACCTGGATACTGTGCTCCTGCAGCCAAGTTCTACTGGCCTTGGATGTGTGGCAAGTGACATTATCTTGTTGAAACATCCAGTTTTTACCTCGACGGAACAGTGCACGCGCAGAAGGGAGCATGTGGGTTTGGAGAATGGTCCAATACTTGGTAGAGTTCAATGTGCCATCACAGACAGTGAGATGACCAACACCAGCAGCACTCATGCATCCCCAAACCATGATACTGCCTCCACCATGCTTGACAGTAGGTACTGTACATGGTGGAGATATTGGTTGGCGTGGCGTTGTGCGTACCCTCACATTAGTTGGAGGAAGATAAAGCTGTAAACTGGACTAATCTGACCACAATATCTTCTTCCAATTCCTGGCTGTCCAGTTCTTGTGTGCCTGGTCCCAACGACGCGGGCTAACCTCTGTCTCTCATTGATCAGGGGCTTCTTGATAGCCTTGTAGGACCTTAAGCCATGATCTAAAAGTCGGCCACGTACAGTGCGGGTGGAACACTGGACACCAGTTTGGTTTGACCACTGCTGCTGAAGCTCCTGTGATGTCATTCGGCGGTTTTGCCTGCACATGCGGATCAGGATGTGGTCATTTCTTCTGAAGAAACCCTTGGACGCCCAGATCTTGGTTTGTCTTCCAAGCTGTTGGTTCGTCTGTATTTCTGCAGAGTGTATCCAACTGCTGAAGGACTGCATCTGCACTTCCTGGCTATCTGGCGGCAGCTGTACCCTTCCTGGCTGAGAATCTTTATCTTCAGGCGTGTTTCCTGCGTTAGGTTCCTTGTTTTAGCCATTTTTGTGTCTGAAGAACTTTCAAATGTGCTGGCTTTATGTAGACATGAAGCTTGGCAACAAAAATTGTGTCTTTTAATAAAAAGAACGACCTTCATCACTGGTACCAAAATGACCCAATACTCAAAATTTCTTATGTATTTTTATGGAATCAACCAATTTTAAGTTTTTAATGGCTTTTTTAGGATTTATTTAGTATTTTGGCTGTGACTGTACTAAAAGAAATTGCACTTGAAGACCTAAGAGTGATTCTTAATGCAATATTTCTCAAATGCATGGGGTGTGTATGAAAACTTTTTGATCTCGACTCTGTTTAAAGGCTGCAGCCCTGAAAGAGACGACCTTGTTGCGACTTCTGTTATCTCACCGGGAACTGATGTGAGTGAAAACCATCGCTCAAAACTTCCTTCGACCGTGAAACACAAAGCGAAGATAAACACCAGTGCAAGGAGTTCTGGGAAATCCTTTCTTCCAAAAATCCCAAACAGTCAAGCCAGGTGGGTCACACACTTTCAACAAATATTTGTACACAAAAACACAATTTAAAGGAGATTATGAAGATGTATTTTAAGGTGATTACACATCCATTACTATTCTAAAAGTGTTTATATTCATAGCTGAATGTTGTGCAATAAAAAGTAGCAGAACATGTCTTACCTCACCTTTAAAAGTAACATTACACAGAACTTGTAAGCAAGTATTAAGCAGCTCTATGCAGACCCTACATCGCACATAGAATACGCCGTAATGAGCGTTGTGTGATTGTGTCGGGGTTTCTGTGAAGTGCTATCAAGTTTTGTTGATTCAAAACACACCCTAAACACACATTAAACATACATTAAACATGGCTTAATAGAGACAACTTCAAACACAAGTACACAAATCAGCTTCACTGTAACTCGCAGCATTCACAGACAAACACTTGTCTCTATCTGGACACATTTTCCCCACAAATACAACATGCTAACGTTATTAGCACAAGCCAGGGCATTTTACATTGTATAAATTAGCTTAGTGGCTAGCCGAGATTTCTTCCACACATATGAAGCCAGGGGCAACAGCAACATTTAACAAAGGTAACGTTACACAGTTTGGCTCCATTGCGGCTCACAAGGTTCACTGACAAAACAGCTGTCTTATACTAAACATGTTTTCCAAACAAATACAACATGCTAACATTATTAGCACAAGCTTATGGCATTTTACATTGTATAAATTAGCTTAGTGGCTAGCCAAGATTTCTTCCACTCATATGAAGCCAGGGACAACAGCAACATTTAACAAAGGTAACGTTACAAAATTCAGCTCCATTACAACTCACAAGGTTCACTGACAAAACAACTGTCTTATACTAAACATGTTTTCCAAACAAATATAACTTGCTGGGTTGGCACGGTGGTGTGGTGGTTAGCACCATCGCCTCACAGCAAGAGGGTTGCTAGTTCGATCCCGGGCGTGGGAGTTTGCATGTTCTCCCCGTGTCAGCGTGGGTTCTCTCCAGGCACTCCGGCTTCCTCCCACAGTCCAAAGACATGCAGATTGGGGACTAGGTTAATCGATAACTCTAAATTGTGAATGTGAGCGTGAATGGTTGTCTGTCTCTATGTGTCAGCCCTGCGATAGTCTGGCGACCTGTCCAGGGTGTACCCTGCCTCTCACCCGATGTCAGCTGGGATAGGCTCCAGCCCCCCCGCGACCCTCAAGAGGATGAAGCGGTTAGAAAATGAATGAATGAATGTAACATGCTAACGTTATTAGCCCAAGCCTATGGCATTTTACATTGTATAAATTAGCCTAGCAGTTAGCAGAGATTTCCTCTGCTCATATAAAACCAGGATAAATCACACACAAGACTTGAAATGCTATTTTTGTGGAGGCTTTATTGTCTTCACAATTTACTGTTTCTTATTTGTGAAATTAAAGTAAATAAAAGCTCTGTTTCCACTGAGGGAAATGGTTTCAGCTTACAGAAACAGACAGGAGGTCTGCGTCATTGCAACCTGTAGATACATTTCTGCAGAGGTGCCTGTCAGGCTATGGCGTAGGGTACAGCATTGATTTGACGCAGAAGTATAAATCCTGCTCACTGTGTTTGATCAACACTGCAGGCTCTCCAACACATCAGCATCAAAACAAAGAAAGATGAAGAAACGTACATTATCATCTCCCTCACTGAGAAGAAAAAGTCCAAGAAGTAAGTGAGAAGTGTGACATTGAAGCTTTCTTTAAAATCTCTACTTCAAATATGTGATAACTTTCTTTCTCTAATTTCAGGGTAATTTTGTCGACAAGCATCTGTATCTACGTCTGTTATATTTAGGCATATTTATCTTTTATTTTTACCAGTCAGGGTTCATCTGATCAAATGGATAAAGTTGTTTTATGTCTGTAGTTGGTTGAATGTTTTGTTTTTGTTGCCAGGAGCCAGGACCAAGCTGTTGGAGGAGGAGGAGGATGAAGGACTGGATGACTCTCTGAGTGAATGTTTGAGTTCATTGTCTGTGGGACAATGGGATGACGACACTCTCTCAGATTTATGACATTTCTATTCAAACTCTGAGCGCTCACAGTAACATTTTGTGTCAGTATAACGTGAGAATAATGTTCCCACATTCACAGCTCCAGGCAAAGACCAACAGACATCTTTGTTTATCATGATTCTGCATTAAATTGGGGTTCTTAAACAAGCAGAACACAGTAAACAGAACAGAAACACTGTGAGTAGCAGCTCAGTGTTGTCGTTAAACCTGCACCAGCTAGTTTTGTACTTTGGTGCCTCTGTTGGCAGCAAGAGAAAACCTTCAGAGGACTGTTTATAGGAAATCACATGATCAGTTCTTGTGCTGGTGAAAGCTGAGCAGTGGGATCACATCTCATGGCCACATGATCACATCTTTTTTTTAAAGTAGAGATGATTTTTTTTCTCTGAAAATAATTGAAAATGTGATTTAGCTGATTAAAAATTAAAAATAGTTTCAAATTAAATAAAATTCATATGTTTTTACATCAAAATGTCCTAAGACTTACATAAGTACATCCTCTCTGTGAATATTAAAGAAATATTATCCTTTTAATTAATTAAAATATTTGTTCTTTGTTTTGTTTTTTTTGTTTATGTTTTTTGAAAAGTATCTTTGTCCTTTTATTTTTTCTGTTAAAAATATTCAAATGCACAAATGGAAACCTGACACATTTTTGGAGCTGCTCCCGCACTGTAATTTGAGCATCTGTTAATAAAAACAAACTAAAAAAAGATGCACAATATTGGATTTTTTGCCAATATGCAATATACCAGAATTCTAACAACTTATTTGTCTGATAACCGATACTGATATTGATACATCCACATTTTCCCCACCTAATTTTAGTGATCATCAAGTCTCTTCTGTAGTGGAATTAACTTCATATTATACATGCATACTCTTATCGTGACGGCCCACCAGCAGATGGAGACATGAAATATAATACTTTTCAATGTTTGTAATATTTATTCATTGTGCAAATTAAGATAAAGCATGTTGACGATACTGATGATGTGCTGATTTTATTGTGCATTCCTAGTAAAAAAATGTATGATTGGTCAGTTTTATCTCCCTGCATGAGGCTCTACATGTTCTTTCAGAGACTTCTCTTCAATGTCAGGAGTTTATGATTTTATTTTATGATTATTATATATTCTTATCAGCATGTTTGGCCTGAAAACAGTCCAATCCAAGAACACCAACTCCTAAAAAAAAGCTGAATCTGCCTTTAAAGGTGTAATTTGTGTGAATTTTGTTGTTAACAAGCTAGAAATAACACTGAAGCCATTTCCTGTGTGTCCTCCATGGTAACTAAGGTTTACTGTACAATACTGATACTTTTCTGGATATCAAATTCAACCATGTGGCAAAAAGTATGTTTACAAACCTGCTCAGTTTTTGTTGTGGGGCTTTTTTTTTGTGGTTTTGGACGAGCCTGCTTCGTTCCACTAAAAGAGGAATGCTACAGCGTACAATATTTTAGACAGTGTTCTTTCGGTTTTGTGTGAATAGTTTCTTTTCAGTACTTTCCTATTTCAACACGATGCCCCGTGCACAAAGCTGGCCCTGTACCCAAAATGTTCTCCCAGTTTGGTGCTGAAAAACTCAACTGGTGTGCACAGAGCTCTGATCTCAACCCCGTCCAACACCTTTAGAATAATCAAACTCATTACTCAGTGGAAGCAAACCAGTGTCATATATTTTGAGACTGCCCCAAACTGATTTTACACAGTAAGGGCATTTACAAAACATTAAGTACAGTGTTTAAGACTCAAGCGCCCCTGAACTTAGAGACTCTTTATCTGGGTCACATTGTGTTTTGGAAACAGACAAAGGATACAAAGCTGCTGCCGGCCCTTTTGGCTGCAATAAAAAAATCAATCATTAGAAAGTGGCTGAACCCAACACCAGTAATGTGAGCTGGAGGAAAATCCGGGGACTTCTGTTCGTCTACTCTTAGATCTCTTAAGTTTAACCACTTTCATTAAAAGACATCATCTGGATTTCCCCCTCAGTAACTGTTCTCTCTCTACTACCTTGACCACAGTGTGATCCACAACATGTATACACGTTCATATTGTTTTTACTTCCTGTTACTGAAGACAGAATCAGCTGATGGAGTGAAAGTAGATCTTTATTGTGGGAAATAAATGAAAAAAGGCCGACAACAGGAAGCTAAAGGCCTGGTGGTTACAGGACACGACGAGGGCCAAAATAACAAAACAAACAAAAAAAAAAAGCAAAGAAAATGGCACCAAATATTTCTTTTGATAACAAATACGTGTGACATTATTGCATTCTCTACAGTTACCAGATGACAGCTTGGACACAAGCAGATGCTGATGACTTATAAACAATATAATACATATTTTCTTTTAGAGTTAAGTTACTGAACAGTTTGTTACAGCATTAACATTGTGGTGACTGCAGGAGAGCTGCTGCCCCCTGGTGGAAAGGAATGAAAAGATACACAGAGCCTCCTCCTCCTACTCCTCCTCTTCCTCCTCACGCCGTCCTTTAAGATTTCTTGTATTCGATTCTCTCCACCTTGACGTCGTCTCCGATGAGCTGATAAACGTACGTCACCACTGTCGATGCCTGGATGTCCATTAATACAAAAGAGGGGATGATGTTGCTGTGAGGAGAGAAGACAGACGTGTTTTAGGGTTGAGGCTTTTACTGCACCTCTGACTGTAATTACAGTCTGGTTTCTACTGTTACACCTCTTGTACTGTAGGTCACAGTGGAGAGCGTCATCACTGTGGAAAAGATTTGCCGCAACATCAGAGGCTCCAAAAAATGTCACAGTCATATTTGTTAACTGTTACTTTATAATGTGATCAGCATCATCAGGGTGTAAAATGCATTACAAACACAACATATATCTAGATATGTGAATTACTCATAGTATACATGTACTTCATTTTCATCTGCAGTTTCTTTCAATGTGTTTTTGTCTACTACGGGTACACCAATATATCATGTGACCTGTGTCACATGACCCCCACATGAGTTCTTAAATTGCACACCTGTTCCCAATGCATTTTACACCCTGATGAAGACTCTCCTGTCGAAACACGTTGATTTATCCATGTATAAATAAAGGATTTTTGACCACAGTCAGAGTGCCTTGGTTGCATTTTTGGACGTCCTGCCTGTACCGTGGACTTTTACACTGAGTGAGCTGGCCAGTTGGTTTTCGTCTTTATATTTTCAAGATTAATAGATTAATCTTTTAGTCCATACAATGTCAAAAAATGTGAAAAATGCTCAACACAATTTCCCAGAGCCCAAAATGACATCTTCAAAATGCTTTCTTTGTCCAATCATCAGTCCAAAACCAAAAGACTCTTCATTTACAATCATAAAGGACAAATAACAACATCAAATGCTCACATTTAGGAAGCTGGAACCAGCAAGTATTTGACACTTTTGCTCAAGAAATTGACTGAAATGATTAATCAATTATCAAAAAGTATCAGCGATTTCTTTTCTTTCAGTCGACTGATTTGATTAATAGACCTATTGTTGCAGCTCTAGTAAAAATACTCCATTGTGAGTGAAAGTCCTGAATTCAAACTGTTGCTTTAGTAAAAGTATAAAAGTACTGTCTGGCATCAAAATATAAGTAAAGTACCAAAAGTAAAAGTACTCAATATGCAGAATCAGAAGAATATATATATTAATGTTGCAGCTGGCAGTGTTGTTATACTCGAGATTGGTTTTGGTCTAGAGACAGGTTTCAAGATCGGTCGTCCAGGACTTGTGTCCCACCCCATTCCCGCGTTGTGTTTTTCTAGAGGAACTGCATATTTATATATAAAAACTAAGCATAATCAATCAGTATAACATAATGCTAAAATAACTCCAAACATAACAGCTGAAACAGCTGTATTTCACATACTTTTGTTACATCCTAATATTTTTATAGTATATTTTTCATATTTTTATTCTGATTTTTGTAGTTACATTTATGTTAGTGACTGTTGCAGTAGTTTTGCTCACCCTTGATATGCTTATTGTGTATTCTTTGTGTGCACCAAACACCAAGGCAAATTCCCCGTAAGTGAAAACCTACTTGATAATAAAACCATGTCCTGATTCTAACTGCTACAACCATTTGGCAAATAGCGAGCCCATAGTCCGTTAGCTCAGTGCTTACACGTGGTGGGAATTATCAATGACGCGCTGGTAGAAATCTGCATCGTGATATTATCTAAACAAATGAACCACTTTACTTTATATGCTTGACATAAAATGACATGAGCTCAGACTTACAAGCATACATTACGTATGCTTTGTGGAAACAAACTAATAACTGCTGACTTCACATTTTTAGCTTCATATTATCATGATGATTTTCCCATCCTACACATTCCCGTTTACTTTTTTCCCTGTTTCGTTCCAGTCATGTGATGAATAGTGAAACTGACCCCCTATCCCACAGGGACTTTCTCTGACAATTTATAAATTACTTTCTTCTTCAATGGTACCAGTGTCTGCGTGGTTGTACCTTTGGTTCTGGACTACTCATGTAAACAAGGGATTTTTTATTTCAGTGCTTAAATTAGACTTTGTCCTCATCTCCAGCCTGTGAGGTGACAGTGGGAGGTTATGTTTCATCAGTGTGAATGACCCCTCTACCTTTCCAGTGCGCTGTAGGCTCCTGTGGCCGAACCAGGGTTGATGTAGAACTTGTTTTCATTCTCGAACGCCTCGAACTTGTGCGTGTGCCCGGAGATGAGGATGTCGACATCAAGCTGTCTCTGGAGCACTGCCAGACTGGCCATGTCGCCCCAGGGGATCACCTGGTGGCCGTGGATGAGACCGATCTTAAACTGGCCCACTGTCACCACCTTCTGCTCCGGGTAGTTCAGGTTCTGAGACGAGAACAGGAGAGAGTTTTGATTTGAAAGTCTCGTTACACTTGTTCTTCGTGATCTACGACTAAAAAACAGATGTGCACAGAACAGCTGTGGCATCACTGTATAAAAAGATTTCAGTTTTTCAATGTGACTGTTTCTAAAACTTGTAAACTAGGAGGGTAAAATTCAATTTGTGAGAAGAGAGCAATTACAGTTTCATTACATGCAATTAGTCTTTAGTACCGGCATGGGATCCATTTCAATTCATTCATGCAATTAAATATTTAGACACATTAATTATGTCTTTTTCCCCATCTGTGCCATTAGTTGAAAACCCTCTTATTGGAAGTTCTGCAAACTAAAAATTCTGCTGGACTCTGAAGACCAACGCCATCCCCTCCAAACACATGACATTATCGCTGTTTCTTTTTCATTGTTGCACAGACCTCGTCGAAGTCTCCTCGGACTATGTGGACGTCTCCTGCGAGAGTCTTCAGGTAGTCATAGCTCTCCTTGGTGCAGAGGTTGCCTGTGCAGAGAATGTGCTGGATCTTCCCTGGGACCAACAGCTTCTTGAACTTGGCTGGCAGGGTGTTGCACCGGTGGGGGATGTGCAGGTCACCTAACACCAGGACCAACTGATAGCATCGCACAGACACAGACACAGACACAGACACACACACACACACACACACACAAACACACACACGGACAGGTTAGTCACGCACCAATGAGGGAGAGTTCAGGCTGTGTGGTGTTGCATCTGATTAAAGAAAAAAGAAAGTGGGCCAAGGATAGAGCCCTGTGGGATGCCACAGGTCGGTATCCACCAGAGCCACTGTACACCTCCGTTAGTTATTATCAAGTTTCTTGTTTAAAACCATCAGATTACTGTCCATATCTTTGTTAATGCACCCAAACAACAACCTACTCCAGATTAATGCAGTACAGTGAATAAACAGGCTTAATTCATAAAAGTAGAACTTGTAAATAAGCAATATTTGTGAGTAAAGCTGACTTTATTAAGTGTCTGAACTCTTCATTAAGCATCTAATCTGGGTTGTGGAAGTTACTTCTTACATAATCTGGGAAAAAAACAGCCCATGGTGGAATAATATGGATTATATGGATTGAATCAGCACAGCTGGATTTCAGACACTCAATAAGAGATGTAGGACATGAGAGTGAGATAATTATGTTTTCACACAACGCAAGGAATCAATAAGAATCACACACCACCAAACCTTAAAGTTCATACTAAACATGAAACCTGTCAATAGCATTTTAACTCCACTAGCCTGTAGAGAGATGCTGTACATGTTAATTGTGGTAGCATGTTACGACTTTGGTGAGAAACAAACCAACATTTTAAGGTTTTATTTTACACCATAAATCAGATCAGATGATAAAATGGTGCACACAGCTGAATAACTTTGAGACAAACCAGAAACTAATGGACATACCTTAAATGTGTACAATCAAAGGTATATGCTTTTAACTTCATACACATACTTTGTCACAAACACTACAGGTATAAGATGCTTACATTTGATGCTATTAAGACCTTTTCCAGATAATTTTTAACCAAATTTGAGACATTTTTTTTGACAAATAATTGTTTGCTTATTCAAGCAATGCAGGTAAGTTTAATGTACACTGATCAGTAGGGCTGCCACTAATGATTATTTTCACTGTCGACTACTCTGTCGATTATTTCTTCGATTAGTCGACTAATCATTTCATCGAAAAATGTGTTAAAATGTTGAAAAGTGTCGGTCTGTCTCACCCAAACCCCAAAATTACGTCATCTAATGTCTTGGTTCATACTCAAGCCGCAGGAGAGTGTGTAAAACTGCCAATATCTGAACGTAAGAAGCTGCAATAAGAGTGTTTTGGGTACTTTTATAGTACTTTTCTATGAAAAATTACTCAAACCGATTAGTCGACTACTAAAATAGTCACTGATTATTTTATTAGTCGATTAGTCGACTAATCGTGGCAGCCCTACTGATCAGCCAAGACATTTAAACCACTGACAGGCGAAGCGGTCATCTCGTTAGCTGCTTGACGTGCACCACCCACCCAAACGTTGTTGCAGAGCAAGTACACCCCTTGTGGTTATGCACTCCCCGATGGGCAATGCGCCATGCCACACTGTAAAAAAAATGCTCAGGAATGGCCCAAGGAACATGATTAAAGCCTCAAGGTGTCACCCTGGCCTCCAAAATCCCAAGATCTCGATCAGAATGAGCATCTGTGGGATGTGGCGGTTGTGTCCATGTCTCGACATGTCAGAGGCCCCACGGTGGATTGGATTTGGCTCTGACCTGTTGAGGCATGGACACAAGACCTCTGGGGGTATACTGGAGTGTCCAGCACCAGGGCTTTGGCACCAGAGCCTTTGAGTCCTGTGCATTATGAGGCAGCAAACTCACACATCCCACGGATGCTCGATTGGATTGGGATCTGTAAAATTTGGAGGTCAGGTCGACACCTTGAGATCTTTCTCACATTCCCAGGCCACTCCCTGACAACTTTTGCAGTGTGGCAGGGCGCACTGTCCTGCTGGAGGGGCCACTGCCATCAGGGAGTGCCACTGCAATGAGTGGGGTACTTGGTCTGTAGTGGTGTTTGGGTGGATGGTGCCAAGTGACAAGCACATGAATACCACAACCAAAGGTTTCCCGACTACACATTGCACTGTAACGAGATGATAAATGTTATGTACTTCACCTGTCAGTGGTTTAAAAGTTTGGCTTTTGGATTGCCGTATATGTGGTCACCTGCAGAGGTAGGTTTTTTTGTAGGAATATGCTTATTAAAATGAGTTAAGTTCATCTACATTTTGCCAACAGGTAAGTGCGAGTTTTAAGTATTGGGTTCAGTTGTAGATATAAAGATTTGTAACATCAGAAATGTGGACTTTCACGCAGAGGGGCTTGAATTATTTTAACAAAAATAAATTAGAGGATAGATAAATAAAAATCTGACAAAATGTTTGCGGCAGTAAGGACCTCACAAATACAAATTCAAGACTATTTAATGACTTTTAAGGCCTCGTGTTTATAGTAAGACATTTTAAGGACCTGCAGACACCCTGCCTTCACTCTAAAAACAAAACAGTAAACCTGTTTTACTACAAATTATATTTCCTCACGAAAGAATTGCTTAAATTTGATCCTATTGCAGCAGTATATTATTGCTGAAGTGGAGAGTCTCCATTCACGAGGGTTTCCTGTTTTGAAATAGATGAGTCACTGGTAAAAAGTCCCAAACGAGGGAGTTGTGAAACATCATTGCGACCTTAAAGCCTGCCTGAGTCATAGTAGTCTTTACAGATTCTTAAAATCTTATATGGGAGCTTGATGTTTCCTATTCTGACTTATTTTTGGGGATTTGAGTGATACGTCATTTGTTGTTTATGACAGAGCAGGTGTAGCTAAAGCATCATTGCCTGCCGGGCACCAGATCCCCGCAGTGCAGTTGCTGAATTAGCAGCAGAGACAGCAGACCTCCACAACTGTGCGATCCAAACCCTGTGTTAGTGTGGCAGGCAGAGGAGCGAGCAGAGAACAGGGATCCAACACAGAGCGAGGGCACTTACCCGGTGACCAGCCTAGTTGATTGGAGACAGGCAATGAGGAGTGGGAGGAGGAGAGTGGGTGAGATAGGGAGGAGGAAGGCAGGATGTGCACAGAGAGAACGACACAAGGCATGATCAAAGATTCGGGGGTGGGGGGACAAAAAGAAAAACAGGAGACAAGAAAGAGTTGGGACAAGAGGGGAAAACTGAAATTAGAAATTAAAAAGTGAATGGATTAAGTAGACAGATATTAATCATCCAAAAACAAATAAGAAAAGTTAAATGACAATGTGGATCGAACTGATTATTAATGGTTGATGGTTAGTGACGATGATGATGAAGCACATGTGTAGTTTTTACCTGACTGCGTGTGAGCAAAATCAAGTGGGGAAGCAAATCAAAGTGTGGACTGGAATTTAGCTGTAATCAGTGGTGGAATGTAACTAAGTACATTTACTCAAGCACTGTACTTTAAGTCAAAGTCGAGCTACTTCTACTTTACCTAAAGGAGACGTGCGTAGGATTTAGTGGCGTCTAGCGGTGAGGACTGCAGATTGCAACCAGCTGAAACTTCTCTTGTGTGCAAAGTGTGAACTCCTGGTTAGAATTCCTTCAGTGTTAATTGTTCAGGAGGTTTTTAGTGGAAGCCGAATTATCCTCAGAGGTCTCTTCCTCATCACAACAAATGGACCAGGTGATTTAAACCGGTAAAAACACGGAATAAAACAGTTTCCCAAATGCTGTTTAGCTTAGCACCTGCTAATGCATGCTCGCCTTTTTTCTCTGATAACGTAAGATCTAAACGTTCAGGAGGTTTTTAACAGGGAGCCGAATTATCTGCAGAGGTTTCTTACTCCATAACAAATGGAGCCGGTGATTTAAACCAGTCAGAACACTAAATAAAGCAGTTTCACATTAAAAAAACAGTGCTTTCCGAATGCTGTTCGTCTTGTGTCGAGTGGCTGCTAACTACTGTGGCTGATGCAAAAACTACTTAGCGACTATAGAAACATGGCGGTGCAACATGGTAAGTGGACAAGGACCTGCTCTATGTAGACATAAACAGCTCATTCTAAGTTAACGAAAAAACACAACAATAATTATCTACAGGTGATTATACACTAAAGAAAACATACTTATTATTCTGCCAATATGCACACCGAAACCCAACACACTGGACCTTTAAGTATTTTCCATTTTATGCTACTTTATACTTCGACTGCGCTACTTCTCACTCAGAGGGAAATACTGTACATTTTACTGCACTAAATTTGTCTGACAGCTTTAGTTACTTACTCAGATTACAGTTTTACATCCCCTTCCTGTTAAACTGAAGGATGGTGTGTTCCTTTATGTGTTGAGAAAATTCTCCTCCTTCTTATGCTCAATAAAGTCTTTAAAAACCTCTTGAATCAGCTACAAAATGCATCTTTACAAAGCTGAAAACAGGCAGTTTAGAGATACATGGGTCTCACAGGAGATGTACTGTAGATGAAACGACCCTGCAGTGTATGAAGGTGTTAAATAGCACAACCTTAAACATCTACAGCAGTAAAATGACACATACACATTAATGCAGCAATAATAATAATAATAATAATACTTTAAGTACATTTTGCTGATTTCTAGGGGTGAGGGAAATATCAGCACAGCATAGTATTGCGATATTTTTGTGTGGCAATACTGTGTGGATACACAGACACCAAGTATTGTCATATTCATCATATAAATTCTTATTACTGCAAATTCAAATTAAACTTTTGGTAGCCTACTAGATTAATAAGATTAGTAGACTCTTCAGTCCACTGGAGACATTTTCTGCAATAAAAAATAACTTAAGTGAAATGAACAGACTGAAGACAAAGCTTTCCTTTGGGGACAAAATTTGCTGCTGAAAAAAAAGGCAATAAATCATAATATATTACAACATAAGTTACCACACTACTCATCATATTGCAACACGTTTAAAATCGTAATAATTGTGACTCAAGTATCGTGATGATATCATACCGTGGGGCCTCTGGTGAGTCCCACCCCTACTGATTACATACTTTTACTTAAGTAAGGTTTTAATTGCAGGACTTCTACTTGTAATGGAGTATTTTTACAATCTGGTATTATTACTTCTGCTTAAGTAAAAGATCTGAGTACTTCTTCCACCACTGGTTATAATGCACCAACTACATAGATTTAAAATGTTCCTAAACTTGATGTTTTCATAAATATCTTGCTCCCATCTAGAAACAGGAAAATGAAATGAAGAGGAAATGAATGAATGAGCTAATAAATAACATGTAACTGTAGCTGTAAGTTTGTCTGAGTAGTGTGATTACGTCAGAAATCAATGACAGTTATAGCACGGGTTAATAACTGTGTGACAGACATCATTACTGTTGCACAGGAAAAGTGCCTCATGAGATAAAGTAGCTGTTAGCACAGCATGCTAATTGCTTAGCACACGAGAAAAAGTACAAAATGTCGTGATATCAAATAGCCAGACAACAAGAGTGGTTGATTAACAAACGTGTCGAGCTGAAACTCCACCGTGCAGATACAAAGTGTGACTTTAGAAGTGCTTGCAGCTTGTTGCAGTGGATTTTTTGGGGGGACTAAACTGCTCAGCTGTCATGTGATCGTTGATCCATCTCGGAATGAAGCTTCACTAAAATCAAACGCTGAAACTAAGACGTAAAGCCGCCATGTTGGCCTCCTCGCTTCGACAATGAGTCTAAGAAAACATGGTGCGAGAGAAGTGCTCGAAGCGCAGGCAGTAAATGTGGGAAATTGTGGCCTTTTCGCCATTTCATACTCACCATCTTCTATTTTGCTGTTTCTGCTAGTCAAGTTGAGGAAGCGCCTACGCACGTACAGCGTCAGGCCGTCAGCCAATCAGAGAAGAGGATGCGTCAACTACAATAGAACACTTCCTTTTGCCCTTTCAAAATAAAACACGAAAACATCTAAGGTAACTGGGGGGATAAAATACCAGTAGTGCGACAAATATTCAGATCCTTTATTGAAGTAAAAGTGAAAGTACCACATTGTGACAATACTTAGGGTATGTAATCAGCAAAATGTGCTTAACCCTTTGAAATCTGAGTAAATTGGCTTGATTTCAATGAGCAACTCAAGAAATGGTCTAAAAATGAGCAAGGTATAAGAGTAACCCTATTAACTAAGAAATTACCCAAAAATAAGCCAAAATAGAAAAGTAAAAACAAAAAAGTAGAAAATCATGTGAAAAATAAGCAAAAAAAAAGTAAAGAAAAGAAAAGAAAAGAAAAGAAAAGAAAATGTCCCCCCAGAAATCTAGAAACTAAATTGAATACTATACATATTTATTTATTATTATTATTATTTTATTTTTTTTTATTTCTTGTCACTTTTAACTTATTTCTTACAATTTGCATGACATTTCTTGCCAAGTTCCTCATTGCCTTTTCCCCCATATTTGCTGAAGAAATCAAACCAATTTGTTCAAGATTCAAAGTCAGTCTGTTGTCAAAGAAATTACCCAAAAATAATCCAAAATGAAAAGTAAAAAAACAACAAAAAACCCAAAAAAAACTTAAGTTAAGCAAATGAATAATAGTTAAAATAAAATATCTGAGAATAATAGCTAAATATTAAATAGAATAATATGTATATTTATTTTCTTTTAACATGATTTTAAAAACTAAATAACTAGAAATTTAATTGAATTAATTAATAAATATATTTTAGGTAATTTCCTTATTTCTTGCAATTTGCATTTCCTGCCAAGTTGCTCACTGCCTTTCCCCCCCATATTCTCTAAAGAAATCAAACCAATTTGTTGAGGATTCAGAGGGTTAAATGCCTGAACGCAGCACAAGAAAACTGATGATGATTCAGGTTGCAAAGGCTTTAAGTGTAAAAATTATATATATATATGATGTTTTCAGTGTTGGGAAGGATAGACCACTCTGAAGAAGAGTATTAGAAATTTGAGGTTGTTTGTTTGGTTCAGAAATCCCTTTAAGTCCAAAGTTGTGTTTTGGCCACATTTGGCTGTGAAGTGGTAACAGCACTGGTATTTGCTCATTTACAAAGGTTTGATACAGATGCTTCCACCCTATATTTCATCCTTTTTAACTCTGACCTCACATGATCTTGGTCCTCACCCACAGAACAAGGTTTTGCTTCACAGTCCCTTCATCAGAACTGAACTAGGAAGAATATCGTTCTCTCACAGTGCTCTTTATACATGGAATAATCTGCAAATGACCCTGAACTTGGACACTCTGCCACTCTCACAGCTGTTTGAATACCTTATTTCTGATCTTGTTTTAATTGAGTGTTAATGTTTTTAACTATACATCTACACAGTAACACAGATCCTATATTATTGTTTGTATGATTTTATTTCTGTTTTAATTCATATGCATAGTGGTTCTTTGTTTGCTTATTGAAAATTGTGAGAAAGTAGGCTATGCCAAAAAAGCAATAAATGAATGTTATATATTCTACATATAAACTCCTTACCGAAATAATATATTTGGATGTAATCACCAACAGTTTAGTTAGTGTCTGTACTTTAATTACATTTTTTCAGTAGCTGTAACTGATTATAATTACGTTTATGATGTCATTCAGATACATGTCGCTAGTTATTTCCAAACACAGCATGTTTTTGAATCAATATTACTGCTGCATTAGTGTGTATGTGTCATTTTACTGCTGTAAATGTTTAAGATTGTGCTCATTTTAACTCTTTTATATACTGTTGGGTAGTTTAATTTACAGTGATTCATCATATTCTATAAGATCATCATATGTTTGTAGCCTGCCAGTCCTGTGAAAACATTTTCAGCTTTGTGACGATGACTTTTCCAGCTTTTTGAAGTTTGTGTAGCTTAAGAAGAAAGCTGGGAGAATTTTTTTAAACACACAAAGGATCACTTTGTCTTTAAGTTTATAACAAACATTCAAAATCAACACATCTGGAGACACATGGTCTTTATTGGACTGACCATAAACCAAAATTACAAATTTACTGTCTCATAAAGAATAGCTATAGTATAGAGCCTTATCTAAAGTGCAGTTTAAACAAAAGACAAAGATCCCTATGTGCACAGTTGTGCTCAGGAACATTGCTATTTGCATAAGAGACCAGTAGGTTTATTGCCCCTCCAGAGGAGGACAGACTTTATTAGTTGTGTAAGACAGGTGGAACTGAGATTGAGGTTCATTTTTTTTGTTTTACTGTCCTGCGTATGAAGACATAAGGAATGTAATTTTGATTAAATGACCACTATTTATGTTAATTTCTTTTGTTTGGATGACCATGAAAAATTTGAGTTATGTTTTGGATTTGTTTGTGGCAGATTTGTTTGCCAGGCCTGGGATAAAAGTAGGGATGCACGATATTGGATTGCTGATATCTGATATCTGATATGCCGATATGTAACAACTCATCTGACTGATGTCCAATACCGATACATCCACTTTTTCCCCACCTAATTTTAGTGATCATCAAGTCTCTTCTATAGTGGAATTTAACATCATATCATACATGCAAACTCTTATCCTGGTGGCCAACAAGCACATGGATCATAAAAAAGAGGTGGCGACACACAAATCCCAAAGAAAATTTCAGTTGGGTTCTGGATCAAAAAACTCAAGTGAAGACAAAAAGAAAAAGATGATCCACACAACAAATAGAGCTCCCATTACTTTATAATTTTATTTTGTCATTCGTGATGTTTCGAGCATGCAGGCTCTTCCTCAGACTTGTACAACAACAAGCACATGGAGACATGAAATACAACACTTTTCAGTGTGTGTGCAAATTACAGTAAAGCATGCCGATATTGGCTGGTACAGATGACGTACCGACATTATTGCACATCCCTATATAGAAGGCAAACTGAGCAGTAAGATCACATATACCTTTATTGATTACTGCAACGATACTGTAATGGTGTCTTGTAAACCCATGAGGGTTGGACACATTTTTGTGTGCATGACATAAAATTAAAAAAAAAAAAAAAAAAAAAATATATATATATATATATATATATATATATATAAATAACAACTATAGCATGACAAAAAGGAAATGTAACTAATCAAGCAAAATACTTAATGCAGTAGTTACATTCCACCACAGGGAATAATAAAGGCCTACCACATTTGTTAGGGCGAAAGCAGACTTTTACTTTGAAATTAATCCTACCACCGGAAGTCCCTAACCCAGTTACGTCCGTTAGCTCGACATCCGTCAGTAAAAGCGACGCAAGTAGCAGTGTTTCGCAGAACATTCGAGAGGTAAGGTGCGAAATTATTTCATCACATTTTCCCGGGCCTCACCCTGACGTGGATTTCGTATCGATGGTCGTGAATCCACGGAGATAATCCAGCTAGCTAAACCTTTGTTAAAGATATTCACTCGAATCACATATTATCTTCAACCCAAACGCGTCGTCAGCGCTCCGCTAGACTGCGTTAGCTGCGGGACGTCAGCTAGCATCTGGGCTCTGGCTATTTCCTGGAGTATTTTAATTCTACTGACGTCTGTTTATATAACGGGCTTACCGTGAAGCCGTGTCCATGCGCAAAATGTACTTGTATTACATTGTGGATAAGTATATTGTTGTGAATCTGTGTGGTTGTTTTTTTTATTTTACAATTTGGGGTGATTTGGCGATGATTCACGTGTAATGCAACTGAAGCCAGTTAGCTGTAATCGTTACCCGCTTATTGAGTAACATTTATGTTACCTGACATAACGGACCATTAGAATCGCTCTGACTTGGTTTTATTCTTATTATAGTAAATGTTGATTGTACCTGACGGTGAAGCAAGCCACCCAATGACCGTTCAGCTGTCTCACCTGATGATGCTAACGTTAGCGTTTTTTAGTCCGCAGTTTGTGTGGTTAACAATGCGCCTCTCCCCCAAAGGTCCCCCAAACCCCGAGGACGTTCCAGATAACCCTGTCTGCCTCCGAGTCTGGCGACCGCACTGTTTGGACGCTTTAGGGTGTTAAACTGTGCATCTTTGAGAGCCAAAATCCCGTCAAGAACCCCTGCTGCAATCAATACAACACCAGCAACAGCCATCGACCACCGTTCACTGCGCCTCTTGGACGATCAGCGTTGTGTTTATGTCTTTGTTTTGCGAAAACGGTAAGTTACATGAAAACATTGTAAATATTTGACGCAGATGTGTGATATGTGGTTATATCCCCAGCGTTATTATTGAGCAATATGACGTGTTTTCTGTGCCACTGTATCAAAATGGCGTCTCCCAGTCCCCTCACTCGTGTGCAGTGACTGTATGACGCACTCTGCACCAAGCAGCCAGCTAAAGCTAAGTTAGCCTTCTTTCTGAAATAGACTTGACCTCGTGCCCTTCTGAGACGCCTCAGCTCCTGACATCACTGTGTCACTGTCGGCTGTGAGTCATTTCATGTCGGGTAGCAGTGACACGGCTGAGGAAACTACAGACTAGCTGCTGTTAAAGCCGTCAGCAGGGAGAGAGTTGTTTGGCAGCTGCTAGGCCTCCTGTTTGTGACCTAATAACAAGAGAAGGCCTTATGTGACTAAAGCCAGAGGCCCTCATGAAAGACAAAGGGCTTTGACAAAACAATTTTTGGACGTATATGGTCACAATAGCATCTAGTTTACTGCCTGGGTTGTATTTTTCCTTTATGGGTTAATCTTTCATGCTTGCTCATAGCTGGATCACATGGATATTTGCTGGATTTGATTTTGTCAGCAGTTTTTTGAGTGCAGAGCCTTTTCATGTTTATAATCTATCTGGAAATGTATGTATTGATGCTCAAACTTGTTTATGAGGAGAAATATTTGTATCAGAGCCTCTGCAGTATGCCCCAGCTGTCCTCCAGAGTCTGAACTCTCTGTTGCCTGTCATTCTGCACTGACATACCTGAGACATAACTCTGTCTCCATGAATGATGGCAGTCAGTCAAGAATCATCATGCACCACAGGAATCTGGTTTCATTATGTGGGTTTAATCATCAATTGTGAGCTTTCGAGAGCACAAAGAAATTATATAATCAGGTTTTAATTGGTCCACTATTAAACATTTGTCATTATCTCTAAAAGCCTTAATTCACATTTTAAAATTGGTTATTTTTGTCTGACCAACAGTCTGAAACACCAAATATTTATTTGGCAATCATACAAAACTAAATCAGCCAGCAATTATTTACATCTTGAACCAGAACCAAAGCTCAAACCAGTGATTTACTTTTTGCATTTTTGCTCAACAAACTACCTGAAAGATAAATAGTTTACCAAAATTCAGTAAATAAATTTAAGTTTACCCCAGATACAGGCACAGACTCAACAAATGTCACTCCATATCTTTACATATGGTTCTGGGAGAACACCACTTTGCATTCAGTGCATGGTATACAGTTAAACTAAGACTAAAACATTAATACTAACAAATTTTATTCGTACAGCACTTTTCAAATACACTTTAAGTACTGTTCATGGTTGAACCAGCAGTAAAAACATCTCAGGACTGCCATGAAATAAAGCCAGACAATTTAAACAACACAGTTTTGTTCTCTATTCAGTCAAGTTGCCTAGCGCACACATGAATTTCCTGTTAAATATCTTTGTTTAATTAAATATTGATAGGTTTTTGTCCCTCCTCTCTTTCAGAGCTGTTGCGCAGCCGTTGGAACCTGTGTGGTGGAAATCTAGCCTTCAAGCAAGGAGCTTGCGGCCACAGCGGCACAGCGTTTTTCATGTCAGAGACAGAGCGCGCTTGCAGTCGTTTATGTCATCCCCTCTTTTCCAGACAGAAGATCCCGAAAAATCCCCAACCAAGATCCTTTTATCTTACTGATAGTGCTAACATCCAGCCAAAATGTCTGTCAACGTCAACCGCAGCGTGTCAGACCAGTTCTATCGCTACAAGATGCCCCGTCTGATTGCCAAGGTAACGGCTTGCTGACGCACGTTTTCAAGTTTGCAGTCAATATTTGACAAGTTGTGACAGAAGTGGAGAGAACATAAACTTAATGGTGGCGACTAACCAAATGGAAGTTGCTCGAGATAACATTTATGAAATTCTTGTCGAAAGAACATTTGTAATTTCTTCATGTTTTGTGTGTTGATGATCTGTTTTCATGTCATCCAGGTTGAAGGCAAAGGGAATGGAATCAAGACGGTCATTGTCAACATGGTTGATGTTGCAAAGGCATTGAACAGGCCTCCAACATGTAAGTAACACACCAAGCAAAGGAATGTCAGTTTGTACCCAGAGATCAACCAGATGCTAAAGTATATTTAGAAATTTACAGGGAGCTTTTGAAATCCTTTCATTCTGTTTTAAAGGTTTATTATAGATTTTGTCCTCCTTTTTATTACCTCTGAATTCACCTTTTCAATCAAACACTGTTAATGGCATTGGTAAAAAATTGTTTTAACAAAATAGATGTCAACAACCAAGGCCACAGATCCAAGTTATTTTTGCTCGTCTCTCCAACAAAAACTCCTTCCCTTTGTATGAAGTACACCGAGCAAAGTTTTAGTCATGACAAAATGTCATTTTGATTGTTTCGCTTCTTTAATTTTTTTGTGGTTGAGGCAGGATTTTTGAGGGGAAGAGGGTTAGTGTGAAGAAGTATAAAATCTAATTGTGTAATCTTGAGCTTTAAAAACTCAAAATTATCCAAAGTGAACACAGTAGAGTTATTGGAGTCAATACACAACAGTGTAAGGAATAAGAAACAGGAATTTTTGAGGCAAATGCCCAACATTAAACTAATTTAGTTCTTTTTAGCTACAAGGTTTTCCAGCAGGGACACTTAAGATCTGTGATTTTACTGGATGGGATCTATCTGTAGAAACCTTTTTTATAGAAAGCAAGTTAAATTATACAGTTGTCCAGGGATAAAAAAAAAAATATGTTTTGATGTTTTAACCAGAGGACCATCAACTTCTTTCCATTTCATTGTGACATTTGATGTCATGTCTGATCTCCTCCGCAGACCCGACCAAGTTTTTTGGTTGTGAACTCGGTGCGCAGACCCAGTTTGATACCAAAAACGACCGTTACATCGTCAACGGATCCCACGAGGCGAACAAGTTGCAGGACATGCTTGATGGGTTCATCAGAAAATTTGTGCTGTGTCCCGAGTGTGACAACCCTGAAACTGATCTGGTAAATATCTTACAGCCTCTGTAACGTAAATCCAGGGAAGTTTAAGACTTGACTGTGTCGCTTCTTGAGATCTAATAAGATTTTATTTGTCTTTCTAACAGCATGTCAATCCCAAGAAACAAACCATTGGCAATTCCTGTAAAGCCTGTGGATACCGCGGCATGCTAGACACTAGACACAAACTCTGCACGTTCATCCTCAAAAACCCACCAGGTGAGATTTGGCTCTTGTTAGTAGTTTCAAGTAGAGTTGATGGTCCAGATCCCTCTTGGGTTCAACATAATAGGAACTTGATAATAAATGCTTTGCTTCTTTAATGACAGAGCACACTGATGGTGGATCCGCATCTGTTAAGAAAGAGAAGGAGAAGAAGAACCGCAAGAAGGACAAGGAGAACGGCTCTGGCAGCGGAGAGGCTGGAAACCAAGAGAACTTCGATGCTCCTGAGGCTGTGGTGGGTTTCTAGTCCGGGATCAGGCGACTAGAGAGCTACATGTCCACTGGTGTGCGAGTCAGACAGTTGTGTGACCAGTTTCTCAACAGCAAACACACAGCCTGATGACACCAGTCAAACACACACACTGTATTATTTGTGTTGGAACTTTAGGAAAATGTTTGATCGCTCAAAGTGGTCGCTGAGGCCAATGCCCTCGAGTTCAGCTGACTGTGTGCTCACTGCCTAAACAAAGATCAGCAAATCTCTCCTCATCTCACAGTCCAGAGCTATTTTTTGATTCTTATTTAGTCTGTATGGTGATTCACCTTTACTGAACTTTATCAGCTACTTTTTTTATTGACAAAAATCAGTTTGATTCTTCAGAGCCGTTAGTCTAATGTGATAACCTCAACTAGAGACGCCTAGTGCCTGTAGTTCTCAGCTTGATATACACGTAATTTGGTACAAAAGATAATGGTCTTCAGGGCTGTCAACTCTGACATTGACCATGAGACTCACACAGTTGACACTTCACATGTTCTTGTGACACACGTCCAAAAAGCTTGATGAAAGACTCACAGCAATGTAGAATATATGATGTAACCAAAGAAGCCCTAATAAGAGAGAAAACTATTATATTAGCTTTGCTGAGAAGCACAGTGAATGGATCTTTTTCACAGCAGACATTTTGATTTGTAATAGTTGGAGGAGCACAGATGAAATTAATATCACTGAAGGCTCAGTTCCATTAAGTGTCGCAGTATGAGACTACAGTGAGTCAGCATTGACAGTACCAGGGCCTCCCCTAAGTGGAATGCAGCACTAATGTTATTGAATACACCTGTTTTATTTTACCCACCATGACAAAGCAAAATGTCTGCTGTGAATAAAGTCCATTCCCATCAGCTCAGATTATAACACATTGACAATCTCTTCGCATTTCATAACAAAGGAAATGTTGCGGCAGTTGATGTTGGATTCTTATTGGTCGCATCTGGACGTTGCAGAAGGGCAGAGAAAAAAGGACAAGTACACCAAATGGTGCTGGGAAAAAAAACTGGTGCAGGTAACTTCAAAATGTACATGCACCAGTGCACGTACACAGAATAAATAATAAAGTATTATGAGCCCTGGGCTGTTGACTGCTGCATCCAGCGGTCCGTTTACTCTTGTCTGTAACCTCTGAGCAACACTTTCAGTCGGCTCAAATAAACAAGGATTCATTTTAGTCTGAAGAGCCAGGAGACGTCTTTGTCTACACAGACGTGATTATTAATAAGCACTTAACGTTTCTGCTTTTTGGGGATTTACTGTGTGGAAGAACCTGCAGTAGAAACTTTGTAAAACCCCTTTCGGTCATTCTGTCTGACCTCTGTGTCCTCCGTGTGTCGTCAGGATGGAGATGACGATGATGAGGACTGGGCTGAGGAGACTACAGAGGAGGCGCAGAGGAGGCGAATGGAGGAGATCAGCGACCACGCCAAGAACCTGACGCTCAGCGAGGACCTGGAGAAACCCCTGGAGGAGAGGGTCAACCTCTTCTACAACTTTGTGAAAGTAAGGGTTCCCTCAGGATTGTCAGCTCTTAATTAAACTTGATTCACAAAATCCTTTTTTTCCTTTTGCTCCTAAGTCTATTAATTTAGCTTTAATGATGGAGACATAAGTGTCAAATTTTAGTTAATCTCAATTGTGAAAAAGTACTTCAGTCTGTCAGATCTCCCCCAAAACCCCCAAAATATTAAGTTTATGAGCTGAAATGGAAGTAAAGGAAAAGAGTCTTCAGTTTGGCAGTATGGGGAACATGATTGTATAATCTAACTTTATTATAGTACTATTGGCTTGTAGGTGTAAATTATCACAGTTAATAACAGAAGAGTTAGGGGGAACACACACGGAACATTTAATCTTGACGTGTGTCCACTCCACTGTAACTTTACTGGTTTCCATTTCCAGCACAAGAAGGAGAGTGGAATCGACATGGCTGATAAGGAGATCTTGGCGGAGGCAGAGCGCCTGGATGTGAAGGCCATGGGCCCCCTCATCCTCAGCGAGCTGCTCTTTGACGAGAACATCCGCGACCAGATCAAGAAGTACAAACGCCACTTCCTGCGAGTAAGTTGCACAAGTGATCTGATTATGCGATTAAAAACTGAAACTTGATGGGTAATTTTCTCAGCTTACTTTCTCTTCTACACCTCGTAATACTTCTGTAGATCAAATGTAAGCTTGCTAGGTATTTGTCTCATGACTGTTTCCTGATTTTAACTTTGCCCTCAGTTCTGCCACAACAACAAGAAGGCCCAGAAGTATCTGTTGGGAGGTTTTGAGTGTGTGGTGAAGCTGCATCAGGTCCAGCTGCTGCCTCGAGTTCCCATCATCCTCAAAGACCTGTATGACGCAGACCTGCTGGAGGAAGATGTCATCTTTGCGTGGGCAGAGAAGGTGGGTGTACATATCTGTGTATTAATCTTTTATCAGATCAGGGTGGGTGTGGGCGCTTCAAATAACTAAAAGGGTACAGTGTGCAAGATTTAAGGAGATTTGGTGACATCTAGTGGTGAGGACTGCAGATTGCAACCAGCTGAAACTTCTGGTTAGAATTTCCTCAGTTTGTTGTTCAGGTGTTTTTTATGGGGAGTCGAATTATTCCCAGAGGTCTCTTCCTCTCCAGTAGAAACAGACCAGGTGATTTAACCCATCTAGAGCCAATGAGAAATATTTGAACAGAAGGGAAAGACTATTCAACACAGGAACAGACTTTGACACTTCTGTATGCGCGCTGTGCCCCTATTAGATCCCACAGTGAGAGTGCATCGTTAAACTGAGGCCTTGCAAGCCTGCTCGTTTCCTTGTTCTGTGTAAGAATAAAGACTACTGTCAGTGTCATTTTACCTCACTGTTCCACATCATCACGTTTGGTGTGTATTTCCGTCCCAAGTTTGGTCTTGTATTCCATTTATACAGATATTAAAAAGGTCTTAAACTGACTGACTGACTTTGTTTTCCTCCTCCAGGTCTCTAAGAAGTACGTCTCTAAGGAACTGGCCAAAGAGATCCACGCTAAGGCTGCTCCTTTTGTCAAATGGCTGAAGGAGGCAGAGGAGGAGAGCGAGGGCAGCGAGGAAGAGGAGGAGGAGGATGATGAGAACGTGGAGGTAACTGATAGATTTAGATCTCTCCATGAACTTTGTTTTACTTTGTTACATTAATCTAAAGTGGCCACTTGGCTGTGATTTAATCTGACAGTTAATCTTAATGATTGTATGTAAATAAAAAAAGCCACCGCAGTCAGTTCACTTAAAATGAAAATGTTGTGACGAGTAGGTTTGTTTTTATGTAAAGGATTTTGTTCATATGCAAATATCAAAACCTTTTCAAAACTAACATGAAATATAAAAGGTGCTGGATGCAAAACTTGTTTGTTTAGTAATTAAGACTTTACTGCAAACAAAACATTCACTGAAATGATTGTCGCAAAGGACAAATATCAGACACCAGAAGTGAGAATAAATAAGTCCTAGATTAAAACTATATAAGGCAATTATCCCTCATTTCATTTTCATTATAATCATCAGCTGTTGAGAACACTGAGGTTTCTGTCCCCCACACTCAGACAGCAGGAGACATCTTGAGTTCAGCAGTTGAACTTTTTGAATTAACAACATTTGCATTTTCATAAATTCTGTGTTTTTCAATGAGGGAGAAGAATTAGATGTTTTATGATTTTAATTTAACTGGAAAGTTTTACTTTCTTGCCGACATTATTTGTCAGAAACCTTAAAGCTGTAGATGGTGACTTTTTATAAAGAATAACCTTTGTCATATTTGATGAAACTGTCTCTACACCCACAGAGTATTACATGAGACTGATCATCTGTGTAAAGAATCACATCCATCCTCCTCCTCGTAGTGCGTCTACATAGTGTTTAGTAGAATCCAGCTGAAGGAAAACGACCAATCAGAGTGAGAAAGTTGGTAGGACTGGTTGGTGGTGCTTTGCTGGGCTG
This sequence comes from Epinephelus fuscoguttatus, assembly GCF_011397635.1. Taxonomy (NCBI): domain Eukaryota; kingdom Metazoa; phylum Chordata; class Actinopteri; order Perciformes; family Serranidae; genus Epinephelus; species Epinephelus fuscoguttatus. The sequence goes on from NC_064765.1 coordinate 5,780,402, forward strand.
TTGTTTCAACATGGCAGCAGGGTCATAGTCTCATTTTACAGCTCAACAGTCACTAAAATATGTTTCTGAAAACATTTGAAATGAAAAATCCGCACTGCCTCCTTTGACAGTTCCACCGCAGTTCATCAGCAGTGATGGACATGATTGACAGCTTAGTAAGAGACTCCTCGACTCTGATTGGTTACTTTTGTGCAGTGATGCCATTAGAGGTGCTATGAGGCAGATCATCAGACACGCTTATATTAATGAAAATGATCAATTGTAGCTTGAAAGATGGCCAGTGTATCTGAAATGTGAAAACTAAAAAGTACTGAAAGTTGGTACTGAATGTTCAGGCTCATATTTATTAATTTTTAATCAATCAATTTTAGTCTTTCAGATGAAGTTTTACACATTTCACATTTCAAAACTTTGGCATCTTTTCTGTGCTGTCATGTGTTGGTACCAAACCCTGCATTTTATCAACAATGGTGTCTAAAATAAGTCAAAAACCAAAACAAGACAAAGGTAAAAGTGTCTGAAAAGCAGCCGGTAGAAGTAAAACTGCTGCTGTCGTAGCTCCGCCAAAAACTCAGAGCAAAACCTTAGTTCCAGCTGGCCTCGTTTCCTTGAGCTGTTTTCAGATGGTTCAGTGTCATTCAAGGATTTTGTCAAGGACTTTACACAGTTACAGAAACAGAGGGATGTGTAAGCTTTGCTGGCAAGGGAAACATTGATCACATCGTTTATTTATGTTTAATAAAAATTTAGATTTGAAAATGAATCAGCTGTTTTGCTTCCCTTGAAAATGAAAAAACAGTGCTTTTACAAGACCTTGAAAGTCCTTGAATTCATTATGCAATGTCTGTATGACCCGCGCTCTGTGGACTCTGTTAACCCTGGTGGTGCTTCTGTCCTCAGGTGGTGTATTCGTCCTCCGCCCGCGAGCTCAAAGTTGAGACTGTGAAACCAGACACGCCTGAAAAAGAAGAGGATGACATTGACATTGATGCGATCTGAGACTCAGATGATGATGAGGATGATAATGATGATGCTTCTCTTGTGTTGTGGCTTTGACTGACAATGCCCTGTTCCACCTGAATGGCTGGCCTTCCCCTCCTTTACTTACCCCCCCACCCTCCACCCTCACCCCTCCTCTGCTTCGTGGCATGACTTAACATAGCGCTTTACTTGCTGCACATTAACTCTGTAATTTTGAGATGTATTCAGTTGATGAAATGAAGTCGCTTTGGGGGATTTTAATCATGGGTGTTTGGGGATCGTTTTGACTGCACATTTTTCTTTTTTGGTCCCTGTATTTTTCCAGTCAATAAAGAATGAATGTTTTGCTATCCACAACACTGCGTTCTTTATGCGTTTATGGTCACTCTCTTACAGGTTTAAAGTTTATGGATGAAGTATCTTCAGTGGGAACAGCTTCCGTTTATGCAGTGTAGAGAAGAAACTTCCAAATTAGAGCTCAAAGAAGTAGTTGATGGTCAGGAAATTGATTTTTGTCGTTAGCAAAATCATTTAGAAGCAGAAATTATTCACTTCCAGCTGTTTTCTGTAACGTTAAGCTTAATATTTTTGGATTTGGGACTGTTAAACATGTTGTGATGTCACTTTTCTAGCAAATAAACTTTACAATTAATCAAAAATTAAAATGATTACCAGTAATCCAAATATGTTGGAGTTCAAGTATTACTTAAATATTCTTATTTCCTCACTTAAACAGGAGACAGGCTGTCATTCATAATACATCAATCCACAAATCATGACCTTTCTATGTTTCAAAGTTTTTACATTTACCAGCTAAATTTTCTAAAATTAACTTTTAATCAACTAATAAATTGTCATATTGCATATCAGAAAGTGGTAGAAATGCAGAATATTAGGCGATAGGACCACACGTTTTGAGAAATTTGAGATTTTAAAATAGAATTTTAAAGTAAAATGTGCATAAATCCTCTCTGGGTTGATTATTGTCCAAAAACACTCAACAAAAGTCACATTTTTAAAACTTTTCTTTTCACTAAAGATTTAATTTTTTGTTGCGACTTTGCAGCTTTTCCCTTTAATATCAGAATTTGTGCAACATATTTTCCTTTGAAGCCAAATCAAGTCCACAGAGACGCTTCCTCCTGATGATGACAGTCCTCTCTGCTCCAATGGGACTGAGGTCAGCCGGTTTCCTCACTTCCTCCACCCGTTCAGCTGGACTCCCTCATGCTGCGTTCAGGCACTGTCGGATAATATAGATCCTCAAGTTTCAACACACAAACACAATCCGACAATAGGTGTTGTATATATTTAATTCATAATAAACCAAATAATCGATTGATCATGTTTTAATTAAAATACAGCAGATATTTGCTCTGCAGCTTCACAAACATGAAAAGTAACTTATTTTGAATTTAGTATTTTAACATTACATTACATTTTTAACAAGAAAATAACCAATAAAATATCAATTGATGATAAGTGATGGAATGTAACTACGTATATTTATTAAAGTACTGTACTTAAGTACAATTTTGAGGTACTTGTACTTTACTAAAGTACTTCCATTTTATGCTACTTTATACTTCTATTGTACTTCTTACTCAGCCACATTTATCTGAGAACTTTAGTTACTTTGCAGGCTCAGATTATCAATACAAAATATAAGGACTAATAAATTATTATGTATTATTTTATTTTAAACAGCCCAACAGTATATAAAGTATTTAGATTAGCCTCACCTTTACAAGCCACACCATTAAAGTGGTGAACATATTAATGCAGCATTAAATATATACAAGTAATATAATTTATATTTTTCTAAAATGGGTCATTCTACATTATGAGTACTTTCATTTTTGGTACTTTAAGTACAATTTGATGCAGATACTTTTGTATTTTTACTAAAGTAAGAGTTTAAATGCAGTACTTGTAACACACTGTTGTACCACTACTTTTTTGTACTTGAGTATATAGATTGATATACTTTTATTTTTACTCACACTTTCCAATTTTATGCTACTTTAAACTTCTACTCCATTACATTTCAGAGGGAGATATTATACTTACAGAATCAAAAGTTCGAGTAATCATCAAACAGAAGTATATGTATATTACTTTACATACTGCTGGAAGTTTAATCTCTAATAATTTCTAATAATTAGTTGATTAATAATAAACCTGTAAAATGAGTAAAGCTGTCAGATAAACACAGTGCAGGAGAAAGTAAAATACTTACCATGGAGATGTAGTGCAGTGGAAGTATAAAGTAGAATAAAATGGAACTACACAAGTAGAGTACAAGTAACTTAATTGTACTTAAGTACAGTGCTTGAGTAATTGCACTTCGTTACTTTCCACTATTGCTGAGTACTTTTTCCACCATTGTATTTAAGTAAAAGTATCTGAGTACTGAGATCTAAGTATTTCCTCCATGACTTCAGTAAAAGAATCTGAGTAGCTCTTTCACGAATGTACTTAAGTAATTACTCTGAGTACTTCTTCCACCACTGTATTTAAGTAAAAGTACCTGAGTAATTCTTCTACCACTGTAAAAGTATCTGAGTACTTCTTCCACCACTGTATTTAATTAAAAGTATCTGAGTACTGAAATCTGAGTATTTCTTCCATGACTTCAGTAAAAAAAATCTGAGTACCTCTTTCATGAATGTGCTTAAGTAAATTACTCTGAGTACTTCTTCCACCACTGTACTAAAGTAAAAGAATCTGAGTACTTCTTCCACCATTGTAAAAGTATCTGAATACTTCTTCCACCACTGCATTTAATTAAAAGTATCAGAGTACTTCTTCTACCATTGTAAAAGTATCTGAGTACTTCTTCCACCACTGCATTTAATTAAAAGTATCAGAGTACTTCTTCTACCATTGTAAAAGTATCTGAGTACTTCTTCCACCATTGTAGTAAAGTAAAATAATCGAAGTACTTTTTCCACTGTTGTATTTAAGTAAAAGTATCTGAGTACTTCTTCCACCATTGTAGTAAAGTAAAATAATTGAAGTACTTTTTCCACTGTTGTATTTAAGTAAAAGTATCTGAGTACTTCTTCCACCATTGTAGTAAAGTAAAATAATCGAAGTACTTTTTCCACTGTTGTATTTAAGTAAAAGTATCTGAGTACTTCTTCCACCATTGTAGTAAAGTAAAATAATTGAAGTACTTTTTCCACTGTTGTATTTAAGTAAAAGTATGTGAGTACTTCTTCCACCACTGTAGTTAAGTAGAAGTATCTGAGTATTTTTTCCCACCATTGTAAAAGTATCTGAGTACTTCTTCCACCATTGTAGTAAAGTAAAATAATCGAAGTACTTTTCCCACTGTTGTATTTAAGTAAAAGTATCTGAGTACTTCTTCCACCACTGTATTTAAGTAAAAGTATCTGAGTACTTCTTCCACCACTGTATTTAAGTAAAAGTATCTGAGTACTTCTTCCTCCACTGTACTTAAGTAAAAGTTGTAAATAATTCTTCAGGATTTTTATTAATGAAAATAACAGTCGGTTGTTTGAGTGCTCATGATGAAAGCCTGACGTCGGAGCCGGGGAGGTGTCCCTGAAGGCAGCTTAATCCAGCCCAGCCGCTGAGTAGCCATTTTGGTCCCACCTAAAACGGACAGACCAGCTTCACTTTGGGCCGTCGGAGATGGAAGAAACCGAGTCGACGGCGAGTATTTCAGCCACCAAAACCTTCTGAATCCCTCCAGGAACCATCGGCTGGTGACACTCGACGCCATGGCTTCTTTTTAGACAGTTGTTTTTTGTGAGAAAGAAAAAGCCCGGGGTGGTTTTTTTTGGAAGTGGCGACCGACAGCGCCTTAACGTTAGTTTAGTTAGCTTCACTGACTCAAACCCAAACGGACAGACGGACACCGATTTGAGTTGAGGCCATGAGCGGTATGTACGCGCCATGTAAATAAGTGAACATCAGACTATTGTGCTCTGTTAGTGGGGATTTTTTCTTTTTTGTTCGGTCCCTAACAGTTCAGGTGCTCGGCTCTAACACGTCCGGTTTGGTTTGAAAATTGTCACGATCCATGCTGAGACAGTTTCCCCCCGGAGAGCAGAGCTGCAAAGCAAAGCAATAATCTCTTTTTTTCGGCTGTCGGACTGAAGGAGGTGTCGGTGGATTTTTTGGACATCAGACTGAGACTGGCGGAAGAAAGGACGAATAAAAAAGATGTCAACAAAAACTCCTTTGCCTACGGTCAACGAGAAGGTGACGGAAAGTGTGAGTATAAAGGGCTGTTTATTGGGTTAGCTGTACTTTAATTATTAAATGTAACACATAATGAAATTGCCTGTTGAATGAGGCGGATGTTTAACTGAAATTATGGCTGATTATGTTGCATTGCCGGACTGGATGATAGCTAATTGTTTCACACTTTGTTAGCAAATCGTAAACAAGCATATCCTCTACGTCAAATACGCACTTTAATCTAATCCGGCGCTCATATTGGGCTTTAATTACATGTAAATTATATTTTTGTGATAAGTTTGAATGTAACTGCACCTAATTAGGATGTAGTCGGGATATTTAGGCCCAAAACTACAGTACTTTGCCTGCTGGTTCTGGCAGGCAACAGTAGTTTCAGTCCAGGCTCGCCATTGGCTCTCCCAGCTGTCACTCAAAGGTCTCAGCCGCTCAGCTTCCAAATATGGGTTCAATTAGCCCCGCCTCCTCGTGACCAACAGAATCTCCTGTCTGAAAGAGCGTTGTCAAGGTAGCAGCACTGTAGCTTCCGGCCAGGATTTTCAAAATTAAACTAATCTCCAACTTCTTAAATGGGCATCAAAGAATTAACAATGGAACAATGAGTGTATTGTTGTATTTTTTTAAGCATACAGAAATTAAAAACGCACAAAATAGAGATATATTAACCAGTCGCCATGTTAAATGTTAAATTTATGACTTTTTTCCCCTCAAAAATTGAAGAATATATCAGGGCTGCCCCCTTCTAATTATTATTTTAATAATATGTCAATTTTGTTCAGTTAATTTAATTACAGCTGTAACTTTAATTCTTACACTTAAGTAATCTGTCTAGTTTTATTATGTAAAACTGTGAGGAAAAAATGTCTGTCACAGTTTTCCAAAACTGGAGGTGACACCTTTTAATATTTTTTGGACAAATAGCCTTAATGATATAAAACACACAAAGTCCTAATGTTTGAGAAGCTGGAATGAGATGCTGTTAGCTTTGTAATATATTTCAACAATTAATCGGTGAACTGAAGTTAGTGTTCCTTAATTTTCTGACAAGCGATGAATTAACTAATTGTTTTCAGCAGCTGACTACTTGATTAATCTGTATAGTGTGACAAAAGCTACTGAAAATAGGTGATGTGAATGATGTTTTCAAATTTCCAAAACTTACTTCTTTGCTGTACAATGATAGAAAACAATATATGAGAAGCAGCAACCAGCTCTGTAAGTGACTTACGATTAACTGGTCCCTAAAACTATAGCAGATAAACATCCTCCTGTTTGATTTATTTCAGGTTGCAATAATTATTTGTAGAGATTAATCAGTTGCTTTTTAAAAAAATAAATTATATTTTGACCTAATCGTTTAAGCTATAAAATGACAAAAATAGTGGTATTACAAATTTCCAGAGTTCAAGGTGATGTTTTTTTCTGATTTATAATCAGCAGAGAAAAACAGCAAGTCTTTTTTCCATTTTAGATGCTAAAACAAGCAAATGTTACACATTTGAGCGTGATAAATGCCCTAAATAAGTAAGTGGTCATTAAAATTACTGTCAAACAACATATCATTTAATTCAGTGCTACAGAACATGAAGTGTTTTGACAGGAAATGGAGAAATATAAGCCACTGTACATACATGCATAGACAATTTATTATTTTGATCTATCTCTAAGCTGCAGATTTACTTCACCCAAAACCTAATCTACTATTTCTATAGCTGCTTTAAACTTTTCTTAATGTTAACCAGACTTAATTTAATGTTATTTTTGCATTTCTGTTTGACATACCATTAAATCTAGTGGGTTTTTAAATACATACCTCAGTAATCCCCATTTTGTTTTACCCTTCCATACATTCCTTTTCTTTCTCCCCATATCCCGTCTTTGTAGCTGCAGCCACACGTTATATCTACGTGTGATATCAGAATCTCATGACTCATCACAGTAGCAGCAAAGAGTCAGCTGGAGATAAGACTATACTGAACAAACAAGAGCACTGAGGGCGATAAGATGTGGGGAAATTTTATTGATCCCTGCAGGGAAACTAGGCCATTTCAGTGGCTGCTAATGTGAAGACTCAGTAGGCAGAAAAATGACGACTGGAGACCAGCAGATGCAATAATGAACACAAAAGAAATAACAGTTAAAGGAGCTGAAGGGGACATTTAGGGTATTTTTGTGATTCATAGTCTGGGGCGGGATGTCTGCACATGTTGTCAACATGGAGGTGGCTAAGCTGGCAGCCAGCAGGGAATGTTGCTAACTTAATAAACAGAGCTGACAGTGGCAACAGTGCTGACAGAGCTAGCAGTTAAGGGTGGGCGTTACGCTTCCACAATGATGCCACTGTAATCACTGTATGAGCACAGGGACTCACATGCACATGCATTTGGCACGGCTACCACAACAACAAACAGAGAAGTTTGGATTACAACACACTCAGGAGGCTGTTACTCCACGATATCTTTACACAGCAAATAGTAGTTTGCTGCTATTTTAATGCTCTGAGTGTTGTGTACAGCTCCTGTCATTCGTTCTCTGATCAATTGGCAATTATTTAGATAAACTATTGAGTTGTTTTTCAAGCAAAAGAGCCAAACATTTGATTTTTCAGGTTTGCAAATGTAATTTTACTTAATGTATGTTTAATTTAAATGGTAGAAAATTTCATATTTTCAGGTGTTTGACTGTTTGTCTGACAGGACAAGACATTTGCTGATGTCACTTTGTGCTTTAGGATATTGTGATGGCCATTTTTCAGTGTTTTGTGATGTTTTTATTTAGAGTAATTGAGGTGATAATCAACAGCTGAATCTATAATATCAACAATTGTTAACTGCAGTTCCAAATGAAATAGAATAAGGAGAATTAAAGGTGTTTTGTTAGAGGTGTAGTGTGCAGGATTTAGGGGATATATTGGCAGAAATAGAATATAATCAGAATGTCTTTTTGAGTGTTTTTCACCTGAAAATATGAATCATTATGTTTTCATTACTGTATAATGAGCCTATATCTTCATACTGTGCATGTTCTCTCCCAATGAGTTCACCAAGTTGTTTCTACAGTAGCTGAGAATGGACAGATCAGACACTGGCTCAAGATTGGGCCATTTGCATTTTTGCATGAACCACCGTTGTTCTCCTGCATGTTTTGCATATGAGAGAAGTTTCAGTTGGTTGCAGTCTGCAACCTCAGCTGCTAAACGCCACTACACTAACTCCTACGCACTCGACCTTTAACATAATTAGCTTGAAATATCAGTGTTACATTGTATGGGTAGAAAAATATTCAAAAGTAATTCAAGTTACTGCACAGTAAACACAATAAACAGATGTCTGCAGAAGCTGTAGGTAACGGGACAAGTTTTTTGTATCGCAAATATTCTGGTTTCCATTGTAGTCTGTGTGGCATTGACCAGTCAGGTTTGAGTCGGCTTTGGTTGCATTCAGGTGAACAGTCCACGTGGAGGGCAAAACAGGTGACATGCATTGGCTGAAATGCAATCTTGGAACCCAGTGGTTGTTGTCTGATGTTGACTGAGCTTTTTATTTACATCTTATAAAATAATTCTGTTTCACGTCTCGACTCAAACTCCTTTCTCGTGTCTCATTGGCTGTAAACAATGACCAGCAAACAGAAGAGGAAGACTCGGCCCTGATATCTTTTATCCGGATGTCCGCTGGCTGGAATATTGGCTGTAAATCTTTGTCAGACTGATTGCTAGTGAGTTCAGAGATTGTTAAGAGAGTCTGTGTCTCCCCAGCTCTGTGAAAAGCAGCTGCTGAATGCTTTTAATCTGAAAGGATCCTGTCCTGGTTTCCAGTTTCGGTGCGTCTGCCCGTAGCAGGCTTGACTGGGATCAGTGCGCCCCCCCACCCCCCTCCTGCTGTCTCCCTCTCTGTCTCTCTGTGGTTATCTGGGCTCTGAGTTGGGAAAATCTGGTGTAGTGGGAATCTCTATGGGCATCATCAGTGTTTTCCTGTTGAAACATGACGGGCTCGCAGGCAGCCAGGAGACACCGCAGCCTCGTGAGTAACCACAGAAAAGGAAAGGATCAAATTAAACGGGGAGATTTTTCTTACAGGAAGTTGTTAGCCGGAAAAATGGAAATGGGTGGTTTTTGAAGAACTTGAGATATTTCTGTGTCCTTTATGATTAGCAGACGATGTGTTGGGAGGGAAAACGAACGGTTTAATGTGTCCCACAGGCTTTTTTTGTGGCGTGTCTGTGGTATTCAACAGTGACCTTATCCTATTTTTATCTCCTGAGCTATCACTGTAGAGGGCCTAAAATATTCCTTTAGTGACTTAAAGTGTGCGTGCTGCTGAGCAGAGACTGTAAAGTGACCTTATTGTGCTTTATGGCATTTTATATCTCATGTAGAGATTTTTAGGTTTATTGTGACCTTGTCCTGCCTTATGGTTTATATTCTGTGTTCTCCTAAAGAAGCCTGATTTTAGCTGTTACATCTGCACAGTATCTTGCAGAATTATTTATGCTGCAACTTTAAGTCTTTTAAATGAAACTGGTGCCCTGTGGAATGAAAACATAAAGCAGAGATAATGTTTCCTGCTCATCGTGTTTGACTTCTGTTCTGGCTTTGTTTAAGGTTCTAGGTTTGCATGAAAGTCTAAACTCTTATTATTCATTTCCTCACTTTCATTCATGCCCTCTTCATTGTCTCTGGGGTGAATGGGGTCAGTCAGGTTGGGGATGGGCAGAGGGCAGTGACACTGTTAATGAGGCATCGGTTGGACAGTCGATACTGAGGCTACAGCGAGTATCTATCAGATTTTTTTTTGGTGGTGTTGTTGGGACACAGGGGGGTGCTTTTGAACACAGCACCCAAAAAATCAATCCCTCTGTTGGTGGTGCTGTCAGAGCTGTGCACCACAAAATCACCAGGCACCAGGCTTCTTCCTGCGCTTAGCAGTTGGTCTTTGATTGCGTGTTAAAGATGCAAACCAGAGTGCATTGAGTTTTCTTAATGTTTAGTGTATTCTTGAAGTTTCTCTCATCCATTTTAGTCCTGGATATATTCACGTACATCTTTTTACAGCCTGCAACACTATAAACAGGTGTTCTGACAAACATGAAACGTTAAAACACATTAATGACATGAAACATCCACGAAAAGGGAGTAGATATTTTCCTGTCATTTGTAGAGCTCTTTTAAAAACAGCTGCACTCAACTAAAGTGCTGAGCAGGTACATTGACCAAATGATAAATGATAAACATAATAGAGAACAAATTGCAGCACAGCAAAGGTTGAAGATCAATCAAGGTGTCAAGCTCAAATCAGTCGTACACAAGCGAGAGGAGGTGGGTCTCCAGCAGCTGTAGCCGAAGCTAGGTCGCCACTGTTTCTGTGTCTAGTTCTGGAAGTATCCAGGAGCATCTGATTGGTCGACGTCAGCACTCTAACTGAAGTATTAAGATGCAGTAGGCTAGATAAGGTGGTGCCATCTCATTCAAAACCTGAAAAACAAGCAATAAAATCTTAAAATCAAACTTTAAACAGACAGGAAGTCAGTGGAGGGAGGCCAGGACTGGTGTCATGTGATCTAGGTTACTTCTTCCAGTTAGACGAGCAGCTGCTTTTTGTATTAACATCAGATCACGAAAAGTAAAAAGTATAAATATTGTTTAAGCCATCATCTACTTACGAAACTGATAAAGAGATGCACGGAGATCTGGATCTGTACCAACTGTGCTGAACTGTGTCTTGGTGTAAATCAGAACAATAGTGTGGTGACAGTGTTGGAACCAGACTGCCGTTATGGATTGACCCTCTCAACTTTTCATTAACCTTTTCACACCTTTATTTGGTGCTTTATGGTCTGCTGTACATCCTGTTTTCAGACAGGCTGAATGCCCACAACAGGATATGACACAGACGGAAGCTGCCAGCCAGATGGTGTTACATTTTGTTTTGTATTTCTATATCACATTAGAAACACAGAGGCTCTTAAAGGTGCTTTACTTAAGGCAACACATGCATTACACAACAACACTGAAAAACACAATACTATGCAGTGATATATAATACAAGTAGATAATAGAAGGAGAAAAGAGAATTTGTGTTTCGCTCAGATTGTTTGTGGCACCTTCTGTTACGGCAGCTAACCTGCTAAAAGCTAACCAGCTGTCGTTTAGAACAAGATAAGAAAATGAGGACGATGAGGCAGAAATATGTGAAACAAGCAAAACAGTTAGCCTTGAGTTGAGATACAGAGTTCTGCTCTCCAACCTGGTCACATTATTTCTATTTAGTCATTAGTTACTTGGGCATGAACGTGACCTTCATAGATATGTGGGAGCCTGTGACCGGACACGTCTTTTCAGTGCACTTTGAGTGGAAAAAGTGAAGCTGATTTTTAATTAAAAATCAGTTAAGGCAGCAGAAAATTTTGCTAATTGGTTTGTCTTTAGTATGATTTAAGTTCATACAAATGTCACAAGTATAACTTGAGTATTAATTTGACGGTTTGTATCACAAATAATTAATTTTGGAGCTAATAAATTAGTCGATTGAGAGGAAATTAATCTGCAGCCATTTTGATAATAAATTGATTGTTGTAAGTATTTTTGTAAAGTACAGAAAAAGACAGAATAAATGGATCCAGTCTCATAAGCCCAGTTCAGACCAAAGATTCGCAACGAGACGAAGCTGTTGAAGAAACAGGCCCACCTCAGCTTGACTCAAGCTGGCTGATGGTGTCACCTGTGACTCAGTTTGTCAGGTCGCCAGTGGCTGGTTTGAAAGCCCAGACACACCAAACTGACACGAAAGAACTAATGGTGACGAAGGCTAACTGCTGCGTCGCCTCACGTCACCTGTGTCTTGGCCAAAAATCGCACCTAAACACAAAGAAAAGACTACAACCAACTGCACTAGCACGTACATGCTACGCTGTGCAGGAGGAAATAACTCTCCAAATCAGCAGGCAGCTGTAGTCTGTATTTCTTGAAAGGGAAACCGGAAGATTGACAAGATGCTAGTTAGCCAGTTGGCACATAAACACAACAACCCCATGTTAAAAGAACTAATTATATTTACAGCGCTTTAGAGAACGATGACACAAACAATTACGAACTGTTTCTGCAGAAGAGCTCATGGTGTGATTTCTCTCACCACACCGATTCAACATGCTGAACCAAGAAAAGTACCCGCTAGTGGGCCGACTAGTGCCAACAAAACTAGGGCGACAGATGCTCACAGACGGCGCGACATTAACCAACGGCTGACTGTCGGGTTGGTGGGTGACTTTACAACAGCCGTCCGTGCTCTCCAAGCCCAAGCTCATGTCGTTAACATCCGTGCCGCTGTTGACATGGATGTCTACGTCCTCGTGGTGTGTCGCTGTCAGACGGTTGGTTGCTACTGTTACTAGCTGCGTACATCTGAGTGTCACACACACACATACCCAGAAATGCAAAGTTAATACTTCAGTCATTACTTGTACCTTAAAAGCTGCAATTTAAAACCAAAGTACAGATAGCCGATGCTACAAAGACGATACACCTCCTTGTCTAGTGACATAAGTGTGAACTAGATTTTTATAACGTTGCAGACCAGTGCATTGCAAGTAGTTTCAAGTTTCAACTCGTGTCATCACAAATCTTTGGTCTGAGCTGGGCTTTAAATGTGAGGATTTTGTGCTTTTCAAGGTCTCATGGTGGCAAACTGAATGTTTTTGGGGTTTTAAAGCTGTTGTTTTGACAACAAAAGCATTTTTAAGATGTCACTCAGGACTCTGGGAACTTATGATGGATGCTTTTCACCATTTTCTGATGTTTTATTGACCAAATGAATAAACAGTTTATCAATAAATGATCAAGGAAGGCAAGTTTATTTGTCTAGCACATTTCTAACACAAAAACAATTCAGAGTGATTTAAATAATGCATTAAAAATGTAAAAAGGGCATTAAAACATAAGAATTCCAATAGAAATAATAGAACTTTGAGAACAGAGACATGATTAAGATTCAGTCTAAGCCAGTGCAGAACATTTTAACAGGATTCAAAAGACGTAAAATCCTCTGAAAGTTTGTTCCAGTTCTTTGTGGATTGTGCCCCAAATTAACGTCATACCTCGCTCTGATGTTTGGTCGATGAAATGGTGGAACTGCCTGGAAAACGGTGAGTTTATCAGCCATCTGTGGCCGGTGGAAGAAAAGCTTTCCTTGTCTGGATGCAGAACTATAAATATCTGCAGTTTATTTCCTGCAGAGTCTAAGTGGATACGTCACAGTGGGTCAACATGAGTCACAGCTGATACATGTGGATGTTTCACAGCATGTACAGTTCAATAACCGGCACTCGTGTCTTTTTCCCACAGCACACATCTCACAGTAATGGACGTCAGGAGATCAGTACGCGTTCGGCCCGGACAGGCGTCCGGTCACGCAGCTCAGAGGAGCCGCAGCAGCCCCATGTCGGCAACTACCGGCTGCTCAAAACCATCGGCAAGGGCAACTTCGCCAAGGTCAAGCTGGCCCGACACATCCTCACCGGCAGAGAGGTGAGACGGACACAGACTCTGTTTTTGGTACAGATTGGAGTCATGTTTTAGGTGTTCAACTAAGAAAGTTAACTTTGATAAATCCATGAATTTGAACAGCCAAAACAGAACCTCAGAAACATGGTAAGAATATTCCTGTGGTTTTGATCCAGTAGGAACAAGGTAGGTGAAGTAAAATGTTCACAGAGTAGACATGAGCTCTGTGTCATCTTTCCATTGGTTGAAAAGATATAAATGTACACTCTTGACATAAAAACGCAGCAGATATATTCAAGTAAATAATGAGATTTATATGTATTCTGTATGTATTTTTGATTTCCAAGGTTAGTGACCAACGACCGCAGATCAAAATGTCTCCAGACGCAATTTGATAGACCTACAACCAGTCTGAACAACTAAACATGACATAGCACCAAGTGACCGAAAAATGTAAACGGATTGAAGCGTGCAGAGATGAGCTGTATTGGTGTAACATTAATATATCTGTGAACAAGTGTTGCTGTTTTTGCCATCAGAATTTGAAAGTCGTACTTCCAACAGAAATTTCCGCATCATCTGCAACAGTCTTTGTTGTTTTTGAAAATGCCTCAGCTGTGTTCCTTTTTACAAAGTTAGGTTTACGACGGCGCGTGAGGGAGCACAATCCGAAATGATGTCATCATCACTTACTTTGCGTAAGGTGCAAAGGCTCCCCGACATGTCAGTCACTGTCTGAAACATGCCCCATATTAGATAAATGGTTATGATTGGCCCACTCCCACTGTAAGTCTGTCTAAAGCTGAGGGGGATCAGGCGTATCTGCCAGAGCAGATTTGTCTGTTTCAGGCTAACGTGCTGCTGTGGCTAAGGCTAACGTAAAAAAAAAAAAAAGTAAGTAGAATGATAAGTAGAAAACAAAATTGTCTTACACAGAGCACCTGCAGTAGAGGTGCAGAACCAAATAATGCAGGCACAATGCTGCCCCAGTGTCTGATTTTTAGTCAACATGCTGGCATTCCAGAAGCAAGTAGTTTACATGGGAAATATTCATTCCAAATGAGGGTTTACACGGGAGATCAGTTTAATCACCTGTATTCGGGTCAAGGTTTGGGGCAGGGAAGGTTTCTGATTGGATAGGGGGCGGGGCGGATGCTATGTGTTTACGTGTACCGGAAGAAAACACTGTAGTCCTCGCTCCGGATAACAAGATACTTGATGACGCCGTTCTTAGTGCCTTTTTCGGGCTTGTTTTGCTTATATTCTTGAAGCAGCAGTACGACAACAACCTTGTTCTGCTAATGCTTCGTCTGTTGAGGAGGAGAAGGGAGGTAGAAGGTTGAAGAAGGGAGATAGAGGACCGTGCTGTGGCGAATGGAGACCAGTGAGTGCAACGAGTCCGACTGCTCTATCTCAGCCCGTTGCTATGCACGCTGTATACATCATTGCGCCAGAAGGGCAAGGAAACGAGCATGTGCAGAAAGACTGGAATGGCTGGAATCGGGTAGGAGGCGTATACAAGACAGAAAAATTCTTCCATTCGGGTTCTGAAAAGGAATATTCCACCCCTGTGCACCCGATGAGATTTTCTTTTGGGTTGGCTGTTTTCATTCGGGTTGAGGTGTTTACAAGGAGTATTTCTATTCGGGTAGGGCTTCCAACCTGAATACAAAAGGAATACATGGCTTCATGTAAATGCACGTAGTGTCAGCGTCTAGCGTGTCATACACATATGGGTTGGGCAGCGCTTTCTAAACAATAACAATGACATAACATGGCAGTAACAATCATTTACCATCCCTGTTCGAGGCGGTTGATTGCGTCCTCTGCTCTGAGGGTAAGGAGTTCCCAGACCTTTTTCAGCTGCTGTTCTACTTCTTGAAGTTAGCTGCTAACTGCTGTTAGCTGCTTTTGAAGTCTTCTGGCAATGGGTCGCACACGTAATTTGTCAGAACGTTACACACTTAGATTCAGCCCTGTTACGACCTCTGCTGCCGGCTTAAAGGTGAGACAACTGTGTCACCCCATTCTGCGATTGTAGCTTTCATAGAAAGCGAGGCAGAATATTGGTGTGACATTCCTGCCTTGACCAGACTGTGGAAAAGGGGCTAAAAGTGTGTGCAAGAGTTCAAGTTTATTGTTATATACATTAATGCAATGAAATGCATTTTGCCCTGGTAAGATTAATGCTATGAAATAATAGTTAAAGTACTCGTTTCCTTCCTTTTAGTCTTCAATATATGCTCCGTGAACCTGAATGTCGACACCACCAGTTGGATTTATAGAGATTTTACAATAATATTCCCATTTAATTTGACTAAATCTGTGCTTGAATGTTTACCAAATTTAAAAATGCGGTGGCCCCCAAGTAAATAAGTTCGCCCACCTTTAGTTAAACCTCCACACACTACACTAGGACTTAAAAAACTGTTCAATAAAAACCCCCAAAAAAGAATTTTTAATCACTTTAAGTTTCACTACAGGTTTTACACATCGCTTCCTGTGATTTTTGGCAGTTAATGACACTGCCGGGCTGATATCCAGTTTTTATCACAGCCATATCTCAGTTCTTCTTTTGTACCGACCAAATTTGAAGTGAGAAAACTGTCAGAAGCTGGCATTTAATTTCCTGTCAGATTCATAACATTGTTTACTTGTTCATTCATCTGACAGTTCCTGTTTTAATTCAGAATTTTGCCAGTTTTTGTTACATATCTGCTTTCGTTTGGACGGCATTTCAGAACTTAGACTTCTTTTTGTAAGTAAAACGAAAGATTTTACAGGAAGAAGTTGCTCACATTTCTTAAAGTAAGGTATCAAAAAGCAGGGTAGTATTGGTGCTACCATCAGGTACATTTCAAACCATATCCATCCCTACCAGCTCCACATACTGGTGGATTCATTGCTCTAAAGCTCGTTGGCAGTAATGGATGTTGTCAGCATCGAGCCGCTGCTGCTGAGCATTTCATTTGTTCATAATTGATGAGCAGGAAGAGCAAGCCTCGTCTCAACACAGCGTACATTTTCTAGGAAACGTTCCTCTCGATCCCCTCCTGAATGTGTCGTTAATTATTTGGCAGCATTTTTCTTTTCTGGAGGAGGAAGCTGAAACTGTTTTATTGCTGTCTCAGATTGACTGTGAAGTGTTTTAAAGATAAGCTAAATTCAATTTCCTTCTCTGTGTGGTTGTTTTTTTGATTGATTTTCATTTTCCACTTCCTCTTTTTCACACTTCTCCTCTGCTGTTATGTCCTATTTAACTCAGTTTCAATTCTGTTTTTTCTCTGTCTTTGCAGGTGGCAATTAAGATAATAGACAAGACGCAGCTGAACCCAAACAGCCTTCAGAAGGTAATTTACCCCCCTTCTTCCTCTCCGCTGTTACACTCTCTCACGCTGTGGCAGAATTCATTTATAAATTCATGAAGCACAACAGATTGAGTATTAATTGTGTAAATGGGAAGCGGGGCATACTGGGACTGAGCATGTGTTTTTCATATAGAGTTAAGAGCTTTTATTATTTTAGTGGGAAGCTTCCGCTGTGGAGGAGATGATTCACCTCTACATCCACTGTCCCACTTAGGTTTTAAATGAAAACATTGGAGTGAAATTAAAATCTAATCTGAGGCCTTAAAAGGAGGATTGTGTCTCAGCTCCTTTACTTAAATGAAAGTAATAATACTGCAGTTTAAAAATACTCCATTACTAGTTAAAACCCTGCACTCTAATTAAAAGTACAACAATATCATGCATGTAAAATGTGATGGTTGGTCTTTGTCGTCGGCTGTTTGTCCCGCCCGTCTTCCACTGTGATTGGATGGCTGGGTAAAGAGTGACAGTGACGAGTGCAGTGTTTTACCCAAAGATAAACATTTTTCAGCTGTTGGCAAGCAGAAAAAAACGCTAAACTTGGAGTGTTCAGTGGCAAATAGATGCTCAACAACTCGTTTGCTCATTATTGCTCTTCCCACTGGTATACGTTCTTCTTCTTTCGTTGGCCTCCAACGACAGACTGGAACACTTATAGTTGTACATGCTGCCCTGTCAGGTCCGGAAGAATGGGATCGCTGGAGAAAAATGAGTACTGTCACATTTTCAGAACCCAAGTATCGGTTCTTATGACATTCCTGCTGCAGAAGATGCCTTAATCTAATTTTGGGAAGAAAAAAAAGTGGGTTAAATCTTTGATAACGTCAGCGAACTATTAGTGTCATTGTCGACACTATACCATGCATTTATTCAGCACGCCATGCAATATTGAGGTTTAAAATTTGTGCTCCGCTCATAGAAAACTGCACTGCATATCAGATCAAGCACTTCCTAAACTCATGTTTGAAGAGCCGTCTGCCATGTATGCTCTCTGCAGCAGCAGCCTGTGAAAAACTATCCTGAAAGTTGCGACTGCAGACGTGGAAAATCATCTGTTCATCAACCAGCATCATTTGTTGTTTGGTGGTACTTCTGATATAGGACAGAACAAACTGTATGCAAGTCGGGTTGCAGTGATATACCGGTTTCAAGGCATGCCGTGATACACAAGTTGACGTTTATCATACAGTGTCCATTTTCTTTTCTGTGATATTGATTATCTTCCGTTTAGTTTCAGTTATATAAATACAGTGGTGGATATGTATCTGTAGGACACACACTTATTTCGGGTTAAGAAGAACCTTATTTTAAGTCTTTGATGCAAAGATTTGTACATTAGCAGGAATGCAGCACAACGTCGAAGTGAAAGCAGTGTTCTTTATATTTAGATGTGAATGTGAAATTTTTTGTTTTTTGTTGTAAAAACAATGAATAATCATGATGGTGAGCTCAATATTGATCGAAGTAATCATGATCGCTGTTTACTGCTGGGTAGTTAACCTCAGAAATACCTCAGAATTGTCTCATTCAAACACATTTTGCTGTAAACTGTGAGTTCTGGTATTTTTCTGGACGTCTTTTGGCCTCCATGAAAAACTAAATGTGATTTTTCTGCTACCTTTTTCCGGCTCATGCTGCTCGGTTGTCATGCAACTGGGAGTGACAGTTTTGTTTTTCTTGTTAAATCAACCAAACCAGGAAGCGGGTTTGCCTTTAAAATGCAAATTTTTCAGAGACTGAGAGTGAATGCTCCTTTTTTGCCACCCAGTGAAAAGCAGTTTCACTTTACAGTTTGAAGTCAGCGAGCTGAGAACGAGCTGTCCATAACCCTGTTTCTCTTTTTTTTTGTGTACACTCATTAGCAAGGGAGACGTGTGTTGCGTGGTTGTTTTGATCTGTACATTTTGGCTCAGTCTCACGGCCTGGAAGTGGTTTCGGGGAAGTCAGAGCGATATCGACTCTGCAGCTCCGGAGGCTTTTTTGCTCATCAGACAGAGCAGAGGGGACGGGGGCTGAGCGTGGCGGCAGCAGTTACTGCTGCTGGTGCTGGTGGCAGCGATGATGTGTTGGGTGTTGATGTTCAGCCGCCACCCGTCGCTGGGCTCTTCTCTCCCTCGTCCCTCTCAGCGATCTGCTAGTGGTTTTCCATCAGTTTTTCCAAAGCTCCATTGATTCTGGCCTTTGTATCTCAGAGGCCCGGGCCCTTTGGCGTTGGCTGTGACACGACGCTGACAGAAAAACACTGAGTCATGACAGCGCTGTTCACGGAAACACAAAGCATGAGGCTTTTGTCTGCGATCCTTGTTGTTTTTAGGTTACTGCTTTGTCACAGTCGAGGAAAAAAAAAACCTCTTTTAGGAATTTGTCAGGTTATTTTTCCTGCTGCTCACCAGGGACTCAGATTTCTTTTTATGACTTAAAGTTTATTGAACTTCACAGAAAACCACAACATAGAAAAGCCAAGAATACAATCCTCACACAGAAGAAAGAAAAATAAATAAAATGGGTAAACAATAAATGAAAAGCAAATGGATAGTAACTACATAAACAAACTAAAATTGTATAAACTGTATACAACGAAGTGACATGTTAAGTAAATTTGTCAGTTGTCAGCCGTACCACTGTTAAAGGTCCACACTTAAACAGTGTCCATGTGATGTTTCCTCCCGCTGTGCCATCCACACCCACCCTCCTGCGTTCATGATGGGATTCAGATTTCTTTTAATGTTTATTTAAGGAACTGGAGCACATGTGAAAAAAGAAACTACATCTTTCTTTTTCCATGATTGACACTTTAAATGTTCCCATTCTTGTCACACGTTTCTATTTATAGGCTTGCTTTATATGTTTTTTCTTTTTTTTTTGGTTGATGAGTTGGATATTCAAAGGAAATCCTGACATGGATTAGATTTGTGGCTTATTTTTGTAGCTCAGTAGTTGAGACTGGTCCAATTCCTTGAGCGTCACTTGTGTTGAGGGAATAGTTTGACTTTTAAGGAAATACACTTCGTCAATTTGATGCCAAGAGTTAGATGAGAAAATCTGTACCACTGGGACATCTGTATGGTAAATATGAAGCTAATAATGCCAACAACTTTGTGCAGCTGCCTCTGTGTTCGCAGCAACCTGTACTGGGGAGTAGCGTGAAAGTCAAGAGCGCTCACTCCGCAGCAAAAGCTGAGGACCAAAATGTCCCCAGAAGTACACTGCACAGCACACTGACCAGCTAGTGAGCTTTACAGATGCTAGTAGGGTAACAGCTGGTGTGTTAGGTGCTCTCAGAGGAGGGCAATCTTGTGTCAGGAGAGACTTCAGAGATCTGGTCCACAGTAAAATGGAGCACATGGATTTGAAGCAGCAAACTTTATTAGAGGACTAATGTTTCGACACCAGGTGCGTCTTCATTAGAGCTGAAGCTGACGAAGACATAGCTGGTGTCGAACCTTTAGTCCTCTAATAAAGTTTGTTGCCTCAAGTCCATATGCTCCAGTGTATTTTGTTACACTTACAGAGCATCATGATGATCAATGTTTGATCATTCCCATGGTCATTGATGTTCCAATTAGCATTTGAATGCTGTGGTTTTTTTATACTGTTACCCCAAAAATGGCAAGTAGACCATAGATTAAGAAATAGTAATCCAACATAATCCATTATGCATCAAAATAAATTGAGTTATTCACAAACACATTGAAATTTAGTGATAGGCCCAAGTTTGTGACCATGACAATTTGACCGCATGTGAACGGGTTATAGATACCTTAGCAGAGTGCCAGGTGTGCCAACAGAAACTGGTATGTCACAAATCTACAACCAGCTTGGCAAGTCACCTGAAAATTTGATATGACAGCTTAGCCGTCTTGCTCATCATTCTTTTTTCTAGCTATTGTGGCTAACGTTAGAGACCTGGATGCTAACAGAGTGGCTAACTGTCACATTATCCCCCCTTAAAGCTTTGATCAAGCGCTCACCCCATGTTTAGTTGAATGCTTGAAGAAAGTTTTGGTTTTCTCACATGCCTCCACGGTGAACGAAGAATCCAAAAACTGAGAAAATTCTTGATGAATCGGAGTTAAAGGGGGCTGTGTTTAACAACAGCAGAACTCGAGCTCAAGTTCTGCCAAAACACAAGCATTTTTTGCTTAAACCTTACTATTTAAAACACTTTTGCAGAAACAGTCTCGCACGGATGAGTAGTGGGCAAGTGCCATAGTTTGAACTCTGCTCATTCGGCCCCCTACTTGTATGCACGAAAATGCAGGTAAAGTACTGAGCATATGACTGGATTAATGAGACTTCAGTTATACTGTACAAGTTGTGTGAGAGTTTGTGAACAGGTGCTCTAAAATAGTTTTGCTTTTGTTCAATGCAGTCCTCTATAACTTCAATTTAGCAAGAATTTTCTCACTTTTTGGATTCTTCATTCACTGAGAAGGCAAGCAGGGGAAACAAAATTTTTTCTCCACAAATTAAACATAACATGAGTGAGTAATTGAGGAGGAATGATGATAGGAATTATCATTTTGTTGATAAAGTATTCTTTTAGCCGCACCGTAAAAACCTACAAGAGCCCCAGATAGTCCCGATCAAATGCTGTAGTTGCTCCCAGCCCCAGCTGCTTCAGGAAGTCACTGAGCCTTAAATGACACATATATATTTATATATTTGTGGCTTGTTTTTAAAGATTGACATCTTGAGTAGGAACCAGTGGTCTCAGAGCTGAGAGACACAGACAGTTGGCTGTAAGAAAAATGTCAGCTTCTTCCTTTGAAACATTCACTCTTCCGTTATTTTAAGAGCTGACTGAGCGTCATCAGGGACCTCAGGTTTGTGTATGAAATGTTGCATTCAGGTTCAGATGAGTTAGAGGGGCTGGGTCTGCTGTTTATTTTGCTGTGCTCTCCTCTCTTTTTTTCTTTGAGCTGGTGCTGCTGTAACAGCCAACCTGCATCAGAGAGCCGGCACCGCTGCGACCTGACCTCTTATGTAACCGGGAGAATTGGCGAGAGGCTGATAGCGGGGGATATCGTCTCTGAAGCCTAAATGTTTATTTTCAGCCTCTGTTCTTAATAGTTTGGAGGAGCTGAGTCGACATTCACATCTGTCACTGGCTGCTGGCAAGCTGCTCTCAGCTCCCACTCTGTTCTTCTTCTTCCTCTCCCGTCCTCATTCAACCTGCTGAGGGTGTTGTTGTTGTCGTCGTCAAGGTCAAAGGTCAGCGAGGGAGTGCCACACTTGAAGTCTTGATTAAATGTAAACAACCTCTGCTCCCTGTGCTGAGGTTTCGCTTTTCGTTAAGTGGTTTCAGAGCAGATATAAAAACCTTAAACATCATTTATAGCGGCATGCTTCATCCTGGAAGCAAGGACTAATGCGTTGCAGTGCGTCATGAACATGATTAATTTGACAGGGACAGTTATATTTTTGATTAGCTTTTTTAAACCTGCTTTAATTTAATAAAAAAGCAGCTTTTATCATGTGAAAAATTAATATTTGCTAATTATACTCTGTGCTCAGGATTGAATCCTGAATACTTTTTGAGTGCTGACATTAATGCATCTGTGTTATCAAACTGTCCGTCACTAAAAGCACTGGATTCTTAGCATTGTTTACTTACTCTATATACATATATTTATTTAAATCTTTGTACAGTACAACTGGTTTCAGGCTGCAACTAACAATTATTAGCCTTTTGATTGATTTAGCGGTTGTTTAGTCTATAAAACATTAGGAAATATTGAAAAATGTCAGTTTCCCAGAGCCTAATATGATGGCTACAGATCGCTTGCTGTGTCTGACCAATAGTCTAAAAAAACAGAGATCTATAAGTTCAAATATTTTTAATTTACAACGATATAAGAAAGCAAAAATAACCCAAATCCTCATATTTGAGAAGAGTGTCTGGCATTTGTTTAATCGATTCTCAAAATCGATGATGATTTAGTTATCTGTTTCATTCTCTGATTAATTAATCCTCCCAGCTTAATACTGTTACATAAAGATGTCATTTAGCTCTCAAAAATGATAGTTTGGGTTATTGGAAGGAAAGCATTATTTTGGCACTGTCATGAAACCAGATCCACTGCCTAACCTGAGAGACTGATTCCCCAAAAGGGGTCACAAAATGCTGCACAAAATAATTAATGTATAATTAATGTTTAAGAGACTTTATTTTAATAATATTGTGTTTTCAAGTGCTGTCCAGTTTTTACCCTTTCAGGCCTCCAAAATTATTCAAATGAAACAATGTTGTAAAATTAATTTTTAAAGAGACAGTTCAACCCAAAATCAAAAATACATATTTTTCCTCTTATGTGTAGTGTCACTTATCAGTCTTGATTGTTTTGGTGTGAGTTGCCGAGTGTTGGAGATAAAATGAAACTAGATGGCACTTGGAGTGTGGTGCTCAAAGCGCCCAAAAAAATAAATAAATTAAAAAAACTGAACAGTAATATGTCTTTTCAGAAATCATGACCAGGTTACTCAAGATAATCCACAGACCTTGTTGTGAGCAGTTTCATGTACCGATCTACACCCACCAACTGTATCACAGCGCAGAAGGAAGCGTGCATCTACTCATGGACGTGAGGCTTGTGTGCATGACAGTGCAAGATGTAAACATTAATGGCGTCCTCCTCCTCAGCGGTGCTAGGTGAGCTAGCTGAAGGTGCCCGCTTCTTTCTGCACGGTGATACGGTTGGCGGGTGCAGTTCAGAAGAAGAAAATAGTTCCTGCATGAAACTGCTCACAGCAAGGTCTGTGGATTATCTTGCTTAAGCGGGTCATGATTTCTGGAAAGAGACAATGATGTTGAGTTTTTTAAATGTATTTTTTGATGCTTTGAGCACCACAAGCTGAGTGCCACTATACTGGAGAGAAGGCAGACATCTCTACGGCCGAACTCTCCAGCACTTGGCAACTCTCACTAAAACAATCTGGGCTGATAAATAGCACTACAAGTAAGAGGAGAAACATGTATTAGGGCTGTCAAAAAATGTGTTAATTCCAATTAATTAATCACAGAAAGAATAACGTGTTACAAAATTAAAACTGATTGATTGCGTTCTGTGGTGCCCTTTGACCCTGTGCGTCATTGAAGGCCCCAGTGGCTGTGTCACATGATGGAGGCAGACGAGACGGCGTTGCTTGGCCCCGTGAATGGAAAATTTACATTTAAAAAACGCTCAGATGGAACTGTTGATAGGAGCAGCATACTCTGCAGTTTCTGCAGTAAGGAATTTTCGTACCATCGGAGAACTGCAAGTCTAAAATATCACCTCAACGCAAATCATTTAGCAGCGAACCCGGAGGTCCCAGCTAGCATAGGCTCTGATGCTAGCGTTAGCAGCTAGCCTCGTCAAGCCACACTCAACCAGTCGTTCAAACTGAGTAAGTCAACCTGTGACCGACTAACTAACTCCCTTACAAAATGGACTGCGGACCAGTTTGGGTGGTAGAGGACAGGGGAACAACTGTGTCCAAAATTCAGCAGCTTTACTATGACACATTTTTTAATCACTTGACAGCCCTAATATGTATATTTGATTTGGGATGAACTGTCCCTTTAATTGAACTGCAGCTGAACCCACTGAAATACAACCAGTGATGAAGGGCAACAAAAAGACTTAACATGGATTATGGCTTCATATTAAGGCTCCGCAAGAAGCACTAAATTGCCCTGACAAGAGAAAATTGGAAAACTCATAACATGGTGCTAAAGTTTGAGGTTATGTTGAAGTCTGCGGGCCAATCACAGAGAGGCATCTCTTCATTTATGGCCTTACAACTTCAAAAGTCTGAGACAAACAGTTTTCTGTGAAGTGCCTTGAACTTGTTGTGATCGGAGCAGTTAATTTGAACCAGTGTGTTTATTCCCTCAGGTTGATTTGTTTGTCCAGATGGGAACAATAACATTAGAGCTAGGGAGCGACCAAATAACTGCACTGAGAAGAAAGTCTCTCTTGTTCAGAAAGCCGATCTTAACAAAAAACTGCAGTCAGGATATTTTTAACTGAAATAAACACTGGGGGTCGATTACAGCAGAAAAAGTTGAACATCCATCATTCTTAGCTGACGTTGCTTTAATCCGATTTGTCGTGACTCACCTCAAAGTCTCTGACCTGGTGGGATGAAAGTTTAGCAGGAACATGCAGGAAATGATCTAATGGTGAGCCCGCGGGATTTTGTTTACGAGTCTCGGATCAGTTGTAATGGAGGCAGCTCAAACAGGAAAATGCAGAAAGGGGAAGATTCCCACTGAAGTTCGGACTGAAAGGAACCAATTAAAGGTGTGATATCATCCTGAAACTGTGTGTCATTTGTCCTGAAGGGGCTTTGTATTGATCACGAGACGGATTGTGTAAGCTTTGTTGCATCAGTGTGGTGGTATGACTGGATCACCAGCAGGTTTACGTCCTCGACCTCACGGCTTTATTATGTGGTGAATCATGTTGTGTTTTTCCACTCATTCTGTTTACTGCAGAACATACCTGACAAAGTATTTCCATGTACTCTTTAGTTTGTTGTTTTTAAGTCTACCCAGGTGACAAAGGGACTGTATCTGCTATGTAGGACAGTACAGACTGTGTCAGAAGCTTTACAAAGTTTTTAAAAGGAAGTATTAATATGCTTGTCTCACGCTGACAACCTAACAACCTGAAACACATTTGTTCAGAGCCGCTGGTTCTCTCTAGTAATCAGCAAAGTTCCTCTTCTGTCTGTCACACAGAAAACCAGCACAGATTTATTCGTCTATGAGCTCAGGAGAGTATTTTCAGTATGATGATGGGCAGAGCGGGATCACAGGCAGCGTAATGACAGTGAGGAGACCTCAGGCTCTTCTCCTCCTCCTCCTCCTCCGCCTCCTCGTCAGCAGCAGCCAGACTCGTCCTGGCTCAGTTTGTTAACAAGGCTTCCAAACCGGTCGACTCCTGGAGGCCCTGCTGACTGGAGCTCATAATTAACCCTTCAGTTGTCTCTTGACTGGGAGTGAAATGAGACTCCTTAGCTCCCACAGCCAGCGTTTCCTGCTGGATCTGGGTGTTTAAAGGAATACTTAACACCCCAAATGATCCTTTGTATTAAAATTATTCACCCTCTGTTGCTCAATTATTCAAGTACACTTTGTTTTTCTTGCATGCCTTTGGAGCAAATGATGAATTCAAAAACAGAGAAAATTCATGATGAATTGAACTATATCAGAACATCTATTTATAAACCTTCACACAACTTGTGCAGCATATTCCAAGTCTCATTTATTCAGTTGTATGCTCAAGACATTCCAAACAACAGCCCTTTCTGATAGGGAGCTGAAGTGAAAGTACAACTTGCTCTCCTCAGTGCCAGACTCCATTAACAAAAACAGTAATTTTACCTTAATGAACACAGGAGCTGCTGATCCACCGCTGCCTCCATCAGTCACTTAGTTTGTGGTGTTGTGTGACTTTGGTGAATCTGAACTAACCCTTTAAAACTCCAAAGTCGCTCAATAACATCAACAAACTAACTGATCAAAGCAGTGGCAGACCAGCAGCTCCTGTGTTCAGCGATTGTAAAATTACTGTTTTTGTCAATGGAGTCTGGCTATGAAGAGAGCAAAGAAAGTTTCATCATCAGCTGAGTCCCTGGTCATAAAGAAGTGTCTGTTAAGGAGGCACTGAGCACATGACCTGGATAAACAAGACTTGGAATACACTGCACGAGTTGTGTCATAGTTGTTAAACAGATTTTTGGATTCCTTGGTCACCATGGAGGCATGCGAGAAAAGCAGGTTTCATGAATTCAGGGTAAGACAGGGTGAGTAATGGATACACAAATGATCATTTGGGTGGTGAGGTATTCCTTTAAATTACTATCATGTGATTGAAAATGAGGCTTATTATCTTTATTACAACCTTTTTACTTTTGTTTTTTAAGCTGGCAGAAGCAGAAGGATGCAGACGGATGACATCCCCATGAGCACAAAATAGGAAGAAACGTGGAAGTATTGATCTCATAGTTACAAAAGATAGACATAAAACACACCAGTGGACACCCAGGTGTGGTCACAGTGCAGAGAGATGTACAACATGTATACCTCCACATCTTGTGTACTCGTCTGTGTCGAAGCAGCTCTGCATGCTACCTCACTGAATGTGAAAACATCACCCGCTGTTTGTCACCATCTGTCACAGCTTCATCAGGGCATCCCCGGTGGATCTGCAGGTTCAAGGCGCCGTGGGTTTGAAACTGTTGCTCAGACTCCCTACATGCTTTACTGCTGTCGTTTATTTCACTCCCCGCTGAGAGCCGACAGACTAAAGCTCAGAGATAAATGAGAAAAACACACATAAATAAGCAGCGATTTATTATCTCAAGGAGATGTATCTGCAGTGGGGTCTGTCAAAAGTAAAAAATGTCAAACATTATTAGCAATGAAAGGTTTGGATTTTCAAACAAAATAAGCATTATCAAGACATTATTTTAAGCTCTGATGACTTACAAAGGGCATCTGTTATTATTTTTGGCATTTTATGGAGTGATTATATTTTGTTAACACCTATTTGCACAGGACTCGTATTAGTGGGAGACCTCATGTGATTTAGAAATGATCCCCCCATGTCTGTGTTTCGTGTGGCACATTTGCACAGAATAGGCAAAGTCTGTATTTTACTTCTACATTTATACACACTCCATTTTCCCCTATATGTTTTTCCATCTCAAGCCTTAAAATAAAAGATAGTCTTCCCATATGGTGTATATAATCCCCAGCCATAAAGCCAATGTTGGAGGATCAACTTGATTTGCGAGTCATGGCTTTCCTGCTACTTGCCAATAGTATCTTTACTAAATATTAATCTTTATGTGGGACAGTTTCAGGTATTTTCCTGAGTATAATGTAGCAAGTGAGTGGATTTTTTGCTCTTCTAGTGGCTCTGACCTTGCTCTTTTTGCACTTGTCTCCATGCTGTGTGGCAAGATGAGCCTCCTGCACCCAAAAAGCTGTCAGAACTTTCCTGAAAAGAGGCATGGACCAAATGAAAAACCTAAATATGACGCCAAATATACAAGAAGCTGATTCACATGGGACTAATGCTATGAACATAGGTCATTTGATAGCATTAGTCCCATGTGAATCAGCTTCTTGTATATTTGGCGTCATATTTAGGTAATTTGCGGGTTTTTTTTTGTTTGTTTGTTTTTTTCTTGACAAATTACGGACATAGCAGATTCTCTCAGGACTGATATCACAGACAACTCCCACAATTATTGGGCTACACATTACTAGAGATCCCCTGCGAATAGGACATTAAGCTAAATTTACTTTACACAACTTTCAAGGTTGCCAGATCGCTGTACTGTTCGCACTACACAAATTGCTAACCTTGTAATCAGGAGTCTTGATGTTGTTGTGGTTTTCACACTACATGACTAACCAGTCACATGAGATCACACACGACAGGATATTTCATCAGGAGGAATACTCAATGAGTATGTTATGTGATGCGTGGGTCGAACCACAACACGTCAAACACTGACAAAGCAACCTTTTGAGTACGTTATTAGGCTAATAACTTCCAGAAACTTAGCATGCAGTGGTCCACCTTACACCCTCTCTTCATCTCATTCTTTGTCCCTGTAAAACACACACACACACACACACACACACACACACACACACACACACACACACACACACTTGGGGGAGTGTTGCAACGCCTCTTGTCCCTGCCCTCAACCCATGTCTTGCACTCTTATTGGCTGTATCTCGCTGACAATGTCACTGACAGGTCCAGATATTTCACATGCTGCTAGCTCCTAAGCTTCTGTGATGCGTTAGTGAGCCTCTAAGCTTGTGTCTTTGAACAGTATACACACAACAAGTTTGCAGGAAATTGGAGTGAAAGTCAGGTAGTGTGAATGAGGCATTAGACGCAAAAGTAGTCAATGCATTCATTGAATAAAATAAATGTTATTCAAAAAGAGAAGCAGGGTATCAGAATAATAAATGAGCAAAAAGCATAAATGAACAGATTTACTGCTTCATGTTTGAGCTGCTCGATCTGTCAAAAGTAAAGTTATACAAAGTCACTACAAAACGCTGCTGATGATTTGTCGATTAGCAGAAAAAAATTACAGTTTTAATAATTAATTTTATAAGCAAATAAAAATCGTCAAGCACATCTAGTTAGAGCTTTAAAATTCTAAGAATTTTTGCTAAATATCCTTTACTTCAAATGATTAAGTGAATTGTGTGCAATCTTTTTTTTCCTAAACAAAATAAGTTATTTCAAGACATAATTTTGAGCTCTAATAACTAATAGCATTTTATAAAAATAAATAATTATTTTACTGTAGTTGAAAAAATAATCAATACAGTTTGATTAAATTATTAAAAAAAACAGTTGGGTAGCAGAAGGATAAATACGGAAACAGTTTATTATCAGTATTTTCAGTAATAAATCTTGAAAATGTGAAAATGTCAACTGCTTTAAAAATGTGAGGATTTTTGTGATCGTTGTTTTTTAATATTATTAAAGGAACAGTTGAATTTTTTTTTTAAAAAAAGAAATATTTTCCAAACAAAATAAACCATTTCAAGACAACATTTTGAGCTCTGACAACTTGAACTGTGCTGTATGTGTTTGTTTGTTGTATGGGAGGAATTTGTGTGTTTTGTGGCTGCAGCCTCTCGATTTGTTCGTCAGTGAGCCAACACCGAGGCCACTCCTGCCTCATGAAACATTAAAGCCTTTTTATATTTTTATGGAAGCGAAGAGGGCGAGGTGTAGCTAACAGCGGATCAATAATAAATAGCACTCAGTTCTTTCTGTGCCTCGCGCTGAGGAAAACTAAAAAGCACTTTTGGCCGTTACAAATCTGCTTGTCTGGTCACTGTGAATGCTGATGGAGGAAGAGAGCGTGTGTTGACTGAGTGTCCTGTTATTAGTGCAGAGGGTGGAGATGTGACGGTGCATGTTTAACTTCATTCACATCCCCTCCTCTCGGGCTGGTTTTAAACCGGCGCCGTGCTGCAGGGAATCCTGTTGTTGTGGTTATGTTTCCGCGGTGACAAAATGATCACATTTCCTTGACAAACGTGTTGATGTTGGCTCAGCACAGGGAGCAGTGTTTGGGCTTCTGAACTCGTGATCTTGTCTTAATAACAGCAGGGCTGATGGAGGAGTCTGTGTTTCCTCATCTTCAGGAGTGTGACACAAATATCAGACACAGGTGCAGGAAAGTGCTATTTAAAAATTAATGTAATATGTGAGCATATGTGTGCAGCATCCATTTAAAATTAAATAATGAATGAATCATTGCTTTGTGACATGGAAATGCCACTTAATAAGCCAGTGCACGCTGCTGTTGAATTATTGTGACTGAAAACACTTAAAGAAAGACTGTGGTATAATTACTCTGCGAAGTAATTAATTTTAATTTTGTGACACAATCAGTCGTTTACATGCACAGTTAAGTCGAGCTACAGTTACAGCTCGATGAGGTCATTTGATTGGACTACTGTCCTTGTCCCAGTATACAAGCACAGGAGAGGATTAATCGACCGAAGTATGTCCGACTCCACTACAGTAGGTGGCGATATGATATGCCCCCTCTCAGCTTGTTAGTATTGGACCTTTTCCTGTTGACTTATTACGTCATAGCCCAAACATTCGACCAACAAGTTCGCTACAGTTAGCTAGTGGCAAACTGGTACCATGGTGGACAACTTTACAGCTCTGTACTTTTTGTCCGTCCAAAAATGCACGGCTCTGGATGTAGATTGGTGCATGTTGTTACCATCTTCCTCTTCTGTCATGCATTTAAAACCTCTTGCAGTCTACCCCCATTTTTTAGCAAAAAAGCCTAAAATGACATACACAAATTAAAATGACTGTAGCCTCTGAACCGCTCTGACTACATGCATGCTTGAGGTCTTGCCAGCAAGCAAACTCTCTGAAGTTTCTTGTGAAAGTGTCAGAAACACTTTAGGTCATACAGAGACAGAGTAATGGGCCTCTGAAGTCAGTAAAAAGTTGAAGATTTTGCCTAAAATAAAATAAAAAATGATTTTCAGGATGAATAACTGTCTGTGGCTTCATCTGAGCAGGTGAATGACACTGTGGGGCTGTAGGCACACTATCAATGAACACTTGTTTCAAGTTTGAAGAAGATTGCTCAAAGTATGACCGTTCTACAGTGTTTTTTCCATGAAAAGATCCAGGCGGAGCTCCAAATGATAGAGCGCTCACTCCGCTTCAAAACAGTACTTTCAGTGATCAAACAACACTCAGCCAGCTTCAGACATCGTACCTTATTGAAATCAGGTGTGATTATGATAGCTGATGTTGTTTATGACAGAAACACCATAAAATATCACCAAATAAAGCCATATGAAACGTGAAAGTTGTGATCCCACTTTCTAGGTGGTATACATCAGCCAAGAATAGTGGTAGGAGTGAGATCTCACCTTTTATAAACCAGCTACGTGTCGACTGACGGCTCTGCATGAGATCGTGAGTAATCCTTTAACTTTTCCCCTCGAAAAACGGCATAACATGGCTTGTCACCACTCATCGCGATTTTGGACTTGGTGTATTTAGGCTGCTCTGGTGCGAAAACCATAAGGAATAAAAGAAGAACGATGACGGATTCAGGAAGCCAAGAGCTCCCTGAATCTGGTGATACCAAGCATCACATGGTTTGATGACGTAGTGCGCCTGTGAGATCCCATTTAACAGAGGAGGAAGGGAGTGTGGACGCCAGCGTCTGAACAGAGTTAAAGAGGTTAATACTTTAAACTTCTGGCGGACACTATGCCTTGGACAGTTTGGGTGCGGTTGACTGTATACATGCAGCAGTGAGTCAGCTACCAATTGCCTTATCTCCAACTTTAAAAAAAGTTCCTTTTAGTATGATTTCAGTTGTACCAACATGTTTACATGTTTACAAGTCCGGTTTTAGTCGGACTAACACAATAAATCAATTTTTTCTAATGCAGTGTAAATGAACAGCCCAAAAAGTCTTTGTATGAGGGATCGCCGATGCCGATGCACATCATTAGTAATCCAGGAGACTGCTAACCGATATTTGAGAACAGTATAAATTTGCAGTAAAAATTAAAATCTTGGGGTCATAAGTTAGAATAACACAAACACAACTTCAACACAGAACTCTGTTTGCATGCCTTTAAACAGCCTATGTTTAATTAAATAGTGCAAAAGAGAAATTTTCCTCTTTTCAAAGTTTGATAGATTCAACTAAGACACCTAAAACACACATAAAATATGGCTTGATAGTGACAGTATTAAACAAAGATGCAAATTTGGCTCCATTATAACTCACAAGCTTCACAGACAAAACAACTGTCTTGCTAGACATGTGTTCCCCAAAATACAACATGCTAATGTTATTGGCATCAGCCTATGACATTTACACTACTTAATTTAGTGAAGCGGCTAGCAGCTTTTTCCTGGCAGTGACAAATATGATGGTAGCTCATGTGAACAGGTCTGTCGTAGGTTGATTGTGCATGCACATATGTCTGGTGTATGAAATGTCTGTATGGTCAGTGATCAACTGTGTTTGTATTTTATAAACTATAGTAAATTCTCACAGGTGATGTCTCAGTCTGTTTTCCTTTCCTTGCAGTTTTCATACTCATACAACTGAAGTTTCATCCACTAACCATTATTAGATTAACTGTAGAATGCTGCAGCAGAAACACTGGGTGTTTCCACAGCTTTGTTGTAATGGATTGTGATGTGAAACAACTTCAGTAATATCTGCTGCCTTCTGATTCCGATAATAGAAAAAAGCTGCATATAGCAGCCTTAGTTTGTTTCTAATTTCCACAAAAAGCACTCAAACTATAAAGATCTTGAAACCCACAGAGTTCAGTATAAACATTTCTTCTCCTCTTTCATTTCAGCTCTTCAGAGAAGTTAGAATAATGAAGATTTTGAATCATCCCAATATAGGTAAGTGGATCTTACACACGTGAACACAGTATATTAGCACGATTTAATACAGTTTAAAGACTTAAATATGATTTAATATGAAGATTTACATATTGGTGATGTAGGGAAAACGTGTGGTATATTGTTCAGAATTTCCACAAGTGTAAAAAATATTGTGCTATAAGTGAAGATTTGACTGTTTCTAAATGATCAGGTTGTGTTGCTGTCTGCTCAAGGACATTTAACATGCAAGGCTCTCTGACCTTTGATCTTTCTTTTACTGGACAGTCACATGATCCAGCTACATGCTCCCAGCCTGTATTTCATCAGCTTGTTTTGACCTATAAGCTCTGCTGTTTCAGCTTTTTAATTTCCTTTTTTTGTTGTTGTTGTTGTTCTGGGTCACACAGACGTCACGGGAGATCACTGAGTGTTCTTTAAAATCAAACAATCCTGGCAGGAGTTACAGTTTTTGTAAAATGGCAGCCATTCAGAGTCTGAGGAGAGCTCAAACAGTTTGCACAAAAATGTTGACATTTTCATAGAAAACTGGAAATAATGTCTGACACATAATCCGGGAGAGTTTATTGTCCTCTCTGGACAACAGTGTGTAATTGATGGGATTAAAACTGGAGGGTCATTCTCATTGCTTTGTTTTGGGATTAGAAAATGAAGCAGATTTGACTGAAAAACAAAGAGAGCATGCTGTGTGGAGCAGCACAAACCGGCTGCAAGAGGAAATGCCAGCTAACACCAAACCACTGCAGCAACAAGAAGCCTGCATCACAAAAACCTCAGCTACTGAAGGCTTGAACTGGAGGCAGCGGAGAGATGAGAAAACATGGCATTATAGTGTTGATCAGGAAGTTTATAGGGTTGTAATTAGTGATTGTTTTCATCAGAAGTCAGTCTACATCATACATCAAATGTTAAAAACAGCCAACACATTTTTTCCCACGGCACAAGACTTCAGGAAGCTGTTAAGTTTATTATTACCTCATGAGACTACAAAAACAACAGGAACAATAATATTAATATTAATGATAATCATTTAAAGAAAGAGACCAATGAAAGAGATTTACAAGCGATTAAAATTCACAGTAAGTAAATAACTATTTTGGCTGGAAACCTTCGTTGAATGTTGTCCCACTCTCTCTCGCCCTGTGTTTCCTGTCTTCACTGTCATCTGTCCAATAAAGGCAATCATGCCAAAAAAATTTAATGGAGTAAATAAACGAATGAATAAAACCTGCTGCGTGTGAGGTTGAAATGTAGTAAAAGCCTCAAGGTAACAGTGAGTTTCTTTTTAAAAAGTGTAACAAAGAAAAGCTCCATTGTGGTCTCATTTACTGGTCCATCTACGTCCCAACCCTCACCTATGGTCATGAGCTCTGGGTAGTGACTGAAGGAACGAGATCGCGGATACAAGCAGCTGAAATGAGTTTCCTCCGTAGAGTGTCTGGGCTCAGCCATAGAGATAGCGGAGGAGCTCAGACATCCGGAGGGAGCTCGGAGTAGAGCCGCTGCTCCTTCACGTCAAAAGGGGTCATTTGAGGTGGTTCAACATCTGATCAGGATCCTCCTGGGCGCCTCCCAAGCATGTTCAACTTGTAGGAGGCCCCAGGGCAGACCCAGAACACGCTAGAGAGATTATATATCTCATCTGGCCTGGGAACACCTCAGGGTCCCCCAGGAGGCGCTGGAAAGCATTGCTGGGGAGGGGGATGTCTGGGGTGCTTTGCTTGGCCTGGTGCCCTGACGACTCGGCTTTGAATGAGTGGATGAAACTGGATGCGTAGACAAAGAAAAGCAGCAAATCCTCACATTCAAGAAGCTGGATTTAGCAAATATTTGGCTATATTTTGCTTACAACTAAACTTAAAGATGAACTGATTACTCAGACAGTTGCTGATTATAATTCTGTCATGAACTGACCGATGATAGTTTCAGCTTTAGTGACGTTCATAAGGATCAACATGCCTCTTTCTCCTTGCTCATGAACCTATTTGTACAGTGTACACACACACATGCATGTGTCAAAAAACACTCAGAGTGTGCACATTAGACAAGCCTGCCATGGTGCGTTTGGTTTTGAAGACGGGATTCCCTGCTAATTACTTTTAATTTCCTCTCCCCCACGCTCCATGATTTCCTCTGCAGAAATGTGATTATAATTACCAGGGTGATAGTAAGCGCTCACCAGCCCGTACGCTCTCTGTCTCTCCCTCATTGTCTTCCGTCCCACCTCATCTATATTTAGCAGTGCAGCCCCCTCAGACGCTCGTCACATACCCCTCTTTTATATCTTCGCGCTGAACACACTGCAGTGAAGACGGAAAAAAAACATAACAGCTTTCGGACTGTACCGTAAATATAGAGTGCTGCTAAGCTTGGATGCTGCACTTACATGGTCACGACACACACAAACGCACACACATTAAGGTCCACGTGACTTCACATCTCTCTCTACTCTCTCTAGGTGCCGGCTTGGAAACATTTCTGCAGTTTGTGCCCATGAATTCGTTACTGTCTGTATCTGAATCTCCTCCATCTTTATACATAATTGAATTTATAATTTCCTTCCTCTCTTCTTCTCTCCTCTCTCCCTCCTTTAGTCAAGCTTTTTGAAGTGATTGAGACGGAGAGGACGCTGTACCTGGTGATGGAGTACGCCAGTGGAGGTGAGACAGAAATAAAATTAACTTTTTGTTGCAGCAAATTGAAAACTACGCACCTGCAACACGTCAAACCTGTCTGACTGAGAAATAAAGCTCCCCTTTAGTTGAGTGAAAATGCATTTTAGGCATTCACGCAACACTCAGCCTGTCATGAACAAACTCACTGTTTCTACTTGCAAGGGTTGGCTTTGAATGAAACTGTAAAACAAAGAAACGTGAGTGAAAAACACCTCCAATAGCTGCTGCACAGAAGACCAGATATAGTCGGTAGAAATCTGCAGGCTTTGTGCTGCTCCCAACGTCACATGTATGATTCATTAACACCAAAATGTGATAAATGTGTGTGTTAATAATTCATACACACTATGAGCTGCATATAGTCTGCAGACTCTACTAATACCTGAAAGGACAAATGTAGGAGAACAGGAATCTGTGGAGATTTACAGAATAATTGAGTTTAAAGAGATGACTCGTCACTTACACAAGTTACATAGTACATAGGGTAATACTAAATTTTACATTTCCGTTGTTTGCCAGTTATTTTCTGTGACGTTTACTAGACAAGACAGTGGCTCTAAGTTGGCAGTAAATTTGAGTCAGTTAATTTGAAGTGTATCAGCTGAAAACCAAGTGCATTTTCATCCACATCTAGCTGATGGCCCTTTGTTAAACCCCGCCCCTTTGTGATGGTCCTGTTGGTGTAAGCATGGAGCCCACACTGCACTCCCTGAAGAAATATTATCATATTTTTGGAGAAATGAAAGAGTGATTCCAGAGAGAAGCAGACAGAGGGGTCTACAGTCTGTGTTTGAAGGATATATCCAGGATGTCAAACTGACTCAGCAGCAACAACAGGTTAAAAAGACAAAGATAGTTAGAAGCTAAAGCCGAACTATAGGCTACAGATCACAGTGTAAAAGTGAACCACCACATCACTGCTGATCGCCACACAAGACAATGAATATAAAGGGAAACTTTGCTGATATTGAACCAGCTGTGTGGCATCACAGTGTGTGCAGATGAACAGTGTTTGGCTTCGCCCCCGTGCCGTTGCCAGGACCTGGACCTCCGCCGCCAGACGGGCAGTGATCTCCAGGGGAAGTCAAACAGCGTTCATCTGCACACACTGTATTGCCTCACAGCTGGTTGATTATCAACAAAGTTTCCCTGCTTCCCTTCACTGGTTCCTGTACAGCAGGGTCGGTCTTTGTTTCACTGTTATAATCAATAAAAAGCAAAAGCAGCATGTGTATACATTCAGTAGGCTATATCTTCAGTAGCTAGCTAGCTAACCCTACACTTTTCAGGGTTTGATTTTGGTTTTGGAACAGGGAAGAAACGTATATCTTTTTCCAACCTCTCCAGGTAACGAGTATCATTAATACACGACGTGCCCCAGGCACAACATTTAGCTCCAAATCCACAAAACCAGCCTGAAAGTGAAGGAAATGTGAAACAACTGCATTAGAGTCAGTGGAGCACAGCTGTGTTGTTGGGCGGCCCGATGCTACGTTGTGATTGTCCAGTCTGCATCCGGGGGCGGGACTTAGTGAAGGGTCAAGTTGAGCTTGGCTGAGGTCAAAAGACCAAGATGTAAAAATGTGCGATGGAAACTGATAATGAATCTTTTGCTAATTTTCTCAACATTGGGTTAAAATGTGTGTTGGATTTGGATGAAAGCCCCTATAATTAGAGTGAAATTACATAGTTATCATAGAAACACTCCTTAGGAAATTCGTGGGAAAGTTTGGTGGAATGTTTTGACCTGTAAGGTAAAGGTTAAGCAAATACAGTTTCTCAAAATGTGTGAAACTTTAAAGCTGCTCCCTGGAGGCTGAAACATAGGAAGAGATTATGACATATGTTGATACAGTGACACGGATCAGTCCATTGTAAACAGAGAGAGTGGAGACTCTGAGCAGGATAAACCCGTTGGTCAACTCCAGCCAGCACCGTGGATTTCTGTACATCTCAAAACCAAAACATAAAGTTGCAACATCCATATTTGTTTTAAGTTAATGTTAACAACTTTAAGAGAATATCTTTTTAATGATGACTCTGTAGGTAAATTAGCATCACAAGTGACTTTGTGTTACTGCAAATGAAGAAGATCACGAACATAAACCGATTATTAACAGTGTAAGAACATTTCCAGGAGAAGCTTCCAATGACAGGCTAAGATGTAGAAAGACAAATAAACACGTCATATTACTTAGAGTTGCCTGCATAAATCAGAGCACACATCTTTAAAGTTTTGAAGCTCAAAAAAAAGATTACAACAAAACAGAAAAAAAACTTTTGTGATGTGAGAGCTCCTGCATCTTCACACCAATAAGTTTACTTGTGTGGTTTTCTTATGCTGAAAGCTTCTAGTAATTTCTCATTTAATGCGGCGTCACATACACAGGATCTGAAAGGCGGCACATCTTGTCATCGATTTCTTGAAAAGGTCACATTCGAACCACTGAGCCGAGCGAAGAGATGACAAATCTTGAAGACCTGCCCGGCGAGGAGCAAATCACATTACCAACTGAGACGGGAGCTCTGATCAGACAGCAATTGCATTAGAGCTTTAATAAAGTAAATCCAATATTTCTCTCAGTTTGGCTTTGATTCTCGCTGAATTCGAGCAGAAGCTCAAGGCAACCCCCTCGAGCATGTGATCCGCGACTGCATGGATCTCTCCAGGAGCTTGTACTTTCAGTCACAGATCTTGTTATAAAATCTACATGAAGAATATTGAAAATACAGACCGTGGATGTTAAGTTGTGTTGTTGCAGACCTGTAAGATGTTGGGGAGTAATGTCAGGCAACTTTGAAGTAACAAGAAACATGATTTACTCTGACAGAGAAAGTTGTGTTTCAGTAAAGTTGATGCAAAACATGTAAAGTCAAAGATGGTGCAGGACTGCTTCTTTGCTTCCCAACCAGTGTACGCTGTTCTGCCTCTGGTCACTGGAAGCTATTGTCCACCATCGTTGATTTTACTGGAAGAGACTTTTCTTTGTTGGAATGAAGAATGTGTTTTAGAGGCGACGGTGTCGGTCG
Organism: Epinephelus fuscoguttatus; assembly: GCF_011397635.1. Lineage (NCBI taxonomy): Eukaryota > Metazoa > Chordata > Actinopteri > Perciformes > Serranidae > Epinephelus > Epinephelus fuscoguttatus. The sequence goes on from NC_064765.1 coordinate 5,819,142, forward strand.
TTTGGTTTCTCCACTTTGGCCCATTGCCAAATATCTCAACAAATATTGGATGAATTGGCATTAAATTTTGTGCAGACATTCATGTTCCCCAGAGGATGAATTCTAATAACTTTGATCCCTTAAAGGATAACCTTTTTAAATGTTTTTGTGTTAATTGCCCTGTTGACATCTGAAATTATCCCGGCATTACCTGGAGGAGCTGTATGTGACGAGGCAAATGTCAGAATCAGTTGAATCGGACATTAAACAGACTTTTTCCTGCCGGCTTCCTTGTACAAAGTCTGTGTAATTTCCGATGAGCCCATGTTTATCTGGAGAATACTCAGCAACTGAGTGGGCGTGTTGGTGCATTTCTATGGTGAGGCTCGCGCAAAAGTGGAGAAAACAAACATCTTAGGGTGAAATTTACACAGAGAAGACAACGAAAATGTCTAACTGGAGAGATGACTGGATTTGGGAACTTTTGTTGGGAAGGGCCGAAGTGGAAATCATCAGACAAATTCAAGGAGCGGCAGGAGACTCTGTAATTTATGACCAAATTACGAACCGGCTACGTCAGTGGTTCCCAGCTGATGGGTCGTGGTCCAAAAGGGGCTCACGGGTCCATTCTGAATGGACGGCAAGTGACTCGCAAACATGTCAAGTTTATACTTGTACTTTACTTTTCAGTACAGTGAATATCCGGCACAGAGCTTTAATTTTGAAGTGCCATTTCCTGCTGTAGAGTGACAAAACAGACAGCTACTTGACAGAGACAGCAAACTAGCTCACTGACATGACCAAACACAAGTATGACACTGAATATATTAAGCTGTGTGGACCCTGAACTAATGACTAAGGAGAAATCTGGATCCCATGGCTGGACCAGTTGGGAACCACTGGGCTACGTGACAGTGGTGTAATCCACGTCATGTCCTCTACTCAGGCGCCACCAGTGTGAAACAGTGTCTTTCCAGTTGGTGAGAACACTTCTATGTGTGAAAGGGAGACTCTGGACTGGATTCTCCGCACACTGTTGAGAGTTCATATGCGAAAACGGCTGAAATAACTAATGGGAACAATAGTTTTTGAAACTAGTCCAGTATTAAGTGACATTGCTACAGCCGAGAGAAGCCAAAGAGGCTGCAATGTAACCACTCAGGGCATTTGTGCACCGTCAACGCACATCCACCAAAAGTGAAGTGTTTTTGCTATTGACAGGCTCAGATTATTATGCTAACTTTCCAACAACATTATGGAAAGGATCCCTACAGAGACAGACCTTTTTGTTAGAGAGTAAGATCCTTTTTGTTTAATCAGAAACAGCCCCAAAATCACCATCACCAAACCCACCAGACTCATTTAAGTAAACAGTCATTTTAGGGTGTATAGATCCAGAATATTTTCACAATGACAATGAAGTTGCCCCAACATGATTGCATTTTTCAGTAATGTCATGTTGCCAGAAAATGTTTTAAACATAATTTTACTTGTTCTGTATTCGTATATGATTCAGATGTCTATTTTTTTCTCTTTACATATTTATTTTTAACGGCACCCTCATTTCTGAAGCAAGGTTGCAATTTCTCTGCTACTCTCCATTTTGTTCCTAATCTCAGACCCATGTACAGCACACTCTGTGCCCTTTAGCTCTGACATGCTAAGTGTTAGCTGCCACATTCTGTCTTTAGCAGTTGAGTCAGAGAGCAGCGATGAATTGTTGCTTCTCTGGAGCTCTGAATACAGAAACGTGCTCTGCAGGTCAGCGCTGAGAGAGTGGGAGGGTTTTGAGGATTCAGAAAAAATGGGGGAGGCGTTTGTGTTGCTTGTTATTTTGTTTAGTTCCTCTTTTCGCCATGGTAAGGACACACACACACATGCACATGCACACGCCAGCCACTCGAGTTCATTTAGCACACGGGCGAGCGTAGTCACGTTTTGGCTGGAAGTGTGCAGAAGTGTGGGCCGAGGGAAGGGTCTGCTGCCGGAGCCGAGCTCGGCAGCAGCTTTGTGCCTCCAGGAGAGGACCAGTGTGGAGGAGCTCGCCTCAATATGGTCAACAAACACCCTCCAACCATGCACATGGGTGACAGTGCAGGCCAGCTGCTCAGGAAAAGTTCATTGTGAAGATATTTTTATCTGCTTATTCTTATAAGCTGTGACTCACTTTTTGTTTCTCTCTGTCTTTATATTTATTCACTGACTTCTCATTCACTGCTCCTTCTGTATTTTGCTCTCTTTGTCTTTCTCTCTGTCTCCGTTCTGCAGGAGAGGTCTTTGACTACCTGGTTGCACATGGACGAATGAAGGAAAAAGAGGCCAGGGCTAAATTTAGACAGGTACCCAGCTTTCTCCCCCTGCAGTGTTCTGGTTTCACACCTCTGCTCCCGGCTCTACTTCAGACAGGTCGCTGTCCTCTGTCCTGCTTCTGGGACACAAACGTCTCTATTGTCTTAAAGACTGATGAGAAACGTCCAAACCTGCTTCTGTCCCCATCACTCAGGTCTCAATGACTGTCACACACGGTGCAAAGTCATCGACTGCTGTGACGATAAGAGACTGTCCCAAACACTAAACAGTTTGTGTTGAAAGAAAAGGTTAGAAGTTGTAGAGATGCCAAATTTGCAATCAGAACATTTTTTTATATATTTCTGATGCTGTCAGTTATTGAAGCAACAGAAAATGTCGGTTCGTCCTTCACCTTCTCAAAATGATCCCACACTTTGCATTTCCTGCCCGACATGTTATTAACTAGCCTGTGGAATAACCGCAGGTACCAGCCCTGGAAATTAACCTGACTCCTGTCTGACTGCTGAGTGTGGACACTTCCTGTGTCTGTCCTTTCAAATTAAAGTCACACATGGTCCAGTCACGTAGGTTTAGATTTATTCTGACAAGGCGCAGCTCCTAATAGAATTTCTCATTTGTTATTTCTTTTTCTGCAACTAAGAGACCAATGAAATCTTGCCGACTAATGACCTTTCTGGTCGACTATTAGAGGGCAGCCCTAATTGCAGCCCCCAGGACTGTGTGACCTGTAATATTACACCATATTTATCACCACAAGTAATTACAGGTGTCACCAAATCAACCATGTGTACAAAACTGGTGCCTTTAAAGCACTTTATGTTTTCAGAGATGATCTGGTCTAATATTTTGGTCTGTTCTTTCTGAGGCTGTATATGTGCATAACACATGTGGATGATTCTGCTGCAGAAACATGTACTTCAGATCTGTTCAGGCTAGCAAAACCATTTCTACACGGAGCTGAAGGGTGAATGTTTTGTTCTGCAGTTGATCAATTTAAATTGGAGCTAAAGATGCAAAACAAAGTGAAACCAAATCAAAGTTAAAGGTTTAAATGTCTAAGATGAGTGTAGCCCTCCTGTGCGCCCTGATGTTGATGACACATCACAGCCTGTCTGTAGCATTAGCGCACGCTGCTACCTGGCCTGAGACACAGAAAAACGTGCTGCGCAGAGGAAACCTGTTTCTCTCACCCTCCTGGCGTCTTCAGCCCCACCTGCGCTACATTTTATCTTTCCTGTCACAGTCGACCACATCTCCCCCTCCACCACATCCTTTATCACAGTCTGAGAGCAGTACACACAGAACTTTGACTAAACTCTCACTTGTCTCTTCCCTCGTACAGATCGTATCGGCAGTGCAGTACTGCCACCAGAAGCACATTGTTCACAGAGACCTCAAGGTGAGTTCAGAGAAGCCGCACTGGCTGGTAGCTGAAAATTATCAATTTTTTTTATTTTCACTTTTTTTTTTTGCACTGACAGAAGCTTGAAATCACCAGAATGCAGAGCAGCTGCATCGGTTGTTCAGAAGTGTGCAGCAGTTATCAAATGCAACATCACTGTGTTCTCTGGAGTTTGAGCCTTTTGAGAAATGAAGGCAATTAACTAATGAAGATGAAGGTTGAAAAATTAAAACAACAAACCTCAAATATTACCTCAGTTTAGAGTCTGAACAATACTTTTTATTACTTTTATTAAGAGTTAAAATATATTTTATTGGACATACATGCATGTTGTTGGCAAGAACTCCTCAGATTTAGTCATTAAAGTATTTTAACAAAAACATGAACTGAAACAGGAAACTTTCAACTTGGTATCAAAATATCCAAAAATATGAGTAACAGTAAATATGAAATAAATAAGAAACATAAATGAAAACACAAGCACAACAAAAAAATTGTTTAACTGAAACTAAGTAAAAATACTCTTGTTGTGTAATTGGTTAGTCGATCAACCTGCAACTCTTTAGATAAGTTGTTAATATTTAGGAAACATTCACTGGTTTTCTTCGTCTTCTATGATATAAAACTAAATATCAAAAACAAGGGACAAAACAAGCAAAATAAAAACGTCAGCTCAGGCCTTTCGGACGTCCTTGGACCGAACAATCGAGAAAATAACTCACAGGTTAATTGTGTGTTCTACCATTGCAGTGGTTCATAAAAATACATTCAAAGAAAGCGTCATACTGAACACGTTCCTGTTCATGACAGAATAAATCCAAACCAAAAACCAAGTAAATCTTTTTCTGCTCTTACAAAATAATCTGTTTTACATCACGATATAAGGAATGGCATAGAACAAAATGAATTTTGTTTTAATGAATCATTTATTTGGCACATGGAATTATGCGTGCACAGTTTAACTCCACTGGAATTGAATTCATCAGCTCCTTCAACTTGTGCTCTGTAAATGTTTTTTGTGTCTTCATACATTGTTTGCTGCTGCTTTATAATCATGAATGTGTCCGGATGGTTCTGGTAATCTGTGGTTTCTCATTGTGGAATTATTTAACTGTCTACACATCCTGACCCCAACCAGGCAGCTGTATGGTCACTTGCATAACTGAGAGTCTGGTTCGACCATGTCAACTTAAATGTCAGGTTTCTAGATTTAACCTTTGTTGTTATACTGATGAGGGATGCACCGATTTATCAGCTGCACATCTGTATCCGCTGATATTCGCCTTGTTGACTGCCATCAGCCTATCAGCAAATAAGATGACATTCACCAGTGGTAGCGGCCGATGTTTTTCTGTTGTGTCACGTCAATGTTGCGCAGGCTAAAAGGCAGGACTCCAGACTAATGGCGTCCTGTCATCCTGGGGACAGAAAATGTGTTTGAGATGATCATAGATCTTCATCCAGATGCTATCGGGATGAAAGGATGCAGTAAACTCAAGAGATGCACCCTATTGTTTCCCTGAGAACGTTACATTGTGAAGAACAAATCCATGTTGACAAAGCAGGAGGAGAACTACTTAGCGTTAGCTGTTAGCAGCTAGTGGATGGAATGCAAATTTGCGAACCCTAGGACAGCGAAGGCATGACTGTCTATGCTTCCTCTGATTGGCTAGTACTTGTTGCCTTTGTTGGTTGCATTGGTTAAGGTTAGGCAAGAGGAGTGGGAAAGGTTATGGTTAGGGTAATAATGTCAGTGTTAGCCAATCAGAGGCAGAGTAAGGCAGAGTAGGGTTGGTTATGCCTTCGCCATCCTTGGAAACGCGAATTCCCAGTCGGAATTAACAGCTCATGAAGGTTGCATTGAGTTACCTTGTGATGCGTTCAAGCTCTGTACAATAAAAATGAGTGTTGGACAAAGATAAATTACAACTTTGTATAAATGTGTTCAAATCCAGTTTTGTAAAATTTAGTTTTTGGTGGGAAACTTGAATAAATACAGTCAGTTGAAGGAGACTTTTGTAGATAATTTCACATCGATATGAAATAAAAATTACTGAGGGAATTATGATTGCATATATAGTAAAAAGACTTTTAAAGCTGTTTTATTTAAAAACATAAATGTTTTTATAATGTGAGAGAAGGTTATATTAAAGATTGCTTCATACAGTTGTATGATTGAATTTGTGCTGATTCAAAGATAGTGTAATGAAGGGAAGTTTAGATATCAGCATTGGCCAAATTGTTATTTTTAACATCTGTATCAGCCTAGAATTTTGGTGTCATGCTGCTTGATGTTGGATAATGTCTGCATGTGTTTCATTTCCTCTCCCAGCTGCCGAAAACCTCATTTTCAAGATGGTAACTTGCATCATAGAGCTCAAATTAGTACACATTTACAGTGGTATTCTTGTTTATCAGTAGTGCTGTGAAGAGTTGTGCAAAGAGTCTCCACCTTTTAAGGCTAATTACAGCTGACTCATATTAGATAGAAAGGTCACAGTGAGGAGGGCTGACGTCAGTGTTGCGTGTTTTATGACGCTCATCTTAACTCCCATATTCCCACTAACGACGAAGCACTGCATGTGCTGCTAATGAGTCTCTTTCTCTGCCCCTTTCTGACTTTATGCTGTGCAACCATCTTTTTTTGAAACATATTGTTGGGCCACACAAAGGCGTCCCCTCTGAGCCGCTCACGTGTTCTGCACCACATCAGATGTCATAGTGTGAATGGACCGCCTCCATTTTCGTGACGCCAGTTTACTTCACCGAGTATAAATATTGATGCTTCTGTATTTTTATCTGGCCATCGGTGGGAGTCGCTCGACTGAGAGGAGCGCCGTGTATCTGCTGAATGTCGAAACTGTTTCCTGTGCAGAGCTTCATGAATGATCCATGAAGAGGGAGATGTGAGATGAGTCTCTTCTGCTGCTTTATGTATGCAGTCGATACGTGTGTGTGTGTGTGTGTGTGCATGTATGTATGTGTAATGAGGGCAGGTGAACATACGTCACAGGTGTGGTTGTGGAAGCTTATATGAGGAACATGGTTAAATTTTAACCACAGTCCCTCAGGCATGTGGGTCACTTGTGAGACTCTCGTGGATTCAGTGTTGCCATGGTCAGTTACGTTACAGTGAGTGTTGTTTACCTGTTATGGTCCAGTCCTTGGGCTCAGTGCAAGATTTCTTCTTCCTCTTCTTCTGCTCTCTTTGCTCCAGCTTCCTAATTAGTCTCTGGCCTCCAGCTGCATGTGAGCAGATGTTCGAGTTGAAATCCTCGCCTACGTTTGAACACTTTCATTCACAAAGGAGACGTTAACGGTTTTATCAGATCAGACGCCAACATATCAAACAGAGCGCTCAAATTAATGAATATGGAAAGTGCAAATTAGAGAAGAAATAAATAATCAGTCAAGCAGCAGAGAAAGGTATCAGCAACTGTTCTCCTAATTGTTTACGGCATTATAAAACAGACACAGATTTTAAGATCCAGATTTTCAGATGTGAGTTTTGCTGCTTCTCTTTGTTCTGTGTTATTGTAAATGTAATATCTTAATGTTTTAACTGTTGGTCGGGAAAATGGCAATTTGAAGAGTGGAGCTGCAACAATTAGTCGATTGACAGAAAATTAATTGGCATGTTTTGAAAGTTTAGTTGCACATATATGTATAGAAAATACAGGAAAAAGAAATTAAAAGTTAAAACATTGTGAAGGAGAAGTGAGAAGCCAAAAATGGCTTACGGAGATACCTCCCCTATTTAATTACGATAATCATACATTAAAAGAAAAAGAAATAAAATTAAAGAAAAAGATCAAGCTGGCAAAGAAGTTAATTGATTTCATGTAGCTACTTTTTCAGGTGAGATATTGTTTGAAAGCTATTTATCATATTAAGACTTTGATTTTCGTCTTGAAATATCCGAATAATTAATAATTTCTGTCACTAATCCCTCCTGTCAGATTCACAGCTAATGCTGATAATCTTCAGATTAAATCCAGACACTGACTGTGAATCTGAATTATTAACACCTAAAAGTAGCTTAAAGTCCTTTTTAAATGTCCGTCAGTTAAAAAAACAAACTGAATAAGCTCAGATACAGTATACTAAGAATGATCATAACCTTCCCGTGTCTGTACTCAGGCGGAGAACCTGCTTCTCGATGCAGACATGAACATCAAGATCGCAGATTTCGGCTTCAGCAATGAGTTCACCATGGGCAACAAGCTGGACACGTTCTGCGGTTCACCGCCGTATGCAGCGCCGGAGCTGTTCCAGGGGAAGAAGTACGACGGGCCGGAGGTGGACGTCTGGAGTCTGGGGGTCATACTGTACACGCTGGTCAGCGGCTCGCTGCCATTTGATGGACAGAACCTCAAGGTAGGACAGTGTGGATGCACTACAGTTGATATTTATGTTTAGCCTAAGGTTATTTAAAAATCAGAAACGAGTTTACTGCAAAGTAGATTTTTACAAACAAGGAATTTGTCTCTTTGTTTTGGTGCAAAATGGTAAAAATAAATAAAGTCAGAGACAATGAAACCCAAGTGCTGTGAAAGTCAGGTCAGAAATATAAAATAGAAGTTGAGAGGGTTGAATGTGCAAAAATATTGACGAAAGAATGTGCAAATGTTCACAGTATCAGAGAAGAGAATATGTAAAAAAAATAATAACCATTTGAATTTGAAAAAATGGGCCTTAATGTAACGAGTCAAACTGGACGTGGAGACTTTACATTAATACTTTTTATCACTGTAACCATAACCCAGATTTTGACTTTAGGGCTTTGTTACCGTTACCCATGATTCAGTCACGTAGCAATCCCGAGGAAAACCTTAGGGGAAGAATATAAGTGTTACGTTTTATTACCTCTTATCCAGCTTCAATATCTTATTTTAAGGTTTTTTCAGAAAGTGTCACAGATGTATGCTTGAGCAGAGACAAGACCAACATTAAGATCCAGTAATGTACTGTATTCCTCCTTGTCTTTACTGGAACATATGTGAAGTCAGACTCTCAGGCGACAGTAGAGTCAGTGGAAATAATAGATTTAAGTGTTGCTTTTGTGCTGGGCAAACATTTGACCTTTTCCAGGTGGACATGTGGGATGAGAAATACATTTGATGGTATCAAGAGCTACAAGAGTTGAGACTTTCCTGCCAAGGTTTGTGAAAGGGAACGCAACGTAACCGAATCATGGAGACATGTACAGAGAACTGAGGTCGTAATAGAGTGATGTTACCTGTAATGGAAACACTCTACGTTTGAATTTTCATTGTATCATTTGAAAAAAAAAAAAAAAAAAATCTAAAATTAGAATGCATAAATAATAATAAAACAATCAGACATTTCTGCTCTCTATCGAAGCCTCAATTTAATTAAATACTTAAAGAACTGAGCAAAGATACTTTTTTATTTTTGAAAGTAAAATCACTTTTACTCACGTTTTATCAGTCTGTGCCCCCTCTCTATATTTGGAGGTTTTTTGCGGGTCCATGAACACAGCACAGGCGGAAGTCTTCGCAAGTCTTGGGGTGGATAATTGATCAGTCAGACCGATCAAAGCTGATCAGATTGATGGGTTAGAGGAGCAGCTGCTGCAGAGGTGAATGAACTTTTAGACCCGGCCAGCGCAATGAATGTTTAAGTTTCTCTTTCACTGCACTCTGTACTCCGAGTGTTGGGCAATAAATAACCGAACAGTAAATATATTCCAACAGGGCTCCTAATAAAGGGTCCAGTTTCAAAAAAAAAATCATTATGCGGCGGCAGATTTTATTGTTGTGGGCTGCTACAAATAAGTGAATGTGTGGGAAAACCTGGATAGTAAAACACATTTCAGCCGGTTGCTCAGAAAGTAAACCTTTATTTCTTTGTGTCCAAATTGTCAAATGTCCCATTAATTCTGTAGTGTTTGCCACCTTCTACAGTTACGGTTTACTGGCTAAAATATCGTTATATTTGTCTCAGTTATTTAGCTGTGAAATGATTTGTAAAAGCAGATGATAGAGCCACTTATTGCACCACTGTTGCACATCTGTCTGACCTGGAAGAGGGATTCCTCCTCAGATGCTTTCCCTGAGGTTTCAACCATTTTTTTCATGGTTAAAGGTTTTTTTGGGGGGAGGTTTTCCTTCACTGTGAGGGTCCAAGGAAAGAGGGATATGATTTGTGATATTGGGCTTTATATATAAGATTGAATTGAACTTAAAATGATTTCTGCCCGTCTTTATCTCTTTGCTACGATCAAATGTCGACATTAACAAATGCTACTATCTGCATGGTGTCCTCACTGACATCCATGTGTTTTCCTAACTCCCTGGTTGTCGCCGTCTTCCCCGCAGGAGCTGCGTGAGCGTGTCCTCAGAGGGAAGTATCGCATCCCTTTCTACATGTCCACAGACTGCGAGAACCTCCTCAAGCGCTTCCTGGTGCTCAACCCGGCCAAGCGGGGTACTCTCGAGGTGAGGGAGGACGCAGAAAATGTAAATATACCTCTCAGTTCTTATCTCACACTCCACCCAGCACGTCTGCACCATCGGAGAATGCCATCTATCCTCCACCTCTCCAGCAACCCCCCTTCCCTCCTGCATCATCTCCTCTGACGCCCACGGTGTCCTGTTCTCTGTGTGCGTCCCGGCCCACACTCTCCTCCCTCTTTCTGATGTTGTAACCATGAATAATGCATCGCCATTCTCGTGTTTGTACCAAAATTGTCTTTCTTGTTTGCTTCTCTGCCTTTTATCTGAGAGTGGAGGGTACTTCAGTAAAACCAGCTGAGTCGAGGGTAAGCCGCTGTTAATAGGAAGCACTGTTGAGTTCAGGTGATGAACCTCTTTTTTAAAGGAGGTTTATTCATGATGGACCCAGAGTAGACTGAATCTCATGTTTACGGGTTGTGTCCTCACAAATTTAAAAATCACTGAAGGGTGTATGGTTACAGCTGGGGATGCCAAGGTGAGGAAATTCCCCTCTTACGCCGGACAGTTTACAAGAAAACATACATTAGGAGCACTTAATCTTTAACGTCCGATCTTTAGATCTTCCTCTTAGTTAAAACATAAAGGAGACAGTAACAGTTGGTGTAGAGAACTTGATGAGTTTTTTTTTTTTATCTTTTGGGCTGCAGCTTGGCAGCAGCTCACTCCTCCTCTTCATCTCCCTCTTGTCCCTTTGGGGTGTGCTCTCCACCTCTTCCTCTGTCATCCCCGTGGTCTCTTCAACCTTCAAGTCGTAGTTACCCTTGGTAACGTGGGTCTAGGGCTGACCCAAAAAATTTGAAGTTTCGAAGCTTCATTTGATGGCACGGGATTCGATTGTGGGGGGTGGGGATCGAATATTCTGCTTTTTTTTTTCTCCCGTTTTTTGGGGGGGGCCTTGAACACAACACTGTCTCTGACAAGGAAATAGAGAGCCCGACGTGCAGTGAATGGAGACCCTCTTGACTTGAGTCATTGGTTTATTGTCCTCACTTCTGTTTGTCTTCTTGTTCACTGAGGTGAACTGCAGGGTGATTTCACTCACCAATGGGCTACGCTGTTGATTGAGCAGACTGAATTAGCCAACAAAAAAAAAAAAAAAAAAAAGCCATCAAGGGTCGACTAGTTCCAACAGTTCGGGACACACCGCAAAAAAGTTCTGTGCTGCAACTTCAGTCGTCCGTCACCTGACCAATTACTGATAACACGCTTAGTATTTTACATACTTTAGTTTTTATTTAATGAACATGGTGCTGCTGCGTGACAGTAAACTTAATGGGTTTCATGTCTATTTAATAAAAAGCTAAAAGACAGAGAGGGCGGTGGGCAAGTAATGTAATCTGTGTGAAATCGGTGTTTCCCCAAACACTAATGACCACGGCAAGCCCACTTAGAGGACATGTCATATGACTGCAACACCCCTGGTGTGATTCAGCCGTGGGACCTTTGTCGCATGTTGTACCTCCTTGTTTTACCCCTTATGTTTTTGTATTAAAAATGTGGCGAGAAAGCAGTAATTGTAGCTGTTAAATGAATGTAGTACAGAAAAAATACAATAAAATGTGGTATAGTAGAAGCACATGTTAGTAAAGTTAACTCTTGTTGTAGTTTAAAATAAAGTCAAGTCAACATACATCGGCAGCAGAGATCAAGACAAGCCAAAGTCTCGCTGGAGTCTGAGATGTCAGAGAGGTCTGATTCTAGTATCATTAAGAGCCATTTCATTTATTTTAAAATTATATTTAACACACAAGTTTGGACCTCTGAATAAATTTTATTAAAGGTCATAAATGTGTCACAATGTTCTGACAGGTACAAGTTAAACATCATTATTTAATTTTCCACAACTCATAATCTGATAATACGAGAAATATTTAGACATTTGGTTTCTTTCAGAACGTCTGCTGAGATTAAAATAGTTGTGTTTGATGTAAGAGGCAGATCGGCCGGAGAGAGAATCGTTCCACAGATCAATCAGAGCGGCCATCACGTTGTCAGAAAAGTGTTAATGATCTTTTTTTTTTTAGCTGTAATCGTGCAGCCCTGCCTGACACCCAGCAGTATATCATTAACATATTAAACATCATGTCTTTTCAAGATTATTTTCGGCACATGAGCGCTGAACTGGATCAGCTTTAAAGGCGGTGTTGAGTTCTTTAAATGGGCCATTTAATCAAAGAGGTTTGATTTCATTTGCTGTTTATGAGACGATGAGTGTTGCTGCATCTCGTTTAATGTAAGTGAGTTAAACTAAACGTTGGCTCGACTCGGAGGGTCACATGTGTCGAGCTCGGATGCCTCATGATTGCCCTGGATTATGGCAGTAGCTCCGGTTACATCAGAGCACGACCAGCGATAATTAGTTTGGCTCTGCCGTTCATTAAAACCCCCAGAGAGCCATTGATCAGCTGCAAATTAAAAATAAAGGTGCAAACACATGAGGTGCAGGGCAGCACAACATGGACGTTACTGTGACAGGGCAGCATCATATCATGCCTTTTCTTTAAAGTGCAGCAGCCAGTGCTAAAAATAAACTTAAACATTGCAATACAAAGACAGAAGCACTTTAAAACACACTTCAACACCAGAGCAGATATTCATGTACAGTCTCTGACTTTTAAAAATAGACATTTGTGAAACCTGCTCTGTCTTCAGTGTGATTTATATTTGTATGTTGATTACATACAGTGATTTTGGTGTCTTTGCATGGTGCCGCCATAGCCTCATACATTTAATTTCATGTCAAATGGAAATACCATGATTGGGACCACAGTAGCGGTGAGCTTGTGCTGCTTATGTTGTGTCCAATGACTTTCTGATGCCGTTGGAGATTGTAGACAATGAAGACGACATCAGAGAAGTTGAAGGAAGACTCATTCATGTGCTTCTTATTTCAGTAAAACACATTTAGCAAGTCAAGGTGAAGTCAAGACGAGTGGTCCTTTTCCTCCTTTGCCTTCGCCACTAAACCTCTGATAAGTCTCTCTGCTCAGCAGACCGCCTCTTCATTTAGCCCAGCTCATTTTCAGGTTATTTAATTTGAAGTGTATCGCTGTTGGCTGTTTATAAGCTGCGTTTTATACTTAATTGTCTCTAGGAGCTCAACAGAGACTAATGGATTGTGAGGGTAACAAGTAATCACAGCACAGAAAAGTCAGTGGTCTCTGCTGGCTTCAGAAACTGTGCAGGACAAAACACACAACACCTTGTCGATGTTTTATATTCTATACTTGCACTCTTTCCTACTTTGTTATTCAAAAGTTCTAATTTATCTTAAGATAAGCTGTTACTTTAGATTTTTCCTTAAAATATCTTGCCTTATATAAATCAGCTTTTTAAAATTGAGGGATCCTCATCAGAACAGTTTGTGTATCTTCGGTAAAATGAATATCAGCAAAAATGTTCCTATTGACTTGTTTGTATGCTCAAATATCCCCCCAAAACAATCCAGTATCAGACAGGCTTTTATTGATCCAGAAAACATTATAGATACCAGCTTTAACCTGCAGTTGTAACAGTTATAGCAGGGCTCCTCCCAAGGGTCAAATCGAATGCTTCGAATCATCAGTCAGAGACCAATCAGTAGACTCAGATTTTTTAAGTTGAGCAGCCTTGTTTCTCTGAGAAAATGTGATCTTCTGCCTTCTGCTTGGAAGTAGTGAATGTACAGCTCACAGCAACTTGATACGATACAGTCTCTGGCTTTTGTTTGATATCTGGTGTCAACAAAAAATGTTGCACATTTTCGATTCATCCACAGCGCAGTTAACACACATTGGTTCGGAGGGCTGACTTGGTTTATTTACGTGCACATCACTGTCACCCTGAACGTCCCACCGAACCCTGTCTAGACTCTCAAACTCTACATGGACAAAAAAGGAATGAAAAACCAGATCTGATTTGACTGACATAATTTGGAGTGTGGTACGGACCTTAAATCTGCTGTCATTGTCGTATTTTGTAACTCTAAAACATCAGTATCAGTAAAAATCCAGTATCGAATTGGGCTCTAATTGTCTCACTTTCCTTTTGCAGCAAATCATGAAGGATCGATGGATCAATGCAGGATTTGAGGAGGACGAGCTCAAGCCTTACACTGAACCAGAGCTGGACATCACGGATCAGAAGAGAATAGGTAAAACATGTTTTGCTAATATTAATCTGCAATCAGAAAAATGCACAAGACCTTCTTTCTATCTGTGACAGTGAAAACTCAATCTGAGGTGTTTAAACGTTAGCGGGGTCACAGCTTCACAACACAGAGCCGCTCTCATTATTATTCAGCGCTGAAGAATCTTTAAAAGAAAAGATGAAACGTGATGATGAATAAATAAACAGGAGTCGTGCTGCTGCATGCAGAGAAGAGAAGCCTCCCCATCGTGCCCTCGATGAGAGCTGTGAACGGGGGGGAGCTCTTATGTAACAGCAGCTGGGGTTGGCTGTCGGTGCACATGTGTCGGCTGCGAACTCCCAGTCACCCAGTCAGTGCAGGAAAAAGACAAGCGGGAGAGGAGATGCTGTTATGTTGCAGAGGAATCCCTCAATCCTGAATAATGCATTTAAAACTTTATATAAACCTTTTCATAGATAAGAAGACTGCATATTTTAGTTTCTCACTCTTCAGGAGGGATGTGAACAATACCTTAAAAAAAAAAACAAAAAAAAAAAACACATGCATCTTGTTACGTAAATGTGTCGTCAGTTTTGTTGGTTTCAGACGAGTAAATTTAATGTAAAAGTCACAAAAGCGATTTTATGAAGTCCGACTTAATCAGATTTCTGTAACATTGTCAGCACTGGATTTAATACCGTCAGATTAAAGAGACCCATCATGCTTTTCCTGATTTTCTGTCATATATAAAAAATGTTATAATGTTGGATGTTCATATTCAACATGGCCGAAATTTCAAATATTGATGGGCCTTTCCCGAACCGGACCCTGCCCAAGCTTTGGGACACACTTTCCTCTCTGTGACAAAAAAAGGAGCTGTCGTTATATTTGGTAACCATGGAGAAAATTAGAATGACTCCCATTTTATGTTCTTTATATGTATTTGTATCTGTTAACCGTAATATAGGTAGCATATATTTTCCTTTTGCCATTAAGAAATAAATTAATTGATAAATAAGCAAATAAGTAAATTAATTCATTGATAAATAATACATTAAAGATTATAAAACGTATCCCGGAGCTTCACTTGTGACATTTCTCGTCTTTTATTTTTGTTAACATCTTCTCGTTTTTCACTGATGTTTATAAGCTGCTCATTTTTGCAACAGTTCCAGTCACTCATCACTATAAAATGAATATGACTACCATGTTATAGAGACTAGAGAATTTTTAATCTCAGTTGGTGATGTTGTTAATTTCTCCCTGGTTTCAAATCGTATTCCTGCTGGGACGTGTCCAGTTATGTTTAGAAGCTTTTATTGGTCATTTTTCATGGTAGAAAGTGCTGCTATTCTCCATTTCAGTCATTCCTCGTCTGCAATGACGGTGTAGAGACATTGAGATAGCAAAGACCCAGAGAAGTTGACCAATCAGAGGAGAGGTTCCAGTACAGACAGTATGAGGAAATTAAAGTGTTTTTGAACATTAAAGCATGTAAATATGTTCTAGTAGAAACCGAAATGAAGGTATGAACCTGAAAATAAACATGATAGGCACTCTTTAACGTGAAGGCTGCAGCAGCACAAAGTTCAATACAGGAGCGATAAAACGCATGTCATCTGTCTCTTAAAAAGCACTATAATACATTTAGTTATTATCAGTTATCATCTCATGCACAAAGACAATAAAATCAATTTATTCAGTCTGTAAACTATGTTAATGAGACAATTTTAAGCTGCTGAGAGGTAAATTTACAACTTTTTTAAGTAGAAATTTTTAGGGCTGTACTTCATATTTCAGGCTTTTGCGTGCCTTTTTGTGTCCCGCACAGTTGCAGATAAAGATGAGGCTACACTAATATTATTAGTATTCTACTATTTTTACAATTAGATCCCAGTTGTGGTTGTAATGATTTCCAGAATTCACTACATGATTTTATTTAGTGAAATATTGTGCTTAAATTAATATTTGTTGGTGTTCAGCCTTTGTGGTTGTAAAACTGTTTGCAGGGCGGTTTGGTAGCAGTCTTAACAGCACCATAAATTACATTTATTCATCAGGGAAAGTTGATTTAATAAAAGAAGACTAACTTATGTAATCCGATGAATTGCTTTATTAAAAGAAGGATGATTTTGTTTAAGGATTTTTATTTTTGTTTGTTTGTTTTTTTAAGGGGGGTTAACGTCATAAAATATGACAACAGACAATTGAAGCTTCATCGAAAACATCAGTAAATGCTTCAAATGCATGACGTTTGTTACAGTTCTAGAAAATTCTGTGGTGAATTATCGCTGGCTTTCTTTGACCTCTATGACAGTCTGGTCTGACGAAACAAGACATTTGAAGACGTTACATTTAGTTCTGGGAAAATGCGATTTAACATTTTTTATTATTTGCCACTTTTTCCAGACTGAAAGATTAAATCAAGAAAATGATTGTTTAGTTGTGTCATTCGAGTAGAATCTTCTCACGTCAGCCCAGTCTGTAAAAATTGATATTTCCATGTATGGTTCGGAAAAAATGAGTAATCACATCAGCACTTCCTCCTATTATTTCTCATTTCTTGTGTAATGCCTTAAACATGAGCAAATGGGAATTAAATGAGTCCCATCTTAACATCTTGTCACTCTGTTCGTGCACTGATGGCCAATTTGCTTAATAATTACGTTAAAATTAATGTGAAAATGTATCAGTGGACATTAATTAAGTCTTTAACTGCGATATAAGGTTTTAAACTCCATCAGTGAAGCAGTCTGAGTGAACAGAAAACACTTTCTTGATAACATGACTTTAAAGCTCGGCGCCGTTCTCCAGCAGAGAGGCATCAGCTGCTGTCATGTCTGAATGAAGCTGTAACGAACGTTTACGTAACCACTTCAAAAAGCAGTTCCTTTAACGGATGGATGAAGAAAGCAAAGTTATATATTTAATGTCTGAAAGGGGTTTAAAACATGCAGTATATCAGTTTGAATATAATTAAAGCAAGTCAGAATCTGTTAATAAAAATAAGTTATTGCTCTGGAGATAAAGACTTCCGTGCACATTTTGAGGAGAACAAGAGGAGCTGTTGTGAGGAAGCAGGAGGGTGAACGTGATAAAGAGGCGATGAAGAAAGGTGATTATCACGTATTCTGCCTGGTAACAGAGGCAGAGATAGTTCCCCTCTTTCTGTCGTCCTGTGCTGCAGCCGGTTTTTACAGGATGTTTCTCTGCAGGTCACAAACAAAGTGCTCACGTGGACAGGAGACAGATGGGTTTTTTTTTTTAATCACAATGTAGGTGTGTTTTTTTTTTTTTTTATTAGTTTACCTAAATTTATCACATCTGCCAGGATGGATTACTCCACGTTGGTGTGGAAAGATTTTACTCGACCACATTTAGGAGATGTCATTCAGTTAAGAGCAGCAGAGGAGAGCTGTTAACCCACCGGGAATAATGGCATTAGCACGGCTTTCAGAGGAGGGTTTTTTAGTGTGACGTGATGATCAGACGCTGCCTGAGAGGCTTTTCCACCCTGACAGCGAGAAAATTCTGTCTGACAGGATGAGTCATTTTAATTTGTAGGGTTTTTGGTATTATGAAAGCATTAAACATATAGAATATTTGCTCTTTAGCACTTAAGGTCCCCTCATGTCCCCTCAGGTCTCCTAATTTCTAAGGCAGAACCAGAATTTTCCTAGTCTACCAATCATCGCCATTTAGGTCCATCAGTGGACTAGTCTCCTGCATGTTTCTGATATGAATGTAATGATTAAATGATATATTTTGGTGGTTTGAGTTGAAGGTGTGAGAAAGAATAGTATCAGTAACATTGTTAACACTGTGCTACATTACAGAGAAATACAAACCGTACTAATGAACCTTCATTAATATAGGCCTATATTTTATCTCCAAGTGCACGTCACACACTGAGCGAGCCGCCTGTTAATGACGCTGTGGGCTAATGGGCATGTAGCTACTTCCATGTTTCAGATGATACGTCATGTTTGTAGTCGACCAATGAAGATGAGTTTACATATCACCTTGGGTTCGTCCTTCACCTTCTCAAAATGACCCCACACTTTGGATTTCCTGCCCGACATGTTATTAACTAGCCTGTGGAATAACCGCAGGTACCAGCCCTGGAAATTAACCTGACTCCTGTCTGACTGCTGAGCGTGGACACTTCCTGTGTCTGTCCTTTCAAATTAAATTCACACATGGTCCAGTCATATAGGTGATCATTTATTTTGACAAGGCTGTTTGTTTGTTTATTGTTTCTTTTCTGCAACTAAGCGACCAATGAAATCTTGCCGACTAATGACTGTTCTGGTCAACTAATGTCTGGTTGACTGTTAGGGAGCAGCACTAGAAATCTCACAGCTATCATTTGCTAAAAATACTGAAAATCAAGACACTATATAGTCATACAAGTCAGGACCAGAGAGTGGAGGTCACATTTTCAAACAACAGAGAAAGTCAAAAACACGAAAATAGCAAAGGCATCTTTCTTTTCGAAATTAATAGTAATTAAATAATGTGTCTTGCCTTCTTTTCCAGTCTTTTGTGAGACAAAGTTATCCAACCTAAATAATAGAGATGTATCGATACCACTTTTTCCTTCCCGATACTGATTCCGATCCCTGAACCTTAGGTATCTGCCGATACCGAGTACTGATCAGATACCAGTGCGTAAAATGGATGGGATATGAATTGTTGTATGTCTCAACTCCTAAAACTCTGTGTAAAATGAATATATAATAGTAGAATGAATGCCATAAAACTTTTTTTTATTATTATTATCCAGTGTTGACACAGATCAAGACACAGGTTAAAGTGCAGCCACACAATTTGGTAAAAAAGACATTTTAAAGGCTACAGTAGAATGCTTTTTAAACTCCGCTCCGTTTCCGTTTAATTTGCCTGTAGCGTGCATATGTGTAATAACGTGAGGCATTACGTGGTATTGGATTGGTCATAGGATGTACTCGCCGATACCCAATACCGCATTTTAGGCCGTATCGGAGGCATTTCTGATACTGGTATCGGTATCGGTACAACTCTACTAAATAAACAGCCAGTCTAGCTCTCACTCATCTGTTACACCAGAATGTTTCAGGGTTTTGTCAGGTCATTTCATGGAACGTTAACTCTCTTAAATCACCGTATTAAGTAGAGTACGAAAGGAGAACAGGACTCCACTCCACTACTTACAGTCTTTACTTCTCAACATCCCAGTGATGCTTTGAAGAAGCTGCTCTTCACTCCCAAAATTATCATTTGTATGTCAATTACTTACTCATGTTTGGTTGAATTTGTGGAGAAAAGTGTTTCTCACATGCCTCCTTGGTGAACAAAGAATCCAAAAACGGAGTCCACGTTTAACAGTGGGCAACCTATATCAAAACACGCAACTCGAGCAGTATAATCCAAGTCTCATTTATCTAGTCGAATGCTCAGCACTTCCCAAACATGCAGCCTTTACCGACAGGGAACTGAGCTAGAAGTGAAACTTACCTATGCTCTCTTCGAAGCCAGACTCCATTGACAAAAACAGTAATTTTACCTCCCTGAACACAGGAGCTGCTGGTCAACTGCTGCCTCTATCATTAGTTTTGTTTGGTTATTATGTGACTTTGGTTAATCTGCCCTAACCCTTTAAAACACCAAAATCACACTATAAAACAAACGGACTAGCTAATCGAGGCGGCAGTAGACCAGCAGCTCCTGTCTTCAGCGAGGTAGAATTACTGTTTTTGTCAATGGAGTCTGGCTTTGAAGAGAGCATAGATATGTTTCACTTGTAGTTCAGTTCCCCATCAGAAAGGGCTGTCTGTTTGTGAAGCTCTGAGCATACAACTGGATAAACGAGACTTGGATTACACTGCATGAGTTGTGAGAGTTTGTACACAGATGTTTTGATATAGTTTTGCTGTTGTGTAATGTGGACCCCTTTTATTTGAATTCATCATGACTTTTTTGCTTCCTTCACTGTGGAGGCGTGCGAGAAGTATTCTTCACGAATTCACTCGGGGTGAGTAATTGATATACAAATGTTCCCTGTGGGGGTGAAGTGTTCCTTTAAACTATAAAGAGTTTGATCTTAAAATTAGGTCTATATCCTGGTGAAAACAAGACACCAACCCGCTCATGACTCATCTCAACACCTTTTTACTGAGAAACCAGTCTCTATTAGAAATGTGCTCCAACGTGTTTCCGATAGAAGTGTTTTTTAAAAATTAATAAGCTGCGTAGCATTGAGAAGAAGAAGAAGAAGAAGAAGAAGAAGGGGTAAAAGCTTTCATGTGACGCACACACAGATAAATGTTTAAAGCCGATCAGACTGGAGCTGCAGCAGGAAAACACCACTCTGCTTCACCTGGCATGCTGCTACAAACGTGAGCTGGAGGATGGGGGAGGCAGCGCGTCATGGTCGCGTGTATGTGTGTGTGTGTGTGTGTGTGCATTTTATATATACTCTCTCACACTCACTCTCCAATCAGCATCTTTCTGCCTCTGATTGGTCGAGGCAGAGCTGGAGAGCAGGGGGCTGATTACCTGAACTCTGCTGCTGCAGCCGGATTCAATCACCTGAATCATTTCACACGTCGTCACATAAACATGATCCTTGTCAACCATTCATGATATTAGCACTGAGAAGCATCAAAATACCAGACTGCAGATTTGACATCGTCTGCCACTGGATATTTCTTGCTGTGTTTTTTTGCTGCATCGGGAGCAGAAACTGTGAATATCTGCAGAACACAAGTCACACTGCTCCGTTGAATGTGAACCGGTTCGAAGAGATCACCTGTTTACAGTGTGTAGGTGGTGCAGTGAAGACGTCGTCTGATATGTGGAGAGAGCTAACAGCATGTATTGAATGATCCTTATCAAAATTATACAGAATTTTAGAGTTTTATCCCAAAACAGTTCATCGAAACTCTGAGATAAATAATTCCTCAGCTAGATATTTCTTATGATTATTGTTTTTGTCATCAAAGATCCAAGTTTGTGGATTATTATTCACAATTATGAACACTGAACTCTATCATTTCAGTCTCTTTGAGCATTCAGTCATTTATTTGTGTATAAATGATGTTGTTGTTAAAATGCTGGTTGTAATATTATCTAAATGAGCCCGTGTGTGTGTTTTTGTTCTGTGCAGATGTGATGGTGGGGATGGGCTACAACCTGGATGAGATCCAGGACTCTCTGGCCAAGATGAAGTATGACGAGATCACAGCGACCTACCTGCTGCTGGGCAGGAAGGCCTCCGAGGTATGAACATTAACCTGGTGTCAGTTCAGTACACGACAGTAGGTCGACTTTAGGGCTATATTTTCCTGCTGTTTTGTCCCTTGCCAGTCACGTGCCTGCTGCTTACATTCTACTACTGATTATTAATGATACTTCTGTACATGTACTAAATGTTCAGACCTAAATCTGTCACTTTGTCCTCCCAGCTGGAGCCCAGCGAGTCGGCCTCCAGCAGCAACCTGTCTCTGGCCAAACCGAGGCCCAACAGCGAGCTCAACGGCCAGTCGCCCTCCCACCTCAAAGTCCAGAGGAGTGTCTCCTCCAACCACAAACAGAGACGTTACAGCGAACAAGGTGAGGACACAGTGTTTCATTTCCTTAGTCAGAGGTCTGAAATTAAATATGAAACATTTTAAAAGCCTCATCGGTTCAAACTGAATGTGGAAGCCTTCTCTTTCTGTCTTTACAGCCCACAACTCGAACTCAGTTGTGCCTCTCCCTCCTGATAAAGGTTGTTTTCTTTCAGTAGTTCTTTGCCAGGCTGATAAAAGCAGTTAAATCAAACACAGTTACACAGTGGAGGCACTTTAACCTTTAGCTTATTTGCACAGCTCAGTGCTGTCCACTGTGATATAATGCTTTGTCAATGACTGCAGTGTGTATTGCTCTCCTCTGTTAGATCTGCAGCTTAAATAGCCACACTGAGAACCTTTTAAACTGCGGCTTTAACACAGCGGTTATTCAGCGAGCTTTTAAAGAACATCCAGGTGTTTGAGTTGTGTTGTCTTTTTTGTTGGCACAAAATCGCAGTGTTTTAAATCACAGTTTAAGACATGTATGTAAATGGTTCTTTTTATTATCAGTTAAGCTGAAGATTATTTTTTCAACTACAGCAAGTGATTGTTTGGTCTCTAACCTCTTACACTTTTTCAACGACTGGATGGCAAGGACTTCCAATCCAAAGGAGTCTCAGCTTTCCAGTCAGACCCAATTTATGCAATTTCAGGACTGTTTTGGGACCCCAGTGTGCAGAAATATTCAAATACAATAGGCGAAAATAACACAAGCTGCATGGGAATCACACTAAGTGGGCATGTTTGTAAAGGGGGGACTCATGGGCACTCACAGAGCCCAGTTTCATTCAGATATCTTGAGGTGAGAGGTCAAGAGACATCTATGAAAATGGCCATGCCAGTTTTTCATTCGCCAAAATTTTGCTGGACTTTGGAGTGTTATTTAACTACCTTCCCAACAAGCTAGCATGACATAGTTGTTACCTATGGATTCCTTAGTCTTCTAGTTTATATGATACCTGCCTGCTACAGCCCCCAAAAGACAGCCAGGAATGTCGACATCCCTGCAGAATGGAAGAGGTCAAGATGTATTTTTGATTGCTGGTCAGATGAAACCAACAAAAATATTCACATTCACGCTTTTCCCCACTCAGCGACACACCCGCTGAGGATAAAACTCTGGTTATTGGCAGCTCTATTCTGAGAAACGTGAAGTTAGCAACACCAGCGGCCATAGTCAAATGTATTCCTGGGGCCAGAGCGACATTGAATCTAATTTAAAACTGCTGGCTAAAGCTAAACGTAGATTCAGTAAGATTGTTATTCACGTCGGCGTCAATGACACCCGGTTACGCCAATCGGAGGTCACTAAAATTAATATTGCTTCGGTGTGTGAATACGCAAAAACGATGTCGGACTCCGTAGTTTTCTCTGGACCCCTCCCAAATCTGACCAGTGATGACATGTTTAGCCGCATGTCATCATTTAACCGCTGGCTGTCCAGGTGGTGTCCAGCAAACGATGTGGGTTTTGTTAATAATTGGCAAACTTTCTGGGGAAAACCTGGTCTTATTAGGAGACGGCATTCATCCCACTTTGGATGGAGCTGCTCTCATTTCTAGGAACCTGGCAAACTTTATTAGTAATTTAAATCCCTGACAACCCAGAGTTGAGATCAGGACTCAGAGTCGCAGTCCTAAACGCCTCTCTGAGCTTCTAGTTCAGTTACCCAGCCATAGTTTTAATAGTTTTATACAAACGGTGTCTGTCCCCCGACCGCCTAAATTATCTAAATCTAAAATTAAACAAAGAGGAGTTGTGCATAACAACCTCATAAAAATTAAAACCTCTTCTGTGACAGAAAGACAAAACAGGAGAATTAAATGCGGACTGTTAAATATCAGGTCTCTATCGTCTAAAGCAGTGTTAGTAAACGAATTAACATCAGATAATCATATTGATTTACTCAGTCTCACTGAAACCTGGCTGTGTCAAGATGAATATGTTAGTCTAAATGAGTCCACTCCTCCCAGTCATAATAATACCCACATTCCTCGAGGCAGCGGCCGAGGAGGGGGAGTTGCAGCCATTTTTAACTCTAGTCTGTTAATCAGTCCTAAACCTAAACTAGATTATAATTCATTTGAAAGCCTCGTTCTTAGTCTTTTACATCCGACCTGGAAAACCTCGCAGCCACTTTTATTTGTTATAGTGTACCGTGCTCCTGGCCCGTATTCTGAATTTTTATCTGAATTCTCAGAGTTTTTATCCAGTTTAGTTCTTAAATCAGATAAAGTTATTATTGTAGGCGATTTTAACATTCATGTCGACGTTGATAATGACTCCCTGGCTACCGCGTTTATCTCATTATTAGACTCCATTGGCTTCAGTCAGGGTGTACATGAACCCACTCATTGTTTTAACCATACCCTTGATCTAGTTCTGACGTATGGAATTGAAATTAGTTATTCATTCGTTAGTTAGTCATTAGTCATTAGTCATACTTCTTCTGTTATTATACACATATGATTATTGTCACACATGTATACTGCCAGGTATTAATACATACTTTCAACATATTGTACCGCAGTAACCAGAACTATAACTATAATATTATTACTTCCATTAATGTTGTTGTAAGATACTGTCATTACCTGCATATCTCTCTCTCGCTCTCTCTCTCTCTCTCTCTCTCTCTCTCTCTCTCTCTCTCTCTCTCTCTCTCTCTCCCTGTGTCATATGGATTGCTGTTAATTTATCATGTTGATCTGTTCTGTACGACATCTATTGCACGTCTGTCCGTCCTGGAAGAGGGATCCCTCCTCAGTTGCTCTTCCTGAGGTTTCTACCGTTTTTTTTTCCCCCGTTAAAGGGGTTTTTTTGGGGAGTTTTTCCTTATCCGCTGTGAGGGTCATAAGGACAGAGGGATGTCGTATGCTGTAAAGCCCTGTGAGGCAAATTGTGATTTGTGATATTGGGCTTTATAAATAAAATTGAATTGAATTGAATTGAATTGAATTGAATTTGAAACCAGTTATTTTTTTCCTGATTCAACTATCAAAATGTTTGTTGAATAATCTCCATATTGGGGGAATATATAGCTTCAGCCTCAGTAATTTGCTTTCCAACATAAATAGCAGACAGATATGTTTTTCAGCTATGAACTAAATCACCCTGCGTTCTTTAAAAATACCTTAATGTGCTGATGATTCTGTCCTCAGTCAGTCTGAGTCAGTGTCAGAATTATTCTTCTCCAAATGTAGGTCGTCTCATTTTAGATAAAAACACTTACATTTAAAAAAGGACTTTTTTGCCAGAGGTACAAACAGCATTTTTGACTCATCCGTCACACATCTGCCTCCTTGTTTCTCTCTGCAGTCGGTCAGAACGTCCCTCCGGGGATGTCTCATCCAAAGAGGAGTCAGACTACCACAGCAGAGAACAGTGCGAAGGAGGAGAGCGGAGTCCAGCTGCGTAAACCCAGCACTCCAGGGAGCCGCGGGGCTCCACCCGCCAGCCCTCTGCTGGGCAACGCAAACAACCCCAACAAGGCTGACATCCCTGACCGCAGGAAAGGCGCCACCACCGGCCCGAGCGTGAGTTTCTTTATCAGTTAAAATACACCAGCAAATACTCATTTTCCTGCAGCTTCCTGTTGTTTATCAGGGAAACATGAATCAACCAAACTCAAGCCAAAAACAAGCGTCCTGCCAGTAACACGTACAAGGGGTCAATTATATCTTCCCAGAACTTAAAAACAAATTATTTAAAGACACAGTTCTGTGCAGAGCTTTATCAAATTGAAAACGTTTTCCATCAAGATACTCATCTTGAAAGCTTCACGCTGCAAGTGCAACGTGTAAAGCTTTACCTGAGTTGACTTTGAGTGCATTTCCATTGGTGTCTTTTGCTGTGTCAAACCAAGCTACATTGATGAGCATTTCCATTACCAGTTAAATGTGCAGAGTTGCTCTCTAGAAGGAATATCTCTGGAGTCGGGCCAAAGCAGGCCTGACCGCCTTCAAGCAGGTTGCAGTGACATCAGATGGGCTTCATCATAATTAAGGGACAGTCTAGCCACATGTTTTGAAAAGCCTCCACTGCTATTGCCAAAGTCTTTCTCAAGTAGTAAGTGTCAGATGCTGAGTCAGATCCTAACAACAGGGTCATCAACTCAAGGCAAGCATGTCATCAGTTAGATACACCTTAAAGCTCTCAAGATCCTCTGCGATGTCAAAATCGCGGTGAAAATTGTGTAACGTGAACTAGGCTTAAGAGTGGCAGTCATATTCTCCATTGAGCAGATAGAGCGGATTACGTTGTTCAGAAGGGCAGCAGGAGGAGGGTTCCTCCGTAGCCAGCATTTTGTAATTGTTTTTTAACTTGCAGCCATAAATCTTGAAAGGGTATGTGTCACTTTTACTGGTGGCCTTTGGGAATATTCCCAAGGTACGAAAAGTTAAAGGAGAAATCAGATTTTAGAAATCTTTAGAAAATCTCTGAGACTAATAGTTAACTCCTAAAATATGGACAAGACCAAAAAATATGTGCAAGCTCAGTTAGTTTTGTTGCTAATTTAGACTAAATACTTGGTTTGAAAAGGTTTAACCTCAAACTCTGTTATCTCTCTTTGAACCTGTCTTACTTCTGTCTGGTTTATGCACCTGTTCAGTCTTGTTACAAACTGACTGTTATTCATTTTTCCATTTCTATCTGAAGACTTGAAACTGCATCAGCTGCAGCTGATCCTGGAAACTATAAACTGTTTGTTCTTATGGTTTTTTAATCAAAGGTTTGACATAAATGGACTAAAACAGTTTTGTAATAATGTAAAATCTGATTTCCTCTGCAGAATAACACTGCGTCGGCAGGTATGACCCGCAGGAACACGTACGTCTGCAGCGACAGAAACAACACGGAACGCCTCTCCGTCATCCCCAACGGGAAGGAGAACAGGTGAGAGAGGATGTTTGTTGTCTTTGACCTGGTTTCATCACTAAACTCTGCGTCAGCACAGGACCTACAGTCGACACAAAGAGCTCCAGTTTGTAATGAGATTACTGAGCCTGTACATTTTTGTGGAACCTGTTGTGGAAGCCAGTATGTTTGTTTATTTTGTTTCACCAGCAGTCAGTGCTTCCTGTGCCAGTATTGTGGTCTAAATGCTGTTTTGGAGCTTTTTCTGCCCAACAAGAATGCAAAGCTCCTCATTATGAACAAGAATGTGGTCAAATTCAAGGCTCGTAAATATGGATATACAAAAATATCATCGTCAGCCTCCCAGACTCGAACAGCAGTGTTTCACCATTTGTTGAAAGAAAATCCAGACAGGATCCTTTTTGTTTCATCCCTTTATTTTCTTTCTTTAATTCCTTCTTTCTTGTATTTACTTCCCCTTTTTCTCATCATCTTATTTTTTCATTTCTGCCTGTGTGTTTGTGGTTCGGGGGGATGTTGTTTTTTCATTGTGGCATGACCAGCATGACTGAGATGGCTTGTGCCACTAGCCCTTCCTCTGGCTTTGCGGCCGCTGCGTTCGGTGCCTCGTCCAGTTCGGTGCGGCTGAGGTATCAAACCGTCGGCCCTTTGTACGTTTGCCAGGCAGGCTGGGCCACGCTGCCCCACTCCTACTACGCTCTGGACTACTGCTCCCCCAAGTAAGACGGCAGGGCCTCCAACAACCCCCCTGTCTGTCTCCTCTCATGTCTCAGCCCCTGTTTGGCCCCTCGCTAACCCACACATCCAGCCAGCTTCACACTCTGTAACCCCTCGACTAAACCATGGACACCATTTCCTGCAAGGCACAGAAAGGAAAGCAACTTGTTTTTGGTTGTCAGTGTCTGAAAGTTACGCTCATCGGCCACAAGCAGGTAAAAGACATGACTTTCTGAAGGGTGAAATAGTGCTGAGCTGCAGTGATAAACTGTGATCAGAGTCAGTGCTGCACTTATTCCCTGTGTTAAAAGAAAGGTTTTCACTTTGCTTTTTTATACTTCTGCAGCTGTTCAACAAACCGCTCAACTCAAACCCAAACTAACCTGCTAAACAAACGGAGCTCCTCCAGAGGATTCTTTAAAATCCACTTGTTAAAATTTTGTTGTTATGGACTGTAACGTTAGTCCTCATTTTGAACCATTCTCCATTTATTCAGCTTGTGAAACCCGTCTTTTGTCCATGCAGTGTTTCAAAACAGCCACGAAATAGCCATGTCACTCTGCAAGAAATTTAGCAGGTGATATCAATACTAGTGAAATTTCATGATTCTCGATACCTAATTCAAGACCATGGTAAAAAATGTAACATTTTGCAACCTGAAGAAGCAAAAAAGTAATTGTGAAGTGCTCAGCACCTTGTCACGCTGCTGGCGTTTGTCACAAGCGTAAATACGTAGCACTCCTATTGCAAAGAATTTTTAAAAAAGCTTTTCATTTTAAGAAGTCCAGGCAGAGCTGTTGCTGCAGCTGTACCTAATGCCGTCTTCCACGTGTTATTGTTGCTCTGTGCTGGAATAAGTTCTTCTTCTTCCTTTGGCGTTTCACAGCAGACTAGAATGTATGTAGGCGCATATGCTGCCCTGTCAGGTCCAGAAGAATTGTATTCCCAGTGACTACGATACTGGAGAAAATAAAGTACCGTCACGTTTTTATTTTTGATACAGAAGTATTTATTCTCATAACATCCCTAGTGCTGCAGAAGATATCTAAATCAGGGGAAATATAATAAGGCAAAGTCCCTGAAGTCAGTCTTTGGTAATATTAGCTAACCTCGAGTGTCACTGCTAACATTTTAACATATATTTATTCAGAATAAAACTGCACTGAAGGGGCGCCCACTAGCTCACCTTGCATGTCATCCCCTCTCTCTCCCCCTTTCAAAAAGCCCCAAAAATATCTTCAAAAAAAACTGCTGCCGCAATGTGACGTCAACCAGCAAAGTAAGGAAACATTCCTAGTAGCTTGTAATGTGAACGCCATATTTCAAGTGTCTCTCAAGATTGTTGTAACCAATTATAAAATAGTTAAAGCTGTGAAAACTTCTCAGAATTTCGAAGTCCTGTTTGGGAGTTTTACAAAACATTGGGCCTCTGATGAGCCTTTAAACAAACTAATCTGCTAACCAAACTAGACTTCCTGGTTTGTGTCTTATTGTCTCGCCAGTACCTCAAACAGCACGCTCACACCAAAACTGCTTCTGCTGACTTTACCTTTAATTAGCCTTTTAAATATAAAGGGTTTGCTTCTATTTGATCTTTTACAGTCGCAGAGTAAGCAGTGGTCACAGATGTTGAAATTTTAAATGAAAAAACAGCATGAAAGATCAGATACTCAGGTTTCACAGTCAGGTGTTATCACTGCAGCAGAAAAACAAATATTTTTCCTGCACTTGGAACACGGTGGGTGAAGATTTCAGACACTGATACAAGTGGAGGCACAAGTAGAGAAAAATATGTATCGTCACACTTAAATCAAGCTGCCATGCTTTGATGAACGAGCTCCTAAACTCTGTGTGTGATAATATTTTTCTGTGTTTGCCAACCATGAGCTGGAGGACCTCGTGTCTCCGCTGCAATAACAGAACTCTCACAGCTCTGCTCCTGATCTCTCCTCCATCCTCTGCTGTGAACTCTGACCCCCTATTCTTCTTCTCCGTCTGGATCCCCCTCACCTGTTCGTGTCCGCAACACGGCGAGCCGAGCTCCACCGCTCACCGGCTCCCCCGCTGTCCCCTCAGACCCATCGTCTGTTTTTGTTTAGAGTCTAACTGATCAGGGAACTCACTCTCCTCATTGTACACATCAGGAGCTTGATGCTCAGGGTGGGAAATTAACAAACATCAAATGTTAGATCTGTTAAATTTCTCTTTTCTAAAATTATCTTTAGCTGGTGAGTTCATGCACTTTATCTCCCACACTGTCGCTCACATTTTATTTAATAAGGTTTTTGTCCTTTCATCTCGACTGTAGCCTGTTTTCACCAAACAAATCTTTTTCCAGGGGCTTTGGGACCATTTTAGCAACTCAGAGACCTCAGAAAACAGGGTCTAAGTGACAGGGTCTAAACTTGCCTGTCAAAGTGTGTGAAACATGTCTGCAGCTTCATTCTCACAGTAGACAACCATCAGTGCCACGAGCATCAACATCAGTACGAGCTGTTGACGTTTCTTGTGGTTTGTTTTTTTTTTTTTACTTTAAAAACTAAACTATTAGTATTTTTATTAGTTTCATTAGTATTAGTATTTAGTCAGTTTGTAGTCGGAGTAGTATTGTCCTATTACTACTGAGCAGCAGGTAAACAGTCCATGTGAAGAGGTGGAATGCATTGGCTGAAGTGCAATCTCAGAACCCACTGGTTATGTCTGACGACCTGTCAGCTTCATATAGGTTTTTATTTATTTGAGTTGTCTGCATTAATGTGGAGATATCTGTTTATGTAGATTAGCTAAATGCTGGCACATTGAAAAAGAAGTCTTGACTCGGATATCTGCTGGCTACAGCCCAGAATATCAACCCTTGCCCTTGGAGGCTTTATAGACATTGACACAGCGGGTCCATTATGAATGGGCTGCAGGTGAATCGCAAACGTGTCAAGTTTGTTTTAAAAAAAAAACAAAAAAAAAACACACTTAATTTTAAGTACATAGAATTTCTGGCACTGAGCTAAGTGCCCTTTCCTGCTGCAGAGTGAATGACTAACGGAAAATGACTTAACAGAGACAGCAAACTGACTCGAAAACATCGCTAAACGCGAGTGTGACACTGAATGTATTAAACTGTGTGGACCTTGAACTAATGACTAAGGAGAAATCTGGACCCCGTGGCTGCACCAGTTGGGAACCACTGCGTTAGATTGATACCTGATGAGTTCTGAGAACAAGCGGAGCAAATTTTAATCTGCTCTTCGTTAAAATGTGGTTATTAAAGCATTAATAAACATTTTCAGTCTCCTTTTCCACCTCCTCTGCGACTTCCTTTCAGTTATCAGAGTGGAGCAACAGTCTCAACAAACAACACAATGAAATCTGAGTCTTGAACATTTTTCAAAGATCTGTTGTCGGGCTAATTTAAGGCAGATTTGCACAATATCACAGACACAGTAGAAGCACAACCAGGAGTGTTCAAAGGAAGCTTTTTCAGCTCCTGATCCAGTCCCTGTGGCTCAAAACTTCACAAAGCTATTTGTTTGAAAAGGGGGCATAGAAAAGTTTTCTTTTCGTCAAATTAAACCAAGTTAGGAAACCAAGAGTTACCAACTGACAGGGTTTTTTTTTAACTAAACAAAACTGGCTATTCAGTGTCTGAATCCACCAGCTAATGTGATTGGACGATATATATTATTATTTAATTTCCTACCCTGTTGACATCTAACATGCAAGATTCATTTAGTTAAAACTCATGGCACTGTTAGAGTTCCACGTAGGAATAACAAGCTCTCGGCCATTTTTAAAGATAAGGAGGGAAATGTGATGCGACTGGTAACAATAAAGGTTTTTCCATTGCAGCTGTTTGCCTCTGCACCAAACTGTTGACCTTCACTGTAAAATCTGGCGTGTTTATTTTGGAGGACATTTAAAACCATGTCTATTAAATATGCCAATTGCTCCATCAGGTTTACTGGAGACATTATTGAATAACAAACACCAACATGTGTTGAGGTTCAGTGAGGAAACACGTCTGCAGTGGAAAAACTGTATGATTTTTGGTTTAAACTCTGACCCTAACTGTCTCCACTCTTCTCCCTCCACCTCAGCAGTGTCGCAGCGTCACCCGGCGGCCAGAGGAACCCGGTGGCGTCAATCAACAGCATCGCCAACGCCACCACGCCCGACCGTCTCCGCTTCCCGCGAGGCACTGCCAGCCGCAGCACCTTCCACGGCGGCCAGCTGAGAGACCGCCGCACAGCCACGTACAACGGGCCACCGGCTTCACCCACCCTCTCCCACGACGCCACCCCTCTCTCTCAGACCCGCAGCCGTGGCACCAGCAACCTTTTCTCCAAACTCACCTCCAAACTCACCCGCAGGTAGGCGACGACACACGTCACGTCAGTATGAAGCACGCAGGGTTGGGGTTTAGCTCTCTTTCTGTTCACTCAGTTTATTCTTAAACGATCTTTACGTACACTTTTTCACAAGTTATTGATGTGACGTCTGAAAGTGGATAAACTCCAGCCCTCTGCTCTGTACAGTTTAATCTCCTGTAACTCTGTCTGTTCAAATGAGAAGCCAATCAACACAGTGCCTTGTAGAGTTAGGATGATTAATTACATGCTGGGGGAACACTTCACTGTCCTGTACGATGTGATTTATTCTTAAGTCTAAATTGTTTATCTGTCGCTGCCTGGACGCCTGCCACAGAGAACCCAAACTGCCTCAGTTTGACCTCTCTTTAATGGAATTTGTGAATTGTTAATGGTTACAGCTGTGTTGTGATCCAGGAACTGGTTATAGGCCATTAACATTTCCCGGATCATAACATAATTTTAACCAGTCGCAGTCCTGTGAGTCATTAAAGGGTCACTTCAGTTTTTGTCAACCTGGACCTTGTTTTCCCATTTTTTGTGTCTAAGTGACTCATGGGAGCAACAGTTTTTGAAGCGAGGCAAAACAGGTTGCAATGTAACCCCTCAGGGCTTGTTCGCACCGTCAATTAAAAGTGCCACTGACAGGCTCTGATTATTATTCTAAGTGTCTGACAACGTTATGGAAAGGATCCTTCTAGAGGTAGAGCTTTCTGTTAAAGAGTAAGATCCTTTATGTTTAACCAGAAACAGCCCCAAAATGCAGTCATTTTAGTGTGTATAGATGCAGCATATTATCACATCTAACTGGGGGAATTAAGGGTTTATTTCAACCAAACCAGACTTGATGATTGTTGGAACAGTGAAAAGATGAACCAAGATAGTTTTGTGAGTTTTATTATTGTGTCTCTTGACTTGAAATAATGTTTTACGATGATAAAATCACTGTTTTTTTTTAAAAAAGTAGTCTGGGAGGTTTGACAATAGCGATGTTGGGACTGTTTCTGGTGAAACAAAAAGGATTTTACTCTGTAAAATAAAGGTCTGTCTCTGTAGGGATCCTTTCCATAATGTTGTCAGATACTTAAAACAATAACTTAAGCCTGTCAGTGGCAAAACACACACTTTAACTTGACGTACACTAACGGTGCAAACATGCCTGGAGTGGTTACACTGCTGCTGACAGTAGCCCTCTCACTCAATACTGGACTAAATTCAAAAATTGTTGTTCCCATTAGTCACTTAAACACAGAAATTTGAAAAATGCTGAAGTTATCATTTAAAGATGTTTGCTGATTATTTTCTTGCATAATAGTCATGAAAAGATCTTTTCTGGACACATTTTTAGGTTCACACCATCCATCACAAACAAAATGGAGCTCCAGTAAAAACACTCAGCTATTTTGATAATCAATCAAGTTGTTATTCAGGCAAAAATAAAATAAACCAGCTTCTAAAATGTGAGTATTGGCTGCTTTTCTGGCATTTGAAAACTCAACTTTAGGCTTAAGTGGTGGAAAGTAATTAAGTACTTTTACGTCACTACAGTACCAAAGTGCAATTTTGAGGCACTTGACTGAAGTATTTCCATTTTACGCTCCCTTATAATTCTACTCCACTACATCTCAGAGCCAAATATTGTACTTTTTACTCCACTACATTTATTTAATACCTTTAGTTACTCTGCAGATTACGATTAATTATACAAAATATAAATCAACTACTAAATAATCATGTATTATTATAGATTAAACCACCCAGCAGTATGTAAAGTAATTAAAATTAGTTCCACCTTTATGAGCTGCAACATTAAAGTGATGAACACATTAATGCGTTAGTAATTATAATCCAGTAATATAATAGTTATGATTTTGAAACTGCCCATTCTGCAAAATGAATGTTTTTTCTTTTGATACTTTAAATATTTTTTCACTCAAATAAAAGATCTGATTACTTCTTCCTCCACTGGCTGTAGGACATTGTGATTTTTTTTTTTATTTTTATTTTTTTTAATTTTCTGGCATTTTTATTATCCTGAACAGTTATTCAATAATTAAGAAAATAATCAGCAGACAATAAAAATAATTGTTCATTTAAATGTTCTCAAAGTGGCAGCCCAGCCAGCGACATCACTCCTGCAATGACTGACCTAAAATGAGGAATTGAAATCATTTGATAATCAATGAAAAAAAATATCTTTCCCTCCACTGTTGATGATTCCAATCACCCCATTTTTGTTCACTCATTCAGACTCCTCATACCCCCCCTCCCTCCTCTCACTCCTCCTTCACCATTTTCACTGTTTCTTTGTCTGATTCTGTTGTAGAAACATGTCATTCAGGTTTACCAAAAGGTAGGACTCTTGTACTGCCTTTTATTTTCGCTCTGTGCCAAAAAAACAAAAACAAAACATAACGAAAAACAATTTCACTGAGAGAACATCCTCTGAAACTCTACAGACGTGTGGGGCTGCTGGCACTGAACTAACACACCGCTTAGCAGGAATAAAAACTCTCTGGGTACATTTACATGCACGCAGTTTCATAATCAGATTAATGTGATGGAAGTTTTCACTGTGTGGTTTTCACCCAAGTTAACTTTATCCAATTTATCAAGAGTGCTAGTTTTATCATTAAAGGAATTGGGTAACATGTTTATTCGCTTTCTAGTCTAGAGTTAACAAGATTGCACAACAAATATGAAGCTGGAGCCAGAAGTCAGTTAGCTTAGCTTAGCTTAGCGTAAATACTGGTAGCAGGTGGAAACAGTTATCCTGGCTCTGTCCAGAGGAAACACAATCAGCCTACCAGCGCCTCTAGATCTCACTAATTAAAATGTCACTTTGGTTAACCCACACATAAACAGTTTACCAGCCTCGATAACATTGCAATGGCTGGTATTATTTTAACTGTGTGAGTGTGCGTGTTTGTGATACACCTGTGAGACACCTGTTGTACCAGAAACTACCACAGAAGTGGTTTTGAGTATTGTGCCAGGTGTTAAATGTCTGTCTGTGGATAGATTTTATCGCTGCAATAGGGTAACAACTGTGCAAGATGCAGCCACGAAACTTTACAGGTGTGTAGTTCGGATCAAAATGATGGTCAGTTTCAAAGATGGGTGTGGTGTGAGCAAGAGGGCCGGAAGTAAGGGGGTAGGAAGCAGGTGAAGGGCCATTACCCCTCCACTTTATATGATACGATACGATGTACTTAACATGTTATTAAAAATCTTAATTGAGTTTTGCATTTTAAATGTTTTAAAATGGTCCAGTTGAAATTGGGCATCCTGTGTCCTGTGTTACGCCCTTGGCTGACACCTGTGTTAAGTAGCAGATCGCTGTATCCTGACTGGAGTGATGTCATCACATGATGGCCGCTAGTTTTTTTTTTTTTTTTGTAACAAGTCATGTTGTTGTTTTCTTTTTTTTCGATACTTGTGCCTAAACTAATATAATAATAAAAATGATAATGATAATAATAATTAAAAAAAAAAAAAAAAAAAAAGACAGCCAAAGCCATTTTAGGCCTGTGTGTGTGTGTGTGTGTGTGTGTGTGTGTGTGTGTGTGTCTGTCTGTCTGTCTGTCTGTCTGTCTGTCTGTCTGTCTGTCTGTCTGTCTGTCTGTCTGTCTGTCTGTCTGTCTGTCTGTGTGTGTGTGTGTGTGTGTGTGTGTGTGTGTGCATAATGTCTAAAATAACAGCGTGGGGAAAAAAGGAACTATTAGGATTTCTTTCTTTCTTTCTTTCTTTCTTTCTTTCTTTCTTTCTTTCTCAAAGAACAGCTCTTTTGTTACAAAGGCAAATTTGATCTTGAAATTAAAAAATATGGCGTCACGGTGGTGCAGTGGTTAGCATTGTCGCCTTACAGCAAGACGGTTCCTGGTTAGAACCCGGGTCTGCCCTCTGTGCAGAGTCTGCATGTTCTCCCTGTGTCAGCGTGAGTTTCCTCCAGGTGCTCCAGCTTCCTCCCACAGTCCAAAGACATGCAGGTTAATTGGTGACTCTAAATTGTCCGTAGGTGTGAATGTGAGTGTGAATGGTTGTCTGTCTCTATGTGTCAGCCCTGTGATAGTCTGGTGACCTGTCCAGGGTGAACCCTGCCTCTCACCCAGTGTCAGCTGGGATAGGCTCCCCCGCGACCCCTAACCGGATAAGAGGTTACAGAAAACAAATGAATTAAACAATATATCAATACTTTAACAGTATAACTTATACTTGATATATGGATTAATACAAAACACTTTCGGCTGCACACTCGCTACGATCAGTCACATAATGATTGATATGAAGCACCAAAATCTGCGTTGTGATTCATTCTCATAAGAACTGGTGCTGTATTGGCTCCAGGTTTTGGTACAAGGGTTGGAAAATAACTTCTTTGCCCACCTGTCACTGTTGCTGTTGAATTCCCGAATCTACCAGCAACTCAATAGATTATCTTTGTGTTTTTTTTGGCTGGTGGATGAAGCAAACCGAGCAGTCACTCTGAATATTTTAGCAGCATTTGGCTGATGGCTGGTGCTAATATCCAACCCTAACGAGTGTCTTTCCTGGAGACATAATGAAACCGTCCTGCAATAATCCCTCCTCTCATGAAGGTTATCATGTCTAGTTTTTTTTAAATTGTGTTGATTCAGCTGTGTGGTTGTTTTGGAGGCTCCAGGTGTTTCCGTTATTTTGTCCACCCTGTTTTTATCAGTGATGATGGGCTAAATAACAGGAACACCTGTCTGTATAACGCAGTACAGTTTAACAGCACATCTATCATGGTGAGCTTTTGGGCAGAGCCAGGCTAGCAGTTTCCCCCTGTTTCCAGTCTTTATGCTAAGCTAAGCTAACTGGCTACACTTGTATCAGATGTGTACAGAGGTTCAATCTTCTTATCTACATCTTGAACAGAAAGCGGATAATCATTCTCTCAAATGTCTAAACTATTCAATTTCAGAGGGATGTGACGTGATTACATCTGGTCAGATATTTATTTCCATACAAAACATCAGCAAAGACGTCATTATAGATCAGATTTAAACGATCATTAATCAGCTGGAGTTGTGCATTAGTCAGGTTTTTAACTGGAGTTCCTGTGTGTGTAAATGTACCCAGTGTGGCTGTGGTTGGTCTGAGTGGATAAAGGCTGATTGGACGAGCAGACCAGACTCCTTGAACCAATCAGTCGATTTAACCAACAGCAACAACAAAGCAGCAGCTTGCCACTAATCAATTGCCGATGCATGCATGGTGGAGGGGGGGTCGCTTCTTTACAGCTGCCATTGATTTGTGGTTTGTTTTCTCACCACATTGATTGTTGTTATCGACTCAACTCTCTCTGCTGTTGAAACTGCACATTTTAGACGGAGCCTTAAACATTATTCTGCTGCATTTATTCACCATAAAACAGTCTCTCTGTTTTTTTTACTCCCTCTGGCTCAGATGTGATTTCTCGGGGCTGTCAGATGAGATTTTTTTCTGTTTTCAGACAGAGGAGGAAATGTTTGGGCCATCAAGAGCTTAAAAAACAGATATAAGTTTGTATTTGTGTAGGTCTTTGGTTGATCTATCCAGTGGTGTTAAGTGTTTCACTAGGTTTTGCTTTGCATATAGGAACGTAACTTAAACATATGTTTTTTTAAAGGCTTGTCAGTTGATTCTTTTGTCCTTTTTGCAGCTTTCTGTTGTGTTTTTGGGAACGTTTGGTGTTCCTGAACTGGATTTCTGAGCTTCCTTGAGTCATTTTGAGAAGACTTTCCCCCATCAGGGTGGGGTCAGGGCTGGTTTCCTTCACATACAGTCCAGAGATCAGTTCTGTGAGCTGTGGATCACCACTGATGTTCAGCTTACATCAGTCTTTGTTAAATGCTTTCTGCAAAATATCACATTTACTCCTCGTGGATACAGAAGTTTACAAGGGCAACATAAAGGTCCATAAATACAAAAGATAAAATATCATAATTAGCTCTTAATCTTAAATCTTGGCTCATTAATGGCTGAAAATGAGGAGAAAAGTCTGTTTTCTTTCCACACAACACAGCCCCCTTCTTCAACTCAGATCTCCACCCTTTAATATCTATGGATAATAACACTAAGACAATCTGAGGCTCACCATAAAAGATAGATTGACATTTTTATCAAGTCTATCTTAATATAACACTCACATGACAGCCTGTACGTTGAAGTCATAATCGGTTGCTGTTATACAGACATTGCTGCAATCTGTCCTCCTGTTCTTAAAACAATGCCGTATTGTGCAACGTTAACAGAAGTGCCCTGTGATTCTGATTTGCTGCTAAATTTAATGGTTCCTCTTTGACCCATGCTACACTAGGACTGCATGGTATAAAGGAAATCTGCAATATGCAGTGAGGTTGTTGAAAGTGGCAGAGACGACATTACTTGCAGTATTAAACAGATATTAAAGTGTACTCAGTTTCTGCCTCTCTGCTGCTTTCACTGCACTGCTGAAATACAAAAAATGATTAAAGGAAATTATGTCCCAGCATTCTTTTATTAAACAAATTGAACACTGAACTAACACAAAAGGCACCAATAAAAAAACAAAAAAAGTTACATTTTAAAGTGACATTTTCCACTATTTTACTATTTTCTGATTCTCTCCTTCAATTATAACTCAAAAAATTTCAGTGCAGTATCGCAGTCTTTCACAAAGTGTTGAGTCCAGTCAGAGCAAAGATCCACGACGAGACGAAACCGTTTTAGAACGTTGCAGAGAAAAGTTGCAGCAGCGTCAACTGGTCGGTCTGAGCTCGACTCAAGCCGGCTGATGGTGTCACATGCAACTCAGCTGGTCAAATTGCCGGTGGCTGGTTTTAGAACGTAAAGCACGTCACCTACAGCCAATCAGCTTGTAGTGAAGTCAGCTGATCAAGTCAAAATGACTGCAGACGGTGTGTTCACTTGCATCGAACTAAACTATATCAAACTATAAGGCAAAACTTAACCTCCCTTGGCGGAGGTGATACTGGAGAACAAACATCTTTTTTTAAATGCCCCCCTGTTGTTTATTTTTCCAGTTTCACTGTTTTTTTGTGTTTCTGTCGTATCTTATTGTATTTTGAAGTATTTTATACTAGTTTAAATTACTGTACTTACTGGTGTTTACTTCTGACTTGCTGCTTCTGGCTGTGGCTCAGCAGGAAAAGCTGTCAAAGGAAACTAAAAAGGGAATTTTGTACTACAAAATACAGTAACTGTGCAAGATTCACTCTTAAATTTTGGAGCGAGTACAGTTGCAGCAACCAGTCACATTTCAAAGTGTTGTATAAAGATAGACTTTAAAAAAAAATTGAGCCTTCAACCTTTAACATAATGTCCTGTCATTTCAAAACAATTCTTTAAATATAAATATAATCCAGAGGACTCTGCTTCCTCTTTTAACCCTCTTAAAGTGCCATATAAAGAAACCCAGTAGAGTAATTTCTTTAAGTCTCCATTTCAAACTTTTATCACATAAATCTTTGTGGTTTCCTGTCAGGTCAGTTTGAGTTTGTCTCTCCCCCTAACAAGAGGTCAGGGTGTGAATCTGATCTGTCATCAGGCCGGGACACTAAAAATAACGAGCAGATTTATTCCATAAATAGAGCTTTTTAACTGATTAGATACCAGAACCAGCCGCTGTTATGATTATCAGTGTCAGCTGTGGTCAAGCTGAACAGAGGAGGAGGTTTTTGGCCCTCACAGGGTGCCGTCCTGAGGCTCAGCAGCACCCTCTGGTGGCTGATTGGTGGACAATATTCTTCCTCTGGCAGCGTCTTCGTCATCCAGATCACTGGAGTCAGTCATCATCACCGTCCTCTCATCTCACTCTTCTCACCTCACTTTGGGTTTCTTTGTGTTTGTCCTCATTTCATACGGAGACAGGATGTAGTGAAAGGTGATCAGACGGGTCAGAAATATAACTGAATATATTAAATAATATTGTTAATTAAAAAGAGAAGTGTAAAAATAAATGTATGAGTTTTATACTTTTCATTTAACCTTCAATCAGCTGGTTTTAAAAAGCAATAAATACTTTCACTGAAACTTAATTTATTTAATTTTTTTCTTTATGTTTCAGTTGATAATTTTATTTAAATTTTAATTTTATTTCATATTATTTACTTAATTAAATTAAAAAAAAAAAAAATCTCATGAACCCCCGACCATTCACTGCTCTGGGATGCATCTAATAACTATTTTAGTTACTATTTGATTATATGTTGGTTATTTCTCGATTAATCATTTGGTTTTAAAAAGTAACGATATTCAGAAAATTGAAAAAATGTGTACTGAAGTTTTTCAGAGCCCAAAGTGACATCCTCAGTAGTCTCATTTAATCCAACCAAAAATCCCAAACCATGAGATATTACCATATTATTATTTTTTTCATTTTTACATTTTAATTTAATTGTTATTAATTACCATGAATTTAAAGACAAATATAAAAATAATTCACAGTGAAATAAACAGAGGTAGTGAACTCTCACTTAGCAGAAGCTGTAACCACAGAATGTTTTAAGATTTTGCTTGAGAAATTAATTTTAATGAGTCATTTTATATAATTGTTGCCTATTTTTTAACTGTTGATTTTAGACTTATCATATAATCTTTATATTTATTTTTATTTTTTGATGTTGGACTAACCAAGACATTGCTTTAGGCCATGGACATTTTGCACATTTTTTTAATTTAATTTAATTTTATTTTATTTCATTTATTTTTTATATATTTAAATGTTTATTATTTATTTCTATATTTATTATACCACATTATTAATCAAGAAAATATTCAGTACATGAGATAGTTCTTGTCGCAGTCCAGAGCAGTGACTGGTTTAAGGCACATTAAAAAATTAGGGAGTTTAAAAATAAAGTTGCAACAATTAGTTGTCAACTGTTAAATTAATCCCTAACTAGTT
Source organism: Epinephelus fuscoguttatus (assembly GCF_011397635.1). Classification (NCBI taxonomy): domain Eukaryota; kingdom Metazoa; phylum Chordata; class Actinopteri; order Perciformes; family Serranidae; genus Epinephelus; species Epinephelus fuscoguttatus. The sequence goes on from NC_064765.1 coordinate 5,859,879, forward strand.
TGAGTTAATCAATCAGGGTTTTTTTTTTGTTTGTTTGTTTTTTGTTAAGAAAAATATTTGAATTTGAATTCTTTTCTCCTCTATGACAGTAAACTGAATATATTTGGGTCGAGGATGTTGTCTTTGGGCTTTGGGAAACATTTTTCACAATTTTCTGACATTTTATAGACAAAACAACTAATTAATTAATTGAAAAAATAATCAACAGATTCATCATCAGTGAAAATAATTGCTGGATGCAGCAATAAATCGAGCAACTGAAAGATAAAGAGTTAAAATAATTAAGTTTTATATAGTATTTTTTGCTTTTTATAACAAACTGGTTACAGGTGAAATGTAAAGATAAAGCTCAAACATTTATTCATACACTCCATTTAATTATATAACTAACAATATTATAGTTTTTATTTTTGAGTGGTCTGATAACCTTTAACTACATTTTGTCCCTTTCGAGCCTCCGTACATTCCAACACATTTTGGGACTTTAATTGACAAGCTTTTGTCATCTTCCTCCTCCTCAGGACGTTTTTAGGTTCAGTCACCTCCTTCCTCCTCCTCCTCTTCCTCCTCACAGTTTGTGTGTTTTTGTCTTCCTAACCTTCCTGTGTCCTTTAACCTTTTGACCTCTTGCTGCTCTTCCTCTCCTCTCAGGGTCAGTATTGACCCGGCCAAACGGCAGACGGCCAAAACAGGGCCTGCCATCCCTTCTACCCAGGGAGGAAAGACCCTTAGTAAGTCCTCTGCCCTCCAGTCTCTTATCAGCCTGTCCTTCCTTCCTGCCTTCCTTCCTTCCTTCTCATCCTCCTCCTCCCATGTTTTTTTTTCTTTTTTCAGCCTCATGTTCATACATTTTAATATTCTTTCCTTCTCTCTCTTTTTCTTTCTGGTCACGTGTCCATTGAGGAAATTTTCAGATTCCCATTTTTTCTTTCAGATTCAGGAGCAGAAGATATAGAGAGTTGTAGGAAGATGAAGATCTAGAGTAAGGGGCTGTTTCAATCCCTCAATCTCTTCTTCTGAGATCGAAGTCTTGAGTTAATGTGGAGGGACTCACCCCCTCCTCCGTCCTCACCCTCTCACCCTCCCCTCCTCCTTCACCCTTTCCTCGGCCTTGTGACTTTCACAGCCTCTCTGACCGACCCAGGACCTGCTGTCAGTCCTGTCTGTTCACTTGTCCTCCTGTTGTCGAGTCTCTTGAGCTGTCGGGGAGTTTGGAGTCACTTCCTCCTCCTCTTCCTCCTCCTCCACCCTCGTCCTGTTTCTTTTTTCTTTCTTTCTTGTTTCTGTTCTCCAGGCTGCAGTGCATGCTGGGAGCCTGATAACCGTAAATCCGTCCTGTCAGTGGAGCAGGGAGCTTTCTGCTTATTTTGCTCTTTAATCTTTTGTGATATTACTCAGACGTCTTCCTTCTGTGTGTAGTGATTCAGAGTTTGGTTTCCTCTCTGATTAAACTAACTGTGAAGGACTAGCAGAAAAACAGCTGGTCTGTGGTGCTGTCTTTATGGAAATTATTATTTTCTGGCAATTTATGGACAAAATCCTCTCACAGTTTATGAAATGTATACTGCAATATTGTTAAACGTCAAAATATAGAGTATTTATAGTAAAAATGATCAAGAAAAATCAGTTTATAAGAAAATAATCAGATAGAAATGAGTGCTTTTGTTCCCTCGAGTAAATTAAATTCAAATCAAAGTGCTTCATGCATAAATCAAAAACCAGTCTTGCCTGTTAGGGATGTAAGATAATATCAATATACTTGAGTATCGTGAAATTGTGTTTCGTGAGACTATCGATTTTTAATTGTTCATACTTTATTCTTAATTTATTTATCTAAATTATCCTGCGAGCAGTTTTATTTTTTCACTTGCACTTTTACAGTTTTCCTGAAATTAAAATAGAAAAAATGCTATATATATATATATATATATATATATATATATATATATATATATGGCCTTGCCTACAGTATGGCAATATATTAAACTATGACCTCTGTATTGTGATGTGTATCGTCAGCCTTTATTGATCCCCAGAGAAGAAATTCAGGTTTTGCAGCAGCAGAAATAAGTGAAGATAAATAAGTAAAAAAAGATAAATTATGATAATGCATAGATAGAATAAGAATAGAGATAAAAGTATTAACTATATAAGAACAATAATGACAAAGTTACAAGGATAAAATGAGTCAGCAAGTCAGTTTTATTTATATCACATGTCATACGACAAGCAGATACATCAAACATGACAAACATAAAATACCATATAAGATGATTAACAAATTAAAATACACTCAAAACCTGACGAAATGCTCGCGAAAAAAGTTACATTTTTAGTCAGGAGAGAAGATGAAATTGGAGTTATATGGTCAGACCTTTTAGTTTTTGTTAAAACTCTGGCTGCATTACAGTAATGCAGCCTGCTGGAAAGAAAAGCGTGAACCAGCTTTTCAGAGTCTCACTAAGTGTGTTTCCATTAACCCTAGAAATGCGCAAAACCTAAATATCGCAATAAATAACTGGGAATGGAAACACCTACATTTCGGGGAAAAAAACCTGTCAAATATCGAGAAAAAGTTTTTACTCTCATGAGGTGGCTTTTCAGATGTGTCGATATAGAAGTATATCGCCAAAGTGTAATGGAAACACTTTTTTTCGCAAATATACGTCACCGGACATTCAAGTCCTCCGTGAATTCCTCGTTCATGATCCTCTCCCAGAAACCGTTTATCCGTGGTTGCTGCCACACATAAGGGCTTTGCCTTTGGAAGATGACTCGCTCTCTTCGTCTTCGGTTGTAGACTACTGCAACAGAGATGATTGTTCCAGCTCGCAAGATATTTGGAATGTCCATCTCACTTCCGCAAACAAAGTGGAGTCTCGCGGACGAGATTTTACAAGAATTACGGCTCATACGCAAAACACCTTTTAATGGAAACACCTGCAAGTCGCAATTGTACTTTGTTGAAACTTTTAGAAAACTGTAATGGAAACGCGACTACTGAGACAAGAAGCATCCAACTATTGATATATTTCTGAGGTGATAAAAAGCAGTCTTAGAAATATTAGAGATGTGCTTCTGGAAGTAAAGATCAGCGTCTAAAATCACACCCAAGTTGTTGACATACTCACATGGTCTTACAGCCAGGGGAGGTAACAAAGATTGAATTTCAAGTCTAATATATATATGAAAACAGTGTACAATGACACTTGTCTGTATTAATATGGCAACATAATAGAAATATAATGTAGTATTATTGCAGTGACACAGTATAACATATTGAAATAATATAGTATGAAAAAGTCCAGTATAGTAAAGTATGAGATATGACACAAGGAAGTATAAGTTGCAGTTTATTAATAATAAAGTAAAACATTATCATTGTTTATTCATAACCCACAGTGGCCTTATACATACAGAAATATTAAAGCTACAGTGGTGCAAAAGACTGACTGCGCATCCTCTCATGGTATATATTATGATATATATTTTAGTATATTGTAGGGCTGCAACGATTAGTCGCTTAACCAGTGACTATTTTAGTACTCGACTAATCAGTTGGAGTCATTTTTCATAGAAAAGTACTATAAAAGTACCCAAAACACTCTTATTGCAGCATCTTACATGCAAATATTGGCAGCTTTACACACTCTCCCATGACGGTGAACTAAAACCCTTTGGCGTGAGTACGAAACAAGGCATTAGATGACATCATTTTGGGGTTTGGGAGAGACAGACCGACATTTTACAACATTTTAACACATTTTTCGATAAAACGCTTAGTCGACTAATCGAAGAAATAATCGACAGATCAGTCGACAGTGAAAATAATCATTAGTTGCAGCCCTAGTATATAGCTCAATCTTGCTGTTACATGGACATGTCAGATGTTTGTGTGGCTGTGATCCCCTCTATTAAAGTGTTGCTGCAGTTTATTTTCAAAGAGAAAAGTATTTCTTTTTTATAATGTTGATTTGTTATTATGGATAAAAAAATAACATTCTACAAAGCTCTGATCTGGCAACATTCATTTAAAGATAATCAGTGTATCATGACGGTTAACGCAGCTGATCCTCAGGGAAGATTTAGCTTTGTAAGTTGCTGCTCTTGTCGACCTTCGAGTTAAGGTTATTAATTTATTCTCCAGGATGTAAATGATGCAGGGACAGAAAGGTGAAAAGGTGTCACTCTTATTTTGATCTGTGAGGTTACATCTGTGACTGGATGTCAATTAGTTTCTTCACTGTAATAAAACCAGGAAGATACAGAGGAAAACATTCGTAAGGACAGATGAGGCGAACACTTTGTCCTTCTTCACCTTTATAACGTTCAGATAATCTTTTTCTTCTTCCAAAATATCCCACATTAAATCAACTCAGCCTCAAGCTTCAAATATTAACAATAAATACAACTTACATCACAAAATGTCGTGCAACAAAGTTTTTTTGTTCAAGTTTGACTGAACCTGAAGAGTTAATTATCTGTCGTCAGCGTCTCCTTTATTTCATCTATTTATTCCTGAATTTAAAGTAATTGTTTTGGCATAAAACTGACTTCACACGTGATCAGGACGAGCTTTGTTGAGTGTCTGCCTCATTTTGAAGAAGTACAGAACAGACTTGTGCTGAGTTGCTGAACGTGTCGCAACCTCAGTCACAAGGACACACATTTCTGTTGTCGGGGAACATTTCGTTTTATTTTTAGAGCTGTGAGTTTCTCCCTGTTTCAAGGAGCGTTTCCCATCTGCATCAACCCAGAATAGATGCAAACTGTGCCTGTGTCCTAGTTCTGTTTGTGGATGGAGCTTTTCCTCAGTATTTTATAACTTTCAGATGAAGATCGAGTCTTTAAAAAAGACCTGAGCACAAAGACACAGTCAGAAGGAAACGCAGAAGAAACCATGAAGCCAGTTTAACTGTAAATAAAAAGTTAGACGACCAGCAGTCAATAAAACAGTCACAGACACCTAAAACACACCAGATAACTCAGCTTTTAAAAATTATATTAACTTTATATGATCAAATTCTGTCTTAATTAATACTAAACTAATTTTAAATAAGATCTAACACAGTGATGTTTTGTTTTACGCTGTTTTTCCTTAGCAGTGGAAACCGTTTTTAACATTACTGACACCTACGAGCCTTTTCTGGAGCTCTTCACCACATCTCATGGTCTTCCTTAATGGATGGAGCTCATGATAAATGTATTTTTGTGTTCGTTTTTAAGCTTTGTTGACGTCTTTTTTGTTTTTAATCACGCTGAGTGAACTCCATCCGCAGAGGAAGTCTGTGAGATGAAGCTGAAAGTTCAGATAAAGGCTTGTAAGATTAAATAGATTTTTATTGTGATAAACTGTGTTGACTGTAAAGTACGACAGAGTATTAGGATCATGTTGAGGAAAAAATAACAGTGTTTTCAAGAATAAGGTCATGGTATTGCATGAATAAAGTCGTACTTTACATTAAAAAAAAATCGTTATATTATAAGAATAAAGTCATGATTTTGAGGGGAACATTTTTTTAATATTACAGAAATAAAATCATAATTTATGGAGAATAAAGTCACATCATTTCTAGAAAAAAATGGTAATACGACTGAATTTAGTCGTAATTTAATTAGAGTAAAGTCAAATAATTAAAAAAAAAAACTTTTAATGATATGTAAAATAACGTCATAATTTAATGAGAATAAAGTCATATGATTTCAGGAACAAAATGGTAATACTAGGTGAATTAAAGCTCCAGTTGGTAACATTGTTTTGGTATAACTGAGTAAAAATTTTATAATATCCTCTAAGCAAAATGTAAATCGAGTGGTCTGAGACAAACAATAGGTTTCTGCACCTCACCATGGCTCTGTGTTCAGCCTCTAAAGAATCAGTATCATGCCGATGTGCATCAACCAATCAAAGGTCAGCTCAGACCACTGCGTTCCTATTGGCTGTTCTACTGCGTATGCGCGTTCTCGTGCCGCCAGCAGAAGGGGAGAGCAAGCGGCAATGGCGAACAGTGCACCAGGTAAAATAGCTATTCCAGCATTTAGCAGCATGGCTGAACAACCCAAAAAAGGAAGACAGAACTCGGTTCCCCGGAGCCCCGGAGGGAGGGGAAGTGTGAGATGGGGCCGGGCCCGGCCGGAGGGTGCGAGGGTCAGCCGTGGGAGTGGAGCCAAGGGCTCTCCACAGAGAGGGAGAGCCGAGCCTCGGGGGTATATGTGCAGGGCTGCGAGGGAGGGATGGGGAGGGCTGCTGTGCGGTGAGGGAGAGCCGAGGCTCCCAGAGAGGGAGAAATAGAACCAAGTAGGATAAAATACTCGCGTGCTCGTCTGGTAGGAGGGGCTCAGGGCGGAGACGAACGAAACCTAACTCAGATGAGACTCAAAAATCAACCGTTTTCAGGCTTTCTACCTACTGCAGCTTTAAGTCGGAATTTAATTAGAGTAAAGTCAAATAACTTTAAGAAAAAACTCGTAATAATACGCAAAATAATATCACATCATTTCAAGAAAAAAATTGTAATATTACGCAACAAACAGTCGTAATTTAACAAGAATAATTCACACCATTTCAAGAAAAAAAGTATAATTATGCAAATAAAGTCATAATTTAAAGAGAATAAACTCACATAATTAAAAGGAAAAAATGGTAATTTAGTGAGAGTTAAGTAAAATAATAAAAAATAAACTCGTAATAATACGCAAAATGAAGTAATAATTAAATGAGAATAAAGTCGCATCATTTCAAGAAAAAAACATAATATGCTAATTAAGTCATAATTTAATGAGAATAAAGTCATACAATTTCAAGAGTCGTAAAATTACACAAAGTCGAAATTTTACAAGATAATATAAGAAAACATAAACTCGTAAAAATTACATTATTCACATATTGTTACATTTTGTTTTTTTCCTGTAAAATTGTTTGACTTTATTCTCATTTAATTACGATTTTATTCTTGTAATGTTTTTTCTCAATGTGGCCCCAACACTACGTCAATTTCATTTTTTTCAAGGTCAAAAATTAACTTTACGCTCATTAATATATATTTTGTTAACATGATTGTGAAAACATTTGCAAATTAATAATTTAACTTGAACCTTATAATCCATTATTACTTTAAAACCACCAAAAAGGGAACAGACGTAGATTTAAATATGTTTTTAAGGAGGAAAGTAAAAGTTCCTCTCACTGCCCCTCCCCCTCCCTCCCTGTCAACAGTTGTATCCTGCCTGAGTCTCACCTGTCGGCTGTAGTCGATGTTGTTTCTCTGCTGTTTGGGTCGACACACTCGGACCAGATCATGAGATGCATTTCTGTGTTTAAGTTTTCTTTCCGTCTGTTTTATAGTTTTGGTTTCAGTTTGAGATCACCGTCCGAACATCCATCTGTTTTTATTTCTTCCTCTCGTGATTCTTCACCGGAAGTTAAAAATCTTCCATCTCTTTGTATTTTTTGTGTTTTCGGTGGTGGTGGCTCTGGTTGTTGTTTCACATCGGTGTCACTCTCCTCCTTATTTATACGTCACATATTCTCTTTTTTTAAATTGATATTGAATTGATTTCTTGTCGTGCACAATCCACATCTTTTTTTCTTCTTTTTTCTTCCTCCTCTTCCTCCTCCTCCCTGTCTGATCTTCTCATGCGCCTCAGAGTCTCAACCGAGTTTGAGAGAAACGGGAGATTTGAGGGCTCAAGGTGAGGTTACCCCCCCCCCCCCCCAAAAATCCAAATACACGTTCAGTTTGTCCTCGTCTGCAAACTCAAAGCTGCTCAACCCTCCTCTGCGTAGGAAGCCCTCTCTGCTTTGTTTCTCCTCCGATGTTTGAAAACCAGTGTGTTGCATTTTGGCTCGTTTTTGGATTGATTTGTGTGTTTGCATGGCTCTGTACTCGTGTGCTGCTCTGATAGCATGGCATATTTATGTTCTTGTTAACCTGAAAAATGCTCCTAATACCCCCCCCCCAGAAAACACTGGCATTAATAATACAGCATGGATGTGTCTAGCCCCAGTTTACATTACATTCACAGTCGCAGAGCTGCGTTTTCTGGAAAAATAATAGATATTTAAAAACCCTAAATCCTCAAAGACTCATTTAACCATCTGAATAACAAAAATGTTTAATCTACTGCTTGTTAAAAAAGATTTTTAATCCGTTTAAACTTTATTTCCTGTCCTTACAGTTTATTTTAAAAGGAAAATAATGTGAAATTTCTGTTGAACAACTTGTTTTATTTTGGCAAAATATGATTTATATACATTCACGTTTGAATTTATGGTCACCATCTTTTGGAAATATATTTTAGTAAGCTTAAACTCTAAACCTCTTAAATATATTGTTCATTTTGAATTGAGCTCTACATTTTTTGATCGTATAAACCTGACAGTTCAATATTTCTTTGCCCACTTTTTATCTTTCTTGTGGCGTACAGACAAGGAAATAATAATTTATGTGAATTAAATAAATTAATTTAAGGAAGAATTGTGGCAAAATGGTTTAAAGTGTGCCTTGTTACTGTAACGTCCCAGATTTTGGCACGAATTTTGGCAAAGAATTGCCAATAAAAAGAAGATAAATGAAACTAATGTATAGTAGCATCAACATAGACAGATTTAATTCATAATCTATTGTTTTAATTTGGTCCTTGTTGCACAAATTGAAGAAGAACGTGACATTGTCCCCCAAAAGAAACCAGTCACAGTTACTGAATATTTTTTACCAGATGGTTAAAAGAATCTTTTTAGAGATCTGAGAATTAATTTAGAAAAGCTGTACGACCTTCTTGGGTTTTAAAACAGCTGTTTTTTGTTTCCCAGGAAAACAAATGCTGAGCTCCGTGACTTGAATGTAATGATGACGCTGTATGTGAGAGGCTTAAACTCGGGGCTAGTGAATGTGTCCTGGTGGAAACAAACACCAACCGCAAGCTAAATAATGTGTAAAGAAATAGTTTTAGGTGTTTTGGGAAACTTGCTTTCATGCTGAGAGTTAGATGAAGAAGCACGGCCAAGAATTGTTCAGAAAAATCTTAAAGGGGAAGTTTGGTACTTTTGGAAAAACAATGGTCCAGCAGCGCGGAAACAGGCTGCACTGTAACCACTCAGGGCATTGTGTCGTCAGTTTCGGGCCATTTTTGCCACTAACACACTCAGATTATTGAAGTCCAGGTTGTTTGATTAATGTGTACACTGTGCACCATGCCTGATTCCACCTGAGTACAGTTTGTCTCCAGTACAGTACGCATCAGGTGTGAACACCAACTGTACCAAAACACAGAAGTGGACTGTTACTTTTTTTACTTTTAACCAGTTATGAAACAGTCTAAATTTAATACTGATGCGTCTGTCTCAGAGGGCAGCACAACCTGCAGCTGACAGACCAAGATCAGTCGTATTTGATATAAAAATGCTGCAAGTGTCTGACAACATCATGGAAAGGATCCCTTGTTTAAAAGTACGAGTCTTTTGTTTAACCAGAAACAGCCCTGAAAACACCATCAGCAAACCCACCAGACTCCATTTAAATAAACAGTAATTTAAGCATGTATAGATTCAGCATATTTTCACATCTAACTGGGTGAATTAAGAGTTCATTTCAACCACATCAGAGTTGGTCGTTGTTGAAACCGTGGAAAAATGAACCCATGTGAGTTTTATTTTGTTTGTGTCGACTTTAAAGGAAGTGTCTTTACACAGTTATAAAATTACTGTTGTTTAAATGGAGTCTGGTGGGTTTGGTGATGGCGATTTCGGGCTGTTTCTGGTTAATTAAAAAAGTCTATCTCTGTAGGGATCCTTTCCATGATGGCGTCAGACACTTTGAATAACAATCTGATCCTGTCAGTGACAAAAAGAAACACTTTTAAATCGACGTAAATTGCTGCACAAATGCCCCAGATGGTTACATGGCAGCCTGTTCTGCAGCTGCCGTCTGCAGCGCTCTCACTCAATACTGGACCAGTTTAAAAAATGGTTGTTCCTAAAAAGCATGGGAAAATAAGTCTATATAATGTGTCATTTTTACACACAAGATACAACATGTTACCTTTGGATGGAGCCAGACGAGCTGTTTCCTGATTTCCAGTGTCTGTGATAAGCTAAGCTAAGCTAACCATCTGCTGGCTGTAGCTTCATATTTACTGCACAGACATCAGAGTGGTATAAATCTTCTCATCTAACTCTTGGCAAGAAAGCAAATAAAACTTCGAACTATTCCTTTAAATTTTGACCGGCTGCTTTAACTGATAAGAAACTGTGTTTTTGATCTGTTAAAGAATAAAACTGTCTTCTGTGAAGCAGTCAAAGCAGCTGTTGAATCTTTTTTAAACCCAGCTTGTGATGAAATCTCAAATCTGCGACACTAAAGCTCGTGTGTGTGTTTCTGTTTCTCCCGACAGTCGCCATGTACCTGGGGATCAAAAAGGGGAAAATAAAGACAGTAAACCCCGCTCCCTCAGATTCACTTGGAGTATGAGGACCACCAGCTCCATGGAGCCTTGTGATATCATGCGGGAGATTCGCAAGGTGCTCGATGCCAACAACTGCGACTACGAACAGCAAGAGAGTTTCCTGCTTCTTTGCGTCCACGGGGACGGGCGAGCCGAGAACCTGGTCCAGTGGGAGATGGAGGTTTGCAAGCTGCCCCGTCTCTCTCTCAACGGCGTCAGGTTCAAACGGATATCCGGATCATCCATCGCTTTCAAAAACATTGCTTCCAAAGTTGCCAACGAGTTAAAGCTATGAACAAAAGGGTTTAAAAGTATACATATATATATCTAGAAGTATTTAAGCTGTACAATCATCCAAGTAGCAGTTTCCAAATGTCTCCTTTTTTAAACAAAATACAGAGTATGTATTGAATATTATAATGTATAGATTAAGGCTTTTGGCAATAATCACTGAATTACCTACTAATATCTCAGTCTATTCTGGCCACACGGGGTCGACATTAACGAGTTGAATATGATTTGTCATGCTGTGAATGTGGACAAAAAAAGAAACATTTCTAGTCTTATTTATTTTCATCTTTTTTGTTTTGTTTTTTTTTCTCCTGGAAAAAGAAAAAAATTACGTAGCGTTTTTGTTTTCAGTGTAAATAATGTAACTTTACTTTAAAGACAGCTTCACTGCAATACTCTTTTTTTTTTTTTTCTTTTGTATTTCGTTAAAAAGTAGAGATGATGGGGAGTCCGTGTAAATGCTCACATGGTTTAAGGGTCACTCATGTCTCAATTAAAGTGTCTGTCAACTTGAACGTCTCGCGCTGATCTTTTGTGTCCGGACAAGATGAGAAAATACGAGTGTTTGCTTCATTTTGAATGCTTCTGTGTGGAGGTCTTGTTGAGGAGTGAGGGTAGAATGGAGCGTGAGATGGATCTGCGGTTTGGTGCGGCTTCTGCAGCGATGCAGGTGCTGCGCCAGGCCGTCGTGGTGAAGAGGGAGCTGAGCTGAAAGGCGAAGCTTTCGATTTACTGGTCCATCTACGTCCCAACCCTCACCTATGGTCATGAGCTCTGGGTAGTGACTGAAAGAATGACATCGCGGATACAAGCGGTGGAAATGAGTTTCCTCTGCAGGGTGTCTGGGCTCAGCCTTAGAGATAGGGGGAGGAGCTCAGACATCTGGAGGGAGCTCGGAGTAGAGCTGCTGCTCCTTCACGTCAAAAGGGGTCAGCTGAGGTGGTCGGGCATCTGATCAGGATCCTCCTGGGCGCCTCCTGTTAGAGGTGTTAAGGGCATGTCCCACTGGTAGGAGGCCCCGGGGCAGACCCAGAACACACTGGAGGGATTACATATCTCATCTGGCCTGGGAACACCTTAGGGTCCCCCAGGAGGAGCTGGAAAGTGCTGCTGGGGAGAGGGACGTCTGGGGTGCTTTGCTTGGCCTGCTGCCCCCGCGACCCGGCCCCGGATAAGCGGATGAAAATGGATGGATGGAATAAAAAGGGCTTGAACACTGTAGAAATACACCATCTGACCGAATGTGACTTGAATGTGTGGTTACTCTTCACCTTCACACTTTGGGATACTGACCCAAGACAAATTGTTGTTTCTTTCTTTCTTTTGGAAAGCTATTCTCAGGTGTGTTTATTACGTGTGTTTCGTGCCACAGAGTCTCACTAAGTATCTGGAGGTTAAAAGACATCTTTTCGTTGAGGTTAAATTGTCCATCCATCGTCCCACTCACAGCTTTCTCCTTTTAAATGTCATCATCCCTCACACTGGCATCCAATCAGGGCTTTGGATGTGTCACACACTTAAATTCCCACACGCGAACGACGACAAAAAGGTTCCCTGTGAGGGTTTTTTAAATTAATTAAATTCTTTATAATCAGTAACAATATGTGGTTATCACAGAACCCCGTGGCACACCTGGATTGGCATCATGGAACAACATTTGAGAACCACCGATCCAGACACCCTAAAAACTTCAACCTAATTGTAACCAGGACACAAAGATGTCTTCAGGACTACAAGTCCCAAACACCATGCTTCTCTGGCTCTTCATGATGTGTGAGTCCTTTTAGTTTTAGTCCTTTGGACTTGTTTCAGAGCCCAGTGTCTTTGCCTGACACTGATTTTTGGTCTTGTGTATTTCTGGAATTGTTTAACACCACAGTTTTGTTGGACATATTTCTGTCTGTCCTCTCACTACAGCTGGACAGGAAGCCTTAACTTAAACTACTTTGCGACAGCTCATTAAGTGTTCAGATGCTTCTGCTACAGTGTGACGCTGCAGAATAAACATGCAAGAAAGCAGCACTGCAGATGTTTTTACACGTACCTCCGTAAGGTTGGAAAACTGAAGGGACAGATGATATAAATGCATTCAGTCTATAAAACACTTCAGCCTACATTTCTCATAATGCAACCCTGTAGCATCTTTAGCCTCTAACACATTTGAAGCCACTTTGCAGCATTCTATCAAGGAAGATTACCCAACATCACCTGTGCCAACATGCTGCGCTCATGGACCGACAAATGGCTCTGACGTTGTAGGTCCATCTTTGTGTTTGGGGACAAAATGTCTGACAGCTGATGTCTGACAGGAGTCATGAGACATTTTAAATTTCTGAAACCTTGTGAAGGTGGTGTTTAGACTGGAGTTTCAGAGGCTCTGCAGGTCACATTAGACTCAGCATCAGAACAGGCTGATGAGATTCATGTCACCTTGATAATGTTTATAACTCACTTCATTGATCACAAAGCTGTTGAACCAGAACATTTTTTTTTTATTTCATTTCCATCCTCGCAGGAACCGTTTCGTCTTAAATACACAAGCAAATCCAAACTGTGTGATACAGAGTGTGTTTCAGGACAGAGTCAAACATTCATTCAGACAAAAGGGAGGGAGGGGAAGGTCGTAGGGAGTCAGGGTGATTTTACTTCTGGGCGGGCATGAGGTCATCGATGGACTGGCCCTTCTCCAGCCTCTTCTCCATGTCCACCAGCAGCTTGACGCCATCAACCACCATCTGCACCAGCTCCACCTCAGAGAAGCCCAGTCTGTCGGCGTTGGAGATGTCAAACACTCCACCCACAGCGGCTGTGTCCACTCCACCTGGTGGTGACAAGACAGAAACATTTTATAGATTTAAACTGATTAAAAAGACTGAAGTTCAGTCCACTTCTGGCCAGAGTATTGAGGCAAAATACAAATGTGGGAGTGGGAATGTGTACAAACCAGTTCCACGTTTCTGGAGCCTCAGCTTCTTGAGAACCTCCTCAAACTTGGCGTGTTTGCTCATGTTGGGCAGTTTGACGTGAACACCAGCACGCAGGCCGGTGCCCAGGTTAGATGGGCAGGTGAGGACGTAGCCCAGGTGCTCGTTCCACATGAACGCATGGCCTCTCTCCTTGAACAGGGTCTCAATCTACAAAAAGAACCAGGATGTTAGGGTCATTGTGCAGATTGTGCAAGTCAATATGAAGCAAACAAAACCTGAGTCTGGCTCATGTAAACATTAACTCCCTATTTCCTGCTCACCTTGGTGAGTCCGGTGCAGAAGCGAGTGAAGACTTCCCTCATGTTGCCGCCTTTCTGCATAGAGATCACACGCAGGTGATCCTCCTCATTCACCCACACGAGGAATGTCTTGTTGTCATTGTGCCTTCAGACAAAAAAAAACCCCAACAAGATTAACATTCTGTCTGGATTAAATCTCCCAAAAGAAATGCACAAGGTTGTGTGATGACGAGTCTCACCAGATGCCCCTGGCGTCGGGCCAGTCACGGCCCATCCCTGAGGCCAGCAGCAGAGGAGACACTGGCTTGTCAAACAGGAAGTGGTCATCGATGAGCTGCTGCTGCTCAGCCTCTGTCATGTTCTTCAGGGCGTAGTACTTCCCCTTCAGGTCTCCGCTCAGGGCGGCCAGAGCTGCAGGGAGGGAGATACAAGTTGAAGACAACACATCTTAAAGACAAACAAGTTCACCTTTCTGTGTTCTGTAAAACAATGTGTTATCTCTCCTGCTGCCACTAGAGGGAGCCCACTGCCACACAAAGAGACAAACCAGCATCATGCTGACTTCACTGAGCATCACTGAGGTTCAGACCACAGTCTTCTGCTCTGATACTGTTTACACAACAGACTCATCATGTCTCCATCTGTGTGCAGAGCACTTAGTGTGTATGTGTGTGTCAGTGACTCAGCATGGACACACACACACCTGCACTGTCAGTAACTCACAGGTTCATGTGTCCCCTTTACCTTCGATGGAGAGCTTCTCCACAGCACGCCTCTCTCCTCGGCTGCAGTGAGGTGGCAGGCAGAAGCCACGGATGCTGCGGCCTGTGCGGACTCGGGAGCTCAGGACGTAGTTGGGGTCGAGGTCATCACCTCCCTGAAGAGGTGACACACACACACACACACACACACACACACACACACACACACACACACACACACACACACACACACACACACACACACACACACAGGTTAGCTTCTGTGTGCAGTGTTACAGTCAGCCATGTTGACTGAGCAGAAGGCTGCAGTACCTTCAGGTTGGCTGAGTTGAGGTCGGTCTTGTGCTTGTCTGTGGGTTTGTATCCTCCATGACGGTCCTCGATCACGGGGTCCAGCAGCTCTTTGAAGACCTCATAGGACTCCTCGTCTCCGGCGACGCAGCCCACGGTCATGATGAAGGGGTGGCCTGCACACAAAGTCAACAGGGTCACAGAGGAGACAGAGGGCAGAGGGCCAGACTGACTAACATCCACACTAACTCAATGTGCTGAGCATCATCAGGTCTCAGGATGGGACTGTGGTACTGTACCAGGATTATCAACCCCTGTCTGAATGACACCATCTATGGTGAAGCCGTTGGGTGTAGCCCGCTCTCTCAGCTTCTTGTACATGTCCAGGGTTAAGACCTTGGCCATGTGGTTGTTGTGCTGACTGAGATCTGGGAACTCGTCCTCAGCTGACAGCCTCTTCAGCGTCAGCTTGGCCATACTCTCACAGCTAAACAGAGACACAGTCTACAGGGTGAGGGGACGGTCGCCTGCTACACAGCAGTGACCAGGCTCATCTGAATGCTTTCAACACTGCTGAGTTAAATACCTCTACACCACACTCTGAGTGACATAATAATAATAAAAGAGGGAGAGCAGCAGTGGATTATCAGCTGCCCTGCATACATTATGTAACACTGCTAATCTTTAACATTTCCCATAAAGCTGTGTAATATGCTCTGATAGCGGAGGCCCTGTTAAGAGCAGGATGACTGTTTCTGACTGATACAACTCTCCATATGTCTCTAAATGCTGGTCATAGTTTATCCCTGGGCAAGGTCACAGTGCAGAGAGCTGTTAGTGTTCCCTCTCAGGAACATGGAGCGCAGAGCTGCGGCCATTAGACGCGGTCGATGAGGCAGAACAGATGGCTGTTTCGCCGAAAAGCGGCTTTTGTTTTTACCTGGGTTGTCAACCCCAGTCTGAATGACATCATCCAGAGTAAATCCACTGGGTGTCTGTTTGCTCCTCAGCCGCTCGTACATAGCAGCAGTCAGGACCTTGGCCATATGATTGTTGTGTTTGCTGAGGTCCGGGTACTCCTGCTCCGAGGAGTACTTCATCTTCATCTGGTTGTGTGTGTTACCGAAAGGCATGGCTGATCCCTGGGCGGAGGATGGAGGAAGACACGATGAAAAGCAGCGAACACTCAAACCGACATTATTATGGAGGTTATATTTACGCTCAAGTGACTGAACTACAGATAACAATGAAATCTCCTGCAGCGGACAGAGTGTCCTGAACGCGTTTATACAGGTGCAGAAATGTGCAGCACATACATTGTTAAAAATGTGATGCATCGCATCAGTTTAAATTATTTTATTAACTGAGCAGTTTACATATATTCTCATAGTGAAAGCGGACATGTTCATCAGGCCAAGACACTCTGTCTCTACCGCACAGATTTTATTTAATCGTTACAAATTAAAGATAACGCGCCTGTGTGACGGAATTCGACATAATTAAATAATATTCTTACCTGTTGTCGGATTTGAGGACTACTACTACTACCAGGGGTTGATACAAAGATCCCTATTGTTCCGGCCGAGGAGCTTACAAACCACCAGCAGCGTCCCAGCAGCTCTCCGGTCAGACTGATGATGTCTCCTCATCGTAATTTATAGTAGACCATCTCTGCTCCCATTGGCCAGTATTTGTAGTCCATTCATTTAATTGGACGCGCTGTGTTTGGAGTGGGGACTCCTTCTACACACACAAGTTACACTTGGGAATTTATTCTTTGTGTGCAATAAATCCTAATTTTGTAAAATAAATAAAACTAATTTTTTTTTTTAAAAAAAAAATGCAATTAATTGAAATTTTATTAATTAGAATTTTTAAAAAATTAAATAATAATAATGATGATGACAATAAAGGAAATTACCAATCCGAAAAAAATATTTTTGTAAGATTATTAAAAAAAAAAAAAAAATACGTTCAATAACTTTCAGTGGAACTGAAGTTGCGTTCAATGACCCCATGTACATTTTTATAACAATTTATCAAACTAAATTTGATCAGGTGCAATAGCTCTTGTGATATTAATTCACTGGCAGTGGTGGAAAGTTATAAAGTTATACAACGTACATTTACACTGACATTTAAGTACTGTACACTTTTAAGGTACTATCATTTTATGCTGCTGTTTACGTCTACTTCCTGTCAGAGGTAAATATTATACTTTTTAATCTAGCCTACTGCGTTTATTTGACAGCCAGAGTTACAAGTTATATTTAAGATAAAAAATGTACATGTAAGAATGTAAAAATGTTCGTTATAGATCATTTAAAATTAGCACCACCTTGACCAACAACAGCAAAATGCAACTTACACATGACAGCATCAGTAGTAATACTCCAAAACTATCATATATAACTAATAATGTCACACTTTAGACACTTTTAATACTTTAAGTAAATGTTTCTACTAATATTTCTGTGATTTTACTTTTACTTTAAAATTGTAAATACAGTACTTTTAATTGTAATGGAGCACCTTATTTTTACAGGTGGGAGAAAATTTTATTCCAACACTGTTAATATTTGGTTATTTTTCTTTGTATTTTACAGTTTAAACATGGTGTAATAAAGGTTTCCAGAGGAACCACTGGTAAAATAATTTTACTACATTTTGGGGACGTTTCCTACGTTACTACAACATTTGGAGATGAAAGCAGATTTACAAATCATCTGTACCGCCTCATTCATGCCACCGTGTCAGCGGAGGGACTTTAGTTATCCGTGATCCATTTCAACATCCGGTCGTGTCTCCTCGACTTCCTCTGAAAACAACACCACGTGCGTGCAGGGAATGAATGAGTAGTTAGCTGTCAGCGCTGTCCACATGAACATTTAACGGCTATAAGGACACAATTTACCGTTTACTGGCCAGCGTTTGTGTTCGTTTGAAACCCCAAAGATCGACACTCCTGTAGACGGTAGGTCGACAGTCCGCCAACGGTTTGACTCGCTGAGCAGAGTTAACGGTTACTGCAGCTAGCGTTAGCATGCTAGCTAGCTAGCAAGTGAAACCATCGTTTAACGGTCAAACACAACATTTAGTGACGCGTTAGCAAGTTGTGCCAACAGACTCTTTGCACTGTGACCTCTCTGTATGTTTGAGGGTAGGAATAGTGTTGATAATTTTTAAGATGGAGTCAATAAAGGTAAAGTCTCTAAACTAAAAGTGTAACCCAGTAACTTAACGTTAACGCTAACAGTTTTCGATAACCGCTAGCTTAACTTTAAGGATAGCGTTATTGCTAACTAAGCTAACGTCAGCTTAATCAACGTTACTAAAAAAAAAAGCTAATGTTACTAGAGGTGTTATGTTTCTGTTTCTCCATAGACTTGTGTTTCCCCTTAGATAAACAAATGATAACTTGATCCCTATTCTCAACTAACTAGTTAGCTAATTAACCTGAAGCTAATTTAAGCTCTAAACTAACGTTAACCTCAATAACAGAGGGCAACAATACGGGAAACACTGTGTACATGAGGAACAGGCTTCAACTTAAACCCTATTTCTTCCTCTAAAACATCAGAAATTAAACATTATTAATTAAATCATGTCACTCACATATGTTCTATGTTGTCCGACATGTTTTTCCTCCTTCAGTCTGTCTTGAAGCAGCAAAGCAAACTGTGAAATGCCAGTTATCCTTTAAATCAAACGACTGTTATTCTTCAGTTTAAAATAGTCTGTTTCTTAAAAATAGTAACGTTTTGTGCTCGTGATGTTTTTCTAAAAAGGCCAGAGATGACTGGAGATCAGTTACCATGGAAACCAGGGCTCTGCTGCTGCTGCTGTCAGCATCCCTGAACTGTGATGTCATAAACTGCTGATTGGGCCCAGCTTGTGTGAAAGTTACCAGGAAAATGATGACAATAAATGATGGCACTTGGGAATTCATTTTTTGTTAAAATAAATAAATAAATACAATAAAAAACGAAATTAATAAAATTTAGCTAATTAAAATTAACAAAAATGAAATAATAATAATAACATTAAAGGAAAATTATTTTAGGACAATATTTTTAAATGCTATCAGTGATGTTCAGTGGAACTCAAGTTGCGTTCAAGTTTCCCCATTTACATTTATAGCTCTTGTAATAGTTCACAAGCAATGCTGGAAAGCAATTAAGTCACAAGGTTACTTTTAAGTACTGTGTTTAAGTATGGTTTTAAAGCACTATCATTTGATGCTGCTGTGTACTTCTACTTCACTGCCTTTCAGAAGTGAATGTTATACTTTTTAATCTGGTCGACTACGTTTATTTGGCAGCCAAAGTTAAAAGTTACATTTCAGATAAAGAAATTAAATATAAAAATGTTTGCTGTAAATTATTTAAAATCACCTTGATAGACACCAGTAAAATAGCACTTAGATGTGAAAGCATCAGTAGTAATAATCAAAAAATATAATATATAACTAATAATGTAACACTTGAAACACTTGTGATGCTTTAAGTAAATGTTTCTACTAATATTTCTGTGCCTTTCATTAAATAAAATTGTAAATACAGAACTATTAATTGGGGCAATGGTGACAATATTAAAAGTAACACACATCAAGAATAATAACGAGGTGTTGATCACTGTCAGTAGACTTGATTATAGAAAACAAATGTTGCACACTCTGGCTGTAAATCCATATACAAGGAATAATCTCATGTTCCACTGAATCTGTTAGTAAGTCATATGTTGGAAAGAGCACTGAAAACTTGAATTGCTGAACACAGAAGTACTATTAGATGTAAAAACATTCATTATCTGGTAGCATCACATTTTGTTTAACTTAATCATCTTATATCCTTTTAAGATATGTTGGGATGGAGAAGGTCCGCACTATTGTCACCCCATGGATTGAATATAAACTATGATTCAAAATGTTTTCTGTGATGTAACTTTTGCTATCCGCTTCTGTATTTTAACCTTTTTTGAATATGGTGAACCAAAAAGAAAATGCATGTTAAACTGAAATGTGGTAGAATACATAGTGGCTGTTGTCATTTGTTTTGGCTGTAGCTCCTGACAACGGCCTCTAAATTGTCTTTGCTCAACCTAATGGTGTGGCATGATTATCTGACCACTGTCAGCTGAGTGACAAAGGTGTGGCCTGTTTAACAGATCAGTGCACCTGTGTCTCAGTATGGTTGTTGGTCTTGAAGAAGGCCCAAAGGCTGAAACATCTTCATCAAAATAAAATAAATGCATGTGGAGCCAGAGTGTGCGACAGTATTAACTTAGTCATGTAGTTGTGTACTCATCCAATATGTCTTTCTAACAGCAAAACTGTCTCAAAACATTTTTATACAGTTAAAATTCGAGTTTCCCCAGTTGTACTTACAAATTGGAAGTCTCATTTTTGACCAGTCTGCCAGTTACTTTATCAAAATGATGTCTTCAAATTTTTTCTCCAACTGACCGTCCAAAACCCAAATATATTAAGTCTACAATGATATAAAACAGAGAAAAGTAATATTGTACTGGGGAAACTGGAACCAGAAAGAAATTGGGCATGATTAATGTTAAATCACTTGTCAGAATTGTTGCTGATTACTTTGTTGAAAAGGACCTGGGATCTATAGAATAATGTTAATTAGTATTTTAAGCGTACTGTTTGTTTGTAAGAAGTTTTCTATGTTGACTCTTGAGTTAAAAGTTCATCTCCTTCCTCCCTGTTACAGACGACAGTGCCCACCATGAGTTTTGTGGAGTACTCAGACCTCATTCAGGACGGAGACGTCGCCATCGTCTACCTGAGCCATGACTCCATGGTGCCAGTCAAGGTGCAGCAAGGCGCCCAAACACAGACTCGTTACGGAGTCATTCGCCACTCCACAGACCTGATCGGTCAGCGTTATGGGTCAAAGGTCACCTGCAGCAAAGGCGGGTGGGTTTACGTGCTTCACCCCACACCTGAGCTATGGACGGTCACCCTGCCGCACCGCACACAGATCCTCTACACCACCGACATCGCCACCATCACCATGATGCTGGAGCTGAAGCCGGGGTCCATCGTCTGCGAGTCAGGTAAGGGTTACTGCAAGACAAAGTTTGAATTAAATCATGTAAAAACGATCACATAGTGTGTCAGAAGACCTGGGCGTCACTGTGTTTACTCATGAACAGCTGCATTTTAGGATTTCGATGCTGACACAGAATGTCTTATATGAGGACTGGATTTAGCAGCAAGAGACGCTACAGCTATTCAGCCATATCAGCCTATCACTAATCAATTCTTAAATGGACACTTTGCCAATTTTAAACCAGATCTGTGTCACTGGGGTGTGAGGTGTTGTACAGCTGCCAGCTACCGGAGCTCCCTGCCCGTCCACCAGCCAAAAATCTGCCTGATGATGCAAAACGCTTGCCTGACATGAGACAGATTTGTGAACTTGCTTCACTCAGTTTACATCATCAGTCTGACATTGTGTCCACTCCCAACAATTTCTGTGGGGGTTGGGGGTGTCCATTTTCCTTCGCCAGTCACTAGTCAGTCCTTCCAGGATGTTGCGATCGCAACAATTAACGCAAATTCAGCCAATCCCCATTAATTGCAATTTTGTTCAGTCACAGCAACTTTACTGCAAATCTGACTATTTAAAACTGGTAAAATCTAATTTCATTGTTGAGTTGCAGGCAGCGTATTGATTCACTCACCCCCTCCTTGCCTCACTTTCCCTTTCAGTTTACCTTGAGATTACTATTGTGCCTGGGATAGAGTCACAAACACAGTGACAGGCTGTTAGCATCTCACAGCTAATGTTACCCAACGTTACCCAAGCCATTTTGGTGTTTGATGTTAGCCTCTGTTGCTGTGTTAGCTCCTGCTAATTGGGCAGAGAAAGCTGCTCACAGAGACGGTGTTTAAGCACTGCTTCAAACAGCTCCGCCAAGACAGCATTGCAAGTATTTTTTCAATTTTCACCTGAAAAAAAAAAAGCCGAAAAATATCGCAAGGTGCATCGCAATTTTGAAATCAGCCATTTCAGGCCGCAACAATCCCTAGAGGAATGGATTAGAGACCAACTCATCCTCCTAAATCTGACAACATTTTAATTCCACACTGATGCGTAGCCTTGCCAATGTACCTGTGAAGTCAAACAAACTACGATGTCGAGCAGTATTGGGAAGACATGTTGATTTAGAGCAGCCTCAGTAGCAGTGTCTGTCTTGTCTGTGTTGCACCATTGTTGTTATTACTTCTCACTGGTTCTGGCGCGTCACTTGAAACAGCTTGATGCTAGCCTGACAATGTCGTTAGCCCAACATGTGGCTAATTTTTGGTCCCTCCACAGCACTCATTGGTCATTTTTTATTTTAACCGAGAAACCGTTGTCTCATGTCTCAATCCCAGACAAATCGGTCAACTTGTTAAAGTTAGTGGATTTAAAGGCCTGGAAATCAATTTAAAGATGGAATACGTTTCACATTTATTCAAAATTTAATGGATTATATGAAGCTTAAAGGTAACATTTTGAATATGTTCGGTCTCAGTGTTCTCATTTGAATAAGGGCTCTGTTCTGTGATAACTTGGTTGAAGCTGCACTTTGCCACTTTGCATTTTGGTGGTTGTAAATGTCAAAAAGAGGAAACTGTGGACAACAGCACACAGCATGTTAATATGTATCAGCCAGCAAGTCTGTAAAGCTTCATACCAAAGGAATCCACATGGACCAATGTTTCATTTGGTGATTTTGACTGTTCTGACAGAATCAAACATGTTGAATATTATCGTAGGTTTTTAGTCTTGGCTCAGTCAAATACTAAAATTCAATGATGTGAACTTTGTCGACAACCCACAGCTGCGCTCTCTCCATCACCAAATAAGAAGCAGCAAATTGGGTAGCAAGTGAACATGGAGGGACTCCGGGGAGGCACAATGTAGCGGCCCCTGGCCCAAACGAACAAGCAGACGAATCTCGACGGGTGCAAACGTCCTTTTATTTATTTGGCACTGTGAAACTAAAACAAGCAAAAAATACATTCCATTACAATCCATCAAAAATACTCGTTTCCATTTGTATTACTCTGTTTCCCACTATACAAATTCATACGATTTAAATATATTTTTCTATAGAAACTGACCATTAACCATGATGAAAACACTCCATACAATCTTCTTAAATACAAACATATGCATGAGCGACAGCTTAACCAGTGCTTGTACAGTTTGAACAATAAAACGACAAAACAAACAAACACAAACATACCTCACTCTGCCAACCAAGGGTGCTAGTTAAACTTGGCGGCGTTTAAATCCCTCTATCGGAGTGCATGCATGCGTGCTAGTCCATGAATTGAAGCCTCTGACTGCCAGCACAAAGGTGCGCCACTTAAACATTCCCCAATCAACACGGCTTCCGGCGGAAACAAACAAAAAGTTCCGTACGGAGAAATAATAATAATAATAATAATGATAACAATGGACCAAAGGGGGCCAGTTTCACACAAGAACATGAATAAGTCTCAGTTCTCTTCTATGGAAAAGGAGGAGAAACTGAAAAAAACTGAGTGTAAAAGAGGCTGTGTTTAATTCTCTGTGTATCAGATCCACCAACCAGCACTTATTTTATTGAGAAATCTTATTTTTTAAGCAGGTTGCTTCTCGTTTCCACCGTCACCTCCTACTAAAACAGCTAACCGACAGAGACTGGTTAAAAGTTGGGGCAATAAAATCGTAAAACGGGAAGTTTGTATGCAAATACAGTTCATCTTTATAGATTAAATTGATGCAGTTTTGACAGAAATGCTGGAGACAAATGACACCATTTTTCTTGTGCTTCTGTGTCATGTGTCATCAATAAAATCTATTTTATCATTATTTTGAGTCACATTGTTGAAAGAATTGTGTGTTCAAGCAGGACAATAGGTCTCCATTCATTGCACGTCGGGCTTTCTATTTCCTTGTTCAAGGTCCCCCCCCAAAAAACGGGAGAAAAAAAAGGCAGAATATTCCAAAAAAAAAAAATTCACAATCAAATCCTGTGCCATCGAACAAAGCTTCAAAGTTTCAATTTTTTTGGGTCAGCCCTAGTAAATAGTGACCCTGCAAGATTCACAGTCTTTGCAAAATCTTATAATGTGTGACTAAAAACTGAAATTGTCTTAGTTATGTGATGATGTCACACTTTTGTCCTTTAAAAGTATTTTCAAAGTCTTCTAGCCTATCGTTGGCACAAGGACTTGAATGCAGGACTTTGGTTTGCATGAATTTGCAGTGCTTCATCCACCACTGGTTTCACGTAGGGGGATGGGATATTTTGCTCTAATGCAGCTTCTTTTTTATTATCTGTTGAGGCCACAAATCTTTCCCACTGCAGCTTTAAGAAGCGCCTGATTTAATTTTATCTTCTGTTCACACCTTTTTGGGTCTGATGCTTTGTTTCACGGAGCCTCAGCTGTTGATGTCGCGCATCATGTGACAGCTCACAGATGTGCCAAACACAATTATGTAATACAGTATTTGTTGACATTGTCACTTTTTGTCTCTCGCCTTCAGCTCCATTTGTTTAATGGCAATCACTCAGAGTGTGTCCGTGTGTTTTTCGGGGGAGCTGGAGCTGCAGTTTCTTGCAGTCCAAGAGCAGGGAGGGAGGAGGGGGGATTGGAGAGGGTGTTGATATGTGTGTGGTGGTGCAGTGCTCCATCATGTTTTACTGCTGCCAGCCCCTGCGCATGTCACTTTATTGATTGTACTTAATGGAAATTGTGCGTGTGCGTGTGTGTGTGTGTGAGATTGGAGGGGTCTCCTGGGTGATGAATGAGCTCAGTTGGAAATCTGTTTAGTCAGCTAGAGGGCTGCACTATCTGCATCGGGATCACGTTACTCTGCATATTTAACACTCTCTGCATCCACATGCATGCATTAGATTAAAACCACCACTTTGGACGTCTCATCACGTTTAAAATCAGACGATAATGGTTTGAACATGAGAGAAAATGGCCGGTTTATTAAATTACTTCCTGATTGCAGCATTTTATTAGCTGCGCAACACTTGAGTATCGTTATGTGTCGATGAGGCGCTGATAGGCGTTTGTGCGATACAGTGGTGACTCATAATGTTCGTCCTGATAGTCCATAACCAGAACAAGCTGTGCTGTGGAGGGGAGAGTTTTGCCAGTGAGCTGTATAAACATGCAGCGATTAGAGGCGATAAAGTTGTTGGCTGTTCTCACATGTCGAGCTCGCTGAAGGAGCATCGGGTCATATAGTGGAGTCACCTTGGCCGAGTGTTTGATGCTAACTATTTGCTCCATGGTTTTTCTTCACCTGTATCAGTGCTGCAGTATACTCAGTCAATACTCACTGTAGCTCAAGGGCTTTTGAGTCATTGCATTAAGGCTGCACAAATATGACAAGTTCAGCCGGACAGAGGGCACACAGGTGGAGCAGGGACGCCAACAAAGAGAGAGACAGGCTTTAAAGCTTCAGTGTGTCAGATTTATGGGGATTTAGTTGAATCTAGTGGTGAAAATTGCAGATTTCAACCAACTGAAACTTATCCTCGTTAAAATTCTTTCAGTGTTCATTGTTCAGGAGGTTTTAACAGGGAGCTAAATTATCCACAGAGGTCTCTTCTTCCCAAAAACAAATGCACCAGGTGATTAAAACTGGTAAAAACACTGAATAAGGCAGTTGTATGTTAGAAATCAGTGTTTCTCCAACACTGTTTGGCATATTTGAAACAGGCAGCTCACCCACTTCGTGCCAATGTGTGCTCACCTATTTTCTCTGATAGTTTAAGGTTTTTACCAGAAGCTGAATTATCCGCAGAGGTCTCTTCCTCTCAAAACCAAACATACCAGGGGTCTCATTTATGAAACAGTACGTAGGATCAATACTAAAAATGTACGTACTGACAAAAGCCAAAAATGCTGGGCAGCAAAAAACTATTTGACAGTTTCTTCAATCAGCCTTCCACCTCACCATCTGCGTCGCCAATTTCTTGTCTCCAAAATGTTCGTAAGCTCGAGTCAAAGTCTCTTCCATCAAGTCTGTTTCTATAGCTCACAACTTTTGCGTGGGAAGTGGTAATTTAAACCAGTAAAAACACTGAATAAAGCTGTTTCACATTTAAAAAAAAAAAGTGTTTTTCCGATGCTGCTCGTTGCGGAGGGGCTTTTAACGTGAAAACCTGAATGGCCCGATCTGGAGCCAGTGTTTGGTTTGTCCGTTCTGGGCTACTGTAGGAACATGGTGGTGCAACATGGCGATCTCCATAGACAAGGCTCATTCTAAGGTAACAAAAACACTACGATTCTTATTTTCAGGTGATTATTACACAAAAGAAAACATACTTAAAATATTATATGCCATTTCTGCTAATATATCCCCCTAAATCCTACACATTGCACACCTCCTACACACCTTTTAAATCCAGGTGGTTGTACTTAACGGCTTGTTTTTGCATTCCAGTTAAACAGCTGAGGTGTTGTAGGAGGGACACTAGTGAGTGATCATGTTATGTTATGTATAATTTTTAGGTATGGAGCGACTGCTTAACATGCAAAATTTGTTTCCAATTCAAGTGTCAGGTTAGTCCTGCTCCATTTCAGTGAACACTAGCCTGAAAAACTACAGAAATTAATTTACAAATTGATCTGAAAAGTTTGCTCGTTTGGACAGAAATAGTTTTAAAGGAAGACACTTAAACAGTGTTGAAGCTTTTACAGACATTACTGAGGACATAGCTGGAGTTAAAGGTGCTTAAGTTATGTTTACAGTCAGTTTTTCTCACCAAAACACATTGTGTGTATCATTTAGATCTGACAAACAGTGTGACAGTGCCTCCAGACATTTCATTTAGAGCTTAAAGGTGACATCCATCAACAGTCATTTAATAATTATTATCAAGCACAAACACCATAGAACGTGCTGTTTACAGCCTCTAAAATCCAAAGATTTTCTTCCTTTTCGGTGTGTCATAATGTTTTAAATACTTATTTTGACTGCTGTTCAGACAAAATAATGAGGTTGAAGACGATCACTGTGGTCTGTGATAACTTTCGTTTTATTCAACCTAAACATATTGCAAAATGAATTCATAGATAATTACACAATGAAACTAACCTTTAGTTGCAGGCAAATGTACATTAACAGATCATTCTGCCAGTTTATTGGATCAGTATTGAATCAGATGTCTCATCCACTGCTGATTCCATAAAAGAAAAACTGTCTGTGAAACCCATTTTTCTTCTAACCCTGGAGGAATTTCATTTATCTGGTTTCATCATATGATGTTCTCATTACTGTTATAGAAGCGTTTCAACACTGACAAGACATGAACCTCTGTGATACCCTCTGATTCATGTGATACTCGGGGCAGAGAAAATGGCAATTGGCTGCTTAAGAACAGAAATATGTGTGTCTATTTCTGTATAATCAGCCTTAAAACGTACATTCAATCCTCTCAGGATCAGTTAGAGCACAGCCACCTACAGTCGGCCTTCACTACAGCATTTAATGGTTGAGTGCTTTGCTGAGGTCTACAGAGACAGAAGTGGGTCAATGATGGGGGGACTTCTTACTTTCGCTTTCCAAACTGCCTGCAGGGAAGTCAAGTTGTCTGACCCCTGGTCTGTTTTTCGTTTCTCCGATAAGTGCTGGAGAACAGAAAGCAAAGACGACCTCAAGTTCAGGCCAACAGCCCCCTCCCCCACCATCATCATCATCCTCTTCTTTCTCTCGTACAGTGGCTGCCCACTGGCTCGATGTTTTGTTCTTTGAGCAGATTAGAAACGTTTATATGAGTCACGAGTTGCCTTGACCACTTGCATCGAGCTCTCATTAAAGGGCGATTCATCATCGTTTGCGTAACGGTCTTCTCTTCAGAACACCTACAGCAAACTGTAATAGAAACAACGACAGTGACAGCAGGTTTCAGAGCTTGTGGTTAATGTGGCCACCAAGTCGTTTAGCTGAATCAGGTCTAAAGGGTCAAACAAAGTTGCATTTCCTCTTTGTGCGCACAGAGTTAGATCCCACTTCCTTATCACATGAACTAATGCACATAGTATAGGACAAGACCAAGTGTCAGACAGTACTGATACGTGCCAGTTTTTTAGTCATGCTAGTGACATGTCTCTTGGGATTGTGAGGTTGTTTGGTCCGTTCACCACTTCATTTTTAACAGAAATATTTTAACAACTAGTGGAGGGATTGCTGTTAAACCGTGTAGACATTCATAGTTACCAGATGAGAAGTCCTAATAGCTTTGGTGATCCTCTGACTTTTCCTTTAGCGCCACCAGCAGGCCAAAGTTCGACTTATACAGTGAAATAGCTCCACATCTACTAGGTGGATTGGGGCATTCATGGTTTCCAGATGATAAATCCCGATGACTGAGGTGTTATTCTGAAGTCGATATTTTAGTATTTTGAGTGAATTATCTCAACAACTTGTAACAATTCCCCTTGTAAAAAATTAACCAAAGGAAAAGTTACAACGCTAATCTAAAGGTTACGGGCGGATCAGGTGCGCGGTGTTTGAGATACGAAAAAGAGATTAATTAATTTTGCTTTATCACCCAAAACAAACTCAAATTCTCACCCTTGCGGTGTTAAAATATTCAGAATAAACGAAGATTAACGATTGAGTCACAATAGGTTGAATCAATAATCAAACTTTAGTGAAAGAAAATAAATCATGTCCGCGTCCGGATGGAGATAACACTTAAACAAGAAACGGCGTGGGCGCCGGTTCACCAAACAATTCACAGATAATCAAACACTTTTTCCACATTATCAAAAAATCACCCTCTTCACAAAATAACCCGAATTACCCCCCAGCGGTCAATCAAAGTCCCAGAAGCTGGCAAAAAAGAAAACATGTATGTTAAAGGGGAGCCTGTTGGAGCGTAATGAAGTGCCGCAGTTCACAAAAACTAACAAAGAACCACGCAACCTCACCACTCGTCCCACTTGGCAGCAAAGTTGTGTCTTGAGGTAATCCACAAGGAACAAAAACAATCTGCTGTATTTGGTTTGATCCTTTAGAGACGGGAAACTCCTCGCACACCTCCAAACGCCGACTGCTCAGTCCTCCCCGTCATGCATCACTTCCCCCTTATATCAAGTTTTGGCATCAACATAATAACAATATTTCAGTCCATACCATACCCGTGTACATATAAATGGCATCTGATAAATTCACCATACAGGAATAAGTAAATATGACAGCGGAACATGAAAAATTATAAATTTTTCCCGTCACTAAATGCCTTGTGTAAGGTAGAACTAGGTGACCTTTACAAACTATCAAATGGATGGCTGGCAAATTGTGTAGACATTCATGGTCCCCAGTAGGCCTGTACCCATCTCAGGATTATGTCAGTTGAATCAGATTCGGCTTTTTAATACAAATATTCGCCGATTTGTTTTGTTTTCCCATATAAAGTTTTAAAGTTTGAACGGGCTCAGCGGGATGTTCAATGTGACAACGGCATGCATGTGACATAGTAAACAGGCTAACAACGATAACGACGGATCGTAAATGTGCAAGAATGTTTTTTGCCGACTCTAGATATCAAACAAAAGCCAGAGACTGTGTCATTAAGTCGCTGTGAGCTGTAAATTCCCAACAAATGAGAGAAGATAATGTAATCTGGAAGCCTTATGGTGGAAGGTTTCTCCTCATCTGTGCAGCTACATCATGTCTGCAGCTGTCTGTACCAAAGAGTAGTGTGAAAGTCAAGTGCACTCACTCCACAGCAAAACCAAAGAAACAACTGCTGGACCTAAAGCAATCTTCGTCGACTGAGGGGTCTCTGACTGGCGATTTGAATCTCCAACTTTCAAGGGGCAGCCCTGGTCCTTAGATGAGGAATCTTAATAACTTTTGTAATCCTTATGACTTTTCATCTAGCGCCACCATCAGGTCAAAGTTCAAATAGTTCCACATCTACTGGATAAAATGGAACAAAATGTTACACAGACATTCATGATTCCCAGATAATGTATCGTCATGACTGAAGTTTCATTGGGACATTGGTGTTGGAGGTTTTGATTGAAATATGTCAACAACTATTGGATGGACAGAAGGGCTGACCTGAATGCTTCGATGCTTAGATTGTTGCCATGGTAACTGATGTCCAAATCAGTGTTTGAATGCTCCATTTTTTCTATACCGTTAACCCAAAAATCCCAAATAGCCCAACAGTTGACATAATTAATTATGCATCAACATTAATTGTTTGCTATTCTCAGATAAGGACTTTTCACCACCTGTCACAGGCTTGCAGATATGCTGCGTGCTAACAAAGTGGCTAATAGTCACATTATTTGAGATGCATCGCTCAAATGTTGTTTTAGAACTTGAATGTCAGCGTTCTGAATGAGGCTTCGAACTATTCGATACAGCTCTACTCAAATGTCAACACTGAGTCACAACATGACTCAACAGCTGCTCAGACTCGGCGTCCAAACCCCACATTTTTAGCTTTGGAAAGAGTTTGTCAAACTTAATTGTGTGTGGTGGGAGTGTTTCATGCTTCGGTCCTGTTCATGATATTTCTGTATGTTTAACACTGATTGTTAGTTTTGTGCCTTTTTTTCTTTTACAGTGTAGAATGTCTCCATACAGCTGACTTTTTAAAAAACATTTTACTTCTTCTCTTAAAACATCAAATCAGGTCTTAACTCCAGTTTTTCTTTTCTGGTTTTGGCTCGTATCAAACCAACAGCCAAACTTCTTACTAATAGTGTGTCAGTGCATCCCCAAGCTAAAGTAAACTGTGTTTAGTTCTCTGAGTGCAAACAGATGATCAACAGCCGTGGTTTAAAGGAAAGTTTGACCTCAAGACAAACTGTCTCTCTATAATAATTTGTCTCCAGTTACATACTTAAGAGCACCAGATCCCTTTTTATTAGATTTGTCCTTTTCCAGGAAATGCACTTTGTGTACTCTGATGATGGACAAAAAAGCCAATTTTAGATCAAAACTTAAAGATTTCTGCTCTATAATCACATTTCATTTTATATTTGCAAAATTCTGACATGACTTTTCACAACTGCTGATGTTGTGTGTGTAACTTGTGGACTTGGCACTGTACTTGGATGGAAACTGAACCCGTCAGGACGCTGGCATGAAGCCTGAGGTCCAGAGTCACATTCTCTGTTCTGTTGATTGATCGTCTGTTTAATGCGGCTTGAGTTCGGGTAGTGTTTGAGCCCTGGCTCGCCCATCACTCAGCCGCAGACACTCAGCCATTTCCTCTCAACAGTAAACTCTACTTTATGGATGAGGTTCGATGTTCTCAGCCCATAGAAATGTTCTCTCTCCATGGCTCAGCCTGTATAACTGTTCAACAGTGTGAGGCTGCAGTTTGTGATGCAGTTGTTCGGGATTATTCCGCCATTTATACATATGTTGCTGTAGCACCACATATAGATAAAGTGCCATAGAGTTGATTAGTCCTGAAACAATAATAATCCATTTATCCATCTTCAACCACTTATCGGGAGCAGGTTGTGGAGGCAGCAGGCTGAGCAAAGCACTCCAGACATCCCTCTTCCCAGCAACACGTTCCAGCCCCTCCTGGGGAATCCCAAGGCGTTCCCAGGCCAGACGAGATATATAATCCTTCCAGTGTGTTCTCAGTCTGCCCCGGGGCCTCCTACTTGTTGGACTTGCTCAAAACACTTCGAACAGGAGGTGTCTGGGAGGATCCTGATCAGATGCCCATACCACCTCAACTGGCCCCTTTTAACACGAAGGAGCCGCAGCTCTTCTTCGAGCTCCCTCCAGATGTCCAGAGGAAACTCATTTTGTCTGCTTGTATCCATGATCTCATTCTTTTGGTCACTACCCAGAGCTCATGACCATAGGTGAGGGTTGGGACATAGATGGACCAGTAAATCGAAAGCTTTGCCTTTTGGCTCAGCTTACTCTTCACCGCAACCGTCCAGCTGATCTATCTCACGCTCCATTCTACCCTCCCTGATGAATAAGACACCGAGATACTTCAACTCCTTTGCTTGGGGCAGTAACTTCCTCCCAGCCCAGAGGAGGCAGTCCACTGTTTTCCAGCAGAGAACCATGGCGTCAGACTTGGAGATGCTGACCCTCATCCCTGAAATAAATAAATTAATTATTTGATGAATGAAAAAAAAAAAAAAAATCAAAATCTATTTTGATAATCAGTTAATCATTCAAATAATTTCAGTTTTTCCCACAGAATTAGGATCTATGTGATCCCAGCTGTAAAGATTTGCTACTTTTCTTTCATCGTTAATTTAATATCTTTTGATTTTTGAGTTTCAATTAGACAGAGAGACATTTCAAGACATCAAGACTAAACTGTTGATTTAATAGTTGTTCGTAACTGAATATCTATAATATAGGGGTTAATATATAATTAAAATAGTCTTTAGTTGCAGCCTTTTGCACATTGAAGAAGTTTACAGTTGCATGATGCATTCAAGAAGTAGCCATGTTTATGTCAGAAAGGCCACACTCACTCACTTGTATTTCAGTGATTGGAAGAAGTTATGGCACATCAAAATGAATTAAACTTTCTTTGGGTCCAGTTATTTTAAGAACAACTGTGGCTCAGGAGCAGGTCGTCCACTATCAGCGGTGTGATCCCCGACTCCTCTTATCCGCATATCAAAAGTCCTAGTTAAGGTTTCCTCATAACAAAGTAGGTTGCAAAGAAAAATCTTATGATGTTCACTTAAGTATGAATAGTTTTCTCGTTGTCTTGGTCTTATATTTGAGGAATCCCTAGACCATTGCACAAAAGACCTTAGCAACCAAACCTTGAGGTCCCTCTGACTCTGTCTGAATGACTGAGTTTATGGAGGTAAATGAAAAAACGAACACACCCTGAGAAGAGTGTTCAGCGACCAGGAGAACTCAGTGGATGCACTTTTGATTTTACACTTGAGATTTGACTGAATTATTTTTCGTTGCTTCTTCCTACAGTCATTTTCTGTTTTCTGGAATTTGGGGATCAAATTTTACTTTGCAGTTTGTGTGTTCTATGATTGTATTCCCCCAGAAGTTTAATCTTTTCCTCCTCTGACTGATATGGTTTTCCTTTCTTCCATTTTGTCACTAACTATAAGCCAACTTTGTGAGACGATAACAGGCATTACAAGTGTGACCCCAAGCAAACAAACCACACACCTCTTAAAATAAGTCAACAAAACAGACTATATAGCATTGCATTACATCACACATGGTGTGTATGTTCATAGAGTCACTGCATGTATATCAACGTAAAGTCCAGTTTGGACATCAGCACAGTTTGTCCTTCTCTGATAACGATAAAGAAGTCGTCTTTATCACTAATGAGGTCATTCAAACAGAAATCTTATCGGACAGTTATTAACTCTTTGTCTCTCTGCTGCAGCTCTTGTTGTTTTTATTTACATATTTACATCTGTGTATCCTCATTCCTTCGGTTTACTACATCCATCCACAGCTTCCCCATTTACTGTTGTTTCCGCCCCGGCTCAGCAGTGTGAGGTTTTAGCAAGTCAAAGTGCTGCTGTGGGGTAAACATTGCCCTCTTTGTCACCACACGAACAAAGGCGGTGATGACGTAATGTCAGGAGAAGAAGAAGAGGAGGGGGCTGTGGAGGATGGTGGAGGATCGGCTGGCTTCTAGCTGTGCTCTCGACGCTTCATTCCCCCCCTCCGCATTAACTGCAAGCCACATGACCAGTGTTATTTTACGTCTTGTAAAATCAAACATCACTCTTCACCAACATGCACATTAGCAGCAGACATTAAGGAGCAGGCGGAGAGCTGCAGGGCACAGAGGGTACACTCAGAAATGTAGCATCCACTTATCAGCCCGAGTGGAACGAAAGGCCGTGTGAGAATGTGTGTGTGTTGTAGTAACAGCTGTGAGCTCTTTGTGTGGACTGTCTCAGGATGGAGGGAAGCTCATAGCGTCAGTTCTGAGACATAACAACACAGTGATTTGAGATTACACGGCTTCATGTCCACACTTGAGTTAGATCTTTTTATTAACTGGTTTGAAGACCTGATAGGGATGTAAGCAAAATCTGAGTGATCATTTTCAGAGTTTACACGCAATGTGACGCACAAAAAGATCCCAAAATCATCTGTCCTGGTTCTTCATGTTTAGTGATATCTTAATGTGTTCAAATGAAATCTTGCAGCAGCCTGAGAACTAGGTCATAACTGATTTTGTTTTTGGACATGTCTGCAGCTGCAGGATTTTGCACTGGTGTTTTAAATGCACTCTCAGATGTGTTGGGTACAGTTATTGATCTTAATCCTTTAACCGCCATATTCAGAGCACCCCCAGAGGACAATAATACTTTTCTAGGCTCAACCAGAAAGTGGGGCTGGGCGATATTGACAAAAATATATATCTCAGTATTTTCTATGAAATGGGCTACATGTTCAGCTGCAAGTCAAAGCCACATGTTAGATGTCTCACACACTTTTATAAAAACAGACTGTGATCAAAATAGATGCAAAAAAAATAATGATATAAAATAAGTAGCAGGACTGTACGTTAACTTTTTGCACACAGCACTGGAGCTACAGAGGTTTAAAGGTTTGCAGCACAGGACACAAAACCATGAGTATCAAGTAGGCCTTAATCCATTGTAGTCTGACACGATTAAATATCTTTGTATCTTTCTAAATATTAATCTTATTTATTCGCAGAGCATCAACAGAGAGACCGAGGGAGAGAAGGACCGAGACGCTTTGTCAACATTATATACGTCTTGTATATTAAACAACTGTGTGGTGCTGTCTCAGTGTCACACAATAGACTACAACTAACAAGACCAACAGCGATGCATTATGAGCCACCTCACACACAAACTAGCAAACAAACACTCACCTGACACAATCATATGGCTCAGTCTCCCACACGTGTGCTGCTGTGGTCATTTTATTCATCTTACACACTGATTTAGCGTAGCACGTGCAGCACTTAGACCAGCGTCGTATTTTAGACTAATTGACAACAAATTTCCGAAGAATGGTGTTACGTAACACAACTTGGAAAGAGGGTGGATCACAGGGAGTACCACCAGTTGGTCCAGGAGCTTCCCCTTGATGATGGCTGTTTCAAGTACTGCGCTTATCTGCTTCCACACCTGCTGTTATCTATGGTATATGAAGTATCCAGCAGCCGCTACCACCAGATCTGTGTGATCGGGGCCTAAAGCTAATTGAAGCAATGCATTGTGATTCGATGCAACGTGATGCATACTGCCAAAAAACTGTTGCCCAACTCTCCAGGTCCACACAGCTTTTTTTAGTCCATAGATTTTGTTTTCAGTTGTTTAAGTCAGATTTTGTCCACGTCCCTGCTTTTCTCATCCTCCCTGTTGGTGTCTGTGTCGTAGGTACTGGTAGCGGCTCCCTTTCCCACGCCATCCTGCGCACCATCGCCCCCACAGGCCACCTGCACACTGTGGAGTTCCACCAGCAGCGTGCGGAGAAGGCAGCGGAGGAGTTCAAGGAGCACCGCGTGGATCACCTGGTCACCGTCAGGAACCAGGACGTGTGCAAGGAAGGCTTCGGAGTGACGGGGGTGGCAGACGCCGTCTTCCTGGACATCCCCAGCCCCTGGGAGGCAGTGCGCCACGCCAAGGCTGCCATGAAGAAACAAGGTAAGACTTCACTGCATCAGTTTTTATATCATTACTAATGCAGTCTTTCAAGCTCACACTGATAGCCTGCTTTTCCTGAGTGTGTGTTGAATGAATGATGAATAAATAATAAGGGCTTTGTACAGAGGCAGGACCTGTACACTGTTATGTATTTATTGTTTTCATGTTGGAGTTTCCATTTAAAATACAGTTTGTAACGGATGTGTACAGATCATCTCATGTCTGACATGACTATTTTAGTTGTAAGCTGCCTTATTAGGGCCAAAATGTGTCTTCTGTAACAACCGATTATATTAAATTACAGGGGAAATGAATGACTGGAGGTCACTAAAGTGTCCTGTGGAGTTAACACTGTTAAAATAAATGTATATGGCGTGGCCTCAGAGGAACACTAACCATCACCTGATGCTGAATTCTCTGTGACTCGCCCTGACACAGCAGGAACATGACTGTGACTGAGCACATTTTAAAAATATCAGCCAGTGAATTTATTCCCCCCTCCGGCAGCGTCGCCTCGCTCTGCACTCCCACAACAACCATCGATCCGAGTCGACACAGCTCTCATTAACTTAGCCCTTGTGTGTGTGTGTGTGTGTGTGTGTGTGTGTGTGTGTGTGTGTGTGTGTGTGTGTTTGTTCCTGGTCACAGAATAAACTGGTGTAGGCGTTTCTGTGACGACCGGGAGCGGCAGCATGTCTGGGCAGGTTGGAGGTTCACTGAGGGGGTTAGAAGTGAAGTCATGGTTTATATGATATAGGTAGATCACATGGCTACTTGTCCTTTACAGTTGGTTTATCCATACAGTTGGTGGTTGAAAAGACAACAAAGCTCTCCCAATTTCTACCTGGATATTGTCTGTGATGGAGCATCGTCAGGTTCTATTAAAGTTGGTGTTGGTTTGGAGCGCAGGACCATGCATACCTGTGACACAGCGGGTATAAATTAATTCAGTAATGCAGGCATTTTGACGTTCTGCCATCAGATGGTCTTATCACAGAAGACAACTTCTTGTCTTGTACGTCTCAACAACATCTGCTGGGCTAACCATGGGTCTTGAGCAAAGGATCCTAACGAGATCATCTTCCTACACAAATTTGCCTTTAACATCTTAAGAGCTTCCACTTATCTGCACAGCATTACATACTTTTATTAACTGTCAACACATTTTTCTTTCACAAGACACTTCCCAGCAGTTTGCTCACGAATGCCTCAGTGTTCTTATGCATCTTCTCGAGTAATTGAGAAATGTTCATGTCAGCCCATATATTCAGGAGGCATCTCGCTTCTTTGATAGTTTAGGTTTGTCCCCTTCCACTCTCCTTTTGGTAGCAAATAGGCAAAACTCACTACTAGTTCACTTGTCACCATAACAAGAAAAGAAAATGTTTTTAACCAGTGAAATGACACCATAATGTCATGGTTTGAATGGTCACAGTTTACATTCGAATACCACCTCTTCCACACCAACCCAAACAAACTGCACCAAGGGGGTAAATGATTTGGTTCAACTAGACCAAACAAGGCAGATGTAAACATGCCCAAAGCTTAAAAAGTCCGGCCATACGGGTGAAACAAAATCGGAGAGTCAGGCGGTTTGAATGAAGCACGCTCTGGACATACAGCTGAGAGGTTTCCCCAGCCAAAATACCTGAATACACCTGTGTGGGTGGACAGGGCCTTAAAATAAACCTTAGAATGAACAGATATTGTCTCAAGAATGTGCATTTGTGTACAGTATGAAGGTTATGTGCAAAAATCCTGACATTAGATTTGCAAAACTGCGTCACTGTAACGCATGTTTTATTTTTCCTTTTCTTTCTTTACCTTATTTGTCAAAGGGATACTTTGCTGATATTCAACCAGCTTTGTGTCATAATGATGAAGATAGAACCGTCCAGAAATATGGACGATTAAAAAGAAGCAATGTAAGAAGATGCAAAAAAAAAAAAAAAAAGGACTAAATTCAGTGCACAAATTAAAAGAGCTCATGGGACCACTGTTACTGATAATTGATTGATAGTACAGGGTTTAACACACATTCATGTATTTGTGGCGGCCTGTCATGATAACATCTTCCACCACGTATTGATTTTCTATTTTTGGAGCTGGGCTGTTCATTAGGAACACTGTTGGAATATGAATACGGTCCGGTTATTCAGAGCACCAGACTTTCAGAGTGCAGAGCGTACTCTGGGCACAGACGGAGCAGCAGAACGTCAGGCATGGTAAAAAAAGAGACGTAACTGTTCAATGCTGGATCTGAATGTTTTTGTACCAGCCTCTGCAATAGCTGCTGTTCTCTTCTATCAGTATAACCTGATCAGCTCCGATCGGATCAACTGATCAATTAACTCAAAACTCCACAAAATGCTGCTGAGGCAAAAAGAAGTAATGAGGAATTCAGCCTGTGCTGCGTTCACAGACCTGCAAAAACCTCAGACTTTAGAGAGGAGACACTGAATGATACAAAGGGACACAAACACACACAAGGCAAAAATGGAAAGTTTTAGCTTACTGTTAAACTGTAACAAGATGATTTGTTACTGGCCGGCTGCCATATTGTTTTCTGTGTTCAACTCGCATCACATCACCCACCAGTGGGAGCGTTTCTTGGTCTGGCTGCAGCGCAGTGAGCTCTGGTAGTTGTACGTTTTCCACCTCTTGAGCCAAAGCAAAAGCCACAGCCCTTTTCCTCTGTTTTCCCTGGTCATATAGCAAGAATTTCAAAAGTATTTGTGTCTTTCCACTGTGCAGACAGCCCAGCTTTATGAAAAGACTGTCCTCTCAGCAATGAAATACTTCTTTAAGGATGCACCAATCCAACTTTTCTGTCCTGACGCAAAGTACTGATCCAATACCAAAGTTTCGCATATTAAAAATCTATACCTCACTGTATTATATGAAATTATTTTTATGAGTTAACATTAAGGGAGGGATTGCTGTTGCTCAAAAAACTTGTGCTGTCGAACTACTGTGTTTTATTGATTGTGGAAACTCTGAATTAAAACACACTGAACTGTATCTAATGTGGAGCTGTTGCATCTGGTATTAAAAAGCAATATCACACACTGCCAACAAATCTTGTTACTCAAATTAATGTATCCAGTGATGCCACAGCATTGGATGGATGACATCCTGTTCAGATGCACAGGATCAGTGTGTTATGAGTACATGCTCATCTTCCTGAGACACTTAGATGCAGCACGATTTAAAAAACTAAGCCCCAATATGAAGAGGAATGCTGCTCTGCCTCCTCCTCTCTGAATCCCTTTTATGGTGCCACTGCTACATATTCCTTTCACGAACTGTTGACCCTCACGTACACACACACACACACACACACACACACACACACACACACACACACACACACAGATACAGATAAATAGAGTGCAGCCATTGTAGAAGCAGTCCCATGACCATACAGGGTTATGCTGCAGGGAGAGGGAGCCGGTGAATGTGGCTCCATAAGGAGAGGCTTGATTTACTTCCCACTGCTCAGACTGGATGTTTTCTCCAGAGAGCCGGGGGCAGCTGAACGCCACTGCCCCCCGAAAAACGCTTCAACCTAAAGGCCAAACAAAGTGACCT
Organism: Epinephelus fuscoguttatus; assembly: GCF_011397635.1. Taxonomy (NCBI): domain Eukaryota; kingdom Metazoa; phylum Chordata; class Actinopteri; order Perciformes; family Serranidae; genus Epinephelus; species Epinephelus fuscoguttatus. The sequence continues at coordinate 5,899,096 of NC_064765.1, forward strand.
CCTGGAGAGCTCTTCGCTGGTTGTTTTAGCAGTCGAGTTGTGGAAACGACAGGAGGCAAGACGCAACACCCGCAGCCCACTTTCATCACCTTGTCGTTCATTTTTCTGCACAGACTGACTCCAGGTCTGTTCTCAGGCTGAGCGCTGTTTTACTGCAGTGGACAGAATGTAAGAGTTGTAATTCCTCTAATGTTTTGGCCTGCAGCCCGGCCTGGTCTCTGAGAAGGACCCTGGATCCATCTAACCCTCCCTCCCTCCCCGCTCCATCTCAGACTTACATTACGCAACATAAAGCAAACACGTCCCACGAACTCAAACACTCAACGACCCGATAAGGAATCGTACGTTTCACGCATGTATGGATGCTCGTCGTGGACGCACGGTTGATATTCAAGGCTATTAATAACCCGCCTGAGACGCCCTTGTATAATCATCAACCCGACCCCTCCCTGTGTGTTCGCTCTGGTTGCTAGGAGACCATTGAGTTGTGTTTATGGTCGTCTCAAAGGGAGAACACTGGTCCTGTCAGCTGAAGGAACGACTGCTATCTGAAACATCCCAAAGTTTAATGTTTATCAGACGCGGTGGATTCTTCAACAAGGCTGCCCTCTGCAGACTTGTTCTTTATTTCAGTCAGAAACTCAGCAGTTTGACTTTATTACATGTTGATGACATCAGAATAGTTTGAATCACAGACATGTTGTCTCCCATCAGGCACCAGTTTGTCTCACCACAGACTGTAGATTATTCCCCTCCTGAATTGTGAAGTAAGATAATCTGAGCAGGTTGAAGCAAAGCTGTGACCCTCTGATGCTCAATCATCAGTTTCGTCACGATACTTTATCATATTTTTTTTGGACAACAATATGATATTTGCAGATATTACAAAGTCTGCCGCGATACAATTTTGACTGGATGCGATTTAGGGGCCAGCGATCGATTTGAGATGATATTGGTATCACGGATAATGGGTCCTTTACGTCCATGATCGTTCTTAAAGATCCCGAAGGTCCTTGTGATCCTTCAATTTGATTCCTGGAAATCAAGGATATTTTTAAGGAGGGAGAAATCCTCCACTCATTCATGAGCTATAGTCCATCCTGGATGTCTTAATACTGAGAGGGATAAAACAAAATCAGTGCGTAGTACCTCTTAAAATCTCAAACTGCAAAATCCACACTGCACAAGACAACGTTATTTCTCAGCACTTTAGATTTCGAGTAGAAAACCTATAGAAACCCATTTGTTTTGTTAACCCCTCCTCTCCCCAGCTGTCCTACTCAGAGTCACATTCTTCGCTCTTCAGGTCAGCCGGTGAAAGTTCCCTTGGCTCGCTGCTCCGACCTCCCGCCGCGAATCACCGCAGGGTTTCGTTCAGAGCCGAGAGGCCGAAGCCGAGAGCTGATCTGTGTTTATTAGAGCGCCGCTTCATCCCCTGATGATCCACAAACTACGGCCTGGAGCCCTGCAGGTCACAGGCCTGCTTTGTTAAGGGAAACAATACGCTTTGAAAACTGTTTTTAGCGCAAGAAAAACAAATAATTAATAGTAGTAGTAGTATCACAGGTTCCCTGGAGAAGACTGAATGTCTCCTGAGTCCATATTAAGTTTTTAAATCTGGTTTAGATTATTTATCTCTGTCCATGACTGTTTTTTAAACATTATTCTTACAGTGGTAACACTCCTCTATGAGACATCTGATACCTTGAGGAAGGATTGACTTTCCCAGAAGTGCCAGAAAAGACAATTGAAGGATGGTGAACTGTCATGTTTTTGAGTATCTCCATTCATATACCTTCTCACAAACGAGTGGACGAGGTCACGAGCACAGATCCTGAGTTAAGTGGATCTGCAGTGATCTCGTCATGATGTTTAAGACAATCACTTAGTGTTAATTAAAACTGTTAGCTGCTGTGAGGTCCTCACTGTGGTTCAGATCATCCAGGTGTTTGTGGTGGAGACCAAGTTATCGATTCTGTTTTACAGTCTTAGAGCAGAAGACTTAAGGGCAAATATTGCAGGTTAGCATCTTTGTTTTTTCTTGATAAACAGCCTGTACACTGCAGGACTCCAGTGTCTGAGGTGTAAAAACTAAGTGGACATTGAAGCCCTGCAGTGTGCAAGCTGTTTATTTGTTTATTTCATGATCTGCTCACTTTCAGCTCCAGCACATGCCCTCTTTGGGTTTGGATGTGCACACATACTCCTACCAGCATCTTCTTGTTGCCATGTTCACCTTCAGTTGTGCACTTTTTTTTAATATGCCAAAGCAATCATCTCCTTGGTTTCTGTCAGTTTTCCAGACTTCTCATATAACCCAGTATGACTTACATACTATATGAAATTAGCTTGTTTGATTTCACACCAGAGGATACCTGCCAGAAATATCAACCATGTTTGATAAGGACGTCCCAGATGTGGTCAGAAACATGGGAGGTAAATCAAATTGGGGGCAAGCAAACCGTCTCAGTGTAGGGGGTTGCATAATCACTTGTACAATTGTCTCGGGGACCTGTTGGTTTGCTAACTTGTGAGCTAATGGAAAGTGTTCTACCCGCAGCAGCTTATTTTGTCCTTGTGATCGAGATATGAGTCATGATTTTAGTGGGAATGGTAACTTTTGCATTTCAACTGAGAGAAAGAAATATACAAAAATTTCTGTAGCACCGCAATGCTTTAATTAATTTCAGTTCAATTCAGCTTCATTGTCATTTGCCGTATATTTGTTGTATTTGTCTTTTTTTTTCCCCATTGTCCAATCAATTAAGGCAACAGAGGCAGGCCTTCTGTGGTGGTCACGACAACAAGTCGTATATCAGATGTATCATCTGAGAGCTATGAATGTCCCAGTCCATCCAGTAGGTCCACTCAGGACGTATTTCACTAGATAAATCAAACTCTGACCTGTTGGTGTCGCTAAAGGAAAAGTCAGAGAGTCACCAAAGTCTGCATGATACAACCTCTGGGGATCATGAATATCTGTACAGATTTTGAAGGCAATCCATCCAACAGTTGTTGACGTATTTCAGTCAGGACTGAAGTGGAGGACAAACTGACACAGTCTCCCCTAGAGTCACCAGTGCGGGTTAAAACGAGCCCGACTGGTCCAAAGAAGAAGACGACATATTTGTTGCTAACTTTATTGTTTTGGCAGGAACAAGATGTCGACTGTTCATCAACATTTGTCCTCTGTCTCTCTTTTCTCCAGGAGGTCGAGTGTGTTCGTTCTCTCCGTGTATCGAGCAGGTCCAGAGGACGTGCGAGGCGTTGGCGGATCAGGGTTTCGAGGAGATCAGCACCTTGGAGGTCTTGCTCAGAGTCCACGACGTGCGAACCGTCTCCCTGCCGCTGCCCGACTTCGGCCCCGACCCCTCTGCTCAGACGCAGCCTGACAGCACAGAGAAGACGCCTCCTGGCCAGGCCTCCGTCTCCTTGAAGACCACCACCCCGCCCAGAGAAATACCAGGTCACACAGGGTACCTGACCTTCGCCACCAAACCAAGAACCTAAAGTGATTTTCCTTTATTTCACCACCAGTAAACAGGACGTGGTTTATAATCCAAGCCTCGCTCCAGTGTATTTTCCGTGTACATTAATAAGACTGATAATCCTGCAGTGGCACCAGGCTCCTCCAGGTCCCGAGTGGCACCGCAGAACCGAGAGGATTTACGCTTTGGTGTTACATAATTTTGTCCTCCTGTCACTTGGCACCGGTTTGTTGCTTGCATCAAGCAAGGGTGAGATCAAGTCAACAGTGATTTCATTTAAGGAGAATGTAAAAGCGTTATGTCTCCCCTCTTTATGAAAAATCACTTTTAATCAATGCCTTCATTTGTTAGGGAAATAATTAGTTATATTTTTATTGATTTTTGCACTTTTGTATTCAAGTAAATACAATAAATGTGTGAAAAGATCCTTGTTGTTTCTTTGTTCTGTTGCACCACAGGCAGAAAAAGAAAACAGGTCAAAGCTTTAATCCCTTCAGCAGCTGATGTGACCTGTTAAAGTGCCCCTCAGCAAGACATTGATCACCTAGCAGATCAATTAACGATATCAGAAAACACTTTTTAATCAAGTTGTGTTGATTAGCTTTTATTTTTCTCTGTATGTACAAATTCAAACTTGAGTCTTACGAGCCTTTTCTGGAGCTTTCAGCTGCATCACAGTCATCATAGCCGGAGACTTGGTCACCATGGAGATCCGATCCAAACTCAAGGTCCACTTGCTGGCTTTTTTGTAAGCTTTCAGGGCCAGGACACATGCCACTTCTGTAACTGCCGTGGAAATTGCGAGGTCGGATGCAGGGTGCTAACCTGTGCCTACTTTCGAGAGCTCAGAGCTGATCTTCTAGATCTGGTTTCTTCAGTGTGTGTTGGGCCTAAAATATTGCCCATGAGACAGGTGTAAAGCTCTGGGGAACCCTGCACTAAAAGGATCAACATCTCCTCCATATTTACCGCAGACTGATATTTAGGGAAGAAGGGAAAGATATCTGAAGGTTGTGATTGGTCGTTTCTTTCACATCATACGCTGCAGGTTATGCTTATCTCAGGGTGCCGCCACCACACCCTGAAAATAGGCACTCAGGAATGCTCGGGCATTGTGACGGCGTTGCTGTCGCCTTTGAGCGTTCCATGCGTCAATATTGAGAAAACACAGCATGTGTACGAGCCCTGAGCAAACAGATGAGAGGTCCTAAAAGTGTTGAGGATGAAATCACACTGCAAAGTCTTTGGGCTGCTGTGAAACTGCACCTACTTAGGGCAAAAAAAGTTTGTCTTGGGTGCATTGGTACAATAAACAAACAAGAAAGGATGACAGTGGAGATATCCGCACACCAATGTAACTGGGCTGGAAAGCCACAGAAAGGTCCACAGGCGGAGATCAATGCAAAAAAATTCTATTTAATTTAAGACATCTGTGCACAAAAAGGTGCTCAGAGTGCAAAAAAATGATAACCACTTAATCATTTTTTTTAAACTTTGAGCACCTTTGCTAGTACCAGGTTGGACCCCCTTTTTAATTCTTGGCGTCGTAGATTCAACAAGGTGCTGGAAACATTCCTCAGATATGTTGGTCCACATTGACATGATGACATCACACAGTTGCTGCAGATTTGTCGGCTGCACATCCATGATGAGAATCTCCCGTTCCAGCACATCCCAAAGGTGCTCTATTGGACTGAGATCTGGTGACTGCGGAGGCCATTGGAGTACAGTGAACTCATTGTCATGTTTGAGATGATGTGAGCTTTGTGACATGGTGCGTTATCCTGCTGGAAGTAGCCATCAGAAGATGGGTACACTGTGGTCATAAAGGGATGGACACGCTCAGCAACAATACTGTAGCCTCAGTTTCCTGTTGTTAGCTGACAGGAGTGGCACCTGGTGTGGTCTTCTGCTGCTGTAGCCCATCTGCTTCAAGGTTGGACAAGGTGTTGTTGCTTCAGAGATGGTCTTCTGCACACCTTGGTTGGAACCAGTGCTTATTTGACTTCCTGTTGCCTTTCTATCATCTTGAACCAGTCTGGCCATTCTCCTCTGACCTCTGGCATCAACAAGACTGGATATTTTCTCTTTCTGGGACCATCCTCTGTAAACCCTAGAGATGGTTGTGTGTGAAAATCCCAGTAAATACACAGACCAGCCCGTCTGGCACCAACAACCATGCCACATTCAAAGTCACTTAAATCACCTTTCTTCCTCATTCCGATGCTCAGTTTGAACTTCAGCAGCTCGTCTTCAACATGTCTACGTGACTTTTATTAAAACATCTTATTTCTGTTGTTTTTTTATTTTTTTTTTTGTGCACTCTGACATGTTTGATGTTCCTGTTGACTTGTGAGCGTCTCCTCTCTCTGAAGCTCAGCACCAAAAAAGGCAGAGAAAACATCTGCAGTTAAACACAGAGGAGCTTCCAGATTTCCACACCGTCACCACCACATCTCATATCCCACACTGACTAATTGCACTGTCCTGACGTGAGCTTTCCCATTCCCTCTCTCTGAGAGAAAGAGATCCGGTGCACAGAGAAAGCACCGGAAAATCATTACAGCTGTATTTAGTTTTTGTACTCTGGGTGTTCTCATTTATCTTTGAGGAAAAGTTTCTTACCAAAGCTTCACTGTGCGACAGCTCAGTGTTTAAAACTGGAGGAATCAGACACTCATTTAGTGATACATTTGATCTGATCTTATCTCAGTAGATCTGTTTTTTATTCCAACCTGACTGCTGCTGCTGTTATTAGTCAAAACCTCCTGCTGCATTCAGAGGCGCCGGGACGTTTCAGGTCTGTTGTACAGTATAATCCCTGGGGCTTACTGTGAGTTATAAAAAGCTCTGTGGTTGTTTTAGTCTGCTGTTTTGGACAGGTTGATGCATCTTAAAACCCACCTTTCAATCTGTGATCTGTTAAGTCCCCCACCACCTATTCCTTTATCACTGTCGAAGTTTTTACACTGTTGTTGCTTCTACAAATGTATAAAATACACAACTATACACAAAAAATAATATTAAGAAAATAATAATAATAAAATATCGAGGATGTTGTGATTAGTAAAACACACTCATACTCCTGTCGTTGTGATTTGGGAGTCAGGCCTCTGCTCCTCAGACTTGATTTCATCTAATTAGTGGCACTAGCTGACTGATTGATCACACCTGATAATCTGTCTGTGTCTACATCTGTTCTGTGAAGCCCTCATGTCAGCAGCACTGATGATCGTCAAGGACTGAAACATTTGCAGCTGTTTTTAATTTTGTTTTCAGTGCCTATCTCTTAGCATCAAAATGCTATCTTCTCAACCCCCTCCAAGGTTTACCTTTGTGACCTGACGTAGGTTTTAACGATGTGTTACTTGAAGTTGTTTTGGCTCACAGATCTTAAATGAAGCCCCAGCTGGTAAACAGTGAAAACAGTGAGCATGGCTGAATCGCAGAGACGAGTGATTTGGTGTCTTTAAGTTCTCTGGTTTGTGTTCGCAGGTATCAACAGGAGTGTGAGTGTAGGTGGAGGAAGTGAGTAACGCTCCCAGTTGAGGAGGTGGGTGTTACTGTGATTAAACCCTCACATTTATCTTCTGGCTGTGTTTAGAGAGAGAAAATGTTAACTGTGAATCTTACAGATGATTCAGTTTGTGAAAGTCAGTTTACAACAAACCTGCTGGTGTAGAGCTGCATCCACTGCTTCACGGTGTTTTTCTTACTATTTTTTACTCTGTCTTTCCGTCCTTTGCCTCATCACATATATTCAGTGCTTCTCAAAGTCAAGGATGCTTCCTTGGTAGGATGGATCCTTCCAAGTCAGCCCCTACAGAGGCTGGGAAAGACTCCAGGTGAGTGTCCAGGTGTGCGTCATTCAAGAGGCCCCACCTTTAATTTGGAACCCACATTTTGAAAATGTAATAAAACTCCGCTAATGCATTTCAAAAACGTCAGAACGGCTCGTCTGTCGTAATCCAAGTGCCCTGAAGCCACGGCATGCAAAATTGACTTGAAAAGTCGCAAGACTCGAGAACTAACACGACCACTAGCCATCAGCTAGTCTCGCACGAGTTGCCAAGTAAACACAGCACTCCTGCAGGCTAACTGACCACGGTGAGAAATGATGCTATAAAAGTGGAGTAAATTACGTCTTTTTAAGTCAGTTTTGCATGCCGCGGCTTCAGGGAACTTGGATTACGACAGACGAGCCGTTCTGACGTTTTTGAAATGCATTAGCGGAGTTTATTACATTTTCAAAACATGGGTTCCATGCAGTTCAAGTGTAGCTGTTATTCCAGCTAGCTGTTATCCTCCGATACCCCGAACGAGTTTTGTGGATTAAAAAAGTACACTGGACTTCTTGTCGGCATGAGGGTCAGTAAGTACTGTCTGTATTTTCATTCTAAAGTGGCCATTTCCTTTAATGCCAGCTGAGGATAGGCACACACATCCTAGAAAATTCTCTGAAGGAAGGACTTGGTATCCTTGACATTGTCCTTCAAATTCATTCGTTTAAGAATCCTTCTTTGACTTTGAGAAGCGCCAGTTATTAGACTAGAGACTATCCTTCGATGGGACCACTCCGGTTGCGATGCGGTGATCTGCGACTTTAAGTAAATGTGGGCCATGGGTGTAAAGCGGGTGGCGGGGCAATGGCCTCTTCCCTATTTTCTACTGTCCTACTTCCAGCCCCCTTCCTTGACCAAACCCATCCTCAAACTCTACCTTCATTTTGATGTCAGTTACACACCTGTAAAGCTTTGTGACTGCATCTTGCGCAGTTGTGACCCTATGAGTTGATAAAATCAGTCCACATTTGACCACTTGACAAACTATCATCAGTATTGTGTTATGTTCACATTGTGTAGTGTATTGAGAATGGACCTACATACATGATGAATTACAAACTACGTATACACTTCCTGTCTCCCAAAGTGGGCTTGGTCGTCTCCCCCGACCTTGTTTGAAGTGTTGTGACCGTCGTGTGAATGGAAGGAAGCAGATTCAAAACAATGCAGAACTATATAAAGGATAAATGTAACGTTTTTTAAACTGCTACCTTAATATCTGATATTAACCCAGTAAAAGATTAAATCAGTTGTTGCCAGGAGTCTCTTTTATAAAAATTGTGTTCACGTAAAACGAGGCCTGAAAGAGGCGTATGTCACTTCCCACACAAAAGTTGTGATATACAAAAACAGACTTGTTGGGAGAAACTTTGACCCATGCTTATGACCATTTTGGAGACGGGAAATTGCCGACACAGATGGCGAGGTGGAAGCCCATTATAGAAATTGTCAAATATTTTTTGGCGCACACCATTTATGGCTTATGTCCTTTCGTATATTTTTAGTATGGATCCTACGCATTGTCTAAGTGAGACCCCAGATCTTCTGAGTTTGTTGCTGACACAGAGACACGCCTCAGACAAAGTTAATTTTCTGATTTGTCTTTCTGAAATATGCCATTTTAGTGTCAGAATGTCCTGGAGACAGGTGGCTTGTGAAATCTGGGTCCAGTATTCTTTGAGGTGAAAGAATCTGTAATAATTTTTGTTCACATTCACTTCAGAATGAAAAGACTCAGGACTGCCACTAGCCTTCTAAAGGGGCGGGGCAGTGGCGAACACCACGTGACACAGATGCAGGAAATGACTCTTAAGAACAGCATCTCATTTCTGAACCATCTCTGCTGTTTCACCGCTGAACGGCATGTGGAGTAGAGCTCGCTCTCTGTCACCTGCTACAGTAGATTCAACAGCAGATGAAGAAAGGGAGAGCAGAGGTGTTACATTACAAACTCAAACACTTCAGTGATGTAACTGTCAGAACGAAAGTAGAAGTTCAGTAGAAACTGGAAGTAATAGGCTTTCACTTCATTGAAATGCTTGTGTGAGCTTTTGCACCCAGTGACATGTAAACTCTACGCTTGATACTTTTCTCAACTGTGTGATGGCAGGTGTGTAACTCAGGATGAAGAGCGTGCAGTGTTGAGTGTGAAGCTCTGTGGATAAGCGGTTCAGGAGAAAGCTGCAAGCAGGGATACCAGAGGCCGAACAATCAGCCTGTTGCAAACAAGTACGTTTTAATCAGGTGCTGCAGTAGTTGAATCAAATGGAGACAAACGGATGCCTGGAGCAGCAGGAAAAATACATTTTAAAAAATCAGCATGTATGACATCATTTGAAGATGTTAAGTTTTCACCTGGTTGCTCCTCTGGGAGATGAAGATTCTCCACACGTGACTTTTAATCACCACTCTGAGGCTGATGAGATTGTTATTCAACCCTCAGTTAAATAAATACTTAGTTCTCTGGTGAGCGTCCAGAAAATGAAGTCATGTAATTGAGTGAAAGCTGGAGTAACGCCCAAGCGCTCGTTCTCGTGAATCGTTCCCACCCGCAGACCAGAAGCAGCAGGCGGCTCCGGAGGGTCTTAATCTACCCAGCCGAGGCCGGGAATAGCAGCTCTGATCTGCTGGAAAATCCTGACGCTTAATCAGCTTGTCTTTTGCCCTCTGAGCCCGGCGCTGATACCCAACAAACACTCAGGCCTGAAACAACGCTGCCAGAGAGCCAGAGGAGGGAGTGTGCACGAGATGTGAGGCAGCGGCACGCGACCAGGTCACGGCGAGAGGCACGAGGGCGTGTCAGGCCTCCAGTGTGAGACACAAGAACACAAGTCATTGTCTTGAAGATGAAAATAGTTGCAGGTTTTCTTGGTAACTGAGGCTTGATGGATTGCTGTTGAAGAGAAGACATTTTTTCAAAAATTTACACCATTAGAATTTGTTTCTAATTGAATTAAAGCAGATACACCGTTGCCGCTAGAGGAACTTTGTTAGCGGCTTTTCGTCAATAAAGACAAGTCTAATAATACGGCAGGGAGGAAGAGTAAAATCAGACACAGCCACACTGAGATGTCGATGAAGAGCTACAGACAGTAGGCTCTTAGTGCACCTCTGCAAACAACTCACCTCCAACAGGTGAACTTCTTTTACCTGCCCTGCTGTGGAATAACACATGCAGTAAAAATAACAGGGGACTTCAGCCGTGGATCAGCCTGCTGCTTTTAAAGTCATCACGTAAGACAAGCCGTCATTAGTTTAAGACACACCATCAAGAAGGTAGCCCCGTTGTAATGGAAATGCAAATCCCTGCTGTGCTGGGCTGATGGCCTAAACCAAACCAAACCAAACCAAACCAAATACCAGCACATGACTATCAAAAAGAAGTAAGAGATGGACCCCCACTCGGTGGCTGCATAAACCCGAATCAAGCCAGTGCAAATCCTAGCTCTGAGGGACAGAACAGCTCTTACTGCCTGCTGATCAGTGAACTTTCTGTTGCTGCCATTACAGGTAAGACCTGGCAATGCTGCTGGCCACCAGCCTTATGTTACACCCAGCACTGGGGAGTTTGCGCTGGCTTACTTTGTGTCCTGAGCCGCTGCTGGCTTTCCTCCTGGAGAAGTAGTCCACAGCGGCCAGGAGCCAAGTGGGGGACGGTGAGGAGGCTTGCAGCTAATTCTTGTCTTATTTGTAGTTTGATAAACAGAGAGAAGGGTTGAGCAAATGAGCAGTACACAGCCCCTTCAATTAAATGAGATTAGATAAATTAATGAATGGGAAATTGTGGGTTACTGTATGAAGCATGTGCCTGTGGTCGTCTGGTGGGAGGGGCTTAGGGCAGAGGGGGAAGCTGAAGGCGGAGGTGTATTTTTAAATTCTGCCTTTTTTTTCCTTCTCGAGTTTTAATGGAATTATTGTTTGCAGGATGGGAAGAATAAGGCACAAGCAGACCCAGATCTGTCAGTGGTTTGATTACAACCTTTTATGAAGTGCTAAAATGTCTTCAGTTGTTTTTCTCTGTAAAATAAGCAACATTCCAGTTTCATATCTGACTTGCTTTATTATGATGAACACTGTCAGAAGTCGACGTGTACGTACGCTGCTGAGTTTCTTTGACAGTATATGATCAACAGAGGACAGTAAAACCACAGGGAGTCCTCAGTGCTGCCATTATCTTTTAACCCTTTAATCCTGGTGGGACTAAAAGAACGAGAGATGAGGAAAGCGGCGATGATGAGATTAGAGGCTGAAAAGAGACTCTCAGAGTAAAGCTTCTGTTGCTGCTCGATGGTTCAAATAAACCTCTTACACAAGTCTCCATCTCGCTGTGAAAACTGCAGCAGAGATGGATTTTAATTAGGTCAGTAACAGTTTAGTCACGTCAAAGTGAGCCTGAAAGTCAGGAGTGTGAGAGGTGTTCGTGTCAGTGACAACAGTTTCCAGTAACAATATGATCAGAGATAATTTATTCTCTTTCCTCCTGAGCTCCAGTCAGGGGTCAAAGGTCAGCAGAGCTGCAGACATGGAGCTGAGAGGGATCGTTGTTCAAGGACATTTCAACAGACGGGGTTTTGTGTAACTGGTTGTCCAGTTAAAGTGTTTGGCAAGATTTCAGTAGTTATGTGACAGATCTGCAGATTTCTTTTAATGCAGAATATAATGTACACGTGTCTCCGTACTAGGAGACCGGCTGTTACACGAGGAGAGCTGGACAGGGCAGACTCCAGGAGGGTGGCATGAGGGCCGATGTGCTCTGGTGGGACCTGTGCTCACAGCCCAGCACCATGCAGCTCGACTGGTGAAGGGGATGGTAGATGGTCACAACAGTCAATGTTGTTTTTCCAGCTGCTTTTAAGCCCTCAAAGTTGGGTGATTTTTAGTGTCCATCACTGTGTTTCCAGCGCGAGTAGTGCCATGAAAAGTTGTTGTTTTTTACCGAGACATCACTGCTTTTCCGGCTGGGGTTGTGGGTTCGTGCCTAAAGGGTGCCATGCTATCATTTCGACAGCCCATTGGACCAAAATCCCATTTCTCCAGCAGCCTATTATACCAAACACAAACACCCAATACTCTGAAAATACACACTCCATCAAGTTAGTGTCAGTTTACCCAACCATAACCAAGTGATTTTTGTGCCTAAACATAACCACCCATTCACCAAAGTGGTGCTTAGAACAAAAGTTTAAATGTATCTGCTAATTAATAAAGTACAAATGTAAGATATCCGTGGTTTACAGGAACGCACAAGGCAGATTTTTCTATGGCAACTGGGTTGTCTAACTGCAAAGAGTGTTCACTGTTATGGTAACTTTAGCAGTAGTTTAAGTGGTAGGAGGCAGGGTCAACGCTGCCATCACACTGAGAGGCTGGTATTGACTCATTAGCCACTATTAGCCACACCTGGGGAGAGAGCTGGAGAGGCCTTTGAGCTGAACAGGCATGCCACGAGAAAGACACCGAAGACAAGACATTCAGAAGACAAAAAAAGACTGAGACGACGTTTGACACGCCACCCCGAAATTATCCATGCTGTGGCTCAGGAAGTGGAGCGGGTCATTCGCTAATCGGAAGATCAGCGTGTCGAAGTATCCTTGAGCAAGATGCTGAACCCAAAATTGCTCCTGATGGCTGTTCCATGTTAAAAACTGAGTAGCAGGTGGCGCCTTGTATGGTAGCCTCGGCCACCAGTGTGTGAATGTGTGTGTGAAAGCGTGAATGTGACTCATTGGATGCACAGAAAGGCGCTGTACAAGTGCACGTCCATGTAAATGCACCTTTACTCTGAACAACCCTGAGGAAGAGCGAACTGGCCAACTCGACTCGACAGGGGTGTCCAGTGGAGTTGCCTGGTCTGAGCAAGCTGGTCACAAGGAGCAAGAGCAGTGGCCTGGTGGTGAGTCAACCACACACACACACACACACACACACACACACACACCCAGATAGGAGAGGTCACACTTACCCAGGGAAGTCCAGGTACATTTCTCACGTTTAATGCAGCACATAAGGAGAGGCGATAAGTTACCAGCTTGCTAGCTTTAGCTAATGAGGTTTCACAAGCCTGGTTTCACATAGCGGTGTAACAGTACTTTCAGAGACATGGGACGAAGCAATGACCATTTGTTTTTGGGATAATGAGCTGTCGGAAAATGTGGCTTTAGGTCCGATTGGACATTTTACAGACTTACAGGGCTTCAATTGGACAGTCCCCAACCTGAGCACACATTAGCTACAGCATTCTTTCAACGTTTACACTACATAATACTGTAAATATAAATAAATATAACTCATGCCCGGTTTGCAGAAATGCACAACGCCAGCATTTTTGTTTCTGGTGACTGGGGGCTAGTCCACACGAGCACGGGTATTTTAAAATCGAACTTTTCGGCCTCCAGTTTTTAAAAAATCTGCGTCCATACGAACGGTGTAATAAAAATACCTCCGTCCACATGACACCGCAAATTCCACTATCAAGCAATGCAATACATGTGCCAAAGCAGTAGGTGGCGATATAACTCCTAACTGTAAGGCCATTGTGGCCAATCAGAAGGCAGTAAAACGTAATTACCGGAAAAACAATAACAAGCGTACTATTATGCAGCAGGAGCAGTCTCTGTAATAGCACACTCTTGCGCCTCTGTTGCTGGATGTGGTTGAGTAGCGTTAGTTGTATGATACAGCCACAAAGTGCTGATATGCTGCTAAATAGCAGCGGTATTTTGTTTAAGTCCATCCTCAAATCGTCTCTCACATCGGGTAATAACAGCTGTTTTCTGTTTACGTCGCACACTGTGACGTCATACAATGGAGACGAGACAAAATAACTGCGGTTATCCTGTCCACACACGACTGCTGACACCCAGCGTTTCCAAAAAGTTCACCCTGGACTCTGGTTACAAATAACTCCGGTTACAGGGGCCCAAAACTGCAGTTACGTGTGGATGAAAGGCCAAACTATGAGCAAAGAGTCACAGTTTTATAAATACCTGCGTTGGTGTGGACAGCCCCTGGGTTGCGAAATGGTAAACCAATGGTAAATATCATGTGTATTCAGCGGAAAACTCTTCTGAATCTAAATAAAATTTGAAATGTAATGTAGAGTTGTTACCTGGTGCAGATGAACTGAATCGCTGCATCTCTATCCTTTGCTCTGTTTGTTGTGTCGTCAGTGTTACAAATCTGGTGACAACATATAAAAACAACAAATAGCTGTTGACAGTGTGTGAAAAGGAAACAGATGATAATTTCTTTGCAGCCCATAAACATGTTAATCTTCTCATCTGAGGATCCACCAGTGATAATTAAAAAACAATTGTCTGTGACCCAGTTTCAGTGAGGGACAAATGTTTCCACATTAAAGCCAGAGGCCTCCTCTGTGGTCTAATTACTGTATGAAATATTGATGAGCAGCTTGTTTGAATCTGTTCCAGTTGTCTCCTAAATTACTATCGATCTGTTTTGAGATGGAAACCCGATGCTGATTCGTCCATGTTTCATAATTACACATCTAATCTGCAGTATTTTATTTGGTTACACCGTCTAAACGTCCTCTTTCTGCTTCTTTGTGTATGTAAATTAATAATTTACTGACTTTCCATCTTGGAAAGCTTCAACTTCATCAGTGAGGCTGCAGATTGTGATTATTTGTCACCCACTGAATTATTGATTAATACTTTAATCTACAATTAATTAATGAAACATGTCCTTCAAAGCTTCCCAGAGCACGAGGAGACTTTTTCAAATAGTTTGTTTTGTTCATCCAAAGAGTTCAAACCCCCAAATATATTCAGCTTACTGTGAAAGCAGCACAGCTTCACATTCAGTGAGCTGGATTTAGCTTGATGAATCTGTCCATCCACCACTGTAGATCAGACTGAATTATCATAACAACTTCTGGATGGATCGCCTTGAAATTTCATTCAGACGTTCATATTCCTCAGTGGATGAATCCCAATGACATTTATGACCCACTGACTTTCCCTCTAGAGCCACCATGACATTTAATGTCTTTAAACTCTGAAATATCTTGACAACTATTTTCTGGATTGTCATTAAAGTTTATACACACTTTTTTGTTCCCCTCAGGATGAAATGTCATATCTATGGTGATCCCTTAATGTTTCTAACACAATTATCAGGTCAAAAGTTTAATTTGTCCAATTTGGTTTATGACCAAATACCAAGTGGCCAAAAACTGCAGTTCCTTGAATGGCCACTTGAGGCCGGCTCCCAATACATTCTCACTCCGACCTCGTCACATATCAACGGTTATGTAGCGTTCACACTGGGCGCGAGTGAAGCGAATTATTCGCGCCTAACGCAAGTAATGTGCCGTGCGTAACGCGCGAGTTTGGACGCTGGACCATTTTGTTAATTCACGTTATTGCGTCATTTGCGCAAGTAGCGGGGAAGCTGGCTGTGCTACCTAGAGCTAAGCTAGTGCTAACGTTCATAGTACAACCATTCTGCAAACTAATTAAGGACACATATTTACAGAACTTACCAAGTAGACCAGTCTCCTTGGCGACTTTCACCCAAGCCTGCTCCTTTTTGTTGTGGTCTCTGTAGAGTAGACACGTAGTATTATATAGCTCCGGGTAGCCACACACCGCAATGATAAGTTTCTCCTCCATCTCGGCATCAATAACTGGACGTCAGGGCGTCAAGATGTCACTGACGACCATGGCTGAGATAACCACCATCGCTGCTTTGTACCTGCTCTGGAAGTCCCAGATGCGTCGGAGGGCCAAATGCCGTCGTTTTTGGGTTCACCCTATCCTGCAGAAGCGCATCCAGCTCGGCGAGTTTCACCACCTCCTCCAGGAACTCCGTCTGGATGACAGCCGCCTTCAGCTGTACTTCAGGCTGACTGGGGCCCAGTTTGAGGACCTGTTGGCGAGGGTTGGCGCCAGGATCTCCCGGCAGGACACCAACTACAGACGCTCCATTTCAGCTGTGGAGCTTCTTCTACGACAAATGCATGTGGTTATGTTTTGCCAACACACACGTGATTGGGTTTAGGAAAAAGAACAGGGTTTGGCTTTGCAGTCTTATGGTAAGCGAACACTGGCCTCTTGGGTGAAAGTCTGTGTTTGTTCGACTCATCCTCCACCCCTCCTCCCCTCCTCCCTGCCCTACTCTGACTTCTGCTGCCTTAACTTTGTTGTCCCGCCGTGTTTCCCTCTGATGCCACTGGGCACCATTAAACATTAACGGCAACGAACGCATAACATGCTGACAAAAAAGGATGGCTTTTTTCATCTGTGTCTGACACTGGGAGTCACTGACCAAGCTCTGGATTTGGACCACTTCAGAGTGAGTCCAGGTTGTGGCTCCAGAGACCCCCGTGTTGAAATAACCAACTTAACAATAGAAATAAACATGTTTACAGCCTGGTATGAAAGGGCGGTTTTGGTCTCCATAACTTTTTTGGGGTCATGACAACTGTACAGGAGTGAATTGTTATACAACTTGTCTGTTTACATTTTATTAAGGCTTAATTTTTCACATAATTAAGGGCAGGCCGCTTTGAGTGGCGGGTTGTCGGCCGATAGCTTCCTCAGCTTCTCAGACAGATCCGCCCCTCGCTCCTCCACAGCTCCACCCTCTTGTCCAAATATGGTCACATCTGGCTCCAAAAACCCAAGATGGCAATGGGCGAAATAACGGCGAGCGGCCACATATGCCGACATTGAAAGGATGGCTTTTTTTGGTGTCTGATGCTAGAAGTCACTGACTAAGCGCTGGATTTTGACAACTTCGGAGTGGGACCAGGTTTTGGCTCCGGAAGTCCCCACAGACCCCCGTCTTAAGATGCCCTTTATAGCAGAAAAACATGTTTCCCACCTTGTCTTAGTAGTGGTTAGCAAATGTAGGCTAACATGCTAAACTATGGAGAACATGCTAAACATACCTGCTAAACATCAGCATGTTAGCATGGTCACTACAAGTGTATTAGCATGCTGACGTTAGCATGTCGCTCAAAGTACTGCTGTGTTAAAGTAGCCAACAGAGCTGCAGACTCTTGATTAGTTCATCAGTTTGTTCGTTTATTAACCGGTCAATTTCTATATCAAGACATGCATTATTCATGTATATATATCTTCAACATGGCCTGATCATTGAGTATATTTCTTCCATCACGTAAGGGTCATAAGAAGCTCCATGATCTCCACATTTGAGTTTGGTGTATGGGATTAATGTCAGTCAAACATGATTAGTTAGTAGAGATAAAAATGAAATGGACTGTGAGATTAAGATGTGAATTAAAGGACAGTTTCACTGCTTTTCAGCTGTCCGCTAAGCTCTTTATTCTCATCCTGGGAACTGGCCTCATTAAAACACAACACCACCCTCTTCTCCACCGACATTCCTGCGACACAGTTTGGATCCCTGCCAACCGTCTCCATCCCTGAGGTGTGGGGTCGCCCGCTAAGTAGGACAACAATGGCGGGTTAATCAGTGTCTCTCTGCTTCGTCTTCATTTAATGGACGAATTGGTTGGCAGGAGTCCAGCCACAGAAAATGGGCGCTCTGCAGTGGGTGCACTGGGGTCCATTATGGGGTCTGGGAAAAGAGGGTTTGTTGTGTTTGTGTGACCTGGAAAAGACACACTGTGACACATTTATCAGATTAATCCAGATTACATCAGAATTTGGCATTTTCTTTCGTTTATGTTGACGATAATCAGCAGATAAATAAGTCATGAAATGTGGCTCTGCAGACAGGAAGCGTCCATGCCTGCAGAGATGAGTACAGTCTGAGTGTGCGGCACTTGTACTGTAAGTCTTTGTGTCTCGGGCTGCCTCGTGTTGGATGTGTGTTATCAGTGGTGAGGCTTTTGTTCTGCCTCGCTCTGACGTCAGCGAGCCGTCAGCTGAGTCTTTGTTACAGTTTCTGCAGCTCTGAAAATGGATCCTGTGTTCTGCACAAACCACAGAGAGCTCTGAGAGGATTTACAGAGGGCAGCAGATTAAATATTTCTGACAGTTACATGTTTGTAAACTGGATGATTAATACCGTCTCCCTCAGAGGGAAACATTTTATATAATAATTCACACATTGCACAAATGTTATGTAACATAATGTGTAGTCACAGGCTGGAGTGGAATCTAACTGTACATTTAGGCTACACTGAAAGAGTGGAATGTATCCAGATATATTTACTGAAGTACTTACTTTGCAGTACTTTTCATGCCACTTCTACTCCACTAAATCTCAGAGAGAAATATTGTACTTTTTACTGCACTACATTTATGGGGCTGCAGCCTCTAGCCTATAGCGACTTGGCTTGGGAACTGAAGGGTTGCTGGGTTAAGTCCCCATACAGATTAAGTATGGAGTGTGGACTGGAAGCTGGAGATGTGCCAAACTACCCTCCTGGGCACTGCTGAGCCCCCAACTGCTTGGGGTGCCTGTCCAAAGCAGCCCCCCCACATTGACATCACTCCATTCAATGCATGTATAGGTCCTGTTTGTGCATGTGTGTGTGTATTTCGGGCCTGTGTGTGTATGACAACAGAGCGAAGACATTTATTTTCCCTCAGAGATTAATCAAGCACAAACAGGATCTATACATGTATTAAATGGGGAGATGACAAAGTGGGGGGGGGGTTGCCCAAAGCAGTTGAGGGTGTGGTGCCTTGCTCAAGGGCACTGCCGTGTCGCCCAGGAGGTGAGGTGGCGACCAGTCCACGCTCCCTACTTGATCCATATGGGGACTTAACCCAGCGACCCTCCGGTTCCCAAGCCAAGTCCCTATAGACTGAGCTACTGCTGCCCAAATTCATCGCAAGGGACATTTTTCTGCTTTGAGAACTTTTGCTTTTAATACTTTTTGTACACTCTTTGTCATACTTATTCTTAAGTGACATTTTCTATGCAGGATTTTTACATGTAACAGAGTATTTTTGCAGCATGGTATCAGTACTTTTACTTAAGTAAAAAAGCCCTGCAGCCCAACACGACACTCTGCATGACGAGAACTTAATTTGCGGACTGTAAGTAAGTTAAGTTTGAATGTTGATACTTCTGCTTTTATCACATCTTATTTACATCATTATTTAAAGTTTATGACTCCATTTAATACTTTTAAATCTACTTTTCATACAGTTTTAAGCATCCACTGGTTTCTGTCAGCGGTGGGACAGTCCAGTCGCCAGAGGAATGTGTTGGTAATGTTCGTTTTCAGCAAACCACAAATACGTTATGTTATCATATCAATGTTTCTACAGAGACGTAGTGATTGAGCTGACTTTGTCGTCTGCAGGTGGAGAGGATGGTGGATGGTGTGACAACTAGGTGAGACGCCTGCCAAGTTAGACACCACTGTTCAAGACTGAGACACAACAAAATCGCCTATGTTTTAGCGCCCTGGTTGCTGTGTTTCCAGCAGTGGTTTTTTACCGATGTCTTCTCCAGCTGTGTTTGTGCCACTAAAACCATGTTTTTAAGCCCAAACATGATTTTTTTTCACAATCATAAGCCTGTGTTTTTTGTGCCTAAACCTAACATGTTAACTACAGTGTTTTTGACACGCAAAGTTTCAATGTATCAGCTACATTATAACGTACAAATGTAACTTAACTGTGGTTTTCAGCAACCTACAATGCCAACATTTACTCTGGTGACTGGGTTTGGACCTGAAAATGTCTTCCACCACTGACAAGCAATAAAACAGTGCAGAGAGAGGATTTGTTTTTTTTGTTTTTTTTTTAACTGAAACAAGGTACAGAAAAATCCATCAAATCATTGTTTAATTGATGCACTGAATTTTGTGTTTATCACAAACATATTTAAATGAACGGAAGAAATGTCTGTTTATTAATGAGTGAACACACACACACTGTACATGTAGATGTCAGAGCTGAAGGAAAAGTACCACAGCAGTCAGTATCTAATCTGAACAAAGTGTAAACGTGAAGCCCGATCTGTGGCTGGAGACAAAGTACATACAGCAGTAGATATGCTGCCTGAACGCACACTGTTATCTTTAACACTCCTGCAGAGGTGACTGTGTGGAGTCAAAGCCCTGGAAGGTGACATCAAATGACATCATGCTCTGAGGGAAACATTGTCCAGACACTTGTTAGATCATTTTTGAATGCATGAAATTAATCTGCATGTGTAGGCATTTACATTTCTTCTTATTGCTGGTTCAAGGTAAAAATGTATGTTTTCCTGTTGCCTTAAAAATATAAGTTTAACCCATCAGTCTCTGCTGAATGCTGACGTCCTGGTGAGTTGATTCCACTGACTTCCTGTGCGATGTTTTATGGTGTAGGTGTGGTTCATTCCACGTGGTCACACTTTATTATTTTGAGCTTTTGTGTCCCATGGACCTCTATATGTTTTTTGTTTCCTGACCCTTTTATAGGCACAAAGTACCTGTTTAATGCAGGAGCACATGGTGATAATGATGATCAACTTAATATGTGCAGCACCTTTAAAAACACAGGTACAAATTGACTAACATGGGCAAAATAATTAAAATAGAATAAAATACACCACAATATAATTAAATAACAAAACTCTGAAATAAATAATTTGCTATTTGAAAAAGAAAAAATCCAGTTGGACGAACTCACACTGGTTGAATCCTCTTTTCTCTGATTAGCATTTTACAACATGTTCAATTAAACAAACCGTCAGTTTATCAGGGGAATATAAAAACCTGTAAAAGCATCGTGTTCCGATTGGCTCCTGGTGATGTCACATGTTTAAATGCTTGTCATTGAGGAAGTTAGAAGTCATGAAAGGCTGATATGAGACGAGGACCCAGTGACCTGCATGTTGGCTCAGTGTTAATCGCAGCCTGCAGGACTTTACATATCGACAGTCACAGTTCAACCTTGTGATAACTGAACAGGACGACGACACGGTTTATTAAAGGACGACAGACCTGACGTGGTGCCCAGAATAACTGAAACCGTATTTTTATGAAAACATGACTAAAGTATTTACAGTTGCAAAATATTATTGGGACAAGCGGACCTTAAAAACTGCTGAAAAACAAACCAAATATGAATAAAAAACAGTAAAAACAACCATTAAAAATGGCAAAAGTGATTATTTTTTAGCAGGACATTGACAGCAGGAGCGTAAATATAGGCTGTGCAGGCAGCGTGGTAACAGGTGTGTAGGAGAGGGACATGCAGAACACAACTTGTAGAAGAAACTCCCGCACACTGTCTTAACTTGCGATAATAATGATTTTATTGCTGAAATGTTTCACTAGCCCTTTTTAGATAGGAATTGTGCAAATTTGCTGGAAAGCCCAATCAGTCTTCTTTCAGCATTGGCAGCATAAAAACAAAATCGGGGAGTGCAGCAAAATGCCGCCTGCCTACTTTTGTTTACAGAATGCGCCTTTTTCGGGGCAATGGGGGGCGTGAGCACATAACAAAACATGTAGCTCAGCGTGTGACGTAAACAGTGACATGGGAAAATCTGGCAGCGTAAAAGGGGCAAGTGACTAGACCATCATCAGGCAAGGTCTGATGCAAATGCAAATATGTGAAATGACCTCTGAACTCAGCAGTATGAGGTCAAGTATTGTGTTGTTGGCGGTACGGTTAGGTTTAGGCACCAAAAGTACTGGATTAGGTTTTGAAGAAGATTGTGTATTTGGTTAAAATAACTGTGCTTGTTACGTACAATATATGAGTAGGCTACGTCGTAAAGAGACATAGTTACATCTCATTGCGGTAAGGACCTAAGTACATTAAGTTCAAAAGAAGTCCATGTTGACTTTTGATTTCACACAGGACACAAACAGCGCTCTCCCAAGTGTAAGTCCTGTGTTTGTTTGACCCATCCACCACCAAAGCCTCTTCCCCACGTGGATTTTCTTACTCTTTATCTCGACCTATGGGGTTGTAACATTAATCATCACCCACTGCGTAACATCAGCACATAATTTCAACACAATACGTGCCACCACTAGAGATCCTGAGAGACTTAAACTCCTTCACTTGGGACACCCATCATTATTTCTTCCATTGTGTGTATAAAGCCAAATTTGCATCGCTTTAAAATAATCCACGAAACACTAAATCTGATTTGTTCCCGTTCCAACATCCCGGCCGTCAGAGCTGAGCAGCCAGATCTGTATTTTCCTCTGAGTACATGCAGCTCATGTATGAGTCACTGCGTCATGGGATGCAAGGAGAAGCATCCAGGGCATTGTTCTTTTCCCAGAAAATGGGAAACATGGGGGACGAGTCTGCTCTGACTGATGAAGTGCATGCAGAGACAGCTGACATCTGGCTAACAATAGAAACTAAAGAAGAAGAATTTGATTCCTTGAACGGCTGGAAAAAATGACACCTACGCTCAGGGAAGGACTGATGGGTTTCACAGATAACAATTCAATATTTTGAAATATTAGAGGCAGCCTTAAACATCATGTTCCACCTTTCAGAACAAGAACTCTGTGCAATGATTGCTTTACCTTTTTTTTAATATTAATAATATCTCCACTTTAATTGAGCAAGGAAAAGCAGTTTAAAGGAGCAGTTAGTTACACTTGGGTTTTTCAGAATGTAATGTAGTGTTGAAAGAGGTTTATGAGGCCATATTTTGTTGAATATTCACTTTCTGCTTCAAATGAATTACTCGTAAATCCTGTGAGGTTATAAAGACTTTGATCGTTGAACTTTTTACTTTTCTTTATTGGCTAACTGTTTCTGATCCAGACAGTGAACCTCGGTCTTCTCTTGCCTAACAGCAGCAGCTTTTATACATAAAATTAGGGCATCACTTTCAATGAAACAGCAGAGTGAAATACAGTGAAACAGCAAAACTACGAGTCTACAGCAGGGGTACTCAACTTGCTTTGTCTGGGGCCTTTCACAATATTACACTTTTTAGACAAACAAGCCCAATTATGATGCTTTTCCATGCACTCTAATATGCTTATTTACATTCTGAGTGCAAATAAAATTTCCAGTGTGAATTAATGTTTTTTCTCTGTAAATTAGAAGATGGTCGGTGGGCCACCTGGCACCCTATTTGGCCCACATGCTTTTAGTTGAGTTATCACTGGTCAAGGATCTACTCTGTGAAGCTGTATGTAGGCACTGAATGTTTGTAGCTGACTTTATGGGAATCTGTCCAATAGCTGTTGAGATATTGCACTGAAAACCACAAATGTGAACCTCTTGGTGGCACTAAAGGAAAAGTCAAAGGATCACCAAAGTCTTCAGGATTCATTGTACAGGAATCACGAATGAGTGAGCCCAATTTAATGCACATCAGTCCAGTACTTGTTGAGATATTTTTGTCTGGATCAGAGTGCATGGCTCAAATAACCAACAATAGGAAATCCTGTCGAGTGTTTGTGTAAGTCCACAGGGATACAGCCTGTGTCTCTTAACGTATGTGTCCTATTGTCAGTGAGAAGAGGGTGTGTCACATTCCCGCTGCAGAGTGTGCTTCCTCAGCTGTGTGAACGTGCAGCGAGGCAGGAGGACAGACGTGAAGTCGCATGTTGGGCTTCGGCCAAACAGGCAACACTGCAGCAGCTCTGCAGCAACATCCAGGAAGCAGCTCAGACGTTTCACTTTGTCAGCTCCACACTGTTAGATCATGAATCAATGCTGATAAAGTTTATGGCCGCAGCTTTTTGTGAGTCTTGCTCGACAGAAACTACAGTTGGTAAACTAATTTGAGCCTCTTCCATGCTCTCTGTATCGTTGAATCTGCCACTTTGAAGATGGGGAGTCACTGTAGTCTATTGTTTGTCATATATTAATACTTTAGGCAAAAGAGGTGGATCTGAAAATGTATAAATCCTCAAGTCAGACTAAAACATGATTTAAACAGCTGGAAATCGTGGCTTTACATTACTTAATCATTTGTGCATGATTTTGACCAATAACTTGAGTGTCCTTCACAGATTGCTTCACATTAATGCTCAATAAGTGGTAAGCGTTTTTGTGACACTTAAAAAAGATGATTTCTGCAACCACGGTAATGTTACATTTGTACATTTCATTCGTATCATATCAGCATTTCTAAAGTGATACAGTATTTGAGCTGACTTTGTCACTGGGAGGTGGAAGGAATGGCAAATGGCGTGGCACCTGGGTGAACCCTCTAGCTGTGAGGGCAGTGCTAACCGCTGTACCAAAATGTCGCTTCCATGCAGCAGACCACTATTCGAGATTAAAAGAAAAACGAAACCAGTTCTTTCCTAGTGACTCATTGTTGTGTCTTCCTGCAGCTGTTTAGCTGCCAAATGTGGGTGTATTTTAGCAACCTGTTGCTGTGTTTCCACTGAGGACAGTGCCACGACAAGTAATTGTTTTTTACCGGGACATTGCTGCATTTCCTGCATGCATAGCGCCATGAAAAACGTTTGCTTTTTACGGGCATTCTTGTTTTTACTAACAGTAGATTGTCACCAAAATCAATTTAATTTCAAACAGTGATTATGCCACCAAAGTCAGGTATTTTAAGCTTGAACATGATCTTTTCCTTACCATAACCAAGTATCTTGTTGGTTTTTTGTGCCTAAACCTAACCACACTTTAACCACAACATTGCTGAAATGTAAAGCTTTAACACATCTGCTGCATAATAACGTACAAATGTAACGTCTCCGTAGTTTGCAGAAACGTACAATGCCAACATTTATTCTGTTAAAGAGGTTGATACTTGCATCTATAAATGTGTTAACTCAGTATGGTGATAATATGTTAGGGATGTGTCTTCAAGCTGGTTGTGGAGTTGTGGAGCCCCCTAGTGACCAAAAAGTCAACATCAACATAACTGGCAGACAGCTGCCTATGGACGAACATGATCATTCATTTCCATCTGATGAATGTAAGTCCAATACCCACTCTCTTTTAGCTCTGTTTTTGGTCTCCACCAACTCCATTTACTGCTAAATGCTCCTCTGTGTTCCCCAGTAGTCTCTAAATGTGTTTCCTGTTTGGTAGTGTACAGTAAATGGGTCATAAAACTAAGAGCTACAAGAGTCCGAAAAGCTCCACAGAGCAGTGGCTTCCAAATGGTCCAGCCATGTGGTTCAGATTTCTCCTTAGTCATTAGTTCAAGATCCACACAGTGTAATAGATTCGGCATCATACTTGGGTTTGGCTGTGCCATTGAGCTAGTTTGCTGTCTCTGTAACTGTCTGTTAGTAAGTCACTTTACAGCAGGAAACAGCACTTCAAAATAAAAGCTCTGTGCCGGAAATTCACTGTACTAAAATATAAAGTGTGTTCTTTTATAAACTTGACACGTTTCCAAGTCACTTGCTACCCACTTCTGGGCCATGACCCACCAGTTGGGAACCACAGCCATAGAGCCTCTGCACCCTTTTCCTTATTGTCAACCTGTCCAGATTTTGTCATTCAACACCTATCCACTAGTTGCCCTTATAGAGTCTCATAAATCTACCAGTCACCTGACTCTGCTCCCCCCTGCACACCTGCAGCTAATTACCCCATCCAGGTGCTCCAGTCACCTGCAAGATCATCAGTGGTGAGTTGATGCTTGCTTTCCCTCATGGATTTCTTTGCCTGCTTCCACCGCCATCTCATTCCCAAATGTAAGTCTTTTTTAAACTCTCCTTGATTTGGGATCCCCTTACCTTTCACCCCATACCTTGAAATGTGACAAAAATCAGAGATAAGCTAAACTTTATGAAGCACGCCTGAGGGAAGTTGTTGTGCAGCACTACAAAGTAGAAAAGAGTGCAAATAAAAACAGAAATAAACGATGAAATATCATCAATAAGGTGCAAAAATGCCAGAAATGTAAACTTTAGTGTGACTTCAGTCATAAGACCTTCACCTGATGACAGAAACATTAAAGTTGGATTCAAGGTGCACAAACTGTGCAGCATTTTTCTATTGGGCTGTAAACATGG
Source organism: Epinephelus fuscoguttatus (assembly GCF_011397635.1). Taxonomy (NCBI): domain Eukaryota; kingdom Metazoa; phylum Chordata; class Actinopteri; order Perciformes; family Serranidae; genus Epinephelus; species Epinephelus fuscoguttatus. The sequence goes on from NC_064765.1 coordinate 5,925,303, forward strand.
ATTTTATAGCTGCTTTTTAGGGCAGCTGACACATTTTCCCTTCACTCATGTCCCCTACAATCATTAACTAAAAAGAGGATGTACTCGACAGCTGTGTCTTGTTTTACTTCCTTAACATTTTGTGCAGACATCTTTACAACCTTTTCACCTCTTATAGGATTCCCAGACTTCCTGTGCAGACTCTACTCTAATTATAGCACACGTGCAATTAGAAAAGGTTAATTTTCCTTTTTCTAACATATTGTGTTTTCCTAAATGTCCTAAAATCCCAAAACACAGCACATGTTTTCTTCAAGGTGAGAAAGCCTTGGACGTGGCACGATGATCGGCTGCCCCCTGCAGCTCAGACAGAGGTGTGCCAGCCTCGTGCAACTCAGCCTGCGCTGTTACAGTACTTTGTATCCTGAAATACAAACATCAGTGAGCTACATGATGTGTCACACCTTCTCTATGGTGAGTATGAGTTGTTAGCATTAGGACGGAGATACAGGGTTCCACCTTTGCAGACTACCTGTGCCCAGAGATCCTTTATACCTTCCAGTATAGCTCTGGGTGATGAGAGGTGTGTGTCAGTTTCATTCTGTTGTTAATTCTTGACTGTTGTTGTGGAACACTTTTTTTAAATTATCTGTCTTAAATCATAATGTGTTTTTGTTGTGGTTCTAATTGTCTGACAGTTGCAATAGACACAAAGAGAGCTTCTGAAAGAATAAATAAACTAAGTGGCCTGTTTCCAAGCTCTCCATTGCAGCAAATGGCACTTTGCATTAGACTTTATGGATCTGAATAAAACATGACATTCAAACTCTCACCATCCAGGCATGCATGCTATTCTTGGATATCTGTACATGCCAGAATGCATGGAAATTGCAGGGCAAGTGCCATTTTTATCCACAAAAGAAGTCATTTTCTGCAGCAAACGATGCTCCGCCGGGGGAATATGACATGTATTTTGTTGGGGTGACGGATAAATAACCACATCTGTTTTAATACCCACAGTGGCTTCTTTACACTGACCTCTTATAACACTAATACTCAAATCACAATCACGTTAGGTAACTCCCTCGCCATCTCTGCCACCACCGCAGCACTTTGGCCCATTCCTCAGATTGCACTCTGGGCACAGAGAGTGAATTGTAGATGTAAAAACGTGGGAGTGGAGACGCACAATAATATCCACGGGCCAAACAGAGGGCAGCTGGCGCTGAGGAGTGAATAATTCCTGCTGTTGCCCTGGCAACCGGCCAAATATGGCACCGTCCCCATCACTGTCAGGTACTGGTGTTGCAGCCACAGAAGGGAAACCAGTGATCCATTACTGATATCTCATAGATGGATAGATCACGGCACTCCTTACTGATGTTGGTTTATAACTTTAAATCCTTGTACTAGTATTTTTAACTGAGTCTGATATTTTATGCCAATATTTAAAGTCAGTGATAAACTTTAATGCCGCATTTAGTCCAACACTTTTATTCTACATGCATTTAATGCACCATGGGCCATGTAAAGTCTCCCATCAAATAACTATTCATAAAATTAATGTTAATGGGACGCAGGGATGAATTAGGCAACAACTTTCAAAGAGAATTCACTGACAAAAAAACATATTGGACCCAAAACTGACAAAACATACAAAAACATGACTATTCATTGGTTTACATGTCTGCTCAGACTTATATGTAGCCATGACAGCTGGCAATACTTCAAATATGGATGCTAATGCAAAGCAGCTACATATTCTAAAATGTGGCTGTCTCACACACACACATGCTCCTCCTGGCAGCGCAGAAGATCTACACAGTCAGCACATTTTCAAGGTGGACACCTGAGATTAATGTCCCCAATTCAGTATCCGACTAAATGTCTCCCCTTCTTTTCCTGAGATATGACGTTGAATATTGCCCAGAAAAGTGTTTTTGCAGAACATATGATGTCACAGTGCAGGTGACCTTTGACATTTCAGATATAAAATGTCATCACTTCATCGTTGTATTAGAGATTTGTGTAAATGTTGTCATAGTTAGCATTTGAATTCTTGAGTTAAGGCCAAAAACATGTTTTGTGAGGTCACACTGACCGTTGACCTGCAACCACCACACTGTAATCAGTTCATCGTTGAGCCCATTCGGACGTTTGTGCCAAATTTGAGTAAATTCCCTCAAGGCTAAAGATCTCATGTTCACAAGAATGAGGCAGACAAGGTCAAGGTGAACTTAACTTTTGACCACCAAAACCTAAGCAGTTCATGTTTGAGTCCAAGTAACCAAATTTGAGGGAATTCCCCTGAGGCATTTTTGAAATGTCGCGCTCATGAGAATGGGACAGACGTACGCACAGACAACCCAAAAAACATAATGCATCCGGCCGTGGATATCACTGGCGCTGAGGCATGAAAGGACTGTAAAAAGAGATTTTCTCTATACCTACAATTAGCATCTTTATCTTTCACTAGCTCACTGCATTTCTTTTTTTTTTTACTAATTTGTTTGTTTTGACCTCGCAGTCTAAAAGGTCAAAATACAATAGCACTTTAAATTTATGATAAAATTTAGTTAAGACGACAATCTGCCTCTTGACATCTGTTTAACTTATAAATATATTATTATGCTAAAGAAAAGTGTAAGTTTGGGGAAAAAAGTAATGACTGCATTCCACAGCTAGCTTTAGCTCAAGCTAATTTATTAGCTTTGTCTTGGTAGGCTTTATCATGTTTATTACACATTAAATTAAGCAGTAGCTAAATCATCATGGAGATAACCCTAACACAGATAAACTAGTCCTGCTAAAAGCTAACTAGCTTAGTTTAGATTCCTATAAGATGTCCAAACACAAGTTGGCTAAGCCTACAAAATCTGGTTTCATCAGGCAATGATAATATTCATGCAGTATAAAATTAAGGGTTTACAAATTATTATACCGTAGTTTGGCTAAACAGCCTTCAAACTGCTTTTGTAGGGCAGCATTATTTATCCAGGCTACTTGCTTTTAACATTTTAGCTGCAAGCTAATGAAGCTAATTAGCAAACATTTTAACAGTAGACTAGTTTAGTTTGTTGACATTATAAGGATAGAAACCTTAAATAACACTCATCTAAAACTCTCTAGAATAATAAAATAAGCTATAATTAAAGCTGTTATGAAATATTTAGAAGGCTATATCCACTGTGTGAAGCTAACTTTGTTAGCACTAGCTTGCTGGCCAAAGTGTTTTTGCTACAGATTAAACAGTTAAATGAAAAGAGGGCACGTGTTGCATTGGGACAAAACATGTAAAGAAAACTGTACTAGCCTATATAAGTTATTATTCATCTCTGAGGTATAATCCTCTCTAAACTAGGTAAAACTCTTTGGCCTGGACTAAATGAGGTTATGTAAATTCTGTCTCAACTGGAGCGTAATGTCCTTTGTCCAAATGTCTCGCGTCCTCAGGCTGTCAGGTCACAGCAACCAAAAAGACACTGAAGTCCATTTGTTACTGGAGGGTTGCCAGTTTGAATCCGTTGTCTAGCTGGGGTCAAAAAATGTGTGAGGACGAAACTAATGTGGCAGGAAAACAGAGTCAGACTGTTGTTCAAAGCCTGAATATTAGCTGACGTTGGGTTTTTGTATCAGCAAAGAGCATAAAGTTGTCTAGGATTTGACAGAGATCCCTTAAATTTGATTATTAATGAGTTGTGAAAAAGATGTGTACAAAAATCTGTCTTTTTTTAATGTTATCATCTTTCTGGTATTTTACAAAAGTTCTGGAAAATCTCAGTGTTTTCTACAAAGACCAGGTTGAAATTTAAAGTGCAGTAAGGGTCAAATATATACACAAATACAGCCTAATTAGCACTTGTTGTTGATCTGTGAAGTCATTTTTTGGCCCATATTATTAACCTGCTGTTGTCATGAGCTCGGATTATATGCAGAAACACAGAAGAAGTGAAACAGTAGAGACAATTTGTTGGAATCTGATTAAGAATTAAAAATCTCAATGAATGTACTTGTCATTCAAAACTTAATCCCTACTCTCACCCATCAGTAGAAGCAAACAGGAAACTGTGCTGCCTGCATCCCCTCGTCTGAAATCTGTCACAAACTGACAGTGCATAAATTCTGTGAACTCACTGAATTTCTCACCAGAGATAAAAAGCAGCCTCCAGCTGTCGTCCTGGGCCGGAGCTGAATGGTTATCTGTCAAGGTTTCCTACACAATTATTCACCATGAACACACTTACAGCAGACAGATGGACGTCTGACCAGAGCCAGTAGTTCTAGTTCAGTCCGCTGGGACGCTGCCCTGATCCCCAGCCCTCCCCTGACTGCGTAAAGTTAAAAACCCTCAAACAAAAATATGTTCTTAGCCTGTATGATTTGAATGTTTGACTTTTTTGTGTGTGAAATGGCTTGTTCAAGTGTTTGTTCCTTCAAGTTCACAAAAAAGTTGGAAATGTTGACATTGTTGAGATAAACTATGTGTTTGTAAACATCATACGAGTTTTATTCCCGAGGGAAGGAGGTCATGAAAGCAGCAAATCTTGAGGAGTGCAAACAACTGAAAAAAGAATTTAAGGATGCATAGAACATAATTGTTTATAGAGCAGTTGTAGCAGGAAAAATGTACACTGAGTTCACTATTTTAGCGTTGGATGTTAGCATGCTGACATTTGCTGTGTGGTCAGAAACCAACGTATTTTTGTAGCAACAATAATTGTATTTATTTGCTCAAAGAAATAGTCTCTGAAATGACAGTCAATATTCAATTTATTTAAGTTTACAAAGATATGAAAGAGAAATGCAGAAAGCCTTCCAACACATTCTCACTCCGACCTCATCACACATTGATATTTGGTCATGGACTTTTCACATTGAGATATGACGTGCAAGGTACCCTGGGTGTGTTGGTTGTTGACGTTCTGGGACACTGTATCAAGCTCTGTCTGTTACATACATCGTCAGAAAGTCAGTGGTTCTTGGAGCCATCCACCACCCCTTCCACCTGCCCCACTCACACTTTTGCTGCCTTCACTTTCGTTGTCCTGCCGTGTTTTCCCCTGATGCTGCCGGGTGCCATTAAACAATAACGGCGACTGGCCACACATAATGCCAACATGAAAGAACGCCTTTTGTTGTCGGTGTCTGACGCTGGAAGTCACTGACAAAGCATAGGTTTTCAACGACTTTGGAGTGAGTCCGGGTTGGATCTTCACATTTAAAGGGAAACCTAGCATATTTTCAACCTGCTCTGTGTCATCACAGTGTGTGCGGTGTGTGCAGATGAACAGTGTTTGGCTTACCCATGTGCCACCAATGTCCAAAGCTCCCTGCCAATGCTCGGGACTCACAACACAGGGGCAAGCCAAACACTGTTCATGTGTACATACTGCCTATACTGTGATTACACAGAGCTGGTGGAAAATGGCAAAGTTTCCCTTTAATAACCCAAGAATATTTGGGTTATTAGCTTGAAAATGGCAATTTATTAATTGTCAAACTTTTTGTATGTATGTATGTAGTGTTTTGAGTGATTGAGCAATTGATTTGGCTAATTGCTTCAGCTCTAAACCAAAGTTTTGCACCATCTTTGTTTTGTCAGACATTAAAATTTTTGTGGAGCTAAAGGAAAAGGTCACCAAAGTCAGCAGGATTCATCCTCTGGAGAACATGAATTTTGGTACAAAAGTTCATGGCAATCCATCCAATAGGATCAGTGGTGGACTGGCTGAAAGACCAACATCCACAGAGTCATGTAGACCCTGTATAATAATATTTATTTATACATAGGCTATGTACAAATATGGGTACATAGTGTATGGTGCATATTAAATATCAGCTCATTCATAGATGTTTTCAGTACATGTCATTTTAAACCAAGAAGCAGGTTGTAGCATTAAAATAAATTGTTTTTATAGTAGCCGTTCGTCCTGACATGGAAGTGAAGTCTTCACAAGGTTCTGAATAAACTGAAATATCCAAGGTATTGCAGAAATGACATTATGTTCAATTCATGAAAGAGCTATTAAAACTAAAACGGACTAATGTTTTTGTTATCACAGTACAACAGGACGCCTGCTCTTTATAATCAGGTTCCTTTTAAACTGCGTTTTTCTTTTCAGGGTTGTGATTTTCCCTAATTTTGTGCGTACTGCAGGAACAATTGTTTCATTAAATTAATAAATGAGCATTTAATCTTTTTATTGTGAAGATAAATTCCCTCAGGGCTCACACATCCCTGAGAGCGTTCACATGTAGCTGCTGGAGATTTAGAGAAACATGAATTAATCCGCACTTGTTTCGTCTTAATTGAGGAATCGTAATCATTTTACATTTGATAAGATTAGATGACACAGTGTTTGTATGAGACTGAGCAGGAAAATCCAGGTGAAAGTCAAGATTAAATTCTGTTTTGGTGAAGAAATGTAAATAAAGGGGAAAAATGTTGTGTATTTTTTTAAGCATGAACATTAAGTGAAGCTGTATTTATTCTTCCAGGCTAACAAGTTCACACATTCAGGACACTCTGGATCTACAACACTGAACAGCACGTAACTGACAAGGTGGAGAAAGAAAGAGGTCAGAGGTCAGCTGTGAGATAAGCAGGATAAAGAACAAAAGAGAGATTAAAAATGTTTTTGTTAAATACTGACAATAATTGCTGTTTGATCTTAAAATGAAGGTCTTGTCAGATTTACTGTACAATAGTATATAACCACTTACTTTACAATGTGGAGAGAAGCCTTCCAAACTAACCAACAAACTCTGTTGTTAGTTATTTCCTTCCAGAGAGATGCATATGTGCTTCCTGGTTTGGTAATGCTGCGTTCACATGGAATCTGGCAGATGGTAGATAAACTGGTAAAAATAAATTAGTTTCACGTCACGTTAACGTTTTTCTGACGCTGTTTGGCATGTCTGATACAGGCTGCTAGCCCAGCACCTGCTGATCTGTGCTCACTATTTTTCTCTGATAATCTATGATCCAGATGTTCAGGAGGTTCTTGCCAGGAGCTGAATTATCTGGACCTGGGGTCTCATTTATAAACATTGCATAAGCACAAAACGAGGCCTGAAAGACACGTATGGCACTTCCCACTCAAAAGTTATGATCTATAAAAACAGACTTGATGGAAGAAACTTTAACCCATGCTTACAAACATTTTGCGACAGGAAATTGGCGACACAGATGGTAAGGTGGAAGCCTGATTGTAGAAACTGTCGAATATTTTTGGGCAAATGCCATTTTTGCCTTTTGTCCATATGTACATTTTTAGTATGGACCCTACGCACTGTTTTATAAATGAGACCCCTGGTGATTTAAACCGGTAAATACATTGAACAAAACAGTTTCATGTTAGAAAAGATGCTACTTCTAGCAGAGAGGCTGTTAATTAAAGTGGCCGATGTAAAACGTGAATGTCCCTATCTAGAGCCACTGTTTGGTTTGTCTGTCCTGGGCTACTGTAGAAATATGACAATGCAACATGGCAAACTTTGTGGCCAAGGACCCGCTCCCTATGTAGATATAAACGGCTCATTCTAAGGTAACGAAAACACAAGCTCGGTCTCACTCCATAGTCATCGAAATCTGGCACTTGGGCATTGATTTGCGGCGTCAGAAACCAATGAATAAAGTTGTCTTTTAATGTCTGTATGATACGTGGCCAGTTGCCGTTATAGTTTAACGGCGCCCGGCGGCATCAGGGGGAAACGTGGCAGGACAAGGACGAAGGTTAAGGTGGCCAAAGTCCGAATGGGGGTGGTGGATGGGTTACGACTTTGGCCTGAGAGAGCGGTGTTCACGTCCCGTAAGATCCTAAAGCCAAACCCTGTTCTTTTTTCCTAAACCCAACCACATGCTTTTGTTGTTGAAGGAAAAAAACGTCAGTTCGTGGCATTGTACTGACGTAGTGCTTTTATTTTGAAAGAGATTGTATGTAAACGTTAAATTTCCTGTGAAAACAGAAGTGTATTTTGAAAGAAGACAATGCATGTAACAGGCAGAACTTGACACGGCGTCCCAGAATGTCAACAACCAACATACCTGAGGTACCTTGCACGTTGTATATGGACGTGGAACGTCCATGACCAAACATCTATATGTGACGAGGTCAGAATGAGAATGTGTTGAATGAAGTAGTTACACGTTAAAAAAAGATGCCACTTGTCACAGGGAGGCTGTTAACTAAGGTGGCCAATGCAAAAACTTAAATGTCCCTATCTAGAGCCAGTGTTAAGTTTGTCCATCCAGTAGACACAGTAGCTACAGTAGAAATATGGCGGTGCAACATGGCGAACTTCGCGGCCGAGGACCCGCTCCCTATGTAGATAAAAACGGCTCATTCTAAGGTAACGAAAACACGATTCTGGTGCCCGGTCTCACTCCAAAATCGTCAAACTCCGGCACTTGGGCAGTAACTTGCGACATCAGCAACCAACAAAAAAAGGTGTCCTTCAACGTCGGCATGATACGTTAAAGTTTAATGGTGCCCAGCGGTCTCAGGGGGAAAGTTAAGGCGGCAAAAGTACGAGTGGGTTAGGTGGGAGGGGTGGTGGATGGGTCCAACAATGCCGACTTTCACCTGAAGAGAGTGGCGTTCACATCCTGTAAGATTATAAAGCCAAACCCTGTTCTTCTTCCTAAACCTCACCACCTGCTTTTGTTGCCCAAACCCAGCTAACCTAAAGTCAACTCGTGGTGTTACACAGACGTAGTGCTTTTATTTTGAAAGAGGCTAGGTAAACCTTAAATTTCCTGTGAAAAAAGAAGTGTATTTTTAAGAAGAGAACTTGACATGGCGTCCCAGAACGTCAACAACCAACACAACCAGGGTACCCTACATATCGTATGTGGACGTGCAAAGTCCATGACCGAACATCAATATGTGACATTTGCTAATATATAATGCTAATATAACCCTTTAAATACTACACACTGGGCGTTTAAAATAAAATAAAATAAAAAATGCCGACCTCATGGTGCCACTAAAGGAAAAGTCAGTAGGATTCATCCTCTGGAGAACATAAATATCTGCAAAACATGTCATTTCAGTCCATCAAGAAGTTGTTCTATACATTGTAATCATACACCAGAAGCCAAACCTCATCTGCATTAATCTAAAGGGTCACAGTGCACTCATTAGCCAACCAATACAGATTATCCAATCAGTTATTGATGTGATGGCAGGGTAGTGTTTCATCAGTGCAGACACGAGGTAATCCCAAACCCATGTCAAACCCACTGCAGTCATGGCAGCTTACGCTAATCGATGCAGGCTTTTTCTCACCCAGTAAAGAGGCTCTGGGAATATTACATAACACTCCTCCTCATCTGCTTCTGCACCGCTGCACAGCTGACAGCGCCAAGGACCCTGCTGCATACTGCATGACATAACCCTCCACACATCACACTGTCCTCCCTTCATCTGTGTTAACCCCCCTCCCTCAGTGCAGCTCTGCAGCTCTCTGCCTCCCTCTCTGTTCAAAGTCACTCTTCTTTGTGACTATTTTTACGCAGAAAAAAAGCAGACATACACTCGGTTTATTTATAGTATTCGTCTTCAGGCTCTGCACCACAGTCTTGCTCAGAGTCTCATGTTTTTCCTGTGATACATCCATATCTTGCTCTCTGTCCATTCTGGATGTTATGTTCCTCATGACATAACCCTCGGCTCACAGTAAACACACTGTCCTCCCTTCATCTCTGCATGTTTATCTCTTTGTTTCCTCCTCCTGATGCGTTTTAGCCCAGCTGCCTGACTCTCTCTCAGGTCACAAAAAGGTTGTGTTGTGACATATAACAGATGCAAGCAGCCAGGATTATAAATAAGTTGTTGTGGTGTTTGATTTGGAGCTCGAGATAACTGTTTTTATGTGACGTTGTGTCTTCAGTATGTGACTCTGGATCTATTTTGGCCTGTTCCTGCCTGTCTGAGAATAAAGACAAAATGAAAAAGAAAACAAAAAACACCTTCTTTTGTCTAGTTTATTTTTCTGTATCTGTACCTTTAGGCCTAAAGCTAACAAATAAGCTAACAATGTCAAAGCTAAGGGTAAAGCTAACTGGTGGCTACTGTTAGCTAACTATGTTGTTGTTTGGTTTATTTCTGTCCACAACAAAAACAAAAACACTGACAGTAGAAAAGTTAAAGCTGTTTGGTAGACTCTGTTAGCTAGGCTAATATTAACGTCTTATAATTTTCTGTTTACATGAAAAAAAAAATCAAACAAATTGCTATAGCTAAACCACAAAGTTAAAGCTAATTGGTTGCAATGCTAATTTAAGATAACATCTCCTTTTGTTGCCGCTTTATTTTGCATTTAACGGTGGCTACTGTTACTGATGTTAGCTGCCATCTTCATTTATTTTTTGGTTTATTTTCTGTACAACACGCCAATGAATTACAGGATTTTATCTGAAGAAGATTTACACCTTAAAGCTAACAAAAAAAGCTAACATTGGCAAAGCTCTAACTAAAGCTAATTGGTGGCTACTGTTAGCCACCATCTTGTTTTGTTATTTGGTCTATTTTCTGTTTACACCAAATAATTTACAGGATTTTATCTAAAAACTGACAAAAACACTGGCATGAGAAAAGCTAAAGGTATTTGGTGGACTCTGTTGGCTCAGCTAATATCAACTACTTAGTTAATTTTCTGTCCACACCAAATAATTTACTGGATTTTATCAGAAGAAGATCATTAGGCTTAAAGCTAATGAAAAATGAACGCTGGCAAAGCTCTAGCTAAAGCTAATTGGCGGCTACTGTAACTGACGTTAGCTGTTTATATTCTTTATTTTCAGTTTGGTTTATTTTCTGTATTCTATATTTCCTCCTCAGATGGCCCCATTTCCCAAGTTAGAAGGTGTACTGTGGAAACAACATGGACGCCACTAAGAAGATGTGTTGTATTTTTTTTGCTCAGAACATTTAAACATGTTGATAACAGTTTGAAGCTTTATATCTCAAAGTGATTTTGTCCTAGACTTGTTACTGCACCAGTACGTCCTCTTAAACTAGGCTACTAGCTTAAAATATTGCTTTATCTGACTAATGCTAATAAATAACTTTTGCAACTTATCTAGGTCACTATTTTTGGACAGCAATGTACAATCTAATGCCATATTACAAATTACACGTGAGCGAAAAAATTGAAATGCAATTTACTTTTGTCCGCTGTCTTTTGAACGTCCACTCAGTAACTCATGTAGCTAACTTACCACAACTTTCTCCGACTTTCTGAGTTGTTTTTCCAACTTGACGGGGTGTTCACATGAATTTTCTCAGTTGTGAACTCATTTTTCAATTATTCCGACACCACATGAACGCAACGATGCTAACATTGGCAAAGCTAATGCTAGAGAACAAAACTAAAGCTATTGGGTGGCTAATATTAGCTACCTTTGATGGATACTGCTGTGTAATATCTGAAATTTCTCACCAACTATTAGATGGAAATTCTTTGCTGACATTCATGACACTGATAGTGACCTGATACATTCATTTATCAGTTAAACAGTTTGTTGAAAAGTGAGGATTTTGCTGCTTTTTTTCATCCTTTATTTCAGTGACTCAGTATATTTTTTTGGTTTCAGACTTAAACTGGTAAAGCGATTAGTGCTTTTTGATTTTATAGACAAAACAATCAACCCATTAACCTTTTTGAAACAATAAAATCAATTAGGCTAATCAACAATGAAACGTGTGCATGCCTTGTTGTGTGTCTATTTTCTACAGTTTCTTGTGCATCTTATGGATCTTGGGAGCTACAACTATTATAAACTGCATTTCCCATGTGTCACTTGCCCGACACAGCACAGGTGTGCTCCATTTGGTCTCATTGTAGGTTGATGAATTTCCACTGGGGTCAAACATTTGGCCTGAGGAGGATTTAGAGAGGGTTTCTGGTAAGTAGCTGTCTAAGAAAAACACTGAGTTAATTGTGTCCATATGGGCACATTAACGTTGAAGTGTTAGTATTTTACCACAATTATAGAGTTACTAACCTGCTGAATCGTCTGTGCAGTTGAAATGTAACCCTCCTTGTCACAAAGCTCTTCTCAACACAGTGTGAGCAGTGTGAGACATAAACTCCCTCGCAGTGTCATGTGTTAGCCACAGGTGTTGCGGAAATGTGGTTATGCTGCAGACAAACCAAATTAACTGAACACAGTGAGAGCTGTGAATTTTCTCATCAATGCCAGAAGTCAATGTGCTGTGTGGTTAGGCAAATTAAGACTCCTCTGCTCAGTGTTTTATATTTATAAATCATGGCCTTTTTATTGTGTGCAGCTTTCAAGATCAGTGGTGTCCTTCAGTTGAGTAGAAATACTAAAACCAAACTGTGAGATGACTCCAATACAAGCAAAAATCCTGTATTCAAAACCTAAGTTGAATAATAGTATGTAATTAGTTTTAATAAAATTATATGGAAATGAATAACAGTTATTTTTTTAACATTTTAATATTCATTCATCATTGTTAAAGCCCTAAAGTGATTCACACATTTTCCAATTGTATAAATGTGCAGCCCACACACTGAATAAAATAAATGATCAACATCTCGTCAGATGTGCGTCATACGTCTACGCCTGGCACCTTTTCCTTAAATTTGCCATGTCTCAGTAGCGATGACTAGTCTTGAGTCTCCTTATTGAGGCTATTATATTCCAAATCAAAAAAAGAAAATGTGTCAGAGGAAAATAAAGACTTTCACATTGAGTGGACAGCTTTGGTTGCTTTCACTACTAAAGCTGCAAAGTTTAACTCTGCAATAACTGTAACGTGAGGTTTCGATGTGTGGTGGTTGGGTCGCTCTTATTGAGAGCACACAGCAGGATGGAGACAGATATTCCGTTAAGCCTCACTTTACTTTGCTGCACACTTCAGCAGCTTCACAACACCCACATTTCCAGGTTACACTTTCTTGTGATAACTCAAATGTCTCTTAATTAACCAATCAGAAGCGAGAAGGACTTAGACTGAGGTTAATGTGTGGGAGGATTACTGAGGCGGATCCAGCAAATTTTTAGACTGTTGTAACGACGCTGCTGTGAATATTTTAGCATGTAAATAATAATTGGAAACATAACTATGTAAATAGTTAACTGTACAAACACTGTAAGTGTATTTTTAGTGAATTATTAAAACAAATGAATTAACCTAACGAGCAACTTATATAATCACAAATAGCTGCACTATAGAGGAGCTACTCTGCTGTAAAACATATTAATGAATGCTAATTTAGACCTATTAGGAATGTTTATAGGCTAATTTAAATTGAACAGGCCATGTTGCCGTCGCTATAAGGCACAAATATGTTTTGCAGCTCCGGACAGATTTTTCTTTTTAATTTTCTTGGCCAAAACTGGCTCTTTTGAAAGGTCGCCGACCCCTGCTCTGTAAGGTCATCATATGTTTGTGGCGTGCTGGCTTTGTGCTGATCCAAGAGGGTTTTCAGTTAAAGAGTTTATTTAGCTAACAAAATGGGAGATTTTTTTTTCTTTAAATCTGGCCTGTGACAGGGTGCCAGATGGCCCTCCGACCATTTTCTAATCCACAATAGAATTTAAATGAATTCACACTGCGATTTTTTATTTATTTAATTGCTGTAATTTGAAAGTAAAGTGCAAGAGTTCATAAAAACATCAAATTACAGCTTCATTCATCTTCTAACCGCTTCATCCTCTTGAGGGTCGCGGGGGGACGGGAGCCTATCCCAGCTGACATCGGGCGAGAGGCAGGGTACACCCTGGACAGGGTGCATGTTTATACAGCAGAGTAGCTCCTCTATAGTGCAGCTATTTGTGATTATATAAGTTGCTCGTTAGGTTAATTCATTTGTCAGACTATTGCAGGGCTGACACATAGAGACAAACAACCATTCACGCTCACATTCACACCTATGGACAATTTAGAGTTACCAATTAACCTAGCCCCCAATCTGCATGTCTTTGGACTGTGGGAGGAAGCCGGAGTGCCCGGAGAGAACCCACGCTGACATGGGGAGAACATGCAAACTCCACACAGAAGGGCTTCCACCCCCGGGGTCGAACCGGCAACCCTCTTGCTGTGAGGTGACAGTGCTAACCACCACACCACCGTGCCACCCCCAAATTACAGCTTGTTTACCAGAATAAAACTGCCAGAGGAGGATCCCTGGACCCCGAGATAGACATCTGGGCAGATTATTTATATATTACCCAGCCTACATTTGTACGTGGGGCCCATGTGGATTGTAAATGGGCTGAAAAATGTTCCCTATATGGCACTGTACAGTGTACACGTGTTCCATATTGGCCCCATGCATGTGTTTGCCGAAGTGGGGCCTACATGGGTCATGCTGGGGCTACCTGGGTACAAAGTGGGTCCAAAATGGGCGTCTTATCTGGGGGCCATGTGGCATGTGGGCAGATGTCATGGGGCCAATATGGAACATGTGGACAGTCCCATATAGGGCCCATTTTCAGCCCATTTACTGCCCACATAGGCCATGTTGGATGGGTATTTATTAATGGGCAGTGCAAGTTGAGTGTCACTGGCATCCTTCAGTCTATCACAAACATTCAGCATCAGTACAACAGGAGATACATGGTTTTCACTGGAGAGGAAGGGGTGTAAAGTAACTAAAGCTGCAGTAAAAATAACAGTGTTTACCTCTGAGATGTCGTGGAGTAGAAGTATTCAGTTGCATAATAATAAAAGAATACTTAAAGTACAACTTTGAAGTACCTTGAAGCTACTTCAGAACAGTACCTGTACTTATTTACATTCCACCACTGTGACAGTGTCACTGAGGCCCTCGCTGCTATCTGTAGGTCATCACATCTTTGATGGTATTGATGTTGCCGTGGTGATTCAATAAAATGTTCAGTGTTTATCACTTCCATGTTTCAGCTTATGTAATCAGCACAGCCTCACAGAGCGAGAACACGCCACTGTGTGCTGTCAACACCGTGTGTGTGTGTGTGTGTGTGTGTGTGTGTGAGACTGAAGCCTCGCCCAGAGCCGATCACTCCATACGCCCCCTGCTGCTGCTGCCCCACAGGCTGCCTGCAGAGCTGAGCACGTGGCGCCCTCTGCTGGCAGGATGTGAAACAGGGACGTCTCATGTGATGCTGAGACCATTGTTTCTGCTTTCTCTACAGGAAGGTCAGAGGTCACTGGCAGACAACACTCGAGCTGGCAGAGATTCAGTAGGTGTGTCTTTTTGTACTTTTATTTTGAAATGCTTCCTCCTTTTGTTCAGGGGATAATTTTCCACAACTTCTGTCGTATGACCCTTTAAAATAAATTCATGATCTCTCATCAGCCTCAGCTCAGACATGACTAATGAGCAGTAGAGTCAGATAGTGGAATGTAACTAAATACATTCACTCAAATACTGTAGTTAATGAATAATAACTTGAGTAATAGGCTACCTGGGTCTTTTAATACCACTTTATACTTCTACTCCTCCACATGTCAAAGAGAAATACTGTTCTTTTCAGTCCCACTCCATTTGTCTCTCTCTCTTTTGGATCTGAATATTTAAATACGTCCTCCACCTCTGTGCCATTGTTTATTTTGAATAATGTATTCAGTGTTTTGTGAGAAAATGAGCAAAACTTAAACACAAACCTGCAGCAATAAACATTATTTTGTGTAACAGACATATCTGGTTAGGAGCCACTGCTGTAGGAAATAAAATGGTCTTCTTCATTATCTCCTTTGCTGCAGCGTTGGTGCAGGAAAATTACAGGTTCTCACTTAAGAAGACACATAATACTGTCAACCACATCCAAACCGCTCTTCCCAAAATAAACCAGCAGCCAGATCAGAGGTACGTTTTTGTTCTTTACAATATATTATATTCTTCAAGTTTCAAAGTTTATTTCATTTAAAACAAATCAGTTTTTTGCACCAAAGTGCTTCATAAAGACAGACATATATGTATCCACATACAAGAGACATACACTCACTGGCCACTTTATTAGGTACACCTGTTCGTTAATGCAAATACCTATTGTAATGAGCCAATCACGTGGCAGCAACTCAATGGATTTAGTCATGTGGACTAGTCGTGCTGAAGTTCAAACTGAGCATCAGAATGATGAAGAAAGGTGATTTAAGTGACTCTAACGTGGCATGGTTGTTGGTGCCAGACGGGCTGGTCTGAGTATTTACTGGGATTTTCACACACAACCATCTCTAGGGTTTACAGAGGATGGTCCCAAAAAAAGAAAATATCCAGTGAGCGAAAATGCCTTGTTGATGCCAGAGGTCAGAGGAGAATGGCCAGACTGGTTCAAGATGATAGAAAGGCAACAGGAAGTCAAATAAGCACTGGTTCCAACCAAGGTGTGCAGAAGAGCATCTCTGAAGCAACAACACCTTGTCCAACCTTGAAGCAGATGGGCTACAGCAGCAGAAGACCACACCAGGTGCCACTCCTGTCAGCTAACAACAGGAAACTGAGGCTACAGTTCACACAGGCTCACCAAAACTGGACAATAGAAGATTGGAAAAACGTTGCCTGGTCTGATGAGTCTGGATTTCTGCTGCAACATTCAGATGGCAGGGTCAGAAACTCTACGACACCAAGAATTGAGTCCCGAAGGCAAAGGGGTCCAACCTGGTGCTAGCAAGGTGTACCTGATGAAGTGGCTGGTGAGTGTAAATGTGAGTTAAACACAGATAAAAAATAAAATAGAAAAACAGGTCAAGCATAATCAAAGAATAAGGCGGACGTGGTCTCGTTTCTTGGACCTTGTTAATAATTGGGCAGCAGCATTTTGAATTAGTTGTAAATGGGAGATAGTGGCCTGTGAAATGCGTGGTAGGGGGTTGTCGGTAGGTATTCTTTATCATATTCATCATGACACCATGTATTAGGTGAAGCATGCATGCAGTATTTGGGCTGAAATGAACTTAGTTGCAGATTTAATGACAGAAGGAAAGGAAACAGTTTTGCTGTAGAGAAACATATTTTACAGTTGTTTTGTTTTCTGGATGTCTGACAAGTCCCATCCATTAGTTTCAGTGATGAAAGCCTGTCTTTAAGTATTATTAAGCAGATTAAAACCCACTTACTTACGATGCATCCCTCCAGCAAGTCATCTGGCACTGCATCAAACACAAAGAAACAGACGTGGCAGAAATTCACTACAAAGAGAAAATTGGCAGTTGAGGAATTTGTTCTGTCTTCTCTGATCCACTGAAGCTCACTGGGAAAGAAAAACAACTGCTGAATCCTGAAAATGTAAAAACACCTGCAGTGCTGGAATGTAACTAAGCAGATTTACTCAATTACTGTACTGACAGCTTTATTTACTTCATAAACTACAGCACACAAGACATGTAAAAAATGTATAAGAGCAGCTGAAACATTTCTTAAATGTGAAGATTTACGTCTTTTCCTTTAAACAGTTTTAATTTGAGTAATAATATTAAAAGTTCATGGACAGGATCTCGAGGTGCAGCCGGGGGGAGGAAGGGGTCCAGTTTGGTGACCTCAGAATTAGCTTCATCACACCGTGACCTCCAGCATGCACTGGGGCGGTTTAAGTGTGAAGCGGTCGCGATGAGAGTCAGCACCTCCAAGTCTGAGGACTTGGTTCTGTGCCAGAAACAGGTGGATTGCCACTTCTGGTTCGGAGAGAGTTACTGCCTCAACCGAGGGAGTTCAAGTATCTCAGGGTCTTGTTCACGAGTGAGGGTAGAATGGAGCCTGAGGTGGATAGATGGTTTGGTGCAGCTTTTGCAGTGATGCGGGCACTGCACCCGATCATTGTGGTGAAGAGGGAGCTGAGCCAGAAGGTGAAGCTTTTGATTTACTGGTCCGTATACGTCCCAACCCTCACCTATGGTCATGAGCTCTGGGTAGTGACCAAAAGAATGAGATCATGGATACAAGCGACCAAAATGAGTTTCCTCTGTAGGCTGTCTGGGCTCAGCCTTAGAGATAGGGTGAGGAGCTCGGACATCCGGAGGGAGCTCAGAGTAGAGCTGCTGCCCCTTTGCATTGAAAGGGATCAGTTGAGGTGGTTCAACATCTGATCAGGATCCTCCTGGGCGCCTCCTGTTAGAGGGCTGGTGATGGAGGCGGACGTGAGTTTGAGCTGAGAGAGACTCAGTGTTGGTGAAAGGTCACCTGATCCCACACATGGAGGGTCTCTCTGCGGAGGCGGCCCGGCGGTCAGAGACTGGAAAATGTGACCGTGGTGTTGTCCCAGGCCAGTTTTCTCCCTGGTGTTATCATCACTGGGAAAACCCCACAAACCTCCGAGCTGTGTCCCCTCATCAGCAGAACAGAAGGCCAGCTGGACACATGAGATTTCTGAGGATTGGTTTTTGTTACCCAGATCGAAGGGGGTTTCCTCTGTACGGTGGTCCTCTTTAAATAGACTACAATGTTGACTCATAAGCTTTCATTGGTCTATACATTGTTTAGGATTAGGTTTTTTGTGGGGTAGCCTACATGACGGAGGGTGTCAAATGTTGCATAAAGTGTAAAGCCGTTTTAGGCAAATTTGCTTTTTATGATTTTTGGTGATAATAAAAAAGATAAAATTGACTGGACTTGATATTCAGCTTGAACACATTAGCTTACATGCTAATGTTAGCATATTAGCATGTCTATAGTCAGTCGGTGAATAAGGTCATGGATCATGTGATCAGCTTATATGGTTGCGACTCAGTTGTTAACAGACAGTTGGTTATTTACACATCAGCACACACAGATCAACATCATCCTTCATTTAGAGCTGTTTGTGTCCATCTAATGAATCTAAGTCCAATAATTCACTCTCTTTGAGCTCTGTTTTTGGTCTCCACCAACTCCTGAGGCAGCCCGGTCACTAGAGGAAAATGTTGGTATTGTGCGTTTCTGCAAACCACGATTACGTTACATTTTAATGCTTCATATGTGTCATATCAATGTTTCTAAAGTGATGAAGTATATAAAGTGACTTGACTTTTAAGAGATGGAGGGGATGTTGGATGGTGTGGCGCATGCCAAGCTGCAGACCACCGTTTGAGACCAACACACAGCAAAACCAGTTGTGATTTAACGAGTCATTGCTGTGTTTCCAGCGGCTTTGTAGGCACAAAAAGTGTTTTTTTTTACTGAGACATCGCTGCAAATTCCTGTCAGGATTGTGCCCCCCATACCGGGTATTTTAGGCTAAAACATAATATTTTCCTAACAATAACTAGTGTTTTATTTGCCTAAAGCTACCCACACGTTAACTACAGTTTTGTTGAAATGTAAAGTTCCCATGAATCTGCTATGTAATAATGCATAAATGTGACGTATCCATGGTTTGCAGGTAGTTTGGCGATTGGGTTGCTTGAGGGAAATATAAGACCTTTGGCCTTATAGCTACCAAATGCTGCTCACAGTGGGTTTTCTACCACACCAGACATAGGCTGGAGGCTCGTTAGACACCTCTCCATTGGCCCCCTGTGGCTTTGACATAAAATGATATGTGAATGACTAACGATTATTTTTAACATTCAGATTTTGATTTGTCATTGTCATAGGCCTAAAGTGATTATTGCATTCTTCAGTTGTAAAAATGTGCAGCAGATACATCCAACTAAAAAATGTTCTAACGTCATCAACTAAAATCTGCGTCATACGTCTAGGACCTGGTGACTTTTCTTCACTATTGACTCCAAACCCAAAACAGGAAAAGTCTTGGAGGGAAATAGAGGACACTGCAAAGTAGCCTACTGCAGAGTTAATGAATATCATTTAGACATATTCATAATGTTGATGGGCTAATTAGGCTTAATAGGCTGTTAACTTGATGCTTTTTCTTTTTTTTGGCCTATTATGGTTCTTCAAATGGTAAAGGTTGCCAACCCCTGGACTGCAAATACCAGTAGGATCAGCAGGCCGTTATCAGCCCGATAATATACTGAGTGGTTAGGTTAATAAAAAAGATCTTGGTTTGTGTTGAAATAAATACTTTGTTATATAACATGACATCACATGACGTCTTAGGGCTGCTGTGATGCACTGACCAGTCAAGGACTGAAACATTTGCTGCTGTTTTTACTCTTTATAAAAATTTTTGCTCTTTTTTCACCAGATATCTTTAAATAAATAAGACTGTCTTTGCATTCATCTAAGCCTGTAGACCTTTTTGTGGCTTTTTAGCAGTTACATTGGTGTGCAGATATCTCCTCTGCTGTCCTTACCAACACATTCTCACTCTGACCTCATCACATATCAACGTTTGGTCATGGACTTTCCACATCCATATATGATGTGCAAGGTACCCTGGGTGTGTTGGTTGTTGACGTTCCAGGACACCATGTCAAGTTCTGCCTGCTACAGGCATTGTCTTCTTTTGAAATACACTGTTAACACACAAGGCTCTTTCAAAATAAAAGCACTATGTCGGTACAACGACGCAAATTTACATTTTCTTTCCTCCAACAACTAAGGCACGTGGTTGGGTTTAAGAAAAAAGAACAAAGTTTGGCTTTAGAATCTTACGAGACGCAAACACCACTCTCTCCGGTGAACGCTGATGTTTGTTGGACCCATCCACCGCCCCGCCCACCCAGCCCAGTTGCACATTCACCGCATTAACTTTCATCCTTTGTCCTGTGGTGTATCCCCCTGAAGGAAAAGGAGATGCCGGGCGCCATTTAACTATAACAGCAACCAGCTGCATATCATGCCGACATAATAGGACGCCTTTTTTTGTTGGTTTCTGGATTTTGATGACTTCACAGTAAGTGATAACATTTGAAGTGGGTGGTTTCAGTTGGTCAAAATACAGCAAAAGTTGCCACTTTATTTTAGATGTTAACTTTCTGCACATCATCTGGAACCTTCTATTGTATAACATGGTCTTCATCAGCACATAACTCATGCTGTGCTCTTTTTTTTGGTTATATGCTTTGGTCTAAAATCACTAAGTTATAGATAAAATCTTTGGGCAGATGTTATCAATGTTGTCATGTAAGTATGAGATCAGAGGTTTGATTCCTGCAGCAGACATCTTGTCCTGTCAAAGTGCCCTTGAGCGAGAGACACTGAACACCCCCTCCACCTGCTGTGGAAGAGAGCGTCAGCTAAAATTTTAATGCCCATCCTACAGCAGAGAGTGAGTTTGTGGTGCATGAGATGTCTTTTATCCAGCGTCCCTCTGCGATACTGTATGTTTTCTTAAAATAACCCTGAGTCTGCATTTTAAAAGTTTGTGATCGCCTTTTCAAAGAAACTTCTCAGGTGCCCAGATGTTCTCTGGAGAGCTGCCAGGAATAAAAACATATTAACATAACACTCATCAAGACACACCGTCTTTATTTTGCTGTGGGAATACAAATTCAAAACACAACCATCCATGGAGCATTCACACGACTTGGTTTTTTTTTTTTTTTTTTTTCAGTCTCAGTGTGCTTTTATACAAGCGCGTCTCGGAGGAGAAACAGCAAAAGCCTGTCACAATCAATGCAGTTAAAGGCGACTTCAGAAACATATCTGGAAAAATAAACGAAATGCAATACCTTTTTTTCATCACAGAACACATTCCTGTCATTTGCAGAAAGAAAGGCAAACCAGTAATAACCAACAGTGACTAAGGAACATAAAAAAGTGCGCTTTAAAGAACTTCTTGCTATAAAGCTCGATAAGGAATGATTTTCCCTCCTCTTGGATTTCAATCACAAATCATCATTTCTGCTTTCTAACATCATTTATACCCTTTCATATATCACCATATCTAGACAATTTGTCCTGCATCATACGATCGCTTGCTGGATCAAGTGGGATGTTGCACCAGGTGAAAGTCAGTCTGAATGTAGTGGAGATACTTTAACTAGCCGTACAATACGAGTTAGTAACAATGTAGATTTGAGATATAACCTCATAGAACAGACAATTTGAGAAATATGCTTTTCCACTTTCTATCCAAGAGTCAGATGAGAGGACTGATACCAGTCATACAATTTCTGTACTTTAAAAATGAAGCCACCATTATCAGCCGGCTAACTTAGCTTAGCACAAGCACTGGAAACGGGGAAAGAGCTAGCCTGACTCTGAGAGCAACGAAATCCACCTGCTAGCGCCTGCAATCTTAAAGTCCACATGAAACGGCCTGTAGAGCGCTATTTGATTCCTTAAATTTGTGTTTCCTGCAAAACAGAAATGTACTAACTTATTTGACATTGCAAACATCTCCATACCTGACAAACAGACATGTGAATGGTATCAAGTGATTTAAACAACTTTGCGTGGTAACAAGAATTTGCTTAATGTGACTTGAAACACTTGTGTGAGAAAATCTCAGACAAAAGAAAGAGGTCTAGGATAAGAACATGAAAATGTAGTTTAAGTGTAGTTGGTACAACTGAACAGAGTGCGGAGTTTTACAGCAGTTAGTGTTGATTTAAGACTCAAACTTCAATCAGCTGGTGCAACTGGCCACTGGTCTGAAACTGTAGCTTAACAACAAGCCCAAAAGTTTTTGTAGCACCCTAAACCACAGCCAGCATAACTTTTGGGTGTGATGGTGGTGTTAGGTTACTGTCTACATACTGGTTCTATACCCTCCACCTTCCTCTTCACCACCATAATCCTCATATCGTCCCGTGTAAATTAAGCTTCAATTCAAATCCCTCTTCACTGAAATCAACTTTGGTGCTATGAAATGAAAAGACAAAACATTCCTTAATGACTACATTCAATCTAGGATCAGGAAAATTAAATCTTTTGACCTCTAAATCTGCGAGTCACTCACTCCTTTTGGTGTTCAGTGTGTAAACTCATCGTCCTGTAAAGGGCTGATAGAAGTCAGACAGCCTTTCATACCTTTCAATACCCACTGGGTCTGAATCTTTTAAACTCTTTGACTAATGGACTTCAGTGCCACCAAGCTCAGACACTCTGGACGACCCCGAGCTGCTTTTAGCGGTCCATTGCTGTTTGCGTGAGTGTGTTGGGGATACAAGACGTCTGGGCAGAGAGGACTGTGAATACAGACTAGATTATTCACTTTAGGATTAGAGGTTTCAAACTGATCAAAATGAAACTACCATTAATTTAATTATCTGTTTTAAAACCTATTCATTCCACTTTCTGAAATAAATCTCAAACAATGTCCTTTTTAAAAATGGCATTTAAAGAAAGGAGTCGACTCTGAAACTTTGTTTTAATACCAGCAGTTTTAGAGCTGTTGCTGTTTTTAAAGGATAAGTTTGGTAACATTCTACACTTTTCTTCTTTCCAAATAATCCCAAGAAAAGACCAAAACCAACAGTAAATATAAGTATTGTGTTTGTGTGTATCTACAGCCTGATGTATTGTACTCCTCTGTGCCACAGAGCTTTCTGTCGTCCAAAGACTATTAAAAACACATCAGTGAGCCACACTATCGCACCGATCGACATATCCTCTTACAACAGTTCGTATGATATCTAAGAAAAGTTCTGCACACTGGGAAAAACTGGAGGGGGGCCTGATGATATTTTATGGATTACTACCATGATACCTTACAAAATAGCACCCCCACCGTTTAGGTTTAGGAAAAGACTCATGGTTGGGGTCATCAAATTATAGACGTGACGTGACTTTTGGTGTCTCATGGGACACAAACACTTGTCTCCTGGGTCAAAGTCCTGTGTTTATTTAGCCCATCCACCCCAAACTTCCTCCCTACACGGACTTTGTCACTCTACTACGCCACCTGACTTATGATATCCATGGATGTACTATTAGACCTGGATACTGGACCCAAAGATGGTACCGATTCACAGGAATGAGAATTGCTTGCCTGACCATGTTTATTTTAGTGGTATGCGGCCCACTGAATATGCTCCTGCATGGCCCATAGACTTGACATTGCGATGATGTCACAGATTTTTAAATTGGTTTCGCAGCTTGAGGAAAGTTTTACAAATTTGAAACCTCCAGGGATCAAGAATTCAGAATAAAAAAGTGATAATTGACCTTGTTTGCTGTCGAGGTGTCCTGTCAACAGTTTTACAGACGTCCCTTTTATAATGGTGGTCTATGGGGAAAATGCTTTTTGGGGTACAGGGAATTTTTACGTTGAAATACAGCTGAGTGACCACTGGGAAAACTGGTAGCAAGGCTGAGCGATGTTCCTGGGGGCCTGATGATGGCTTACAAATTACTGCCATGATATCTTACGAAATAGCAACTCTAGCAGTTAGGTTGGGCGTCGTCACAATACTGACGTTACGTGACGTGACGTCAGGAGAAGCAGTGCCAATGGTGAATAAGAAAAAGTATGAATATTATGTATCATTTTTTAAGCTATGAGTTGAGGAAATCTTTGCCTCTAGGCTAATTTATGCAATGTATAAGTGCTTAAGCTAATAAACAGTTGTTTTGTCTATGAACCCTGACAGTTATTATTGAGCCTAATTTTATTCTTCTTTTAATTGATCGTGTTAATTTATGTTTTATGGCTGTTGGGAGAAGTTTGTTCTCAGGGCCTGGGTTGAAATAAAAAGATTTCTTCCATAAATGTTGACTTCCCCCTAGTGGAGTCAGTTTAAAGTCAACTTAACTGCACTTAAGGGGTTATAATTATCTACATGAATTTTTATGGCCAAAAGCAAGAAAGAAAGGGGTGGCAGCTTCTCCTGTAATTGATTATGATAAATGGGCAGATAATATTGTGTCATATCGATCGCAAGCCCATGATTACGTGGGTTATATTAAATATATAGCGCATTACTTTTTGGAGACATAAGCACAAACAGTGAATGAGGACAGCCTGCACTCTGTGACATGTTCCTTCATCATCGTGAAAACACACACTGTAGTTTATTCTGACTTACGTCATACATCGTCCTGCTGCCCCAAATACTCACTGGAGCACCTAATGTGGATTAATCCGCCGCTGAAAACAGTCCCCAAGAAATCCACTATTTACTCCTGTTTGTTCGATGAAGACGTGGCATGAATAGCTGTTTTGGGAGCCTTTGTAAAAATAAAAATATATACTTATCTTTTAAAATATTTGCATGATTTTGTGGACATTTTTTTGGTTTTGGTCTTTTTGGGGGATTTCTTGACAATAATGAAAATACGAGACAATCAAGAAAATCAAACCTGCCTTGTCCTTTAAAACACTGCTCCATGACTTTTTCCTTGACATTAATTAAATTTGACAAACTTTCACGCTCATGCAAGGACATACCAGTAAACGCAGAAATATATCTTTCTTTCAGACCTATAAAATCAGTCGTCTTTTCTTGTGTAAACACATACGGCCACAAAAATGCATCATAATACTGTCAGGAATTCCTTTTCTTATTAATTCAGAAGTAAAACTGTTTTGTAAATCAACTTGGGACCAGGGTCTGTATATGTACAGCATACGTGGAATTTCTGAAGGGTCACTTGCTCCATCTCTTTTCAGCAAAACATTTAGAAAATGGTGCTTGCCATACGCCACTCACAGAGGTGCCACTAACACTGAATATTGATTTAAAAAAAAAAAGGGGGGGGGGGCTCGAGACACTCTGATGACAAGACAGAAAAAGTAACATTTCTTTACACAGTGTAAAACCTTTGATAAATTATTCAAATGAATGCTTAAAAAGGAAGTCATGTACAGGAATGCGAGGACGAAATATACATTTATATAATAATATATTACTGCATTCAAAAAAGAGCATGTGAACTTAAGGTGTGTCCGGGCTGGTTTGGTCTGAGAGAGCATAAGGTTCGCTGTGAGAAAGCATCTGTTGCAACAACAGCCAGGCAGGCCGACCATGTTTAATGAACACTGTTTAATCTAATCTTCTCCTGTATGAGTCAGCGCCATACCCAGGAGGCCGAGCGGCAGGCTTTGTGTCTGAAATGCTTCCAATGGCAGCTTAATGCACATGAAAAGGGTCTGTGGGAGTTCACTGGAACATGTTTTTGTGTTTTCTTTTAAAAAGCAGTGGTACAAAGGACAGCTGGGTCGAGCAGCAAAGATCTGCCTCAGCTTCGTTGCTTTAATCACATGTGCGTAACTTGTTGCAGGGAAACTATGATGTTTGACTCTTTAGTTTGCGTTCACACTGCGAGCAACCGGCGTCGACAAGTCAGAGGAGAATTCCCACAGAGCTGAGAGCACAGGGACAACAGTCGGATAAGATCCAAAGGTTCCCTCCTTCCCTACTGAGATATTTTTATTTCAGGAGCAGGTTGAGAATGAGAAACTATTTACAGCCAAACAAATCTTCACTTCACCTCAAGGTCTGCTACAAAGGCATTATGGAGCTTTCAATCTTTCAACCGGCGAGAAGTGGTGCACAGCACAGTGCAACTGTTATTGCTAGTTTCATTTTCATGGCCAGCACCCAGGTTGTGTAAGTAGCGATGTACTTGAACACATCTGTGTGTCAATGGGCGTGAAGGTCTTATAGTGAGATGTGTTCAGGTGCATTGTTGGTTTGTTGCTATTTTGAGGCAGCAGAAAACTATTGCACCATTGACCAAATAAAAACTGATCTAAAGTCAGAATGTCACAGTGTTTTCCTGCTACTTTAAGAGCGCATTATTCAGATAGTAACATGCGCCTACATAGGCAGGTTCACACAGGGATGTGGATGGGTTGCGGGAGGCTGAAATAATGCATCATCAATGAGGAAAATATGAAGAGATCAGAGCTGTGTGCATTTACGCACGAGGAGCAGCGTTAATTGTTTACTTCAGAAACTAAAAGTTTAGTTCTGTTTCCTCGGTCACGTTTATACAGGTTTTAGCGTTGCTGTTTAAACGTCCCATGATATTTGCTGCAGTGACATCACTGCTCTAACTGTATTACTGAGCAGAAAACCAATCGCTTCTCCAATTTGCCGAATCCACCATGTAAATAGTGGTAAGTTTGAGAGCACAACTGGCCCTACACACACCTATGATAACTTGAAGGACTACGCACAACCTCCTCACCTCACTTTATGCCCAGATTATGTTGCCGTCTAACTCGCAAAAGCACAGTTCGATGTCCTAAATGCACTTGTGCAATGCACCTAAATCATGGGCTATGGATCTTTTAAACTGGGCCTCAGGTGTCTTCATCAGCAGTTGTCATGCAAATGTCAGATTTCTCTGAGCACTTTAAGAACTTCTTGTTTATGTTGGCTTAAAAATTGAGATTGAAAGTTTAATTTTTGACTTTTTAAACAGTCATTGTCAAAACTATTTTACCACCAGGTCCATTTAGTCACAAACTGAAAACATCTAAAAAAAAAATGTAGCCACTAAATGAACAAACTTTTGGTCTTAACCATGTAAAATAATCACAACATAAGTGTGCATATCCTCCTGGGACCTTGTGTCCTCATAAGGACGTCACATTTTGGGTTTACCGCACCTTCTACTTCATTCTGCCTAACTGAGACCTGTTGTCCTCGTTCATGGACACTTATTTGTTTCATCGTGTGGTAGCAAAAGCAAAATACAGTCATCCATGTAAAAACAAGATGGCAGCCATCTCTGCCAAGTCGGTATGCAGCCGACCCCGACACAAAAGTGGACAAGGACCAAAACTTGATCACATTTTATAACTGAAATTTGTTCATTTCTTATTAATAATGTTTGTAGTTTGAACAACTTTTACCAATGTTAGCAACAGTAACAAGAAATTGTTAATAAGGAAGTACTCATTTGAAGACACTGGGAATTTATTATCGTCCTGTTTGCGGACACTGGGACTTTATTAATATGTTTAGTTTTTTTATACTATTAGGTCCTACTGATCCCAAATAGCTAGGAGAAATGCTGCTGGTTCATCACTATAAGCAACCTCTTTTACGTACACATCATTTGATCCATTGTTAAAATAAAAATATTCATTATAGCTGCTTTAAATTCCTCAAAATGCTCAAGAAAACTCTAAATTTGATTGTTTACATTTCCATGTCAACTGGATTAAAGTGTCTCAGCTGATGATGTGATGATTAAAAGCTCCAGAACAGCTCCTACATGAGGTGGGTCAAGAATGAGCTCTGAAAATCCAAAATCTTCTGCAGGAATTAATGTCTGAAAAACCAACTCTTCCACAATTAACTTCTCAGCGGTCAGCAGGAAGCTGTGAAGTAATTTAGTCAGCTAATAATTTTGTTTTGTCATTTGTGTTTCGGCTCCTGTTGCCAAATTGCACTCGGAGTCAAAGATCGGCGCCATCAGCGAGGCTGTTTGCAGTGTGAAAGCACAATGTGACTCATCTTATTGCCTACTGTTAAGTAGAATTGTCATTCTGTGTTACCACAAATTATTAACCACAACACCTCCACCTTTAGTGTTTCATCACCAGGGAACAAATACTGATTTGAAAGAGCTTCAATTTCTGACAAATAGTGCAAATTTTTTTCGCGGCGATAACGGCCAAGGTGCTCTCCGTAAACACATTCGATGCTTCAGCGTTGATACGTATCAAAAAAAGAGCAGCTGCTTGCTTCTTTTTACACTACAAGGCTGCTTTTACACAAACCAGCTCACAGGGAAGGGTGAAAATAAAGGCACAGAGATTTTGGACTTTCTCTTCCAGTCCTTTCCCTCCCTCCCCTCCCACCGTCTCGAGCAGCAGCAGCAGCTTCGAGAAGTTTCTAGAAGGCTGTGTCGACTGTGATAACCATCAATACTCTCTACCGCACAGGACCCGACTGTTGGCTCTGTGAGCTTCAGCCTTGATGTGTCAATCCAGAGGATATCAGCGCCTCAACCTCCCTTCCTCTTCCTCTTCCTCTCCCCGGGGACCTCTCACAGTCGCACTTCTCCACTCAGTAGAAAGCAGTGGGTAGAAACAAAAAGCAGCAGCAAAAAAAAATTTCGCCTCCTCTCCTTCTTCTATCTCTGAATTTTAAAAACCTGATCCATTTATAGCCTAGCGCGATCGTACAGAGTCACAACAAACATTTGAAACATATTACAGACTAAGAGCTACACAAGCAGCGAGTGGAAAGGTACTTCTGTCTTTTCCTCACAACATCACAGATTTTGAGTTCCCTGCTTACTTTATCTGTATCTCAGCTGCGTCTCTTTACTCATTTGACCGCCTGCCAACGACAGCTGTGGTTTGCAGGATTTTCAGGGCGGCTGCCACGACAGTCGTGTGAGTTTGGAGCGCTACCAGAGACACAGAGGGGATAAACGGGGTCACGCAGGAGTGGAGAGTGACCTTATGTCAATAATGCAAACTGCTGTTTAAACACAGATTGCCTGGCGTCTACACCAGCTCAATGTTTGTGGGAACGCCTCAGCTCTGCTTCTGATGATTCACCTTTTGATGCTGCCTCTGAAATGGCCCAAAAATCTATCTTAATTTAAGTGCAGATTAAAAATCCCATTTAACAGTTGTTCACGCCATCTGCTCCGCCAGAAAGAATCGGATTTTAATTCGAAACTGCAGCAAAATAAAATAAAAACGCTCCAGAATAGTTGGCCATTTTGACGCCCAAAAATTGGCGCCAAACCAACAGGTATCACAATCTGGACCGAGCTGGTAGCCGTGGTCGACTCTGTCTAATTGGGTCACTGTATTCAACACATGCATTGACTGTCTCTATTGGCAACTCAGATTAATCAGGCCAGACGGGGGAAGCCACTGTGAAGCAATCCATCACACTTCATCGATATCAAGTGCAGTCTGGAGGATACGACCACTAGAACAGGCATTATGTAGTGCTTTGGTAGCAGGCTTCAGCCACCACACACACACCTGATACGACGACAGATGACAACTCACACACACACACACACACACACACACACACACACACACGGGAGATTTCAAAAGAAAATGTTCAAAACGCACAAAAAAAAAATCCAAAGTGTGTTTCACAAAAGGAGTTCTGTGTTCTTCTCAGCAGGATCGGCCACAACTACCACAAAGAGATGAAAGAAAAGCGCTGCTGCAGTGCATTCTGGGGATTTGAGTCTATATTTACAGCCCATGGAATGATAACGTACCAGGTTTTTATTTACACACATTATCAGCTCCTTTACTGCAGCGACGTCACATCGGTGTCCCCGCCCGGCAACACGGCTACCACACTGATGTCTTTCTTTTTTTTTTTTTAAAGTGGATCAATACTCCCACTGGTCTGTCTTCATGTCCAGGTAGTTGAGAATGTTCTGGGCGAACTTTACCGCCTGCTTCCGCGCCATCTTGGTCATCTCGTCGCCCTGCGGGTCCACGGCGTCCAGCGTCAGCAGCTGTTTGGTCAGCAGCTCCTCCAGCATCATGTAGCTCTTGTCGACCCGCTTGCCGTCAAAGCCCAGCACCTGGGCCTGGAGGTCCGAGAGGCTCCCCAGGACTAGCCACACGGCCCGGTGCGAAGGGTGCTCGTTGGGGCCCGGCTGGCGGCGGGCCAGGGCCTCACGGAGGTCCAGGAAGGTGATAATGGCTTGGACCTCCACCACAGCACGGCGGCGGGCCTCTCTGATGCACGGGTTCTTGGCCGTGTCCACCTGGTCCAGATGAGTGAGGAGGCTCTGCAGCTCAGCTTTGGGCCTGAAGCTCAGATCCCCCATCACGCAGTGCCGCAGGACGCCCTCTCGCAGGTGGGAGACGTGAGCTCGCACAGCCTCGATTTCACGGATGGAGTTGTTCTGCGCCAGGTCGTACCTGAAGAAACAGACACTGGATTACTGCTCTGAAAACTCCTGAACTTCAACCACAAACTGCATCATCACTACCTGTGGTATCAAAGTCAGTACTGACCAAGTGTTGGTACTTATAGGTCTGGGTGTATGGTTGAAATCATCCATGTCAGTATGGATATTTTCCTAAATTTAAGCACAATCATACTGATGTTTAAAGAGATCAAATTCTTCACATGCATCAAACAAAGACTTTATCACAGTGTGTTCACAGTCCTCACAGCTGCCTTCACACGATATGAAACGTTCTCTTTGCTCACTGAGAGGTTGGGTGCACAGCAGAGCGCAGACACTTGCAGAGGTAAAGAGCAGCACAGGTTTACGTCATCTAAGCTAACTTTAGCGTTGGATTTAGCTAAGCTCGTAAACTATATGCCTTTTCACAAACCTAGACCCGTCTGACTTCAGCATGCATGACTTTACCTGGCAAGATCGTGGTATGATTTTAATTTTGCGTTACAGAGTAGGGTAGGTAACGGTACATGTATTTGTGTCGAACTGTTCGGTGCGCGACTTTCGGTTCGGCACGACCCTGTACAGAATTATTGGCCGCAGGATATTATTTTATTTTATTTTGTTTTATTTTAATTCCGTTTTTGCGAGTCGAACCATTTAAAATATCTAGTTCCCCAACGGACATAATTGAGTGACGGACCGAGTCCGACCGTAAATCTCCGCTTTCACTTTGTGCAGCGCATTCTCGCATTTTGACAACATGGCAAGTGAGCCTGATGAACCTGAAGACCCACCCGCAAACCTTAAGCCCTCCGTTTGGGAACACTTTGGTTTCAGGGTAAAATACGAAGATGGAAATAAACAAGTTGACAAGACAAAAGCAGTGTGCCGACTCTGCAGAACAGCGGTCGGGTATGTACTTGGAAACACGTCTAACATGCTAACGCATCTAAAGCGACACCACCCGAGTTTGAACGTTAACCGGCACGACTAGAAAAAGCAATCTGGTGCAAATTACGATATTGTCATCGTTTAAAAAGAAAAAGCGTTTCCCTGACCATCGCGCTAAAGAAATAACCAACGCCATTGGAGTTGAGTAAAATTGTTTAAGCTGCTCTTTAGATATAAGCATGTTTTGTTTACTGCACTTTAACAAAGTGGGAAAGCTAAGTAAGTTCCTAGTAAAACTGAATCTGAGCAGGCTTTAAAGCTGACCAGCTGCACTATACTTTTTATTTTAATTGAGTAAAGCTGTTTAAGCAGAAATATATATTTATATTTTTCAATCAAAAAATGTGTTAAAAAACAGCAGGATTTTATTTTTCACTTTTATATTTCTATTTTCATTCAAACAATGTGAAAAAGCAGGATTTTATATATATTTGTTTCATTCAAAAATTGGGTAAAAAGAGTTAACTGCTGTGGTGGTATGTTTTAATAAGGTTACCAATAAGTAAAAGATATTTAATAGTTGTCTATTTTTTTCATTACTGTACCGAAAAAAACTGAACTGTGACTTGTGTACCGAGGTACGTACCGAACTGAGATTTTTGTGTGCTGTTACACCCCTATTACAGAGTAAGGGTCGGGTCGGTGTAAAAAGAGTCAACCAGGTTTTATATTAAGTAGGGATGCATGATTTTTTGCCAATATCCGATATGCCGATATATATAGTAACTCATAACCAATATCAATGTATCCACTTATCTCTCTCCCTAAGTAATCATCAAGTCTCTTCTGTAGTGGAATTAACATCATTGTAAGAGCCAAATATGTCATTCACTCAGCAGACATTAATTGCATTTGGAGCTTTAGTGTGTAATGGTAGGACCAACATTTTAGCTAAGGGCGAAAGGTTTTTCACCGCCGTGGTGCAGGACAGTGTGCAACTTGCTGTGTGTTTGGTTTGAATGAAAGATAAAGAAAATTACATTTATTCAACCTGTGTTTGGTGGAATGAATAAACACAATGACTGTTTGGCAACTGGAACCAACAGTTTGTCTGAACTCAACACAGCCATGGAAGCTGTGGCATCAACCGTGCAAAGCTCGTCAGCCAGGTCAGGTCGGGTGAAACATCCATGCAGCTGCAAGTAATAGGCTTAGCTCCTACGATTATTATGCATGCTAACTTTTATTGTGACGGCCCAACAGCAGATGGAGACATAAAATACGATACTTTTCAATGTATGTAAAATTTATTCATTGTGCAAAATAAGAAATACCATGTTGGGAGATTCTGATAGTTCATTTTAGAGCCAATATCGGTCTTTACTGATGATCACTAGGTGTTGCACTTGACTCAGCAGCTGCTCCAGAGTGGAACAGAGGGTGTGCTCCAAATCACATACTTTTTCTTTTTACTTTTAGCATGTGCTGCAGCTGCCGTTAAAAAGTATGTACTGTTGCATGCAGTATGCACACAATCAGGACACACTACTTACACATTATGTTACACCCTATACTTTGACCCGTTTGCCTTTTATATTTGTTACTTTGGAGATGAAACAAAACGCCCCTAAATGAGTTCGCCAGAGACGAAGATCAACCTGGAGATCTGCTGTTGTTACTTTGCAATGTGTGTAGTTTAATTCTGAAGGTATAAGTGCGCAGATGTAGATTCTAAATATATTTAACAGTGAAATTACACCTGCAGTTCTGTCATTGTGATTTTCATAGGTATGTCCTTTTGTTGTTTGTAATATTTATGATTATTTTGTTTAATTAAACAATTAATATTCCTATTATTACTATTTGACTGGTCATCAATCACTTGAAGGCGCTGTTATCCGTCACTGCGGCTTCTGACAGATTTCAACAAGCTGTCAAGTCGTCATCTGTTTGTGGCTCAGTCGATGTGACGCATCGTACGCTGTGCAGACGATTGTGGGTCAGAATAGCTAGAAAGGCATGCTGGCTTGCATATTGAAAAATCAGACTGGATGTAGTAGAACATCCTGGTATTTTTGACATACTATGCATTAAGACGTACTAAATCTTTTTCTGGCGTACTATACTGTGGTAGTATGGGTACTGAAACACAAATAATGAGACTTAACTTCGTTGCAACCTCTGCCATCAGCTCAACGTTACAATAACAATGCCCCCCATTTTGTGCTTGCACATTTTACACAGGACGGTGTGTCGGAATAACACCGCAACATTTCCACCTTGAGCAGGCTGTGTAAAAGGGGCTTGAGAGAGCCCTCACCTCATCATATTGCGTAATACTAATGCAATAAAAGTTGGATTTAGCACTGTGACGCCTTTAGCACAGGTTACTGATGCAGCCTATTGAACGTGCCATAATACCAAATGCCTGTTCAGCTGATTTGCATTAAATCAAGCCGGTTTAATCTCATACACTGGACCAGATTGGCAAAATCGTAAATCAACCCAGCTCTATTGTACAGTTTTGACTAATTTTGAGTGGTGCATCACAAGGGCAGCGCTTCTGCCTTGCTGGGCGCCACTGCTCTCTCCATAGGAAAACAATGGCACAGCCAGCGCAGACTGGTTTTACCACTGATCATGTGTGGGCGGTTTAAGAGTGCTCACTGATTTAGCACTGCAGCCCTGTAACATTGTTGATATAACGATGTAAGTTAGTGTAAAAAATCAATGAGGCAGAACCAGAAAAATCGTCTTTTCCATTCACATTCTACTTTGTCAAAACCTGGAACCTACATCACCCACAATGCAACTCCACCACAGATAGACAGACAGGTTGGAGATTTTTCTACTACTAGTGGAGCCACAGAAAGTTTTACACAACTACTTTCCCACATGCAGTAGTACTTCCTGACACCTGTTGACAGACTGATGTGTAAAATCAGCAGAGTTCCCTTTAACAGCGAGATACAGCTAATAAAATTAGCTTCTCCATATCTGAATGAGCAGTAATTTGTTGCAGTATAAATGGTTTTAGCACCAGGAGGGAAAATGTCTGCAGTGTGGCGCCAGCTGTGCCAAGCTGAGGTGTCTGAAGGCGGAGGAGGCGAAGCAGCTCCGTCACACCAGCCAGAGAATCACAATTAATCCCACCAAAATAAAAGAAGGTGTCAGGCAGCATCAATATAAACCTGTGGTATGTTCCAGGGTCAGAAGGCACCGTTTATATTACTCACAAAATACTCTGCAACCTGAATTATTTTAGGACAGCATTATTTTTAATTCTCACTGCCAAGCAAACAAACATTAAAAACACCTTCTCTATTCCATTAAGATGTTTTTATTTTCAGAGCATATTGTGAAAAACAAACTTAATCAAATTAACTGAGGCCCATAACTAGGCAGCACAAAGAAAAACATGTGAATGGAGTGGTACTTGAATCAGTGCTCGAGTCTGCTGTTGTACATAATGGAGTACTCGGTAGGCGTATTATTGCTATCAGAGCTTCTGTGGTGATGTGAGTCTAATTCACTCCTGACAGTGCAGCATGATACA
Source organism: Epinephelus fuscoguttatus (assembly GCF_011397635.1). Classification (NCBI taxonomy): domain Eukaryota; kingdom Metazoa; phylum Chordata; class Actinopteri; order Perciformes; family Serranidae; genus Epinephelus; species Epinephelus fuscoguttatus. The sequence goes on from NC_064765.1 coordinate 5,960,314, forward strand.
AATCTGAATTCAACAACAATCCACAGATCCTCCTCCGATCCACCACCCAAAGCTACTGGTGATGTGCAGGATGATGTGAGGACAGCACAGCGTTTACTTTGATGTATAGAAAATGTTTAAGCGGTGATTCCTGCTGAGAAGGTTGTGCATCCTTTGCAATATGTCAATCCACAAGAAAATAATCAAAAACTATTTTGCAGGTGTGTCCCTGACAGATAACTTAGATTCGTTTTGTTGTGTGTTGGGGGTGAGTGTGTGTGTGTGGCGCTGTCCGTAGTGCTGAAACAGAGCAGAGAAGATGGATGGATGCACAGTGAGAGCACACCACTTACTTTGGTTTCTTAGCATCCCTGCTTTTCGTGAAGAGAGAAAGGCACAAACAGCTGCTCTACGTGCCTGACACTGCTGATTTTGACAGAGAATCGTTCATAAATTCAAAAGATACTTAGCGATTTGCTCAGGGCTGGGTATCGGTACTCGCTACCTTTAAGGTACCACTTTGGAAATCAGTGTTTTTAGTGATGGTTTTAAGTGTTTTTTATGTCATAATACTCCTGTGAGTCATTGTGCTTTTACAATTCCAAATAAAAATCAAATCAAATCTACTAAGGCTGCATAATAAGCAAAAAATATCATATTGCAACTCTTTTGACAGATATTGCGATCGCGACGTGAGTTGCGATTTTAGTGGGAATGGAAAATTTTCACTTCGTTTTCATTGAAAAAACAAATTATGATTTTGATTTTTGCTGGAGTCTGTACCAAACAGGCATGTTCCCTTGTATGTCTGGAATATGATTTAAAGGCCTGGGCTTCTCTGTAACACCACAATGCTTCATTTATGATGGTGTGTTGTGACACATTTTACCTTTGTCAAACAAACTCCCCAGTTAGATGATACTGCATTTTTTTTGTACCCAGATCTACTAAAGAACGACTGTTTGTATGGTTTTGCTTGCAGCCAATCAAGGCAAGCATTCTTCAGTTTAATGTAACATGTGATTGGCCCTCTGCTGCAGCAGCAATAACCCATACACTCTGTGGTTTGATAAAGTTGGTGAAGTTAGCGCTGTGTTTTTCAAAGAGGTGATAATTCAGTGTGCCGAGATGCCACCAAATCATTCCACCCACACACACCATGACGTTGATCAGCTCGTTGTCTTTGGTTAGTTACTCACTCTTTGGTGATCCAGGATGGTTCGGGTGGTTCAAGAAATGTTTGATTTGATTTAAATGACGTGTAAAGAGTTGCATAGTTCAGCTACAAACTGCTTTGGCTGCATATTCTGATTTACTGGGAAACCAAACAATTCCACATACAGTAAAATCAGACATTCAGCTCCTTCATATAGCCTGACTGGAATGATCTTTTTTCCACAACTTCCTGCCACTGTGACGATTTGACTCTGAGACTGACGTTGAATTAGCCTCTTTAAATCGCATCGACCAACAGTCAACTATCTGAGGTCACCCCTGCTGTTTTCATAAGAATAACACTGCCAAAATTTGAACACTGGCCTCTGAAATGTGATCATTTCATTCATCTGAGACAGTAAATGTAATATCTTTGGTTTTTACCTGTTGGTCAAAAAAACAAGACATTTGAAGACTTCACCTTGAAGAAAATAATCAGCAGATTAATCCATAATTAAAATGATCATTGCTCGTCTACATCTTTGAGTGATGCCTACCTGCGTGTGTCGTCTCCCTCCCCCTCCAGGTCCAGATGTTTCAGCAGCCCATTTATCTCCTCCACCACCTGTTTCCTGTAGTTTCTGATCGCAGCGTTTCCGGAAACATCCAGTGCGTCCAGCTCCACCTGCATCTCCGTCAGGATCCGTGATAGGTGGGCGCAGCTGTCCCTCCCGCTCAGGCCCATCAGCAGAGCCACCAGCTGACTGCGCGCCACGCTCACCTTCACCATCACCTGGTTGATGCGGTTCACGGCCTCATGGGTGTCTCCCGACAGCGGCAGGGAGAGCGTCTGCTGCTGCGTGCGCCCTTCGATCACGTCCTGCACAGCGCACAGGCGTGTCAGTGCCCGATAGCGCGCCTTGCGGAGCGGCACCCTCCCTTCGGTCTTGACTTGGGTGAGCCTGAGAATGAGCTCTTGGAGAGCATCCACCAGCTCGTCGCTAATTTCAGCCACCCCACCGGATCGTTGAGGTGCCACCACGCGTTCGTCCACCAGCTGCCGCGCCTCATTGCTCAGCTCCTCGATGGCCAAGCGGGATGGATGTGTGGCGTTCTCCTCCAGGTAGCGCAGGAGGCCCTCCACCTCCTGTGCTGCTCTCTTTCGTGCCCCCTGCAGCTCCGGTTTGCCCTCCGTGTCCACCTGGTCCACCTCCAGCAGCAGCCGCGTCAGCTCACGCTCCAGACGTTTGTATTCTCGATCATTCTGCATGCCGCTGAAGGTGCAGACCTGAGGCCCCAGAGACGCCACCTCCTTCTGGACCTCATACAGCCGCATCATAGCAGGGTGCTGCGGGTGATACGGCTGCTGCTGCTGCTCCATCGGATGTTGCTGCTGCTGCTGTGGACCGCCATGGTCCATCCTCTTCCCACCATCAAAGGGCTTCCCAAACAGGCTGCAGAAAGAGACAGATCAGAACAATAAGCACCAATTCAGAGCAGAGCCTCAGCAGAGCTAACACAGTTGTTTGCTGGCCAGAATGGGTGGATTACTTGAGAAGTTTCTTTCAGACGCTCACAGCCAACACTGTTTGAATTGGACCTCCAGCTAATATCTGGGCCTCTGCCAGAGCAGCTGGCATAAAGACAAACTCTGCAACCTCCGCCAAATATTTAAAACTCCACCGACTCCAGAGGAATTCACAACAACATAGTGAAATGTAAATGCTGTTAGCCCTGTTGTCACATGCTACTTAATATGTAGACAACATGGCATTTCTGTGTTTGAAATGAAAGCAACATCTTCATAAATCTTTCCTCGCTGTGGAAAAAAAGGCAACAGCATTCCTGCGTTACAGTAATCACACACGACCTTCTGATATAAACACAATGGCTGTTATGTTGCACTGGAGACGGTCGCCCACTGGCACCTCAAAAAAAAAAATCCTAAGATGAGAAACCAGCCGAGGATAAATTGTATCTCCACTTTGCAGGCAGCTCTGTCATCCTTAACATGTCAGAAATCCAGCCTGCGGGCTGAAGAGTCATTAAACATGAACATAATCCATTTTATGTGTGAGCAATCCTGACGCTCTACCACTGTGCTGTCACTTCCCAGTTTGCTACTGGTTTCCAGAAACGTTAACCAGCCTCATCTGCGTGGAACGTTTGTCACGTTAACGAGAGAACTGAAGCTGCAGTGTTCGGTTTGTAAAAAGGACGATGACTAACACTGGATTCTTACAGCTGAGACTTCTGTCAATGTTTAAGGATATTTCTGATACGAATTCTTCCAATATTTATCTTTTTACACATGTATTGTGATGTGATTCAATTCACTTCAGTTAAACAGCTTTATTTATCCCGAATTCTTGTGCCAGTAAATGCTTCAAATTACAGAAACACCAAGCACATTAACCACAATTTCAACGATTCACAACCAGTTTTAGAACAAAAGAGTGTTAAATATCTGACAAAATATACAAATATAGAAGACAGAAGTGTTCTCAAGGAGCAGAAGCAAAAACCAGTGTCTAATAGAACAACAATAGGAAAACAAAATCAAGATAAATACTGACTGTGACGTTTAACAGTTGCCACAGCTCTCTGAAGAACTCAATAAAAGGTGACATCTTTTCTTAAGTACCCCCCCAAAAATATCTGGCATTTCCGGCTGACACATACATGCTGATACTGATGTATCTGCAATACGCTAATATCACTTCTAAGGGTAATTTTTGATGTAAAAATATCAGGCCATATTCATCTTTTTCCATCTTTTTGTATAGTGACCAAGATAAATACCAAATATGATGACTTACAGTTAAAAAGGAATCGGACATTTCCGTGCTGCAATTTCTTGTTAGTCATCAGTTGACATATGTGCCGATTCTTATGTATGTACGTTCACAAAACATGTTTTTATTGTCTGTACTGAGGGTACGACTGGAGTTTGGCAAACGAGCATTTATGTCTGCAGTTCCTTACATGTGGAATCTTCTGCAGAAGGACTTAAAGTTGCTCTCGTTGGTTCCTCTCGACCGCTTCAAAGCACTGTTGCAGTATTTTTATATGCAATCACATATATGCCAATATCATGGTGTATATTAGCTGGTCTTTATCTTATCTTAATCAAGTGTAGTTGCCGTTTTTGTTTTTTTTTGCGTTTTTTTTGGTTCATTTCTAGAGATGTACATTTTTATTCTCTATTTTTGTTCTATGTTGCTGCATGTTTTGGTAAGGACGCTCTTGAAAAGGAGATTTTTAATCTAAGGAGGGTTTTTTTCTGGTTAAATAAGAGTTAAATAAATAAATCAAAATAATAAATGATAAGCTACTGTCAACAAATTGGATTTCTGAAGCTAATATTTCTATCCAGTTCTCGATGTTACATATTGGTGTGTGTACCAGGGAGGTGGTGCACATTATGAGCTGCCCAGACAGAGAGCCTGATATAGAGACGGCAGAAAGGAGCACCAGCAGCTTGTGAAAGGTTCAAGAAAAAGTCACAGTACACCGAGGAGTAAAATATAGCAGTGCTGGTGCTGTGTAGCAGTGAGTGGCGGCCCACTTTGAGCTCTGCTTATATCGAGATCTGAGGGTATTTCTGACACTAAAATACTGAATATTCATCTTTTTACATACGTACTGTGACCATGGTAAATATTAAATGTGACTCTTTATAGTTAAAAAACAAACTTGTATGTGCTCTCTGTCTGGAGGACTTATTGAAGGAGACGCCTTTGCTAAATGACCCCCCAAAAAACTGTGTGGATACTCATGTATTTGTGGAAATAAACTTCTCTGTCCACCTGCCACTGCGGCTGGAGGATTCCAAAATCTACCAAAATAGATTACCACTGTTTTTTGGCTGGTGAGTGAAGCACATCGAGCAGCCGCATGCATATTTTACCAGCATTTGGCTGGAGCCTGGAGCTAATTTCCAACCCTGATCTGCAATAAGCTAATATCCACCAATATCTCAGCCAAGACCATCAATTGTTCTAGTAGGGGAGTAGTAAAACCAAAAACAGCTAAAGCAAAAGATCTTGAATTAGAGCTGCAGTGATACACTGGTTTAAAGGTGTACCGGTATATAAAAGCTGACAGTTACAGGGTGTCGGGTATCAGATGGTTAAATTTAATGCTTTTTACAACCTGTTCAAGACATCAAGACGCGTTTTAACCAAATTTAGGGCAGATTTTTGGAGAAATCATGTTTTACTTATTTAAGCATCGCAGGTAAGTGTTGCAGACAAGTAGTATATATTTGGTCTTGTGCAGAGGTTAGTGTTATGTAGGAATATTGTTGTTAGAGTGAGTTAAAGAAGACACCCTAGGTTATCATACTGTGTGCATTTGCTTATCTACGATATTGGGAAAAAAAAGCAACTGGACGGAGAATCTCCCCTTTATTTTAGAGATGGGCAAAGCAGTTCTTTAGATGTTACTGAATCACTAGAATCAGTTCATTTAAAAGATTTGTTCAAAAGATTCCTTCACCGAATTGTTCAGGGAGGAGCCCTGACTGTGTACGACGTAGTCCGACTCACTGAACTGATACTTGGCTGAGCTGCTGCTGCGTCTGCCCTGCACTGGTGAGTCTCATTACTGGCCAGCCTATCGTTTAAGTTTGTTTATCTGGAAACTAAGTCTGTTGAAATAATGGGGAGGTGTGTGATTGTGTTCATGTGGCCTGACTCCTGGCTACATTAGCTGTTAGCTTGGAGAAAACGATCCCTAGGAAAGTGTATCGCTGAGAAGAAATGATTTGAATCACTCAGGGATCGGGGTTACGTTGTTCACCAAGTGATTCGTTCACCGAGTGATTCGTCATGCGGTAGGCAGTCCCTCCCTGCACCCTGGCTGCCTCGCGACTCGCGAGTGATTCATCATTCACACAGACCGAATCAGCATTTCCACCTTGGCCTGCACACTCGCTGCTGAGCTCAACTGAACTGAGAAATGAACGAATCAGTTCAGTACGTTCACTCAGCAGATTCATTCTTTTGAATGATTCGTTTGCGAACAACACAACACTACTTTATTTAGTCATTTTCAAAGGGGAGACTTTTTTCACAAACTTCATACTTCCAAAATGGTTTCAAGTTTCAATCAGAGTAATAAAATGTTTGTTCAACCAACAACAACCCTCCATTTTCATTCCTCTAAGGCTCATTCTGACTGATAATAATAGCAATCCCGTGATACCGTGAAACTGCTGAGAATGTTATCATACTCTGAAAATCTGTTGCAAACCTACTGTCAACACCAAGAACGCTGACTGTACCAAGAACTATTAATCGGCAATCCTCACAAAACAAGTGGAAGGTGGAGTCCACACCATAACTTTAACGACAGCAGCAGACGATATCCTTTGGATCACTTTCAGAGTCATTTGATGAGTGATACAAACACTGGCAGCCAAATCCTTTCAAATTTACAGGGTGTAAGCTGCTGACACAACTGGAGCATTATACTTCATCAGTGTGGATGCTCACTAAAAAATGTTCCTGCTGACCCCCAGTGATTCATGAGTGATAACTTTAGTTAACCAAAGAACGTCTTAACAGAATAAAAATCTGAGTTTCACCTGTAACCAAATTTAACAGCAACAAAAAAGACATTTGTAATATCTGTTAAGACATATCCTGGTTATATAAAATGACCATTACTGTGAAATAAGCCAATTAAGTCTGTTACAAGGTTCATGTATTATCATTCTACAACACAGGGCTGTACAACAAAGTCCCTTTATGCCAGTGGTTCCCAACTGGTCCAGCCTCAGGGTGCAGATTTCTTCTTCGTCATTAGTTCGAGGTCCACACGGTTTAAAATACTACTTTTCATACTTGTATTTGGCCATGTCATCGAGCTAGTTTGTTGTCTCTAGCCCTTGTTAAATAGGAATTGTGCAAATTTGCAGAAAAGTCCAATCAGTCTTCTTTCAGCATTGGCAGTATAAAAACAAAATTGGGGAGTGCAGCAAAATGCCGCCTACCTACTTTTGTTTATACAGAATGCGCCTTTTTCGGGGCAATGGGGGGCGTGAGCAAGTAACAAAACGTGTAGCTCAGCGTGTGACGTAAACGGTGACGTGGGAGGGAAGCCTCTCTTAAGTTGGCCCGTGCTTCACCGTCCCCACCATCCGACGGTTAATGGCCTCTTCGTTTGCGAGGACAAGGAGGGCGCGCAATTCCTTGTCTCCCCAGTTGCTCATCTTTACAGTGTCTGTCAGGTTTGTGTTTCCCTCTTGCTACTAGCTGCTCGCTAATTCCTGCTATCAGCTGTTTCCTGTTTATCCACCGCCAGTGGGTCGCACATGCGGCGTCATCAACAGCCCCTCCCGTAGCGGAAGGCGCCTCGTTTTGTTTAAACTAAAAAGGTTCCGCCAATATGTCTACCCTACGAGGCGGAAAATTGGGCACCTCGGATCAACTCGCCAATCTGGCTCCGTGTGTCGAAACGCTCGCAGCTTGCCAGCACAATGGCCCAACATTTGCGGAAAATCTGGCAGTGTAAAAGGGGCTTCTGTCATGTAGCTGCCTGTTAGTCACTCACTCTACAGCAGGAAAGAAGACTTCAAAATAAAAGCTCTGTGCTAAATATTCACTGTACTTAAAACATAGTGTGGTTTTTTTTTGGTTTTTTTTTTACAAACTTGACATGTTTGCGAGTCACTTGCGGTCCACTTAGAATGAACCCCTGACCCACTTTCAGACCAAGACCCACCAGTTGGGAACCACTGCTTTATTCTACACAAGAAGACATATAAACTATTTTTTATGACAGAGTACAGAGGACGAGTTGAGCAGTCTTACAGCCTGAGGAAATAAAGACCTGCCATTTAACAGTAAAATAAAAGACTTACTGAAGCTATTTCACTGTAATAATAATAACATAATAATAAAAACTTATTTAACCAGGAAATGTCTTAACATAGATTAAAAATGTCATTTTAACTGTTAAGTTTGGATGCATAAGCACATGAGGAGGAAACATAATGTATTAATAAAGCAGAGTACTATGACCCCACATACGTATATAATCAGTATTGTAAATACGTCCCTTTACTTCCTCTCAAAACCACCGTAAGCTGATCGATATGAGTGCAATAATGTCTTCTCTTGACCTTGACCTCTTTTGTTGAGTCTGTTCATATTTCTTATCAAATGTAACTCCACATGAATCACGTGACAACCCAGCTGACAACAAGTCGAGAACAAATGCCCACATAATATATTCATGTGAAATTCTTAGCCTTTACAAATCATGCAAGAAAATGAATGAGGTTAACCTACATTTCGTCTCGACAAGAGGAACACCCACATGACAACCATTGGGAGTATTGCTTAGAGTTTCTATCGCGCTCGCTGGCTGACATGATGCTGATAGCTCTCTAATCCACACACACAATCCAACCTGCCCATCAGGCTTTAAATACTGAGAGGGGAATGAACTGACCAACACCCAAAATATGAACACAGCTCAGCCAGCTTCTGCACACACTCACAGATTGTGTCAAAGTGTGTCACAGGTGCCTCGAGCTGAGAGATGTTTCCCAATTCAACACTACTCAGAAAAATGCCATTCACACGATGTCACTGTTTCCTCAGATTCATTTCTCATTCATGATGTTAAATTGTCTCTGGAGCCAAAATACCAAAACTTCTCCGATAAGAAGATTTACTGCTTTACTCTCTTGTGAATCACTGTGAACTGACTGTCTTTGGATTTTGATTCTGGAAAAAAAAAAAAACATCTGAAGACGTCATGGTGAACTTACAAACTGACCCAGAAAACAATCATCAAATTATTCAATAATGAAAACAGTAGGTGCAGCCCCTGTTCTCATGATGTGTCACTACCTTGAGGGAAAATCATTCTGCCTTAAGTGTCGAGCCCTCCTGTACGTTCATAATGCTCATTAAGCCACAATACAGATCATTCTCTGTTGTTCTAATGAGGAGGGGTGTGTCAGAGCGGGGCCGTCATTTTGCCTCTCTGTAGTCGTTTTGTCTTTTTGTAGTAATTTTGTGTCATTTTTGTAATTGTGTGTCTTTTTATGATAAGTTTGCATCTCTCTGTTGTCATTTTGCATCTCTTTGTCGTTGTTTTGCATCTGTAGACATTTTGCGTCTTTTTATAGTAGTTTAGCATCTCTTTATAGTCATTTTACTTTTCCTTGTAGTTGCTTTGCATCTCTGTAGGCATTTTGCATCTTTCTGTAGTTAAACTGTACATGTTTTTTGTCATTCTACTACATATCTGTGTAGTTGTTTTGTGTCTCTTTGTGACTTTGCATCTCTGTGGACATATTGCATCTCTTTGTAGTTGGTTTGCATTTCTTTGCATTTAATTTGCATCTATTTATTATTTTGCATCTTTGTATAGTTCTTTTGCATCTCTGCAGTTGTTTTGTATCTGCAATTTTGCATCCCTTTGTAGTTGTTGTGCATCCCTTTGTAGTACTTTTGCATCTCTGTTTAGTCATTTTACATCTCTCTGTAGTTGTTCTGCATCTATTTGTGTTTAATTTACATCTATTTATAGTTATTTCACATCTCTTTGTATTTGTTTAGCATCTCTTTATTGTCATTTTGCATCTCTTTAAAGTTGTTTTGCATCTATTTGGAGTTAACGTACATCTGTTTTTCATCATTTGCATTTAATGTGGACCTATCTATAGTTATTTCACATCTCTCTGTAGTCATTTTGCATCTCTGCAGTTGTTTTGTATCTGTCATTTTGCATGCCTTTTGTAGTTGTTTTACATCCCTTTGTAGTCCTTTTGCATCTCTGTTTAGTCATATTGCATCTCTTTGTAGTTGTTCTGCATCTATTTGTAGTTAGTTTGCATCTATTCATGTTTAACTTACATCTATTTATGGCCATTTTGCATCTCTTTGTGGTTGTTTCGCATCTCTTCATTGTCATTTTGCTTAATGTATTTCTTCTGCATCTCCTTGCAGTTGTTTTGCATCCCTTCATAGTTGTTTTGCGCCTCTTTGTCATTTGGCATCTCCTTGTATTGTTTTTTCTTCTTTCTGTCATCACTTTGCATCTCTGTCATTGTTGTGTGTCACTGTGTCGTTGCTGTGCATCTTTGTTTTGGTGTTCTACATCTCCCTGTCGTTGTGTATCTCTTCAGGTTGCGTGTATTTAGAGTGTTGCATTGTGCCTCTTTGTCTTTTGGCAGCGTTTTGCTCGTGAACCGGGAGTCTCTGGTGCTGCTGCTGATGGTTGAAGAACTGCAGCTGAACTTCAGTATTTACTTCAGACTGAAGATGAAGAGAGGCTGTCTGACTCTGGTCCAAAGATTCTTGCCACAACAGCTCCACACTGACACTCTGGAGCAGAGATATTATACAGAACACTACAGCACAATGTACAGAACACTACAGGAAACTATCGAAGGAAGCCTGAGATGCAGGTTTTCCGAAAGCGGAGATATTTAGCTGCTCTGGTTTAAAATGCTTCACTAATTTTACTGTATTTGAATGGATGTTACTGCAGCCTCAGAGTGCTGTGCAGCTGTGATGTTAAGATCAGGAGCAAAAACATTAATGTTAATAACAGTCCCGTCACATAGAGGCTTTGACCTAGACCCCTCAGGCCCCCTGACCCCTCGGGCCCCTGGGCTTGTGCTTGATCAGTAATCCATTCATGATCACAAAGCAAATGTCCAGTCTTCTGAAATCATGAACCACCTCCAGCATTAAAATAAATACTTAGGATTAAATAAAAAGAGACAAAGAAAAAGAGAGTGTTCAATTCTTCACATCAAAGTGAACTTCCTATATCTGCGGGGTGAACAGTAACACACAGGATTAGGATAAGGAACGTATTGTAGTTTTTGCAACAGAACACAGCTCAAGGGAGACGGCTGCAGCACGAGACAGGCTGTCATTATCAGCCGAGGTGCCCTGAGAGTGTGATGTGATTGTTGCCCGTGAACACAAAGCCCCACAATATGATGTTTTGTTGCTCACAGCATCAATAACAGTTATGGAATAGACGGGATTATGTTATCAAGCCATTCCCTAAAGTACTTATGTAAGAGGGCGAGGGGCTGGGCATTTCCAGAATAGTGGATGGACGCATGCAGCGAGCCAGAGCTTACAAATCTGAGTATTTATTAGGATAATCTCGGCAAAATCCACTCCAGCCTGGCAAACACCTCATCTCTTAATTTGATCCGAGGGAGACGAGGAGAAAAAAAAGGGAAGCCGATGTGACAAAGATAAGAATAGGTTTCTAGTAGGAATCTTCCCTCATATGAGTGGGGGCGTATCTATGTTCCCAGAGTCCTATGTTTCCAGGGTCCTATGTTCCCCAGATCAATATCCTCTTAACATGACACATTAAGGAGACCTTTTAAGGGGTTTTATGTCCTCAGCTGTGTTTTTATTCCCTTAGGTCAAATGTTCAATGTGGGTTTCCCTGGGTCAACATGTTGAAAGCACCCACCTACAGCTCCCAGGCTGAGCTGATGTTATACACCTTGAAATCTACGCCCTCAAATTTGCAGGCAAGACTGTTTTTTTTTTTTACTTTAGACACTGATATCTGCACAAAAGGACTGCATCTGAAACGTCCACCTCCTTTCGGATTTTAGCAATTTGAACTGCGAAGATAACCCTCACCAATCTGTCACGCCGCTGGCTGACATCACACATGCCTTGGACCTTGGGAACATCAGGATGACCCCCCCACCATGAGTCACCCAGCATGATGGCTAACTGAGCTGGAGGTAACACGCCACTAGCACCCTCCCTCCCACCCCCCCTGTGCTTTAAAATCTTCCCCCGAAACCGTTCAAGCACCTTCCTGCATGCATGGCTGCATGCACCGGTCCTGCACGGCTTTGCGCATTATGTCACCGTACAAAATCCTATTTGGCACAGCTGGTTGCGAAGGTATCTGCCCTCCTGTGTGTGTGTGTGTGTGTGTGTGTGTGTGAGAGAGAGAGACTGGTAACCAGAACCAGCACACACACCACCCATCACCACACCTCCGGATCTCACTAAACACCTCGAAGCATCTCCTGTCAGCTGGATCCTCACACACACACACACACACACACACGCACACACACAGCGTTATTATTTCTCACCTTTTCAAAACTCCGAACACATTCGCGCACATTTTTGCGGATGTCTGTTTCCATCAGCAACAAGCAGGGCGGGTCGTGGAGCAAAGTGGCATCCAGATGGATAAATCCACCCCCCCTCAAAAAGATGAGAGAGATGTCGGTGATGCTCCGGTCAGCTTCAGCACCCAACGACTGACTGACTGACTGACTGCGGTCGGGCTGGTGTCGCCCCTCCCACAGACTACCAGAGGGGCTTCCTCCACTGACTCTCGCTTTAAAACAACTTACTTTACAAACCCATATATTCCTGAAGCTTGCTGAATATTTAAACAGCCATTTTGGCTCCAATAAAGCAGCGACCGAGCCCTGTTTTCCACGTACAGCGCTTTGTGAATGTCATTGTCTGTGTCGGTGCGTTAAGCTAGCTACCGATGATCACCTGACTGAGCCCCACCTTCACCAAATAACTCCAGCCTTTTGGGGGTCTTAATATAATAATACCACTTAGTCACTTTAATGGTTTCACCCTTACCTGCATAGCCAGCGTACAGCCATCTGAACTGTTGCGGAAAAGTGAGCACCTCCCCTGATTAAAGCTAAACATTAGCCTACCTAGCTACCTTCTAGTAGTTACTTTTCGGCTCAGGCGTACGAACTAACCCGGAGTTTATCTTCGCTCATCTGGGGGAGAATAAAATCGTTTCACCGGTGTTTGTTTCAATCCACGATTAAAACACATTAATGGGTGTTTAGTTAACGTGTAATAAATTCCCGCGTATGTAGAATAAATCACATTAATATGTTGTTTTGCCGTTAGTCGACTTTACTATTTATAACGTAGTATAAGTTTTGGTTGACCAACATTAGGTGCGCTACATTTGACGTGTGGCCGTGCCGTTTGTAACATAGCGGCAAAGGCGGGGTATTAGCGTAGTTACATGAGTATTTAATGTATAAAATTCGTAATGCAAGACATAAACTTGTATTTTCTAACTGTGGTACTTGAGTAAAATATACACTGCAAATTATTTACAGGAAGTTACAACATGCAACTGTAATATTTCACAATAAATTACATTATTATCACTGTGATATTTAACCAAAGTCAGAATTGTATTGTGAAATTCATGCAGGTAAATATAGTAATTTAACAGAAGCATAAATCACAGTAATGTATTGAGTTAAACTATGATATTACAGTGAAATACAGTAATTCTTCTGGGACATATTGCTAAATCACAGTAATGAGTTGTACATAAACTGTGTTACAGTTTAATTCAGTAATTTACAGGAACATGCTGTTATATCAGTTATGTAATGGGTTTTAACTCTGAGGTTATAGGTAAATAGTAATTTTAAATCACAGTGTTCAGACATAACTACTGTGAGATCACAGTATACAGCTGTCATTTCACAACAATTTACTGTAAAAATGAACACTAATTTACTGTGACAGTAATATAACTTGTAGCCAGTAATTTACTGTGAATGTACAGTCAAATATTTTACATTTAGTACTCAAGTTGACCACAGTTTCACTCTTAATTACTATTTAGCTGAAGTAGTTTGCTTGATTTCAACTAGCTAGATCATTTAATCCTGCATACAAATTAATGCATCGGTAATAAAGTTCATTCAGCTGCACAGAATACTTTTACTTTTCTTAGGATTTTAACTTGCAACACAGTATTTGTTGTATTAATTTGGTAAAATACTGCATGTGACAGATGTTTCCAGATGTTAAAGCACACATTTATTTGACAGCTTTAGATACTTTGTAAGAAGAATGGAAAACGACTAAGTATCTTAAGCATAAATGAGTATAAATATAAGTGTAAGTATAAATAAATAGACGAATAAATGCATACATTTAAACATTTAAATTAAATAAATACAGAAATAAAAGAATAAATAGTTGCTGAGAGGAATTCACAAATAAATAAATGCTGAAATGAATAAAAATAAAATAATGTAAAATAATTAATTAATTAATTAATTAAATGCAATAAATAAATAAATGCTGAAATAAATAAAGAAATGTATCAACTTTTATTTATGCATTCATGTATTTATTTCCATATGTATTTCAGCATTTATTTATTTATTTATCTATGTCCATATTTATTTGGACATCTATTTATTGATACTTAAGTAACTGTCCAACTCCATATTACAGATTTAATCATAAATTAGAATCAACTGATACATTATTATGTATTATTATACATTAAGCTACTCAGCAGTATATAGAGTAATTAAAATCAGCTCCACCATTATCAGCTGTAGCATTAAAATGATCAACACATTAATGCACCAATAATAATAATAATAATAATACAGTGATATAATTAACATGATCCTGAAATTGACCATTCTGTATAATGAGTAACTACTTTTCTTACTTTATGTATATTTTGATGCTAATACTTTTGTACTTTAACATCTTTAATGCAGGAATAATACTTATGATAGAGTATGTTTACACTGTGGAATAAATACTTTTACTGAAGTAACAGATCTGAGTGCTTCTTCCACCACTGACGAGCAGAATTGTCGAAACCCCGCCTGACTGCGCCGGTGCAGTTTTCGAGCACACCTTTTCATTGTGGGAGTCACGTGACCAAACGTCTAGTTACACGCACACAGAAGGACACCGACATGAACTCCTGTGAAGTAAACTGCAGGTAACCGTTAATATCAGGATGCTGTGAACTGTAATGGTCACTGGGTCTCATTAAATTAACAGTCTAGTGTCAGTTTATCAAAATGGCGTCCAGAACAACAACAACAGCAGCAGCAGCGGGTCGTTTAACATGGAGGATTCTCAGCCCCTTCACCCTGCACGCTCCATGCAGTGTATTAGCGGTGAATACTCGACAGTGCAGCTCCAAACTGGCAACCCAGCAGGACAAGAAACCAAAGGTTAGTACAGTAAATTATAATAATTAAGAACAATACAGAATTTAACCGCGTTCATGTTGAATTATTGGCTTACAGCAAGTGGTACGCATGCGTGAGTGTGTGTTGCCATGACACTGCAACAGGGCTGGTTGTTGTAATTTACTCAGATATTTTACCTGAGTAAAAGTACTAATACCACCATGTAAAATACTCCATCACACGTTAAAGTATCCTACTTTGAGTATGTAAAAGCATACAAGTGTTATCAGTCAAATACACTCAAAGTGTCCAAAGTTAAAGTACTCATTATGCAGTAATATGTCCCCTGTGACTGACCTATTAACTATGGTATCATTAGATCATTAATATAGATGTATTAAAGTGTGACAATCTGCTCAATGTTAAGGTAATTTTAACTACTGTGTATAGTAAGTTAGTCCAGTGGTTCCCAATTGAGGGGTCGGGCCCCTCCAAAGGGTCACCACATAAATCTGAGAGGTCATGAGATGATTAATCAGAGAGTAACGAATAAAAACGTAACGTCAGTAAGAGATCACATTATAGGGCCACTATGAAGTCTCTTATTTGTTCCTCCTTTGCATTTTTACACAGAACCACACAACGGGGGGATCATGCCGGTATTGCGACAAAGACCGTTTCCCTACCATGATGTATTTCCTCTCCACCTAACCCTGACCCAAACCATTTGTCCTAACCCTAAACACCAAGGGGGCACTACGCATTCACAGGGGGGAACCACTATTCGATTGTGGAACACTTTCAACACAACACCAGCGTGGTGGAGGCAAAAGCGTCATGATGAGCCTGACATAAACATAGCAGTGGCATTAACATGGCAAAAACAATCGTCTACTGTCCCTGTTACGTGGCAGCTGATCTTGTTCTCTGCTCGGAGGATAAGGAGCTCCTGGGCCTCACTGTTTTCCCAACTTGTGACATTCGCAGCCACTGTTTGTCTTTGAGTTAGCCGCTAACTGCTATCAGCTACTTTTTAAATCCACCACGGTGGCTTGCATTTATAACACGTCGTCAAAACATCACACCCATGCCACATATGATTCTGTCCTGCAGGCTGTCCCGTTTACACAGACATCGTTTCGGCACCTATACTACCTCTGATATCAGCTTATTAGTGAGACATCTTTGTCCACGCATTCCTCCGTTGTACCTCTTATACAGAGCAGCGAGGCGGCATAATGGCAAGAAATTCCCACCCTGGAGAGGCAGTGTAAAAGGGGCTTTACTTAAATGAAACCATCTAAGAAGGTTAGAGGTGGCATTTGTCACTTTAATGTTAAGTACTATTTTACCACTGTTTACACCTCTGTGTATATATATTTATACACATATATATTCACTACATTCCTGTCCACTGTCCAATTTATTTCACTTTATATTTTATTTATTCTTTCACTTCCGTATGAATATTCAACTACATACATATCTATGTCATATTTTATCCCTTGATTTAACTCACACTATTTTATGTTTAGATTCTCATTTTGTTTTATCTTGCTCTTTCTTTTTCTTTTTCAAACATATTTAATGAGCATTTGTGGAAGGAGACTGAGTTTTAATATTTTCATTACCAAAGGTCGTCTCCTTCAGAGTTTCAACATATTAACCCTGTAATATAAAAGATGCATGTTTTCCACAGACGTTACCAAAGTTATAACTCAGAACATATTGTGTTTTGATTATTTCATTTACATAACTTCAGCTGACTCTTTTATCTGCGGTGACTGTGACTGAACCAGTGTTCCCAGTACGGTTGTTTCTACCTGTTTTCTGCCCTCTGAGTCCTGGCTCGTCTTCTCCGCCTCGCTGCTCGTCTCATCGTGCAGTCTGGTCTGAAATGATAAGCCGCAGGTTCCTGTTGGTCGGCTGTTTGTTTAAACCACGTGACCTCCTCCTATTTCTGTGTGTGCGCGATCTCTACTGTGTACTCAGTTTACTCAAATTGCTTCAGTAACTTACACCTGCAGAGTGGTGCCCTGCCCTTCAGTCTTAAACCTTTAACATGTGTAGTGAAGGAGTAAATGAAACTGTGAGTATTATAGGATGGTTTGCACTGTTGTTCTATAAATGCGTGGATCTGAAGGAGGGCGGTGATGTTCAGCACAGCTTTCTCTTGTGGAGAGGAAGCTGCTGAAACAGACTTAAGTCAGCAAAACTATAACCAAATACTGAATAACAAAAATATAACGAACGTCAGTGAAATAATTACAGTGCAAACTAAAATAAATATGCTAAATTTCCTGTAAGCCTTTACCTTGGACCATTGCAAGTTGAAAACAAACACCTCCAACTCAGGGCCGTTTGGTCTCAGGGGGCCCAAAACTCCTTTTCTGGGACATGTTTCTGGCAAAATGATGTAAATCAAATATTAAGGCACTATGATGCCATAAGTAGTCATACAAGTATGAAATTTGGCAAGGAGTATCCTGACACAAAGGGGGAAGTAGCAAAATAAGATTCTTGGGATTGCTGACATTTTATTTTGAAATATCACACACAACATCCCCCAAAAAACAAAAAAATGACTGTCCGTTTGACAAATTCTCATCAGAAATGATTATTTTTCTTCACTTTGTGTTTAATATCACTGCTTCACTTGTACACGAAAAAACTTCCCAATTTGATAAGCTTCAATTTCAGCTCATCTTAAAACTTACATTTGCTATGGTTTGAATGGTCTCCAGCATTTAGAAACTGCTGGATGCTAAGTTGTATGTGTTGGGAAATGTGTATAATTAGCACTAATTAGCATCATCACCAATATAGACTGTGCAGTATTGCAGTGATTCTACTTTTCTTTAAACCTCCAACCATTCATTTGAAAGAGACAACGCTTTATTAAACTTTCAGTTAGTTGATCAAAATAATTAAAATCGTAGTTATTGTACTTTTCAGTGGAAGAATCGTCTCAGACTCCCAGTTTGCCTTTTTTTAATTTTACTTCTAAGACACCTGAATCTCCAACCCAGCTGCTGGCGGTGCAGTTGCATTATGGGTAATGTTGGCCTCAGGTTGTGACAAGAAAGAAGACGATATCTCTAGTCTGGCTATATCAAATTTGATCCTTTAAAAAACTGTTCATCTTGAGTTTGACAGAGTTGTAGGAGTTCAGTGCTAAATGGGTGGAGTTCTCTTTTAAGTTGCAGATTGTTGGGCTCTCAGGGCCACCGTAGAAAGGTGATGATCTAAAGGTGATGGTTATTTAAAAGAGCCTTGAAAGAAGCCATTCACATCGAATTGGAAGGACCATTGTTTAACAGAGGAGGTGGCCTATGATACCACTTACCATCCTCCCACTGTGCAGTCTTGGGGTCCCTCCCCAGACAACTTCACACCCATTCACAGCTGGAGCCATCTAACCCTAACAACACATGTGATGGCCGGGTGGGTCAACGACTCACATGAGACTTTGATGACTCTGAAACTCAGACTCTGTAAGGGTTCACACCCACACAGAGTTTAAAGCCTGTGACTCTGCACCAGTCCTTAGACCTGAAGAAGCTGCTGAGATGAGAGGTGAAACGTCTTCAAGAAACTCAAGAAGTCCAGTTGCCTACGATATAGCGCATAAGATCACTATGACCTGGACGACTTCTTCACCAACGTTATGTAGGTTGTTTTGGGTGACCTTTTATGTATTTATTTCTCTGTAGAGATCTGCCTTGAGACCAGCACCCAGCACCACACATGACTGGATCGGTCCACCGAACCCTCTGTCCAACCTGCGGCCGATCGTCTATCGTGTCGCTGAGAACGAATCAGAGCTGGAGAAACGTCTGAGACACCTCAGGCAGGAGACGGAGGACTGGAACCACGAGTTCTGGACCAAACAGAACATCAGCTTCAGCAAGGTGAGAATGTGTTTTTGATTCATGACATAAAAGGTCCAGTGAGTAAGGTTATCGGCAGAAATGGACTACAATATAATACGTATGTTTTCTATAGTGTATAATCGCCTGAAAATCAGAATTGTTGTGTTTGTGTTACCTTAGAATGAGCTGTTTAGCTTCCATTGAACCGAGAGAACTTTCTGCTGGTTGCAGTCTGCAGTCCTCACTGCTACATATCACTAAATCTGCCACACTGTTCCTTTAAGGCAGCGTGAATACAGAGTCGTGTTTCTCAAGAAAATCCATCTGCTGCATTTGATGTTTGTGGAAAGGCAACTTAGCAAGTGTGAATGTTAGTGCAGCAGGATGGCACAGAGCGAAGCCAGCCTCTCCTGGCTCCAGAGCTGCTGACCTCTGACCTCAACAGAGACTTTGATGAAATATTATCACATCAACAACGTCATCATTATTACTGATGAATGTTGGTGTCCTCTGCCTGCTCAGCTCTTATGCACAGCATGTATGTTCTTATTTTGTCCAGCAGAGGGCAGCATCGCACAACAAAACACTGGTATGTGGTGATAACAGGTGATATCTGCAGTCTTATACAGAGTTCTGCTTAAAACTTTGTGAGAAATTAAATACCTTTACTTTGATAGTATTTAACAGCGAAGATATTTAAAAATCATACAGCGTTTTTATTTTATGTGATACTCTTCAAATGTTATACTTTGTGTAATAGAGGAACTGTCTACGCGGCCTGATCAACATCATAACATTAGATTAGATTTTCTGTGAATGTAGAGACGGTGTCACTCCACCTATTCAAGACTGGGCAAATGGGCTTGTTTAAAAATCTGAAAAGGTAATTTGCATTAAGTCTTTTAAACCTGGATCAGCATCCATCTTGTGCGGCATTCAAATGCTGTTCAAAGAATTTAAACCACCCAGAAATTAGTTTGATTTCAATATTAGAAAAAGGCAATTAGCAGCATTAGAAAAGTGTCATTAGAAAATTATTTTTGAAAAATAAATAAAGGAAATTGTGAAGTTGTAATAATAATAATACAATACCGTAAAATAGTAATAAAAGATTATGTGACAGTATATAAATGTAGATATTATTTAGTCCAATTTTAGCAATTTGATTAATTTTAATTTTCTTTGTTGCTTATTATCAGATAACTTTCTTTTTTGGCTTTTATTTTTTTTAATTTAATTTTTTACTTGTTTTCAGGTAATTTTTACCTTTTCTGTTTTGGCTTATTTTTGGACAATTTCTTAGTAACTTAAGTTACTTCTTGTAATGTTTTAACATGTTGCTAAATTTCAGCTCATTTCTAAAGTTTCCCATCGCCTTCCTTCTATGTTTTTTGTTGTTGTTTTTTTGGTTAAATGAAGCCAGTCTGCTCAGGTTTCAAAGGGTTAATAAAGGCTGTCTGAATATGTTCAGTGCTTCACAGCCACCGAGAGAAGAGACAGAAAAATCAGTTTCTGATTTAAGTGTCCTAACTCCTTTACATCAACTCTTGTGTTGTTTTTTATTTGTTGTTTGTGTTATGGATCAATCTTTTTGTTTGTGTCTTGTAAAATATAAAGTAAGATAAACATGAAGCCATATGTTTTTTATCTCTGCAGGAGAAAGAGGCTTTCATCATTTCACAGCTGAAGGCAAAAGGCTTGACTTTACGTGATGAGGAAGGTGAGAACACGCTGCTTTTCTACATGTATGAAAGTGGAAACACTGTAAATTCACTCACTCTCTGTGAGCCACTTTTATCTCAGACGTAGATCTGGTGGTTCAGGTGACGTCGGTTCCTCCTCCTGTGTGCAGTCAATCAGGAGGATTTTACGACGTCGCAGAGAAATTCGGGTCTTTTTCACCCAGGAAGCTTCAGGCTGCGGCCGGCAATCAAAAAGCTTCCTGGTTTTGCGAGACCCAACAAAAAACTGATGATTTTAAAACTGCTGGCTCCAAATGTTTTTAATTTGTCTTGAAAATTTATATTTTACCTCCTCACCTCCTTTCCTCCTTCCTTCTGTCTCCTCTCCTCCTTTCTTCTCCCCTTACTTCATCCTTCTGTCTCATTTCCTCCCTCCTCACCTCCTTTCCTCTCTCCTGTCTCCTCACCTTCCTCCTCATATCCCACTGTCTCTTCTCCTCTCTACTCAGCTCATTCCCTCCCTCCTTCCATCTCCTCTCCTTCCTATTCACCTCCTAGCCCCCCCGTCTCATCTCCTTGCTCCCCACATTCTTCCCTCTGTCCTTCCCTGTGTCTTCCTCTGCTCCCTTCCTTCATTTCTCTGCTTTTTACCTCTGTATCATCTCCTCCACCTCCTCCTCCTTCACTTTTCTCCCCCACCTCCCTCTTTGCTTACCTTCCACCTCACCTCCTTCTGTCTTCCCTCCTTCCTTTTCATCTCCTTCCCTCCATCCCTCATTGCCTCTTCCCTTTGCTTCCTTCCTTTCGTTCTCCCCCTTTTACCCGTGTCTCCTCTCGTGCTCCTCTTTTTATCCCCTCCTTCTTCGCCTTCCTCTCCTTCCTTCCTTCCTTCCTCTACATTCCCTCCTTCTGGCTTCTCTCCTTCCCCTTCATCTTGTTTCTTCTGTTCTTCCTTGCCTCTTCCCTTGCTCCCTCCCTTCTTTCATTTCTCACCTTTTTACATCTGTTTCCTCTTCTCCCCCTCTTTTCTCCCTCACCTCCCTCTTTGCCTTCTTTTTCTCTCATTCTCCTCACCTCCCAACTTGCATTCTCCCTTTTCTCCCTCCTTCTGTCCCCTTCATCTCATTTCATCTGTTCTCCCTTGCTCCCTCCCCTCTTTCCCTTCTCCTTTTTTTTTTTACCTCTGTCTCCTCTTATCCTCTTTTCTCCCTCACTTCCTTCTTTGCCTTACCTTCTTCTCTTCCTTTCCTTCCCTTTCTCTTCTGTCTCCTCTCCTTTGTCTCCTTCTGTTTGTGCTTCCTCTGTTCTCTCCTCCCTTCCTACACCCTGCCCTCCTCATCCTTTGATTAAAATGTGTTTTTTGTACCATCTGGTGATGTAAACATTATCAGTGTCTTAATGAGAGCATAATGTCGTCCTCTGTGTCTCCTCTCCCTTCGTCAGGACGTCGGCGGTCCCTGAACAGTGAAGAAATGGCGGTGTTTTACAAAAGCTTCCTGGACACAAACAGAATACGACATGCAAATTATAACAAGTGAGTTTGTTTTGCAGCTGGGAGTCTCCCACGGTGCCGCTGGCTCGGTGGGTGGGTATTTCTCCCTCAGCGGGAGCTGCGGCTGTGTGTGCACCAACAGTTATATACTGTACCTCGTGTATGGAGAATAACAAACATGGCAGGCTTTGAAGAGCTTTCTGTGAATTAGAATTGCAAAGTGGCTGAGTAGTTTCAAGGCTCTCAGTAAAGAGGGATGTTTGCAGCCCACACACATCACCTCCACAGCTGCTCTTAGTTTTATTGTTCTGTGCGTGGGATTCAAACTTTACTTCTGATTTACGTCCGTGTTGCTCCTGATATTGTCTGAGATTAGAGTAAATCAAAGAAATAACATTTCTGCCCTGAGGTGTTGTTGCTCTCTTGGCTCAGTCTATCTAAGATCATTAGAAATTGAGGCTCCAGCAAAACAAACTTATATTTAACTTTGCTGTGCAGTGAAATATCAGTGTATCTACATGTGTTCCTTCTCTTTGTAATTTTGTTCATGCTAATGGTTAGCTGCTGTAGCATCATGAATTATGTAGCCATTAGAACATTCAGTCATTTTCTGTAACTGCATATCCTGTTAGGGGTCACTGGGGGCTGGAGCCTATCCCAGCTGACACTGGGTGAGAGGCAGGGTACACCCTGGACAGGTCACCAGACTATCACAGGGCTGACACATAGAGACACACAACCATTCACACTCACATTCACACCTACGCACAATTTAGAGTCACCATTAACCTGCATGTCTTTGGACTGTGGGAGGAAGCTGGAGCACCTGGAGGAAACCTACACTGACACGGGGAGAACATGCAAACTCCAGAAGGGCTCCCCCACTCCGATTATCCTTGTTAAACTGTATTTTTTTTATTTCAAAAGTCAGACTGTATGACTGGTTTTAACTCAACACACTTCCTCTCTCTTAACCCCTTCTTCTTGTGTCCAGGGAATGGTACCGGCGTAACTTCACCATCACCTTGCTCATGGCCCAAGTCACCCTGAAGAACATGTGGAGGACTGTTACTGAAAAACACAACAAGACAAACAGCACTCCTGATAAGAAATAAAGTTCTGACCCAACCTTCTATCTTTGTTTTTACTTCTGTTATTTAACTACCTCTCGTATCTATTTTTGATGTGTGGTTGCTTCGATCGATCGCTCTCAGGGACTGAATTTTTTTCAGTGTTCACTTGGAGACAGACAAAATGCTGATTTGATTTATTCAGTTCTTTTTTATAATTACATTTTAAAAGTGTTCTAGAGGAGCTTCCCATCAGCAGCAGGGCGTTCACTAGAAACCTCAAATAAAGATTTCTATTAAGTGTATTTACACCTGCCTGCACTTCACTATAAAACCCACTCAACATTTTATTTATTATTAGACGTCTTATTTTCTATCAGCTACTCTGCATTTACTTGAAGCACAGAATCACTGATTAATCTTAGATTTCAGGTCTGAGGTGTTGCTGCAGGTTGGATCACAACATTATCAGCTAAACCACAATAATAACCCAAAAATTGGGCAGAGGGTACGTGTGAACTTTACCTCAAGATGTGTTACATGGCTGCATTATGTCTGTTAAGGCAGCTCTAAGTGTCACATTTCTCCCGAAGTGAAACAAAAGACCAAAATCATTCCTCCAAAGTATGAAATTAAACCACCGGAAAGTAAAAGATAAACCGAATAAAATCACACAAACTAAGAAAGAGTATGTAATGTTGCAGCTGTTTGTACTGTTGTGTGCAGACATATGAGGTTTTGTAAAACTACAGAGTTTTAACTGAATATTGGATGATAATAACTAGTGTGGAAATAAGTACATTTACCTAAGTGCCTTATTTTTATACAATTTTGTACTTCATTCTTCTGCTCCACTGCATTACAGAGAGAAATATTGAACTTTTCACTACACTACACTTCTTTTATCTGACACCTGAAGATACTTTACAGATTAATACATATAGTTTATTGATAGAATTTTTTACACTCAAAACAGATCATCTTAAAATATGATTCACTGTCTGTAAATGAGAGTGTTAATAAGTCATAAATTAATTTTAGGCCAGATGTCTTCTCTTGTACTTAGTAACCAGTGGGGAAATGAAACAAAAAGCATTTACTCAAGTACTGTACTGAAGTACAAACTTGAGGTACTTGTACTTTACTTGAGTCTTTTTACTTCACAGATCCAGATTATCAATACAAAACATAAATCAGCTAGTACTTTATGATGTATTATTACAGATAAAGTGACCCACCAGTATATAAAGTTATTAGAAATACCAGCAGCAACATTTAAGTGATGAACACTAATGCATCAGTAATTTATAATACAGTCGTGTAATTTTAAATGGCTCATTCTGCGTATTGAGGTTTTTTTTTTAACTTTTGGTAGGCCCACTTAAAGTATATTTTGGTGCTTATAATTGTAACATATATAGATATATATATAGACATATAAATGCTAGTATGTAAAATATGTAAAAACAGTAAATGTATGTAAAAAGTGCATTATGCTACTAAAACACTGGTACATATGTTAAGTATGTACAAATATAAAAAATGTGTACATTATGGCACAATAACACCAGTATATAAGGTATGTAGAAAATATTTATATATGTGCTTTATGCTACCATGTGTAAAACTAGTGTGTAAAATATCTAACAATAAAATTTTAACATTAGTATGTAAGGTATGTGAAAATATTAAGATATAAGCATTATGCTACCATGTATAAAACTAATATTTTAAGCATGTTAAATATGCGCATTATGCAACAATAACACTTGAATGTAAAGTATAAAAAATATTTACATGTGTGCTTTATGCTACAATGTATAAAACTAGTATGTAAAATATGTGAAAAATAAATAACATTTTGCATTTTATGGTACACTAACACTAGAAGTATGAAAAAATATGTGCATTATGGCACAGTAATACTAGTGTGTAAAGTATATAAAAATATTTAAATATGTGCAATATGCTACAATGTGTAAATCTAATATTCTAAGTATGTTAAATATTTACATTATGATAAAATACCACTAGTATGTAAAATATAAAGATAAGTGCATGATGCTACAATGTGTAAAACAAGTATGTGAAGTATGCTACAATAACACTAATGTAATGTATGTAAAAATATTTACATGTGTGCTTTATGCTACAATGTGTAAAACTAGTGTGTAAACTATGTAAAAAAAAAACAACAATTTGTGCTTTATGGTACACCAACACTAGAATGTAAAGTATGCAAAAATATGTGCATTATGACACAATAATGTGCCATAATAATAATAATGCTCCTTCAGTGATAGACTGATTCACCCAAAGTGTGTGAAGGAACACTATCGCAGGTCCTTCCTGCCTGCTGCTGTCAGGCTACATAACCAGCACTGCTCACAGTAGACTGCACCATGGACACTTCATTGACACTTTATTGACACCACAGCTGTCTGCTGTTTTGCACATACAATCACTTGCACTAGATGTGCTCCCTTTATCCACTGCTCATTCTCATTCACTGCTGCTCATTATTATCCACTTCCTATTATTTTCATTATTATTATTATTGTTATTGTTATTTATCGCTGTCTCTTGTATTTTTGTACTTATTTGCATGCCTAGTTATTTAAGTTTTTTAAGTTTAATTTTAAAATCTTTAATCTGACTCTTTCTCCTTGACTGCTCTAACACTGGAATTTCTCAACCATGGGATCAATAAAGGTGTATCTTATCTTGTCTTAATAATACTACTGTGTAAAGTATATAAAAATATTTAAATATGTGCAATATGCTACAGTGTGCAAAACTAGTATTTAAAGTATGTAAAAATATAAAAATGTGTGCATTATGCTACAATAACACTAATATGCAAAATATTCAACAATATAAAAATACATGCACTGTGCTACAGTGTGTAAAACTATTATGTAAAGTATGTAAAAATATGTGCATTTTGGTAAAATAACACTACTATGTAAAGTATGTAAAAATTAGTAATTAGAAATGTATATAAGCGTGTGTATTAGGCTACTTGTGTACAACACAATATTTATCTGAGTGGAAAAATAAAAAGAAAACATATGTACAATTTGCATCATATGGAGAATTTATTAGGATTTTAAAAATAATATTGCGCACTTGATGATGTGAGTATCTTCTCTTAGTTTGTGTGTTAACTGTTGAAGCGTTGAGCCGTGAATAAATCTGGCGGTGGCTCAGTTTGCACCACAGCTTCCCCTTTAATCCGGACAGGGATGACATCATTACCGAGGAAGAGCGAGGGGGGCGCCGGGTAACGCCATTTTCACGCACCGCGCAGTCAGTCAGTCATCCAGCCAGTGGACCAGCGAGCTGTCATCTTCACCGGCGACTCGTCAACTCCTCATTTCGCCCCATGAAGCCGCCATCAAGTTAGTTTCACGGACTTGTTCCTGCCATGGAACCGACGGAGAACAGGCTTTTCCTGTATGGCTCCGACTAAAGTCAGTGTTTCTGACAGTTAGCTATGTAGCTAGCTGGTCATCATTAACGGCGGTTGATGCAGTGAAGCCCAGCGTCAGTCGGCAGAACATATCCCAGCCGGACACAGTTTGGATATTGTGTTTTATAACTTCTATATTTTCACCCTGATCAGCAAGAGTTGTGGGTCAAAGGAGCAACACCTTCATTTACAAAAAGACGTGATTTAGACGGTGAAAAGGCGAGAAAAACGGACGTTACAGTGAAGCTACATTGGCAACGGATGTCCTAGAGAACGGTAAGAATGGCTCCGTGTATTTCTTGGAATCGTATCATGAGCTAATTAACCACTTCACCAGGAATTTTCACGTTGTTTTCAAGTGTCATCTTTTCCAACAGCAGGCAGCTTAATCAATATAAGTCTTTATAGTTTTTAAAGATAAACCGTCTTTGATGTGTGGTCGGTGTTTACGTTAATTGCAGGAATTAGACGCCTTAAGCACATTAACTGTCACTGAGAGTGCTAGCTGAGGGTTAGCACTGTGGTGAGTGTGTGACAGGAGGTACTGGCTAACTGGTTCTTCAGGTTAATCCATTTGAAAGCGAGATAGCTGGGACAAAGCAGCAGGAACTACACGGCCATGGACTTACAAACATGCCAGGGAAGGATGCACTTGTTGGGCCACTGCAGCACCAGAAAGTCCTGATGTTTGTCATGTGATAATTGTTGGATGTCTCTTTCATTGATATTCAGAGCGGGTTGAGGGCTGTGAAAGCTGCCTGTGTTGAGGACACAGCTTCAGAGGGACAGTGGATCCCAGTGTGGGACTCACAGCTGGGAATCCCAAAAAACACTGAGAGGTGTCTTAGGAATATTTGAGATTTAAGACACAATCTATGAGTGAACACTACATGGCAGAAAATCTCAGACACACAGGTATGTCTGACTTTTGTTTACCATGCCGTGCAGACTTTAATGTTTAATCCACCCAAAGGGAGTGCTCATGACAACCTGCAGGGCTCCTCCTCCAGGATAACACCCCTCCGCTCTCCTGGGACAGCTTGTTGTTGGCTCAGAGATCCCAGAAGGTTTTGTGTGTGCTCCTGTTGCTGGAGGGAAATGATAATTATGTGTTGTCGCTGCAGATTTTGTTGTAATGCTGCAGGGTCGGCTTGACAGAGTGCTTCTGCAGGTGAAGCACACAACTAAAGAAAATGTCTGCAAAAACCTGACACTGGCTGCAGGTGTAGTACATTTTTATTTTACCCTTGCGTATTTTACACATCGTACTTGCAGAGATATTACAGTGAATTTCTTGTTACTTATTGGCTGACATATACACCTGGATAGACAAATCTCATCTGATACATCAGCCCAGCCAATTTCTTGGTTATTAAAATGAACATAAATGCACTAGAGACATTGGATGCAAAAAAGGAAATGCTTTTGTCCTCACTTGTTTTTCTAATCGTGTGTCATGACTGCAGAAAATCACAGTCTTTGACTAATTTAAAATACACTCAGTTGTCAGTCTAGCTCATACTAGTGCAGTCTATACTCTTTTCATGAAGGTTATACGGTTCAGTTTGTGCTGAAACTGTTTTAGAGAGGTGTTGATCGAACTTTGTGGTCACATAGACTTTATAAATCCATGTCAAACAAATAGATGTCACGACCTCATGGTGAGACGGGGCTGTCATGTGCCAATCACACAAATCAGCTCTTTCATAAAGGCTCTGGTGTAATCTGAATAGTGTGAAATGATGCTATCAGCTATGACAAATCTCTGGCAGAGCGCCACAGAAGTATTTAATACCCTAATGAGGAAATCGGGAGGAACTTGTGCAGTCTCAAAGTTCTTTTTTAACCCAGTTTAAAACCTGAAACTTGAATCTGTAGAGAAGCACATTATACATCAGAGTCAGTGTCTGTGTAGGAAACAAATCCAGTATATTCTCTTGGTATCTTTCAGCCTTCAGGGTGCTGCGGTAAGAAGCGGTGCCACCACTGTCTCTGTAGATCAGAGCATCTTAAAGTACTTCACTGATTCAGATGATAAATTTAATCTCGCCCGAGGCTCGCTCACGGAAATATAAAAAGAAATCATCAGTGCTCTTGTCATGTGAGCAGCTCATTTTTCAGAAGATGACACGTAGTTTAACACAGCAGCAAATTAATTCACATAAATTACTATTAGTCATGTTCCTGTGTCAGGGTTAGGTGTTAATTTTCAATTTTATTGTTGTGTTGCCTGTAGCGCCTCGTGTCCACCAGACACAGAACACCGAATCAGTCCATTATTGATACCAAGCATACTTGTCATTTCCTGTGTGTCAGCTGTGCAGCGTCAGGTCTCGTGGCTGCCTGGTTCGTTTTCCCTTTTCTTGTTTCCTGAAGCTACAGTCACATGATGTGTATGTAAAAGCTTGATAGTTGAGTAAGACTAATGTTTGTACAGAAGTGGTGAAATCAAAGACTGCAGCATGTTGAAGTTCAAGAGGAACAGTGACAGATATACGCGTACAGTATTGAGAATTGTAATGCGGGTATCTGGGGCTGCAAAACATATCAATATTACATTATTGGGATATGAGACTTGATGTCATGTTTAATTTTGAATGTCATGACATTAAGTGTTGTCTTTTTCCTGGTTTTAAAGGCCAAGTTATTCTAAAGTGGTGTAATTTTCTAAACTTACCAGGCTGTTCTAGCTGTTCTATCAGTTCCCTTTACCAACTTAGTCATTATATCCACATTATTGATGATTATTTATCAAAAATCTCATTGTGTTGATGAGTGAAAGCAGCAATTGTCAACCCTACAATATCGTTGTAATATCAGTATTGAGGTATCTTGTCAAACATATCATATTTGATATTTTTGTCCATTACGTAGCCCTTCAGCTATCAGTATTTTTGCATTAACAAAGGATCACTTCACATACATACAAACGAAATGTGTTTCACACCTGCCACTAATCACTAAATTTGCTCCAGTGCATTATGAATAAAGTGCCAGTACTACTGCTACTTGTACTTCTATCTGCAGTTCCCTCCAGCTCTCATCATTGGGGTGTCGGTGGCTTAGTGGATAGAGCAGGTGCCCCATGCACAAGGCTGTTGCCACGGGGGCCCGGGTTCGACTCCAGCCTGTGGCCATTTCCTGCATGTCACTCCCCCTCTCTCTCCCCCCTCACACTAGCCTGTCCTGTTGATTAAAGGCTAAAATGCCCCAAAAAATATCTTTAAAAAAAAAAAAAAAGCTCTGATAAACTTTGTTTACACTCTCAGCCTTGCGCCAGAGACTAGCTGGTAAAGAAAGAAGAATATTTAGCAGTGAAAAAGCCAAAACAGAACTTAAAGAAGAGTGGAAACTGAACTTAAAATTGTCAGGTGGCCAAGGACATGACTCAAAGTGAATTCTGATGTTGCTCCATATTTTCCAGCTTGTTTCTGCTCTGAAGTAGTGAAATAAAATCTGTAATTTCTGGTTTAGAGTGTCAGTCTGCAAGTGTGATGGGTTATAGATTTGTTTGTTTTTTTACTGTCAACTTATTTTTTGTCTGTATTTGGTGCAAGTGTTCAGTTGTCAGCACTGGATTTACCTTTGTATGTTGCGCTCTTTTTTGTTTTAGGCTATTGTAGACTAGGGCTGCAATGATTAGTCGACTAATCGATGACTAATCGACTATTAAAATAATCGGTGTCTATTTTAGTAGTCAACTAATCGGTTTGAGTCATTTTTCATAGAAAATACTATAAAAGTACCCCAAAATACTCTTATTGCAGCTTCTTACATTCACATATTGGCAGCTTTACACACTCTCCCATGACGGTGAACTAAAAACCTTTGGCGTGAGTATGAAATAAGACATTAGATAATAAATTTTGGGATTTGGGAGAGACAGACCGACATTTTTCACCATTTTAACACATTTTTCGATAAAATGATTAGTCAGCTAATCGAAGAAATAACCGACAGATTAGTCGACAGTGAAAATAATTGTTAGTTGCAGCCCTGTTGTAGACGACGCTGGTATTGTTAACCACCCTACCTAAAGCTGTTTATACCAGACAGACAGAGCAAACAGCAACTGCAAAATGTTTTCGTTGACAGGATACAGGTAGAACAACTGTTGCGTCATTTGAATCATGGATGGAAAGCAGCCAAACAAGCACACATCAGTGAGAATATCATAAATCATTTAAGAGTAGTAATTAGTTAGTAAATGTAACTTGGAGAGGCTCTCAGACTTTCTTTCTCTGTAAAAGTGAATCACAGCTCTCATCATCTAATGGCTATCAGCCCACACATCGCTGACTAAGACTGTTTCCTCACAGTGCTGCTTTTCCTGCTGCCGGCTCCGTCCTCATACATGAAGCCCAGAGCAAGCACTCACTGTTCCTCTTCTTCGTTGGTCCCAAGCACAACCCGCCCTCCCCCCATCCATACCCCACCAGCCTCTCCATCGCCTTATATCACTGCCTTAACCTGCTTACACGAGGAGCTGCAGCGTCCCCAGGCGCTCCGCTCCAAGCCAGCTATTTACATTTCAAAAGTTCTAACATCAGAAGTAGTTTTCCGTGCCTTTCCCCATGGTGCTTTGTGCTCTGAGACTCATCTGATGCCAGAAATAAAGGACTGTTGGATCAGAGCAGGAAAGAAAGGCTTGTGCTGTCACTTTCACTTCTGTATTACACAGCCTGCAGTGATAGTTGTTTTGTCTTGTTCTTTGCACTTTGGGATGTTTGCAGTGGTTGACCTTGCTCTGTGTTGTTGGTGTTGACTCAAACCCATAGGTCAAATGCATGAGCCATTCAAAGACCTAATTTGAATAGGTTTCACAGTGTCAGAACAACTTTTATTTTGATGCTTACAGCTTGAAGGTTATATGTTTTTCCTTGCCTGGGTCCAGACCTTGCAATCCAAGTGGACAAATTGGAAAAGGAGTGTAACGAGTTGACAATTCTGTTTGATATCAGGCAATGTTTTCCCCTCGAGCAGTGCAATAAGATCTGCTTATCAGTTTTTCAGCTTATTTACAGCAGTGAGGGACTTGTAGCTGAATGGATGTGATGGAAACACTGACGCTAACTGACATGATGTGCATTTCCTTAATTAACCAATAGGTTAGTGGCCCCAGCAATAATTTACTGCTAAAGCAGTCCATCTGTTCTCTGCAGCATAATGAAATGTGGAAATTTAAGTGTTTTGGTGGTCGCTGTAAAATTTCCACTAAGATAGGTATGACTTTTTATTGCAGATGACATAATTTGTGTGCTGTTTGCTTGATTACTCTCTATAA
Source organism: Epinephelus fuscoguttatus (assembly GCF_011397635.1). NCBI lineage: Eukaryota > Metazoa > Chordata > Actinopteri > Perciformes > Serranidae > Epinephelus > Epinephelus fuscoguttatus. The sequence goes on from NC_064765.1 coordinate 5,992,292, forward strand.
ATCAGATATATCTACATATGTATGAAGAATCAACAACGAGACAGTGTTCTGTGTTTTGTGTTCTGGTTTACGTTTGTAGTCTGTTTGTAGTCCGACTAGTAATGACCAAACATGTTTCAACGGCGGGGAATCAGTCCATGCGGAGAGGCGGAACGCATTGGTTGAAATGCAGTCTTAGAAGTTGGAACCCATCGGCCATGTTTAACGGCGAGTTAGTCTTATATTAGCTTTTTTAGCAGAATGGCCAGCGCATGGAAGAGGAAGTCTTGGCCCAGATATCAGCTTACTTCATCAGATCAGCCTGAAATATTGGCCTTTGCCCCCAGAAGCTTTATCATCGTCAAATGATAGCCGATGGGTTCCAAGATTGGCTATTGTCAAATTATGTAATCATTTAATAGTAAAATTAAAGCAAAAATGTAAAACGTCGCCCTCTTCCAGCTTCCTAATGGTGAGAATTTGGTGGTTTCTTTATTTTATTTGGTAGTAAACTGAATATTTTCGACTGTTGGTAGGCCTAAACAAGCAATTTGTACATGTTACTGTAGACTTGAGGGGATTGTGATGTGCATGTCTCCCTTCCTTCCGACATTTTATTGACCAAATGATGAATGAATTAGTCGAGAAAACGATCAGCAGGTTAATCCATCTCTAATTCTTCTGTTTTTAGGTGTTCATGAGAAAATAATTGCACTCTTGAAACTGATGTTGAATTTGAGAAACAAGTGAAACATTTACACCAGCAGCAGGATAAATACTAATAATTTTGCTTTATCAGTTTGCCAACAATGTTAGGAACATGTAGTTTGGCACAACAGTTGACGTTTGAGGTTAATATTAAGCATTTATTTTAGTTAATTTCACTGGAAACCCCCTCGTGCTGCACAGCTCTGCTCACCTGAAGCTGCTGTTTTTCCATCTCCTGCACACATTGTTTCCTGCCCAGCTGTCAGCTGATAGGCTGCAGGCTGGTTGCTGAGTCACATGGAGCGATCAGAGCTGTAACCCTCCCTCCGTCTGCCTCGTCTGCTGCGGGCAGTCTTCAGCTATTGTTTTTTTTTTTTTTTTAACTTCTTCTGAAATGTGAAATCGAAGGCAGTTCGGGACGCGTCTGCTTATCTGTCGTCACCTGATGCCATAGCAGCTCTTATTCTCAGGTGGGCAAGCTGGGTCAACACATTTTATCACGGCAGCACCGAGGATAAGAGTAATGTGAAGTCAGTCACATGGAAGAGTTGTTGCATTTCTGTGTTTTCCACAGAGCCATGCAGGAAAACAGAACTTAAGTCAGTGTTTCTGTTATTATTCAGTTTCAGTTTGGTGTGCTTGAAGAGATTTATTAGGCTGCTCGCTACAAGTGCTGCCGAAGCGCTCAGTCATAATCCTCTTAAAGTTTGTGTGTGTGTGTGTGTGTGTGTGTATGTGTGTGTGATGAATGCAAAGCAAAGAAAGTCAGGATTGTGTGGGAAGGAGTGCATGTGGAGTGTGTTGACGGTCAGTGTCAGAGGAACAGATATTAACCTGCGGTGTTTAGCTAATATGTGCATAATAATAATAATAGCATCAGTTTTACCTGCTACACCTAATAGTCTCCCTCCTTAATCACCAAGGCTGATTCAGGATGTGATTATGTGCTATGACCGCATTATGGCAGCACTAAGACGCTGAGTATTATTGGAGATATTGTAATCATGAATATGAATGCTCGGTTGGTTTTACTACACTGTACGGTAATTGGTGACTGCAAACTAATTGAAATATTTTTGTAGTTTTTAGATTAGATTAAAACAGGCTAGTTGCAGGTAAAGCTAATAAATGCTTACTCGAATTCATATTAAAGATGCAACACTATAATAAATTGTAAAAAGTGGTAGCTGCCACTCATTGTGTTATTTCAGCTCTCAGAGATTTCCTTTCTAACAATCCTCCCCTCATATCTATTGTTATCTGTGAACCACACGCAGCCCACAAGCCTCAGATCTGGATTTGAACTGTCAGCGTGCAGCAGGTTTATTGTCTGTGGTTTGGTTTGAAACTTTTCATCACAGCTGCACCAAAGTCGCTGTTTTTCTTATAGCATCTCAAGTGATGACTCCTCCTCACTTCAAACAGCCTTTTTTACAAATGCGACATTACGTTTAACCTTTGTTTATTGAGCTTTTTTTGCCGCTCACGCCCTGCTGCTGTCAGTACCTCGCTCAAAGGCACCTTAAGTGTTGTTTGAGAGAGAAGCTTCAACGTTTCCTTTGAAATCTCTCAACCTGAACCAAGAACTTTCCAGTCATACAAACAGGGTCTAACCTTTTCATTAAGCCAATGTTGTTTCTCACACTGAGCCGAGTATTGATTGTAAAGAGAGATGCATCAGGCTGTGTAGTGGCCATGAGACCAGGAAAGGTCAGGAGGATGCAACTTTGAATTGAACATCTGAGGGTTACGTGTCTGTCCATAAATAAATGAATGAATCTATATGTCACACATTTCTGGTTAACCACAATGTGTTCCTCTGTTAAGTCCCTTTTTCCTGGTGGTCCTGTCTCAGATTTTTTTTAAAGTGTAGCAAAAGTTAACCCCGATTAAAGATGTTATGTTTAATTTACAAGTTCAGAGTCTTTAGACAGCCACATTCTTTTGGCATTTAATATTCTTGGTGTCTGATCTTTGGGGACCTGCTGCAAACCTGCATTAGTAAAAGCAACTTCAGCCACACTGAAACTCATTCATACATCATTTTGACATTAACCTTCCTTTCCCTGTCGTTTTCCCCGCAGGATGCGTGAGGACATGTCCACCATGGTGTGCGTGAAGGATGAGGAGGATCCTGGGGAGAAGCTGTCCCAGGATGAGATCATCTCCCGGACCAAGCAGGTGATCCAGGGGCTGGAGGCCCTGAAGCAGGAGCACCACTCCATCCTGGAGGGTCTGCTGGGCACGCTGCGCTGCCTGAAGCAGGATGAGGAGGGCGTCCTGGTGGAGGAGAAGTCCCACATGATACGCAAGTCCCTGGAGATGCTGGAGCTCGGGCTGAGCGAGGCACAGGTATGTATCTGTACCTTCACAGAGTCTGTCAGCCACTGAGTGAGTTATTATTAACTGAAATATCAAAAACCATGCTTTTTTGAGTAATGTTTGAATTCCTTTTCTTGCACATAATACAAGCAATCTTTTGAACAACATTTTGATAAAACTAGGAGAAAGATGAGCATTTTTTTTACTAATGACAAGAACAGCATGTCAGATACGCAGTGGTTTTAGCTGTAATTTTCATCTAGCTCATCCAGTAAAAAATTATAGAGGGAAAACTTCAGAAGTACCAGATTCAACTGTTTTTTCATTTTCATTATTTCTACACTCAAGAAAATAAAGTTGATATTTCTGTTGCTGGATCTCTGCTTATTTGACGGTTTAATGATACCGTACTTTCAGTGGACAAAGACGCTAGAGTGACAGACTTCAAACTAGAAGGAGGGAAAGAAGGACAGAAATCATAATGGCTGTGGCTCTTGCTGGTGCTGGGGCATAAAATTCATGCAGGAGTGACTGTGCATAAAGCATACATGCAATTTCTAATGTGGAGTTGTTAAATTCATCCTTCAAGTTCATATACCATGTTGCCTTATTCGTTATCTTCTTAAATTACATTTTTAATACATAATATTCTAAAATCAGTGTTTTTCAAAGACTAAGACTCTCCTCTAGGTGACTAGTGGAAAAAAACACAAAGATTTCCCACATCCTCCTGAAGAAGGAGATGTTAGGAGAGAAGCTTTTACTCCTCAGAGATGAAGAATGTTAATAATGCACCTTTTTTTCAGACAAAGTTTGAAAACTCCCAATTGATTGTGTCGTTTCTCACTTGGCAAACACCAGCCTATGAGTCACTGATGAGTCACTGTTGATGCTCTAGCCTCTCATCTCTATCTCCCAGCAGGCTTTGCCTATTAAATATACAATACACTGCACCATGCAGACTCTAATATCCACCTTCAGCTTTTTGGGTAGCCTGCAGTTGTTGTAAAATACAGTGTGATTCATATTTTTCTGCACAACCTTGCTGCTCAAACACCCCTGATGTCTCTGTGCCTCAGACTCTTTGTCTGATTACACCCCTCCCAGCCTTTCACCTCACACCATATGTTATTAGGTCGATGCTTTTACCCAAAGTGCCTCAGAATAACATTAGTGTACACATATTTAGTCCTGGTGGGGAGTGCCAGTTTTAGTGCCCAAATTTACACATGATTCTGCCACTGAACTTTCCGCTATTTTCCTCAGATTTAAAATGTTTAATTCATTTTGTGCATTGTATTAATAGCCTCTTATGTATCAAGGATTCTGGTATTACGGTGTTTTAAAATCTTTAGATAGTCTTGAATATCCCTGGACTTGAGGGTTTTAGTGTAAATGTTCTTACAGGATGTTTGAAGCTAAGAATGACTTGGAATTATTGTGAATATTGTTACGAGGTGGTTCCAAGCCAACTCACACATATGAGATCATGTTCAAGCGCTGTAGCTCAGGGATACAGGGAATATTGTCTAAATGATCACCCCAAAGACATAAATATGTGGTATAATTGAATTATGAAGCAATTCTGGTGTGTAAAGAAACCCCCCCTCCCCTCCTTTTTTGTCCAGGTGATGATGGCGCTCTCGAGCCACCTGAGCTCAGTGGAGTCGGAGAAGCAGAAGCTTCGGGCTCAGGTACGCCGGCTCTGCCAGGAGAACCAGTGGCTGAGGGACGAGCTGGCCGGGACGCAGCAGAAGCTGCAGAAGAGCGAGCAGAGCGTGGCCCAGCTGGAGGAGGAGAAGAAGCACCTGGAGTTCATGAACCAGCTGAAGAAGTACGACGAGGACTTGTCCCCATCTGTGAGTCCCTGAGTCTTCTTCAGAGTGTGTTAGCGTGTCCTCATGGTTAATATGCTCGACCAGGCATTTTAATATCCCGCAGCAATCCCCGGCCTTGTGCTGCTTTACATAAAAATGCTTCAACTGGGTTTATTGAGTAATACTGATTTTAAATTTGGGGAAAAGGAGAGTGGTTGTATTGGACCAGTACTCTGTATCAGCATGTATATGTTCCTTTAGATTTGGTATCTGCACTGGAAATAGAGAAGTTGAACTGATTCATACCTAGGACAGATGAAGGTCATTCAAATAAGATGGATAGTATATTAAATGGTGCCTGCCCAGTGAGAGCAGATGGATTCATCTAAAGAATGCATCACATTCAAACTACTCTGACTCACATAGACTGATGCTATAATGCCATTGGCCGCCTCCGCTGTAGTTTGACTGTAGTTTTAAAGGGTCCAATGAGTTCCTCCAGAGCTACAGTACAGTCAGGCTTTACCTCCAGAGCAACCATTATCAAATTATGTTTGTGTTTTTATCTGAAAGTTGAATCACACATGTCTCTTCCTGTTTTTTTGTGGCTAATATCAGTGCATGCTTCCCCACATGCAAATGTTCCCCTCTGACACTATTTTGCCAGGGCACCATCACTGCATCCAATATGTTTTTCATTGGTTTAAAGAAATACCAACAAACAGCTTTTTCTTTCCCCTCCAGCAGAATGATAATGCGTTAACACAGTGCCGTGGAGATAGGTCTGGCTACGCAAGCCTACATTCAAACTAACAAGGGGAAATACCACCTTACTGTCTGCAGCAGTGGTCATGTGTCTGTGTTTGAAGTATGCAAGCTATTTTTCCAACAATTAGCTGATACTACTGATAAGAACAAACACATTCTGCTTCTAAACAAGTTAAAGAGTCTTATTTCCTCCTGCACCTTCTCGCCCACTGATTCCTTTGTATTTTGGGCTTTTAAGTCATGTCCCTGAACTCCTCATCAGCGGCAGAGTCGATTAAAAGATATCAATAGGAACACTATCTTTTAACACTTTGAAATGTGCTTGACGGGACCCAGGCTATAGAATGACTGCATCAGTTGTTTAGAGAACATTGAGTCAATTCATTCATTGTCCTCATCTCTCCCCTCTCCTCCTCCTCCTCCTCCTCCTCCTCCTCTTCCAATGCCTCACTCACTCCCCTCTCAGGAGGAGAAGGACTCTGATTCCAGTAAAGAGACTCTGGACGATCTCTTCCCAGATGATCAGGACGACCAAGCCCCAGGCAGTAAGTGTCCCTCCTTCCTCTTGTTCCCTCGACTCTTTGGGGGATTCTCACGCATTTTCAGTCACGGACCCAGATATGAAATGTAGTTCCTAGCCTTGGGATGCAGATGTATCTGTAGGGATGCTCTTGTCAATTGGGAAGACTTTTAAAAAAAATGTGTTAAGGAATAGTTGAAAGACAAAGTTAACTTCAGCTTCCATAACATTAATACTTTGTAGTTGAAGGCTGTGACTAATGATGTGAAGATTTGTCTAAAAAATTGGATGGTTTTTTTTTTCTGATGGGTGCAGTCATTTTGAAAATGTCACTGCTTTAAAATGTATTTCTCCTGTGGAAACAAAACTTCAATCTCTGCACCAGCAACACTCACTAATATACCGAAGTCTAGTCAGTGGACGTCCCCAGAGTCAGAATTTATATCACATATTTTATGAGGGTGAGTTTCTGCTGCCATGCATCACTTTTCTGAAGCCTCATAAATCTTTGTTTTTTTTTTCATCTTTGTCTACTTAAGCTTTCCCTGCCTCACTCTGCCACTCTCCCACTCTGCGCTCCTCTCCTCATGTCCACCCCTTCCCTCAGTGTTTGATGGGGTGGTCTTTCAGTAGCTCAGTAACCCAGACAGTAAAGCTGTGTTGGCTGTAAAGGCCCATTAGTCAGGACCTAGTTTAGCCTGGAAGGAGGCCAAATGGGGTGAAAACCTCCCAACCAGATTGGTGTTATATAGTTCCAGGATTTCTAAACTGTGTTCTTTTTGTGTGGCTGTAGTCAAGTGAAATAATGTTTGGCAAAAGACCACAGTGGTGTTGTAATGAACTTTGAATAAAAATGAAATTCTTAAATATAAACATTTGGCAAAAAAGTGAAAGCACATAATTCTTATAAGCTTCAATCTGCTCGTCCTCTGAAACCAAATGCAAAAGCCCCATTTTAACGGGATTATAACTATAATTAAGTCCAACGCCCACTAGAAGAGCTCCAGCACTAATTTGGCTCAATTTAAAGGACTATACTGTAGCTTTGAGGTTTCTTTGGGACAGCTAAGAGAGGGTGACCTACAAGCCTGTGTTCTCCACAAAAACAGCACACACTTTGTTCCCAAACTTGGCAGTGATTTTGTTTTTTTTTTTTGTACAAAGGTAATTCCCATTTGGCTCCTGGCACCAGTTTGTCAGCCAGTTTAAATTGCTGACAAAATGGACAGCAGACTGGCTCACACTCTGCAGATCACTGTCTGAGTCAGACTGCAGCTCTGTTTGTCCTCTTTGTGTCGTCTTTGTTAAACTGTTTAATTTAACCTACCAGCTGGAGGTTTGGTCAGAATGAAAATATATCCTGCAGAGCACATAAAGTACCAAGTGTTTAAACTTAAAGTCCCCTGCCATTAAAAAATGTTTTTTCTTCCCTTAATCTCCCCTAAAATGTCTGACCTTGACTATACTGACTTGTATCTGTGCAGAGTTTGTCACTAGAGAAGTGTCTTCACGTTCCTCTGCTGAAGGGGTTGATGTCTGTTCACCTTCCCAAAATGTGAGTTTCAAACGTAAGCCAGGCAACCTAGCTCAGGTACCCCACACATTTGAAAGCCAGTCGCTGTCTAATACAGGGAACACATCACAAAGAAACCTGAAACCTCCAGCGCAGAGCGGAGGTGTCAGTACACAGAGCAGAGTTAGCATTAGCATAGTGACAGTTTTGATAGCAAACGTGGTGGAGTGTGCAGTTTTTGCATGTTAACCATACCAATGTGAACACACTATAATGTTGTAGCAGATATTATTGTGTGTTTCACTGCTATTAATGCTGTGTCAGCCACTGCTAGTTACAAGCTAACAAACAACATAGACAAACAACAGACGCTAACTACACTTAGCTTTCTGTTGCAGTCTGCTAGTTGCTGATTTTGGTGCATGCCAGACTCCTGATCTGAGTCTGGGTCTGACATAAGACCTTTCTCTGACGCTAACGTTAGCCATCTTGATGCACACTGCTTCTTCACCGGTCAACCAAGCACAAGTAGCAGCATGCCAGACATATCTTACACTTTGTTTTAGCGCCGTGTCAGCGCTGGAGAAAGCAGAAAGTGAAAGCAAAACTTAGCACGCATAGGTGGTAGATGAGGCAGAGGCCAGATCCTGAATTTCTTCATCTGCTTCCAGCACATTTTCAGATCATTTTATTCATTTTTCAAAACTATTTATTTGGGAAAACTCCAAGAAACAAAATATTAAAATGTGTCTGGAGAGGTACATTAACATTTAATCATAATAATGATAATAATTTTATTTATACAGCACCTTTTAAAAATAGAGTTTACAAAGGGCTTTGACAAACAAAGCAGGAGCAAGATACCCAAGAGGCAATATAACTATAGAAGCCAAATATAATTTTAGTAAACTTAGTGGCTGGTAGAAGGGCTAATTTGTATACAAGAAATTATTCAAAGCATATCTTCTTCCTCTGCCATAGAGCTCCATTGCTGTGCAAAAAACTTCAGTGACCAGCTGTTTTAGGAAATTACCAAGCCTTAAGACTAACATTAAACATTGGTGTGCTGTTTTTAAGGAAGTAGTGGCCTTGGGTTGAGAGCCGCGAACAGCGAGAGGAAGTGAAAGACGTATTATTGCAGTTAGTTTTTTTATATTGTTTTTTTGGTTACATTCAACATCTTGTCCTCTGTGTTTCTGCTTTCAAACAAACCAGCATTTCTACTGTTTATGTGCCGACGAGAATGTGTCCAGCGGTAATTCCCCGCTCTTACAGTGTTTCGTGGGTGTAATTTTAGGTTTTGATCCAGACTTGTCTGTGATTTGGCCCAAATTACGACTGCAGTGCAGGTTGTAGAGCAGAAGAAACGGAGCAGGTTGTTTTTGGAATACTGTGTCAAATTAGAGGACTCCATTTTTTTCATGTTTTTAGATGGAAAACTGGCTTCATTATGCTGCCTTTCAGCATTTTCCCCACCAGTTTTAATAAATTCTCCGCTGTGTTGAGCAGCACGGGCTGAATATAAATGATGACCAGACAGGAGAGACAGACTTAATAGAATATAGCTGTGAGTTGTGTTGGGGAACAGCGGGAGCATAAGATTGACTTTCCACAACATAAATTTCAATAAAAAGGAGTGTCACTTCAGAGGTCAGTACTGCATAATGATTAAAAAAATAAATTAGGTGACGTTTCCCTTCCGAGTTATTAAGACGGTAACATCAGCGTAAAGGGTAGATATATCAAAAAGTCACTGAGCTGCAAACAGAGAAGGTGGACGAGCAGAAGAATTATTTAGAAAGATTTTTATCTTTATTTAATTCATTTTGTTGAGGCTTTATACCAAAAGATACGGCAATTATCTGGCAGAAATAGGCCTCTGGCACAATAATCTGTTAACTAATTATACATAAAAAAAAATCGGGAATTGTTGACAGGCACCGTAGAAATTAAATGTTGGTAATTGTAAGTGAGGTTTGAGATAAACACAGTTTAAAAAAACAACAACACATAATCCAATAATTATGCACCTGCACGTGATTACATAAACAATTCTCAGACGTTCATTGTTGCACACACCTACATCAAGTAGCTACATTTGAGGATGATATATACAACACTCAAAGGACTAAATATAAGACACAGATGGGTGTTAGCCTGGAGGGAAGCAGTAGTTTATTGGTTTTATGTCACCAGACTAAATCCCTCCTCGTTCTTCTTCATGGCTTCAAATAAAAGTTAATCAAATGGCTCTAAAATACAGCAGTGTTTAAAGGGGTAGCTTGGATTCTTTGGAGTGAGATTGTATGAGGTACTTATCCATAGTCAGTGTATTACCTACAGTAGATGGCGGTCTGCATGCTCCCTGTTTGTAGAGACTAGCAGGAGTATCACCACAGAAGCTGAGCTATGTAATGCTTAGGATGGGGGGTTGCAGTAAAACTTGCTTTAGCAACTTAAAAAAAAGCCAGTTTAAGTTTTAGTGTACGTTATATTGAGAATACTTTTAAGCACTTTCCCTTGACGACAGACAGCCCTTTCCTTTGGCACTACATTTTCTCAACCGTAGATCTCCTCTATTCCTACACATTAGGGCTGCCCCCTAAAAGTCGGAGATTTGAATCATTAGCTGGAGACCTTTCAGTTGACTGAGATTGCTTCAAATTGAGCAGTCAGTGTGCAGTGTACCTCTTGGGATGATTTGGTCCCCAGATTTAGCTGCAGAGTGAATGTCACAGTCACACTGAACATCCTGCTGAACCCTGTCCAACCTGTCTAGCTCCAAAGGAACACAAAAAAGGAACAGTAGTCAAATATTCGAATTGAATAAACAAATGTGATTCGAGTCATTATTTTGAGTCAGGTACAGCCCTGCTACACATCTCTCTCTTTCAGTCCATTCAGTCTCCATCTGCAAAAGTTCCTTTGAAACTGGTTCATAAAGGTATCCTCTTGTCTCCAAAGTAAACAGCTTGTCATCGTAGCTGTCATCATCACCCACTTTATTTTCTTGTATTTATTGTCTCTTCCATTAACCACTGATAGTCTGGCCCAAACAGCTGATCTTGGGTCTATAAAAGTTCTATGGTAGAGGAAATATAGTGCCAAAGGAACAGGCTGTTTGACGGCAAGGTAAAGCAGTGAAAATAATCTCAACATAGTGCACACTTAAACTGATACTGATTTTTGTAGGTTGCTAAAATACATTTTGCTGCTGCCCCCGTCCACGTTAGTACATTGCCAAGCTTCTGTGTCGGCACTCCTGCCTGCTTCTCCAAACTAAGAGTTCGCTGACCTTCATTTACTGTATGTAATACACTGACTATGGAAAAAAATCCAAACTGTCCCTTTAAAGTAGTGTTTGTTTTTGAAGGAATGAAGAGGTTGGACGGATGAGAGAGGATGGTGAGGCAGTAGTAGGCCGGTGCATGGTAAAGTAACGCTTCATCGAATGCTGCTTCCATTGGCATTAATCCTCTCTCAGTGTGAAACGGAGCTGCATGAGACACTCTGTGTGTGTGTGTGTGTGTGTGTGTGTGTGTGTGTGTGTGTGTGTATAAAAGTGTGTGTCTGGAGTAGATTAGATGTCTTTTCTCCTTGAGCGTATTCAGACTGCCTGAAAAGCTTTTGGGGTTTGGGTAAATTGCCGTCAGCAAGAAAGAAGATAATGGTGGATGACAGCTCTGCCTTTATTTAAATTGGCCTTGGGCTTAAATGCACTGATTTCTCTGTACAAATATTTACATTTCAGTCATTTAGCTAACTCTTGTTAGCTACAGTAAATTAGTGGATGAGCGTGTAGAGATTTAGCGTCCTGCTCCTGTCGTTTCAGTCGAACCTGCAGTATTATTAAAGTGGGGGTTCAAGGAATCAGTGTTGCATCTCCAAAAAAAATTTAGAGACTAAGGTATCTTAACTTTTAGTCCTTTGTAAAATTCAAACTCCAGAAATGGTGAATCCTACACTTCCTGTAATGCAGTGGATGATTTCGGGGGTTAAGATGTCAACCATGCACCATGTAGTCTCGCTGTTGACCATTGTTGCATCTCTCTTGTTTTTCTGTCATCTCTCCACCATCTCTGTTTTCAGATTGTATGTAGTGCTTACCTCATATGTAGTGAGTGGACACATTTGGACAAACATGATTTAGGTATTGGTCGTTTAAAGGTCCAGTGTGTAGGATTTAGGGGGATTTAGTGGCACCTAGCAATGAGGATTGTCAGATTGCAACCAGCTGAAATTTCTCCTGGTTAGAATTTCTTTAATGTTCATTGTTCATGAGGTTTTTACTGGGAGCTTAATTATTTGCACAGGTCTCTGCCTCTCCAAAACAAATGGAACAGGTGATTTACAGTAGTGAAAACACAGAATAAAGAATGTCGACTTGTCGGTGAAAATTCTCAGTCATCCAGGTCACGGTATCGTAAGTGCTATATCGTAGGCAACTGGACTTGCTTGCGTTTCTTGAAGATGTTTCGCCTCTCATCCAAGAGGCTTCTTCAGTTGAGTTGATGACTGGTACGAAGTTGCAGGCTTTAAACCCTGTGTGGGTGAGAACCCTTGCAGAATCGTAGAGGTCACGTGAGCTCTTAGTTTCAGAGTCATTAAGCTCACAACGTGAGTCGTTGACCCACCTGACCACCATGTGAGTCCTTCCCACCCACACAGGGTTTATAGCCTGCAACTTCGTACCAGTCATTTAGAACTGAAGAAGCTTCTTGGATGAGAGGCGAAACGTCTTCAAGAAACGCAAGCAAGTCCAGTTGCCTACGATATATCACAGTTTTTAACATTTTCAACATTTCATAGTCTAAATGATTAATGGATTAGAAAAACAATAGGAAGATTAATTGATACAAAAACAATTAAACATCCTTTGTACGTGTCAATAAAAACATATTATATTGTAGCTGTTGATAGATGCAAACACTGAGTATCAGTATGCCGTGTTGTTCAGTAGATGCTGTTGGACACATTTCTGCTATTTTTGTCCATTTTTGTTGTGCTGTCAACGTCTCATCGCTGTGAGCTGGTGTAGGAGGAGACAGGCTGCTGTGGTGTGAGTGGTTCTGGTGTCACAGGGTGTCGGGACACTTCACTGTGGACGATGTTTTTACTGCAGTGGGCGGTTCCCTCTCTAAACCCCACAGGCTCTTCAGAATAAATATAGAGCTGCCTGCCTTTTTAATAAGAAACCCAATCAGGTGGTTTCCTGACCTCTTGCTCACACACACATTCATACATTCTTACACACACACCCAGACTGACCGACAGACAGTCCGACGGCATGTCATGAGAGACATTCCTTGTCATGTCCTCCTGACCCTGTTAAACATGACCCACAGAAACCAGCACATTTGCTGTGCAGCGTAGCAGAATGAGGACATTGTTTATGTGTGAATAATCTTGTGTGTAGCCTTATGTTAACAGCCAGCCGGTGTTTGTTTGTTGTGGTTTCAGCTTTGACCCATTTGTAGGAACACGAATAATTAATGGTTTCAGAGGCTTCTTAAAATGAACCAGGAGGAAAGCTGTGTTATCTGAAATAAAGTCTGACTCCTACTCAAACAGATAATACAAAAGTCAACACAAAAAATGTTGATGAACTATTTTTGGGTAGTTTTTTTAAGCCTTCCAACCTCCCAGGCACAAGGATTTGAGGATTTCTTTGTTTTATGTGACCGTCAATTGAATATCTTTGGGTTCTGGACAGCTGATTGGACAACATAAGCATATCAAAGTTGTCATCTTGGGGTTTAGGAAAGTGTGAGTTTGTGGCATTTTAAAAATCACTAGTAGCACTGACCCTGTCTGTGATTTCTTGTCCTGTCATGGAACATTTCACAGTTTCATATGAGCAGAAATCAGACATTCTTAAGGGCTAAAAAATTATGTGATTATGAGATGTATGTCCTGAACTTTCCCCTCTCTTTCCTGTGTGTCTCCAGTCCAGCCGAGTCACGGCAGCGCTGCAGCAGCGGCTGCCCAGCAGGGAGGCTATGAGATCCCGGCCCGTCTGAGGACCCTCCACAACCTGGTGATCCAGTACGCCTCCCAGGGCAGGTACGAGGTGGCTGTGCCCCTCTGCAAACAGGCCCTGGAAGACCTGGAGAAGACCTCTGGACACGACCACCCAGACGTGGCCACCATGCTCAACATCCTCGCCCTTGTTTACAGGTTAGTCTATGAAATCTTTTATCTAGGTCTTGGTCCTTCTCATCCAGCGATCCAAGAGGCATATTTTATAGATTTTTAACATGTGGTAAGAGACTTTCTCTCTGTCAGGTTCCTGTGACAATATTCAACAGTCACAACTGCAGTCAGTGTTGGGACTAATATTCAGTGACTCTTCTGTTTCTTCCATCACACTGTTACCACCATGAAAACAAGTCTTTACCAGCTTATAAATCCTTAAAGTCCCGGGCCACTCTGACTATTTTACAAGCTTTCCCAGGATTTCAGAGCAGAGTAGAAGCCTGTTGGTGAATGCTGGGAGGATGTTTTTGTAGTTATCAATTAAAGGAATGTTTCTTAACCTTGTCACTGACATAGCACAATTTGGAAACTTTCAGATCCTTCAGAAATGCTTAATGCAAAAATAGCTTATTAGCAGATCTGGCAGTTTTTATAACATGACTGTCTAGGTGTCTAATAATAATGAGATGGAAGTCACCAACAGTGGCGTCCCACACTTAGTGGATAAAAGAGATTCTCAGTAATTTACAGCTTGAAAAGATGTGATGAACAATGAAAGGCTGTTTCAGAAAATTTCAAAAGATGTGTGGGCCAATCTTGTATTTATAAACACCTTCCCAGCTATCTCTGGGTAAGAAAAGAGGGCCTATACCAGACACAAATATGCGGTAATGGTTACATCATGTTGTCTTTTGCACCACTGTGGTATGTCCTTTAAAACATTTGGGTAACAACCCCCAAAGCCTCGTGTGACAGGCCTCTATAGGACCTCCAAATGACAGATGAACGCCTTTCTATGTCAGAAGTGGACCATAGCAAACATAGCAGACACAACCAAAGATTTACAGTACAGTAATAGAACAGGGGAAGTGTTAATTTCCCAACTCAAGAAAAGAGGAACAAAAGAATGACACAAGAGCTACAGGAGTTGGACCCATCTTTTTTTTTTCACTTCCACAAATCTTATCCATTGAATAGTGAGTGCAGTGAATAGTCAGGCATGAGGGAGTGGGTCGACTTGCTGTCAGCAGGCTGTTGCATTGACTGTGGGAACTGCCGCAAAGCTATTTGGACCATGTCACCTGAAAATAATGAGCTGTTAATGGAAATGTTAGAATAGTTTATGTGTCTTTTCTTTGTGTGCGTGTCTGTTCATCAGTGACAGTGTTTTTCTGTCTGACTCTGTTTGCTTGTGTCTGTTTCAGGGATCAGAACAAATACAAGGAGGCAGCCAACCTGCTGAATGATGCTCTGGCCATCAGGGAGAAGACTCTGGGCAGGGACCATCCAGCTGTGAGTACATCTGTCTGTGCATTACATCAAAGTTATTCAGCTGTGCCCTCTCTGTCTGGACAGTATTTTTATGACATTGCAGTTTTATATGAATCATAGAGACATGTTTGCTTATATCTCACTTCAACATTAATAGTTAAAAGGGTAGATACTCCTTAAAACAGCATGTATAAATACTTCAAAAATAAATGTATACCTAACAAAATAAACACAAATCATATTGTAACAACTTGATCAACCTGTACAGCATTAAACAGATAATTTAACATTTTTGGAAAGGCGTTTATTTGCTTTCTTGCTGAGGAGATTAACACTCATGTTTATGGTAACTATGGAGCTACAGCAAATAGATGCTTCACTTAGCTTAGCATAAAGACTAGTAACGGCTAACCTTGCTCTATCCAAAGCCTTTATTAGCATTTCCAAAAATCCCTTATTACCAAATTAATGAATCCAAAAAGCCCAGAAGATTAAAAATAGCAAGCTGAGGGGTTAAGTGCAGCAGCTGGTAGGCTGATTGTGTTCTTTTTGGCTAGAGCTAGGCTAGCTGTTTTCCCTTCTTTCTGGTTTCTATGCTGTGCTAAGCTAAGCTAACCAGCTGTTGGCAATAGTGCTGGATATTGGTACCTGATACCTTTAAGTTATTGGCTAAAATAACCCAGTCCCAAGTTGTATCGAAACATCCCCGGTCAAACAATACTTGCATTCGACCCTTTTTGTGCAAGGGGTCTGATCCTGGACCATCCGGACTCCCCGCCAGATCAGCAAGCTTTCTGTTGCTGCCGTCTCTGCAGCCTCCTGGCTAACAGTCAGTTCAAGCTCTGCCCAGTTAGCACAAGCTAACACAGCAGCAGCTGCAACTATCCAACACAGAGCCATTAAACGGTCCCAACAAAACTCACACCGACAACAAAATGGCTTGACTCTGTCATTAAACCCTCTCATAACCATTAGGTATTGACCTTCTCATCTCACTTTCGGCAAGAAAGCCAGAAAGTGTATTTCACAAAATGTTGAACAATTCCTTTGATATAAAGAGCTCTAACAATGGATTCCTGGGTGCAGTGTCATAAGCACTTTAACGTCTGGTAGTACAGTTAATGTAAAAAGAAAATTAGAGTTCTTTATCTGTTCAGTCTTCCATTGTTACCCTTTGCTCTTCAGTCTACACCTATTTTTGGCTGCTGCAGTGTCCCGGTTTCCCCCTCATGGGATCAATAAAATTCATTTAAAAATATTCTACCCTGCCTCCCTTCAGGTAACACATATAACAGCACTGACAGCCGTAATAACAGTGCAGCCAAAGTAGTGTTTGAATTACAGTTTTGTGGCATTTATCATTATTAGAGCCTCTGAAGCTTTGTGTGTGTTTCAGAGTTGTCAAAAGGTGCTCCTAGATGCAGCGTACTCCCAGGAAAAATATGTTTTATAAAAGTGTTATCTTAAACATCTGAAGCCTTTTGTAAATAACAGAAGTGGTTTACAGTCAGAAAATAAGGTTCAGGTGGGTATGCTGAGTGTAAGAAGGAAGGATCATTTCTCCATTTTAGATGTAGTTCTGGGGGCAGTTTTAGAATTCAAGAACAAGTCAAGAACAAAACTTCTAAACTGCTAATATAAAGTTTTAATGCTTTTCCAGTGGACGACAAAAGCACATGACACCCTACAGCCTCCTGGGAAATGCTGGCTGTGTTCAGGCCACCCATCTTATACATTTTTAATTACACCCCTCCCCACCCTAATTACATTTTCCCAAACACCCTTTAATGTGTTTGTTCAGGATTGCGACTGCAGTCCAGGATGATCACAGTCAACACAGTAGATTTCATAAATAATTGACTCGCTCCTGTTCTCAGACCCCATTAACCTCTGATAGTCAGTGTGCCTGTGAACATACAGCAGGGCGACTAACTGTGTTAACCCCAGCAGGCCTGTGTCTCCACTGTCTGGACCTCCATCACTCTCCACTTTGTGAAACTGAGGTTAGCCCTCTGCACTCCCACCTCTGTCCTCTCATCCTGTCACCAGGCCTTGATCCTTCTTTCCACAAGGAAGTGATTTTTGTCATCAGAAAATCAGAGTTTTGGCAACAATATCGGCAGTTACCTGTTACACTGATTCCTCTCAACATATTTGTCATTTTGAATCCATCGCTTTGCCTCTTGGTCTCTTCCTTCTGTAGTATTTCCAATCTTCTAAATCTTTGTCTCTTCTTCTCTTTACCCTATTTTAAATGTTCACTATTGAGAACTTGCTCCAAATTTATGAGAGCCAGGTATTCATTAAGAAACATGATTTTGAATTCTGCTTAATGATGCCTGAATCAGGTTTGAACTCCGCCGGTTATGCATGTACCAACACACCTACATCATGTTTACCTAAGAGCTTGGGTGGTCTGGGGCTCTGCCAGTTGAATGGCATGTCAAGGTTTGGCCTTGGCGTGGTGACTCCTGTCTATGAAAACTTGATCCAGGTAAAGAGCCCAAGCTAGCGTGAAAGGTGGATCGGTTATTAAACTAAGATCCTGGATAGGCTGTAGTCTTGCAGGGGAACATATGGAAATGGTTAAGAGCCCCCAGCTGAGTTCAGCTGTGTCCCCAGAGACGAGAGGGTCACAGACAAGGAGTCTGTGATTGTGGTTTCTTCCTACGCATCAAACAGCACTTTGAAATATCTCGTGAGTGGGCTCCTCCTGAAGAGAGAGCTGCCTAGGGACTCTGTATCTGCTGGGTGATGACAGGGAAACTTGGCAAACGGGGGAGAACAAACCTGGACCTGATCTGATTTTGGACATGTAAACTAATTTTAGACGTAGCAAACACTACATTTAAACACAGGGTAGCTCAGTGTCTCTCAATCATTATTGTTTGCTGGAGCTGACTGAAATACTCCCTCTGCTGTGACTCCACCTGTGCATGAAAAATGTTCAGCTGCATTCAAGTCAATAAGCCTTGCATTTTTATGCCTCTGCGCGGGCGATAGTCGTGGCCAGAGGCATTGCATTTTCAGGTGGTCCGTCCGTCGATCCATCCCATTCTTGTCAACACAATATGTCAGGAATGCCCAGAGGGAATTTCTTCAAATTTGGCACAAATGTCCACTTGGACTCAACTATGAACTGATTAAATTTTGGTGGTCAAGGTTAGTGTGACCTGAAAAACAACCTAACTCAAGCATTCAGACGCTGGTCATGACAAAATTTCACACAATGACATTTGGTCAGATCCGGAAGATGCATGTGAAGCGTTCATGTTTTCACAGACATGGATGTAAACTGTAAGAGAAACTTGACTGGTTTGTGGAGGAATACAGCATGTGTGAGTGAAAGAACAGATATACCTCATTACATCTCTCTACACCAGCCATGTCATGTCTCAGGCTTTATGCTGACCAGAATTGTCCTTTTCAAATATATTGATTGTGTATTGGACCGTAAATGGTTTCAATGGGCATTTAAGCTCACAACCGTACTTTATTGAATGAACATGTCAAGCAGCTTGTTCAAACCAGGTGCAGGATGAGGACCAGGTTTATTTTAATGTATGCAAAGCAGGATTTTCCTAAAACAAAACAAAACAAAAAAAACAATGTATAGACTCATACAGAAGTAAACCCTCTCTGTCATCACTTATGACCCACTAGAGGTGTGTGACAAGGGCATGTACCCCCACAGGGTGCCAGACCCTAAGCAGCAAGCGTCCAAGAGACACCACGCTACAAAAAACACAAATATAGCAAAGCGAAACGCCAAATGAGAGTGAATCTGAGGTTGACTTTCACTTTCTCTGGCGAGCATATTACCAACCCTAACCAACAATCCTGCATAGTATACCTTTAACCATAGTCAGTCTGTGTCTTGAGGAAATAATGTAATAAGGCACACTCTAAGTGTCTTACTTGAGAAATCTTTCCTGGACGCCCTGCAGCACTGTCACAGACAAACAGAACCACGGACTACGGGTTGAAAAAATAGGGGAATAGTTCATAAGAACACCTCAGGCTAAAGATCGATTCATCAACTTTGCAGCAGAATCATATGATTTGCAGCAGTGCGTCTCAGACACTTGAAAACAAGATCTTTTTCTTCTCTGGTGTTCGTGAGCTGCCATGAATAATCCTCATCTTTTAGAGCAATTGCTTGTAAACTATTATAAATCATGCTGAGGAAAAAAGTCAAATTAAGGAATAATGTAGCGGAAAAAGTTAGAAAAAGAGTGCAGTAGCTTTCTCCTTCTGCCTTCCGTCCCTCTCTTCCTGT
Source organism: Epinephelus fuscoguttatus (assembly GCF_011397635.1). Lineage (NCBI taxonomy): Eukaryota > Metazoa > Chordata > Actinopteri > Perciformes > Serranidae > Epinephelus > Epinephelus fuscoguttatus. The sequence continues at coordinate 6,011,665 of NC_064765.1, forward strand.
TACACTCCCTTCCCTCTATCAGAGCTCCACTCCTGTATGAGCTCCCCCTCCTCCAATCACTTCACCCCTCTGCCCTCCCTCCTTCCTTGTCTCCCATTCTGCCCACATGGTCACAGAGCATGTCTAAATCAGAGATCAGAGGTGACCTCCAGGCGCCTCTGTAGTCCCCCTCCTCCTGAGTGCACAAGATTCATGAAACATCTGATTGGGATCAAATTACAGCCCCATCATAATCACTTCCTGTTTCCGCATGTCTTCCTCCTTGTTAATTACTCTCTCACCAGATCAATGGCACTTTGCTGCTGTGGCGGAGCCTTGCGGTTGCACTTGGGTGAAGATGATTGAGTCTCATTACCAGCCATGAATACAGTGAAATAATAAATGTGTTTGTGTTCCTGTCAGGTCGCCGCCACCCTCAATAACCTGGCTGTCCTCTATGGGAAGAGAGGAAAGTACAAGGAAGCAGAGCCTCTGTGCAAGAGAGCGCTGGAGATCAGAGAAAAGGTGGGTCAAAGGTCATCCAGCACCATGACAAAACTGATTCAGAGAAAGTTAAACAAATGAGAGGAGAGCCAACTAAGCTGAGATCGTACTTGCAGCCAACAGATGGTCAGTTTTTCTTCTTCACCAGGCTTAAAACTCAGACGTTTACTTTCACTTCACTTTCAGACAAACTCCGTGTCCTACTTGGGAACAGAAACAGAGTCAAACACTAAGCACTGAATATTTCACTCAAGATGTCTCCCATGAGTCACTGGATTTAAAGGCAGCAGAATGAAGGACAAACACTCGCCGTTGCATTTTAGCGGTTTACAGTGATAGCTGTGACAGATTTAACACTCGAAATTCTTACTTATTTTTTTAAACAAAGGGTCGAACATTTCACACAGAAGTAAACAAAAGCAACTTCTCATCTCTAGCTGACGGGTAAACTGACAACTCTAGCTCAGTTTATCAGCGGTAGTTAGCTAGCATGTGCTAATGCCAGTACTCAAACTCCACGAGTTGGTTTAAAACTGTCTCTTGGTGTTTTTTTTTTTAATGTTCAAAGTGGATGTCCTTTTCAATTTTACAATTTGTGCAGTGTAAAACACCCTGTGTCCATCGACCCTTGCTTGGATAAGAATAGGTTTTTCGTGATGACTACTTTTTGTAGACAATATATTGTTCTATAAATAATTGCGATAAATGATGTTGTCATTTTAAGACAATTTTATGCCACTGATGTAATGGTAATATGTTAGCATATTGATGTAAGTAAATCATTTCAAAGAGCAATAAACTTTCAATTCATTGCAGTCTCAGAACCTATCGGCTATCATCTGACTAAGATAATGCCCCTGGGAGCAACGGACAATATCTTGGGGGTTCTGGTGTAGCAAACTCAAAAATATATATACAGTAAGGGAAATCGTCATCAGACAGTAGCCAGTGGGTTTTAAGACTGCATTTCCCCCAATGCATTCTGCCTCTCCACATGATCTGTTTACCTGCCATTCAAACGTGTTTGGTCAAGACTGCAAACAGAAACTAGAACACTTCTGATACCAAGATCTTACCTCGTCGCCTACGGATTCTGCATACATGTGCAGACAGATAGAGATTTGGAATTGGTATGTGGGGAAAAAAACTATCCTAAACAAATAAAAGATAAATAACCAGTAATGACAGCAAACATGTCTCAGCATAGTTGTTTTGTTCTGTTCATTAGGCTCAGGCGCTGTTGGGTGTTGCACCTAAGTTTTGTAATGGAAGGAAAAACCCAGCTGTTCATTCTGGTGTCTTGTTGGCTAAAATGTTGGTGACACTCTCATGTAAACAAATATGCATGTAAACACACCGTCAATATTGTACAATTTATGGACATGACCTTAAAAATTTTAGCTGACCGCGATAAGTTTAATGGGAAAAAAACTGCAAGAAACTTAAGGCAGAGCAGCTCTCCAAACTCTGCTATTGAGGTTGATTTGAATATTTTTTTCTTTTGTCTGACCAAATGATTAAGAAACACAAGTTCTCTGTTTCTTAACTGATGTTCTGAGTACTGAAATTTCACATTAAGTGACTCACATTGTTCTCCCTTGACTCATTCCTGCTCATCTCCCTTCGCTTTGTATCGTTCTAAGATGTGTATCATGGGACAGCCTGTATATCTCCGAGGAGATTATCAGTATTTTGTCTGACCTCTAGTTTGGTGCTTACGAAGGTGCTGCTCAGCAATCCTGAAAGTGCAGAAAACATTTTTGTACTCACTGCTCTGTATCTGTCCTCAGCTCTTGCCTTTGAACAAAACCCTCCTTCCCTCTCCTTCTCGCTCCTCTGAGAATAAGACGTCAGCTTTGGTTAAGCTGAGCGATTCCATTTTTTTTTCTTATGCTACTTAAAGTCGGATGATAATGCTCCTGCTTAAGCTGAAAGATTTGAGTTTTTCTTGCGCAGGCATGTGGCTGCTGCAGAGTTGCTGAATTGGAGGGATTCGTTCTTCCTGCAGTTTTGCCTTTTTATAGAAGCTCGGGAAAGCTCAGCTTCTAAGTGAGTTTGGTGGGTATCGGGGACAATGAGGTGCTGAAGATATAAACTGGAATAGAAGCTTTTGACTATTCAGTTAGTTTGTTTGAGAGGAAATGAAAACATTTTGATGCTGAATCCAGTATGATTTCTGGATGAATAGTCCTGATCTGATGCTGTATTGAACAGTCGCCATAGTGCTCCTCATGCAGTCCAAGAAAGGTTCACACGATGATGTTTTCAACTATAGTGCCACTATAAATGCGGCTTAACCTATGGTAACAAACTGTACTGTGCACCATGAATATCCTATAAGAGCATCTGTTAATAAAAACAAATCTTTAAAAAAAAACAAAACTATAGTGCCGCTAAACTAAACTGTCTGTTAAATGAACAAGTCCTGTGATGTTTTATTTTTTTATTTTGACTCAGTTCTCTCCACATTGTCCTGCTGCTCCAAAGTCTCACTAGAGCGCCAAATGTGGATTAATGTGCTGCTGAAAATAGTCTTCAACAAATGCACTATTTTCTCCAGTCTGACTTTCTGTGAGTAATTTTTGATGACAACTACAGTGACCAGCTGTTTAAGGAAATCACTGAGCCTTTTTTATACTGACATTATTGACCTGTTAAAGATTTATATCATGAGTAGGAACCAGTGGGCTCAGGGCTGAGGCCACATCCACATTAATACATTCTCATTTAAAAACAGCATTTTGAAATGAAAACTATTTCCGTTACCCTGAAGTGTTTTAATATTATTTCTAAAATGATTTTCATCCATGCAAGCACGCTTGAAAATGTAGATTACGTGACTATTTAAAGTCTCCGTCTAAGGAGTTACATAATGCTGGAGTAGTGTGGACACTCGATGTAAATGTAGCAGTAGTTACTCATTTTAAAACGAAAGCATATCAGTGTAGATGTGGCCTGAGTGACACAGACAGGCTGTGGAAGTTGGAAAGCATCAAGAGATAATGCTTGTTGATTTTGGTCTTTTTATTAGATCAGTTGACATTAACAGAAGTATATAATATTGCCGGCCGTATCCTTAAAATACAACAAAAGAATAAAAATCTGCCTCAAGATCTGTGAAGAATAGAAGCAAAGTTCTCTAATGAAAATTAGCAGAAGTTGAAATATCCAACATTGGTTATCTTTTCTGAACAGCTTATCAAAGTTCCCCTCAAACTTGAAGCACTAAACAAGTGAAGTCAGTTTAATGGAGCAGAGAACCTGACTATTGTGTAACTGCAAGTTTTCTTTTCTGCTCAAATGTCCTTGAATAAGAAAGTGAAGCCCTATTCACTGCTGTATGTCTTTGCACTGACGTCTTTGTTGAAATGTGTACGTCAGAGGAACAGAAACAATCCCAGAATTTCTCAGAAATCCCCACATACAGTAAACATTTGGGTACAACAGATTGAGTCAGCACTCTGTCAGTAGAGGCTCTCCAGCCTTATTTTAGACGAAGGTAATGTTTCAAAGAGCTTCCTAGAAACCACCTCAGACTGCAGCACTTCTGGTATTTGAAGGCATGGCATCCATCAATAAACACGATCAATTCCTCAGCGACCCAGACCTCGCCGCCGCGCGTGGCTTATGGCAATCCTTTTCCAGCTAACGATGTTTACAGGAGAGCTGTCAGATGTGTTAGGCTGCGGAGGAGGAGGCGTGGGAGGCCCGGGACTGAGAGAATACTGTAGGTAAATAGCTCTGCATCATCCTGTGGATCACAGACACCGAGAGGCTGTCAGTCTCCAACAGGGAGGAAGATGATCCTGTGAGGGTTTGATCTCAGACCTCCTACACGTTCACACCGCAATAATCTGAAGCCTGAAATCCCCCCAAGGAAAAAACAACAAGCTACTTGGTTTACCTCTCATCTCTGATACTCTTTAACTTTTCACACCGATTGCTTTTCTTTCTCTATGTGTCCTCTGCCTTCCCTTTGTTCACGTCCCTCTTTACCCAGAGTTTTTAATGATGTAATTTCTCAGTGCAATAACCAGCAGAGTACGAGTTCTCTGACTTAATGTTCTTTTCTCTTTAACATTCCCTCCTCATTCATCCCCTTTGAAAACGGAAGAGATTCGAAGTCTCAGCTCATCTCCTCTTCTTTCCCTCTCTACTCCGCATTTTTCGTCCTCCGTCTCTCTCTGATCTCCCTCTCATCGCTGGACAGTCAGACTCAGATAAAACCCTCACTGCCACCTTGTCTTTAATGATCCTCCTGCATTTCTTTCACGCTTGCTACACTCGCCTGCAATGGCGTTAAGCCTCCTCAGCACACAGGAAAAGCTTACACTGCTCTCATATCTGCAACAATTTAACCACAGCCACTTTGGCGTAATTTTTTTCATGATGGTTCAGCTTCTTTTGATTGAGATTTATTTACTCTAGACCACCAATTGTGGTATGAAATATGACCCAAGACAGCAATACAAAGGTAAACCACCACAATAGATCATTAGCACAAGCTGAGTCATTTAAAGAGAGGCAGAACATTACTCAAAAAAGCATCTAGTATATTGTCCTGATTTATCTGTCTGCAATAATATAATTTTAAACATGGACAGGTGGTTTACAAATATAGGAATATATGATATTCATCCCCCAGATGGTTGTCATTACATAAATTACAGAACCTTTTATTCCTTTCCAAACCTTTGTATCTTCCTGTTATTTTAGGGATTCTGCTAAACATGAAGATTATAAATAGTCTGGGCTTTGGCTCTGTGCAGAGAGAGGGATATTGTTTACTGTGATAAATGCCGTGCTTTGCTCTGCTATGTCTGTCTGCTGTACTCAGCTTTTATTTAATCAAGCAGGTCAGTAGTCTACAGGTCAAAGTCTTTCAGGAAACATCTCTGTAGTTTAGAAAGCAGGTTATATTGAAATAAGAGCGCCAGCTACTGATTTAATTCCCAATTTGGTGACCCAAATTTATGTGTCTTAAGTAGCATACATTATGCAAAATGTGGCACACTGCTCTTGGGAGATTTTTATGTGTCTCATGTTAGATTCTGGCTTAATTTCAAAATGAGCAACTGTAGCAGTAAGTACAAGGGTTAGCGCAACCTGGCGAGAGATGTAACAAATGTTCCCGATGGCTAACAGATTTCCAGACAGCTTTATCTTCCAGAAAATCCAAAATTACGACACTAAATATTTAGGATTCACACTGGGTTACACATTTGAACCCGCAGGATGACGCTGGGGGAATTCAGAGAATGAAGTAAAAGAATCATTGACTAGTTTTTAGTGAATTCTAAAGTTTTCCATCCACTTGTGAATTAGGTATATTAGCTGATAGTCCTGAACAATTATCACCTCTGTCAGTTCACAAAAATGTTCCGGTGTTTGCCCTTGGAGGCTGAAAATTGGTACAGAGGTCACAGCTTTTGCAAACTGTGCTGGTTTTAGAAATGAGTGAAACTGCGAAAATAACTGGGTACCAGCTACAGCCAGAGATTCACAGGCACCTGGTGGCTACAGACTGGTGGTAATTTCTCACCCTTAATAAGAGCTGTCGACCAAATGGCCCCAATGTGAGACACAGATTGTCCTCTAAAACTCAGACTGTTGTTTTAACCTCCCTCTCCACTTGCTTCTGTCCCAGGTGCTGGGGAAGGACCACCCAGATGTGGCCAAGCAGCTCAACAACCTGGCCCTGCTGTGTCAGAACCAGGGCAAGTACGAGGAGGTGGAGTACTACTACATGAGAGCGCTGGAGATCTACCAGACCAAACTGGGCCCCGACGACCCCAACGTGGCCAAGACTAAGAACAACCTGGTGAGAAGGGTGGAGGCGGAGCTGGGCCAGTATTTCACTGACGGATGAAAGCTGCTTTAGTCAGTTATGAGTATTTTAGTGTATTAATAACAAAAATAAAGGCTAAATGGTGTTCTACAGTTCATGCTGAACTTTAAACTGTGTTTCCTTAGTGATGAAGTGTAGTCCTACTGTATGTTAGTACCACTTTGTGTTCTCAGTCAAGAGTTTAGTCTCTTAAGAAAGCTATAACTGCGACAGTATGGCAACATTTTGTATTTAAAGCTGACGGAAGCGGTGTGCACAGCTGATCGTATGTGGTTTGTTTGTATAGCATAACAAAGAGTGCGTATTTATTGGATTCAATGTCGGCAGAGAGCATCCAATGAGACACTTTAGTCAGATGCTAGCTCGCTGTTAAAATACATTATCATCATGGTCCACTCAGGAGTAACTGCTGAGTCAAGTGTGACACCTGGTGATATAATTTGGTACACTGGCCCGGTGTTTGGCTTCATATCAAACCGATTTGAAAATGTATACACCGGCATAACCTCAGTTAACTTTCAAATTAAAAGAAACACTTAAGAAATGAAGCCAGCAAAATTCATCTCTGCGTCTTCATGAAATATGTGGTGCTAGAAAGTAACTTAGAGACTAGCCATAGTGGGTGCATTAGCATCAGCAATGCTAGCCCAAGTCAGTCCTCAGAGCTTCTTTCAGTTTTGTCTGCAGTGTGCTCTTTACTCCCCTCCTGGCGTGTTGTTCTCAAGCTTGCACATACAGTAGTTTCATTTAATAAAGTTTTCCTGAAGGAGGGAAAAACTCCCCGAGCTAGTTATCAGGCTAAACTCTGCAACTAGCTCGGCCGCTAACAGGACAATACGTTCCCACAGTTGATTCAAAGACACATCTGTGTAGCAGTTTATACTTCATAGAAGTTGAGGGTGCAGCTCAGTTAATAAGCTACGATAGCTCCTTTGTTTTGGGCTCTACAGCTCTCTGTTCCCTCTAAAGGTCAGCACTGTCACAACGGCATATCAGAGTTTGAATTATGCTCGACACAAGAATAGCGCAGATTTACTTCATCCTTGTGAGTGAATTCACTTATCGTAGCAGTACCATTTCAATTTATCATTTTGGCTCTGAAATCTTGTTTTAAACACTGGTATGTTTAGACAAGAATGACCTGTTTTGCTTACTGAAATGCTGATCTTAATTATTTTTCTCAGTGTAACATGTCAGATAATCTCTGACTTAGTTTAGGACCCATTGTTCAGTGTCACGCTGACTCTTAACGCTTGTTTTTTTGTGCTCCTCAGGCATCCTGTTACCTGAAGCAGGGCAAGTTCAAGCAGGCTGAAACTCTGTATAAAGAAATCCTCACCCGCGCTCATGAGAGGGAGTTTGGCTCTGTCGATGGTACGACATGTGGCTCGAAATAAACACACACACACACACACTTACATTTTGGACATTTCCACCAGTATCCTCTCATCCACACACAAACAAGTCTGTGCTTCTCTGACAGCCCCTGCTGCTCTCCTCCTCTAATGTAAAGGTTAATATTTTCAGGCTGCTGTTAACATTTTGGTAGCTGTAAACAAAAAGGACCTTTCAGCTGAAAAATAAAAACCCTACTTCTCAAAACTCGTCCTCTCTCCTGCTGTTTTATCTCGGCGAATGTCTTTGCTGATTCACCTCTTCCTGTGTGTTTCTCTGCAGATGAGAACAAACCAATATGGATGCATGCTGAGGAGAGAGAGGAACAAAGCAAGGTAAGTAAAATCTGTCTTGGTAAAATCTTTCCCACTTTACATTGCAACTGCTGAACAACAGTTTCCCTCAGTATGAGTAGAGTTTTATTCTATCTTGTATAATTCTAGCGATTTGTTTGTCACATACACACATTTTAATGATTACGTGTTTTAATATTAACCCTGTAGTTTTTTTAAAAAGTCACATGTAACAGTAAAAGACTCCGACACATTCAGTCGCTAACCACATTTAATTTTTGCGTCTATTAACACCAGTATTGCATCAGGTCAAATGGACACATTGAGAACAACATACTAAGTCACACAGATGGCAGCATTAAACTGCTGTGACAGTTTTATGATCTATTTAAGATGGAAGAGGAAGGACTGACTTAACAAAGAGTTGGATTAGCAGATTTAGTCTCTGTAATAACCACCCAGTGCTGATGGCGTGAGTCCCCGAGTTTATTTCCGTCATGCTTTAAAGGGTTTCAGGGAAGGAATCCTGACTCAACTGTAATCCCACCACTAAACACCCCCTCATGGTATCTTTGATGGCATTAAAAAAAAAGAAGCGTTTAGTTTTCAAATGGGTTAATTTTCATCCTTTTAATGTGTGAGTCGCTTCATTACTCAGTTCATGGGTCTGCACTTCTTATCCAGACTTAAAATGTTCATATAAGTACATGTAGGTTTCCTTGAAGCAGTTTTGTCGTAAACTGATGAACCTGACTTCTGTGTCGTAGGGGAAACAGAAGGACGGCTCACCCTTTGGAGAATATGGAGGCTGGTACAAAGCCTGCAAAGTCGACAGGTCAGTTTGTGTGATGAATTCAGTGTTTGAGCAGAAAACAAAGGATTGTAAATGTATTCAAATGTGTCTGTGCAACAGCAGGTTCATAAATGATTAAAGCAGCACACTGCTCTGTTCACAGCAGGAGTTTCTCAAACAGTTGGTCTGTGTCTCATAATTTGTGGACCAGTGGTTCCTAATGTCTCTTGTCTGTGACACTTTAAAACAAAGTAATGTTTACTTTCAACCCCTCATTCTTTGTTGTATATGACGGCTAATTGTGACCAGTTGAACCAAAACATGACCTTTTCCTTGACATTGTTTTTAGAGGCCTGAAGAGGTGAAATCATTCAGAAATTTGATATAAAAATTGTTTTATCTGGGTCCTTTCATCTTTTGACCACTCAGACTGACCCAATGTGATGTATTACGCTTTGAAATTATTGTGGTTTGCCCAGGACAACAGGGTTCCTGCAGGTCCTTAAAAAGTGTTAAAAGGCATTGAAATTGAAAGGCATTGAAAACTCGCCAACAACTGGGTATTTTCCCAAAAAGTCACGTTATGTTACAATAAACATTAGGCTAAATTGTCCCTAACCTGAAGTAATAGATGTTGTTTTCTGTTTTTTTATTTCTTGTATTTTAGTGATTGTAAAATTGGTCTTACATTTCATTGCGAGTGGCATTAAAAGAGTCTTAAATGTAACACCTCTTCACTAGGAACCCTCTACAAACAAATTACTACTGACAAAAACACTCCATCCTGCTGGTCTGGGATCAGATCTTAATAAAGAATCAAATTTATTTATTTTTATTTTGTATTTGCTTTTATTTAATCCATGTTTAAACAGGTTTGTATGATTGAGATCAACAATCTTTTTTTCAAGGGAAATATTAGAGCCCCTTCACACAATGACAAGAACCAACTGATTTTATCATCCTTGTATTTTTGTACTTATGAGAGCTTTAAAATCAGGCAGAGACCAGTTCACATTGTGTCAACTCTTTTTGAAGGTGATTCCAAGTGAGAGGAGCAGAGCACATAAAAGCTTTCTTTCCCAGCTCAGTCTGTGCTCTAGGAACAGACAACAAAACTAAGTCTTGAGATCTCAGACTGTAGCTACAGTCAGATCTCTGTTATGTTATTTACTATGGATTTTTGGTTTTTTTTTTTTTTTTACAAAGACATATTTGAGTTAAAAAGAAGAAGCCTCTATGTGACATTGTTTTGCTGCTGTATCTAAACAAATTTGAAGAACAAAAAAACTGAGTTCAGTATTAGATATTAAATATTGTCATCTCTAAATAAGTGAAAATACTCCTCTTTCTCCAAAATGATTCATGAACTCTTCCTCCTTGTTTCGCAGCCCCACAGTGACCACCACCCTGAAGAACCTGGGCGCCCTCTACAGGCGGCAGGGCAAGTTCGAGGCGGCTGAGACTCTGGAGGAAGCTGCCATGCGTTCCAGAAAGCAGGTGTGGTCTCTGGATGGTGTGACTAGTAACGCAGGATTCCTCACTGCAGTTAAGACGTCACTGTCAGTGTTAAAACTGCAGGGACAGAGGCAGAGGAAGCGGGTCAGCACGGCATTTATGGCAGACTAAAAGGCAGAAAATTTTCTGTCTAGTGTAAAATTAGGGATGAGATGATAAACTGTGGATGCTGGGAAGCCTTTTAAACTGCCTCTGATGGCGTGTTACTTATGAGACCTAATGGGGTCTCCTGTGGAGATGAGACGCGAGAGGCCGTGGAGGAGCCCCGCAGCTTTTATACTGAATTTACTTCCAGGATTTAATGTCGAGTATCTCTCAGCTGGGAAGTAACACATGATACTCAAATTAAACTGGATTCCTGTGGTGCAGATACAGTTACAGCTGGAGAGAGCGATTAGATTCTGGTAATCAAATTATAGATACCTGCATGCTGCCTATTTTTAAATCAAATCGACATTTAGGGTTGTGTTAAAGTTTGGAGACACTAAGAACATGTGTCTGGTCACACAAGCAGATATTGCAGGTCATTTTTTCCTAAATATTTTGCATCATCATTTACCTGTGTACAGTGCACATATAGTATTTAATTTAAGCAGCAGATAATGTGATCATGCCGTAGAAATGTGGGCAGCTTCTACAAATATTTATGCACTTTGTAAGAGGAAGCTATCATAAGTACATTTTGACATTAAAAACCAAAATTAGAATGCCTTTTTAGAGATTCAGTACATTTTCAAAATTCATGAGGAGGAAGCTGTTAATGAAGTTAAAAGAACAAACATTTAGATTCAGACAGCGTCACCGTTCTACAATTTGTTGTCCCGTCGGTTTGTGTTTTTCCCCTCGTGAATAATTAATTCCTCAGACAGGCTCAAAGGAAACAGTGTTTGCATCCGTCTGCACTGTGGTGTAACACTACCATCGTCCAGCTTTAATTATGCCAGAGGCTGCTTCACTTTGCCAACTTGTTCCTGAAGAGAAATCCCACATAATTTCTTTTCAGATAAGCATTTTTTTTTATATAAAAACTTGAGGTCTGCCTCCGCTCAAATATGTGTTTTGCTTATTGTTCTGTCACTTGGATGTCTCAGTTTTACAGTTACGTTACAATCCGTTCACCCTTTGGTGTGTGCGTGCCAGGGCCGGGTTCAGTGCAGCAGGTGGTAGAAGTCTATAGCTTTAATATTAATTGGATTGGATGAACTGGCACTTGTTCCTGTCAGCTGCACAGCGCCCATGTGTATGTGTCAATATGCTGAAGCTGCAGGTGGCGGAGGTGCTCAGCCTTTGCATTTAATTGGATTATTTGAATTGGCATTTATTGCTGCCTGGCATATATGTGTGTCTCTGTGTTTATCAGGGTCTGGACAATGTGCATAAGCAGCGCGTGGCGGAGGTCCTGAGCGAGCCAGAGGCCCGCGAGAAGCAGCGAAGCCGCGAGAGCTTGACCTCTGACACGGTGAAGTACGAGAGCGGGCCGGACGGTGGCGAGGAAGTGAGTATGAGCGTGGAGTGGAACGGGGTAAGTACAGTACACAGCCCTCGACACGTTACTGAGAGTCTTCAGACATGTTTGTATGATAGACAGCCTGTTTCTTTCTGGACAGAAGCCACATGCGAAGAAATCAAAGCTGATAAACATGAGTCTTTGTTGAAATAGATTTATGACTTATATATACTGCTAGTACAAAAAGATTTCAGTGCTCCCCCAGCAACAATGTGGAAACTTATCAGTCGTAGTGAATCATCATAAGGTAGAGGTCACGGCAAGTTGGTTTGTAGCAGAATATTTTGTCTAAGAACTTTACTTCATTATCTTTGTTTTGGTGACGTTGATGCCAATAAAACGGGCATATTTTCAAACAACAGCAGGACAGTTTGTCAAGATGCAGAAGAAAAGTAGACGTGTATTAATACAATCTGAAAGATCAGTAAACAACCACAAACTCATGTTATATTTTCATTAAAAAGAGAAACACCTGCACACTGACTCCAAACCACACATTTCTCCAAACTGTTTTCGTTGTCTATTTAAATAAATTTGTGGTTTGTTTTCAGCGTGCAGGTGTCACTCTTCCATTAATCCTTATTCCAACTGCAGAACATGTAAACTGCATGTAACTATGTTCTCTCTGCTGTTTTTCGAGGGGTTAACATTCACATTCATGTGTTAATTAGAAAACCAAAGGAGGCGTAGGAGACCTGTTTAATTTTTTTGCTTTTTCGCTGACTGTTGAACCAAAGAGAACCCAACAGTGTGATTTCACCTTTAATGTACCTAAAGTTAAAAGCTGAACCCAATAGTGCCCCAGTGTGTGATTTTTAGATAGCGTGCCAGCACTCTGGAAGCCAGAGAGGTCATGTTACATTATATGTAACAGAACAGCATTGGCGTCTAGTGTCAATTTACACAGACGTTGATTCGGCTCTGTTGCTACCTCTGCTGCTGGCTTAACGTCGAACAATGATGCCCCCAGTTCCATGTTTGTTTGCTCTATACATAAAATTCAGCACAGAACAACTGTGCAACATTACCACCTTGAACAGGCTGTATAAAAGGGGGTCAAGCTCAGTATGTCAGGCCAAAGAATGGTAAAGGTCAAAGTTCGACTGTAAAGTGAAGAGCTCATACAAGACCTAAAAGTTTAGTTTCAAAATCTGTTTTGCAATATTCTTAATCCTTAATATTTAGTGTCTCCTTTGTGTTTGACAAATGACTCGTAAAAGGTGAAATCCTCCTTATTTTATCTACTGGATACTAAAATAATGTCATGATACTGGAATTTCTTACCTTGACACAATACCTAGACAAATACCATTTTTTGTACTGACATCGGAGGAACACAAGTTAAAAAAATTATTGAAAGATAAATATAACAAGGCTATAACATGACAACTTTTCTTTTCTTGGTTAGAGGCACATAACAGCAGAACAACAGTATTAGATGTTGATTAAGATGTTGATGTTTTTAACATTTTAGTAACATGCATAGATGAGTATTCATCATTATATGATAAATATGTAAATGTTTATCAGGGTTTCAGTGGTTTCTGTCCAGACAGATTCTTTGAGGTTGATACTTGACTCAGTTAATCACAGTTATTCTCACCAGAAACATCTCACACCTTAAAAAACAGTAGTAAAAAGATCATTTTGTGCTGTGCTACACTGATCATGCTGATTGACTGTCAGAATTACTCTGCTGCAGTAGCTATTGCTTGTACCTCACTGTCACACTCACTTAGATTAATAAGTAAGAAGCTGCTCTGGGCTGGATCTTAAATCTCTGACAGTAGATTCCTGTGCTTTGGTCGTAGTGTTTTACATCCACATAGTGCTTTGATCATAACAAACCACTAAACTCTTTCTGTAGAGCTTCCCCAACTAACTCTGACTCTTAAAAATCTGCCTCCACAGCAGTAAAGCCCCTCTGGTTACACATGTTGACAACACCCACCTAACTCCCTCTGCTGCAGAGCCACATTTCTAACTGAGCGGGTACATTTACAGTATCTGCAGTGTTGTCCCAGCCTCTGGTGACTGCAGAGGCAAGAACATGTAGATGTAAAGTCTCTGTAGGCTGCTCACCAGCTTATTTCTGCTGCTGCCGCTGCTCACATAGCAACAGTAGTCATAGCGCCCTGAACAACCAATCAGCATCTCCTCCCGTACCGCTGGCTGTGGCTCTGGGAGGTTTGGTGTGAGACACATCAGTGTCCTGTCAGTTATTAGCATACAGCCTCCTGCAGACAGTCTCACATCAGCGGCTGATCTCTGGACCTATTTATATCAGGAAGCAACCTGTCGTATCTGGAAAGAGCTTTAGCTGGAAGTACATTTTATTAATGCTGCTTTTGTTTTGCCCTCATTCATCCAACAGTGAATTAATTTACGGCTGATTTGTCACCATAGATTCAACAAGAATAACAACAAGAAGCTGAAAATTTATTGATCCCTGGAGGGAAATGAATAATTATGGCAGCACAAGAAGACGACCAGAGGGGTAGATGGGAACAGGAAACAGACATGTAAATAAACAACATGTAAATACAGATAACAGGACGTTAGAACACTGTGTACAGTATGTAATTCAGATTAAAGTGGCATAGATTCGCATAACAGCATAAGTACATTGTACTGTCACTGTACATTGCAGTTTTCTAGTAATACTGATTATATTAACTTACATTCGAGGGGTAAAAACATTGTATTTGAGGTATTTTTACCCTCCACTGCTCTCCTGCAGCTGTCAGACCACATTGTTGCCTTTCACCTTGTCACATAAACCATCACTTCCACTTCAGCTCTCTCCACAGGCGGGCGTGAAAACCACTCTCTTCTCACTTTATTATAAATAAGTCCTCTGAGATGCGACATGACTCATCAGTGTGTTCACCTGACTCAACATGGGCTCTGTACTGTACTCTTTTCTGTGATGTTTGTGATCCGTGTCCACTGTGTTTGTGTGTATCTCTGCTGTGCATCTGTGTGATGAGCTGCTGCCTGACCATGTCAAGTGTGATTTATTTATTGTGTTTTCAATCTTTACTTTCCCTTGCTTGCTTCGTCAGCATGTTAGCAGCCAGAGAGGAAGGAGAGGTTTTTTAATGGGTGTTAAGGGAGGCTGCAAGCTAAAGCCTGCTTGGTATTTAGATATAATTGGCTCATTGTAAGGTAACTAAAACACTTACTATAAACTTAATGAAAACATAAATCTGAAACACAATAAATGCAGATCATTGTCAAGCTGGCTTTCGTGAAATACATTTAACCAGGCTCCAACGTGCTGTAATCTATAATAAGTTTATTATAATCATCACAGATGTGCTGTTTTCTTTATATTTACATTTAAGGCATTCAGCTTATCTTTTTTTTCAGTCATTTAGATTATTTTTCTGAGCAAAAATGCCCAAAAATACACAGTTTCTAGCTTTTTAAAATGTTTTCTGACATCTTTAGTCCGAACAGTTAGTCTGTTAATTTGGGAAATAATTGGCACGTTAATTGATGATGATATAATCATTAATTGCGGCCTTACTTAGTTCCTTTGTGGCCTGTAACACAAGCAACCCACAGAAAGAAATGTGTATGAATATATGAAGTCATCAAAAATGAAAAGTACGATATGACATCTGGCTGCTGTCATGCATGTCCTGCCTGCATCCCCTCTGTGTGGTTTATGTTGTGGTGATCTAACTTAACCTGGTTCTACTGTGCTAACAAATGTTCCAGATACACAGACACAGTATCTCTCCCCCACGTTAAACTGTGCAAAAGCTCCACCTGGTGGCAAACTCCCTCAGTAACATCACCGTGGACTTCAGTTTTATGCAAGTCACAGAAAAAACTAATCACAGTCTGATGCCTTGTTATGTTGGTAATAGTATTTATCTGTGTCTAAAGAAGTAGCCAGGCACTTAAACAGCTGGATTTGAAAAGGAAAAGGACAATAGAGGCTGTCAGATCTTAAATTATGAGAAGAGAGTTTAGTTTCTGTCCAGGTGGCTGTTGTTGTAAACCAGTTTATAGGAATATCTTTGGTGGTTTCTGTTACTTCTCCACCCTGTCAGAAGCTGTTCGATGGCTGCACATTAACACCTTGAGGTTCATTCAGTCAGCGGAGACCTTTGCTCAGATGTCACTGAAGCAGAAAGCAGGAGGTGTGAATGGTGTCTGGACAGTGCTGATAATAACTCGTCCTCCATCCTTCAAAACCAGTCAGTTCCTCTCTCAGTTTGTTTTGTGTTTCTGGGTTTGGGAGCTTTTTAACAAGTCAGTGGGCGAGACCCGAGGCCATTTGGACTGGCCCGTGGAAAATGGCTGACGGCCTCAGAGAAGCCAGAATACTAGAGTTCTGGGTGTGTTTGTTTTTAGCAGAAACTTCAGGAGGTTGGAACTGACATAGAAAAGATATAGATAGAATATTAATTATTATATTGTTATTATTTATTATTATTAAAACATTTAAAATACACCACATCAGTCTGTGCCAGATTTTAGCCTAGTCTCATCAGCACCATTAATCCAAGGAAATAAGCGTCTTTAATAATGATTGTTTATATAGTTCATATCGCACAGCTCTACTGTCCATCAGTCAGAATCATGTCATCACTTACCATGTACTGGACAGCCTTCAAAAACAACTGCTCTGATGCTTTAGCTCTGGAGCTGTTGCACAAGCAGGTAGAGAGACACTGTGTCTGATCTGAGAGCTTGATAACCTTGTCAGTGTCTTTAATCTGTTTCCCTTCTTCTCTTCCTCTGCTGCTCTGTTTCCATCCCTAAACTGCCCCTTTTCAAACTTTATCTCATCTCTGTTTCTTTTGTTTCTCTCTTCCACTGTTTCCTTCTCTCTCTCTCCCTGCTCCGTCTGACCGGCAGGCATAACTCCAGATGCCTTGTAATGGTTCTAAAAAAAACTTGTCTTCTGCATGACGGACGCCTCACCTCACCTCGCCTCAACCCCTTCAGCTTTGCAGTTTTCTTCAGCTCTGACTCCCCCCCTCTCTCTCTCCTCCACCACCTCCGGGTGTTCTGGTGGGGATTCTTCACGCCGGGTCGAGCCAGAGCGATAATGTTGCTTTTAAATCCTCCTCTCTGCTGGGTTCTGGGGGGGAAATGTGGAGACAGCTTGTGTGTCTAAATCCAAACTTCTGCTTCCTACTTGTCTTGAAGCATTGTGTGTGTATCAGCTGTGGGTGGCGGAGGGCCGGGGTGATGTTTCTTTATGGCGACATTAAACTCTTCTCATGTTGTTTCTGCTGTCCTTTAACAGTAGCCTCTGCTTCTCTTCTTCCTCTCTTTCTGTCACTCTCCGGTGTCTTTAAACTGTACTTTCATATTGGCTGTAGACTCATTTAGTAGGTTGTTGGGGGTGATTGTGTGGGGATTGACACTTGTCCTCTCAGCTGTCCTTTAAAGCATAACTCTCTCCATTTTGACCTGAACTTTCAAACTCCCCCTTAATCATTACAGTTGTGACCAGAGCAACACCTGGTGCTGTCTCAGAACTTGACTCTGTAAGAATAGGTTTGAAAAATGTGATTGGACGAGAACCAAAAATAAATCCCAAAAGCACCAAATTGTTTCTGTTTCAACATATAAATAGTTTAGAGAAACTTGGATAGAAAAATTATTAGATTATTTTATTTCAGGCCTTTTCAGCTGTTTTTTAAAAGCTAATCTGGCTGCTGCTTCAGCATTGCGTGATGTGTTACATTTAGAACATAGTCGATCAAAAGATTATTGATGAATCGTATCGGTCCGTTTTAACGCAAAAATGCCAAAAGCCAAAAGTTTTTCTCTGACAAGTAGTAGTGATCACTTGATATAAATTAATAGATATTAAAGTGTACCCGGTTCGGCCTTTCTGCTGCTGTTGTTAGTAAAATGCTAAATACTACAAATTGCTCGTTGGATTAAAAACATTAAAAGGAGATTATTCACAACATTTGTTAGTTCAGAATTTTAATATTAAACTGAACACAAAAGGCGCCAATAAAAAAATAAAGATACCTCCTTTCAAGTCACTCACAAAATCCCTGAGTGCAACATCTCAGTCTTTTATGATGTGTTAATCTCACAAGTTGACATCCTGATGACGAATAAAGAAATGGTATGTTGTGCAGCTCTGCTTACATGTGATGTTTTTCTTTGTCATTTATGACTATAAACTGAATATCTCAGATAAAACCAACAATTTGAATAAGTCATCTTGAGCTTTGATAATTTATTACTGTAAGTGTGTAACTATATTGTGGCATTTGTAGACAAAACAATATATTGATTAATAAAGAAAAAAGAAAGGAACATTAATTAAACTAGTTGCAGCCCTTATATAATGTATAAAGATAGATGTTCATAATGTCATAGGCACACTACACTGTAGTGCTGCCCCTTGAAAGTCGGAGATTCAAATCGTCAGTCAGAGACCCCTCAGTGAGCAGCGTACTTCTTCCCTGTGCTTAGAAGTAATGAATTTAGAGGTGAATTGAGCTCCCTGGGTAGAGCACGTGCCCCATGATAGGCTCAATTCTTTGCATCTGACCTGCGGCCCTTTGCTGCATGTCGTCCCCCGTCTTTCTCCCATCTGTCCGATCTAAAATCAAAACACCCAAAAAGTAGTCTTACAAAGAAAGGAGCCGAATTTACAGCTCACAGCAACTTAATAAGATACAGTTTCTGGCTTTTGTTTGATATCTCAATTTGTCATTTGCACAGTTAGCTTCTGAACCTTGAAACTCTTTATAGAAAAAAGGAACAAATAGTCAAATATTGGTGTTAGAGCAAGTATTTGAGCCAACTGGCATAATGAGTCGGGTACAGCTTCAAAATTAGTTTATTTCAGGCCTTAGAGGATGTTTTTTCAATGCTATCTTTGCAGTTGCTTCAGCTGTTAGAGAAATGTGCAAATGTCAAACTTAAACAATGAGTCGATTGACTGACAGATAATCAATGAATCATATCAGTCAGTCTTCAAGCAAAAATGCCAGAAACTCAATAGATTCCAGTTTACCACATGTGAGGATTTTTTTTCTTTGTCTTTTATGACGGTAATTAAATATCTCAGATAAAACCGACAATTTGAATATGTCATCTTGGGCTTTGATAAATCATAACTGTTATTGTATAAGTATATCATGGCATTTTTAAACAAAGTAATACATTAAATAATCAAAATAATTGTTAGTTGCAGCCCTTATGTTATTGATTAAATGTCTATAATATCATAACAATAGGCCGAATTAATGTGCATGATTAAACAGAAAATAGGAATAAATACCAGTTAGAAAATTAATATTTTACCCAAAGCAGAGGGTGTTAAAAATACTTTAAAATAGTTTCTGCATGCACATTGAGTCCTTTAGTTATCCACACACTTGACCACAAATTTATTAGACTAAGGAAGGAAAAGTTTCGACTTTGCTGAATCTTATCAGGCAGTGATTAACACGACTTAAATTAATTACATCCTGTCATGGCCAACTGATCAAACATAAAATACGCTGAGTCTTTATCAGATACATTCCAGGTGTGAAATGGTCAGAGTTAAAGCTTTGAACTCTCCGTCTTTCTTTCCGTGGAGGTGAGAGTGGAGTTTCATTTTCATTCAGTTTAAATCAGCATTTACACCTAGGCTTCATCAGTGGTGACTCGAAACTCATCGTGATTCTTAACATGCTGTAAATAACATCAGCGTAACTCGTCAGCATGATCGAGAAGCACCGTCGGTTGTGGCTCTGTTAGTCATTAGTTCTGTCACTCTGTGCTCTGTGTCATCTGTGCGCGATGATGTCAGACCAAGCTAACGTTGTGATGTCAGCGAGAGGACACGTTAAAGGGAACAGGATTCATGCACGATGTGTTGAAACTTAACAGATAAAGTTTGTCTGATTGATATAAAACTGAATCTTTTGGCCTGAACATGGTGCATCCAGCCTGTTGACCCTCTGTATATCTCTGTATATAGATGTCAGGGTGGGTGGAGGTGATGGTGGCGGTGGTGGGGGGGTGCAGAGGGTTTGCTGTAAACAAGCAATGTTGCATTTGTTGGAAACGTGGGAATTGAAATGGTCTCCTCGTCTCTGTTCTGGGCTTCTTGCTAATAATCTTTCTGCGTGTCCTTCCTGTCCTGTTTGTGCATCTTACAGTTTGTCTTTCTTAACTTCTAATAAAACCTAAACTCTTTGCTCACCTGAAACCTGTGCCTGTCGCCTCTTTGTGTGTTCCCTCTCTTCTCTGTGTGTGCGCGCCTTCATAACTGAGTGAGCTCTAAACATTAATAACACCTCACAGCAGCAGCAGCAGCAGCAGCACTCTCAATACTGAAACTACTTTAAACTAACCTTGGGAGCTGGGAGATCTCTGCGTCACCAGGTCTTTGTTGGCTTCAGAAACAATAACTTCACAGTTTTCAATGAACTAGTGGAATAAATGTTTATCAGGTGTCAACAAAGGAAGAGTGAAAATAATCCTCCAGAAGCTCACAGAGTTGGTCAATGTCAGAATTTATTACATCCTCTCTTTACCTCGAGGTAATCTTAATTTATTACAGATCAGACATTGGTTAATTTGAGACTGAAAGTTAATTCAGATAAACTCAAGTCAGTTTTATTTATGTAGCCCAACATCACAAATCTCAAAAAGACGAGCTTTTCACTGTTGACCTCAGAAACTGATTAAAACAAATTTTAGATTTAGTTTAGTTTACATACTGTTTAGAGAGACTTTGCTCATAATGACACTTCCACCGTTTGAGTTTACCTCTTCAACACCTCCGACAGGTCCCAGAAACAAACTCACATTTGAGCTTCTGTTGTACAAGTATTCAATTTTATTTATAAAGCCCAATATCACAAATCACAGTTTGCCTCAGAGGCTTTACAGCATACGACATCCCTCTGTCCTTTGGACCCTCACAGCGGATAAGGGAAAAATCCCTCTTCCAGGACGGGCAAACGAGCAAAAGGTGTCATACAGATTGTAATGTACAAATATTTTTTGGAGGGTTTTTCATGTACAGTTAATCATGCACCAACCTAGTAGATTATCACAGATACATCCTTACCATGAGTTAAAAGAAAAGCAAATGTTAGAGGTAACTTAAAAGCAGTGTTGTCATTACAAGTTTCGATTCAACTTTAAATATCCCACAAATGTCACGCTGCTTTGTCGGACAGCTACAAGTATAGAAACACATTTAAGGGATAGTTCTCAAACGTGTTTCTTTTTGGTATTCATTTATGCTAAAATAAGAAGATACATATATTTGTAGCACATTTTTAAACCAAAATATAGATATTGTCTTTAAGCAGTGCTGGAATATACATTAACTCAAGTACTTGGGCTGGGCAATACATCAATATTATATCAGTATCGTGATGTGGGACTAGATATCTCAGATTTTGGATATCATACTATCATAAGTGTTGACTTTTTACTGGTTTTAAATGCTCTGTTATCATTACAATATTGACATTGAGACATTTGGACAAAAATATACAGGATATTAAAGTTTCTCCACATCACGCAGTCCTATCAAGTTCTGTACTTAAGTACAATTTTGAGACACTTTACTTGAGTAGCTAAATCTTATGCTACTTTATACTTCTATTGAACTACATTTCAGAGTAAAGTCTTGTACTTTTTACTCCACTACATTTATTTGACAACTTTGGCTACTTTGCAGAGTCAGATTAATTAAAATACACAATCAACGAATAAATGATGATTTGTTATGATAGATATATGTGTTATTAGATATATATATATATATATATATATATATATATATACACACATATATACACACATATATATATATATATATATATATATATATATATACACACACATATATATATATATGTGTGTGTATATATATATACACTATATATATATATAGTACTTATAAATGGTTCCACCTTTACCAGCATTAATGATGCTTACATTAACAGCATTAATGATGCTTACATATTAAAACATCACTAACTCTAATCCAATAATATAAGATTCTGAAATGGGCCATTCTGTAAAATGAGTACTTGTACTTTTTGTTCTTTACGTGTATTTTGTTGCTAAGACTTTTGAACTTTAGGTAAAAAAGTAACCATTTAACAGGGTGCTTTTACATGTTGGTATTAAAATGCTTCTTCCACCACCGTACTTTAAAGGCCTTGAGACACCAATCTCACATCACCATCTAAGCCAAAAAGTTGCACCTGAACACACCAAACCGACAGCCAAGAAGAATGTATGTTCTGCGCCTGCATGAGAGGAAATAACTCCAGCAGATGGCGGTTGTCTGTAATCGTCATTCAAAAAGGGAAACTGGAAGAACATCTTGACGGTCGTTAGCCAGATAGCACATTAACAACACAATCCAGTGTTGAAAGAACAGAGCATATTTACGACACGCCAGTGAACTATAACACAAACCATCAGGAGACGTTTCTGCTAAAGAGCTCAGTGGATAAAGAAAAATAATCTGACCTTATGGAACAACTTTGTTTTGGTGTCACTCCCTCTCGACCTTAGCTCTTTGTTTACATTCCTCACTTCCGTTTCTCTTTTCATGCACTGAGTTGAACTGTCGGTCAGAATGATTTTATTTCATCAACGATCTCCACTGTGCCAACGCCGAGTCAGCTCACTGATTCGGTGGGGAAAATGCCGACAAGGTGTGTGGGACACCCCGCACCACCGAGGGTGGCAGATGCTCACCAATGGCCCAACTTTGACTGAAGGCCAATCGTCGCCTTGGTGTGCCAGGGCCTTTAAGATGATATCAGATTATAGAAGTATAGATTGAGTATGTGTCAGTACCCAGCATGCTCAGCTTCAACATCAGCTTCTTCCTCTTTCATTGCTGGACTCTTTCACTCAGTCTAACATTACTCTGACACACAAACATATTGTTTGACTGGTTTGGGGTTTAAATTATTAATATTTTATTGTGTCTGAGGTCAAGTTTTAATATCTAAAAACCTCCTGTCTGCTCAGACAAAACGTCAAAACGCAGTTCTGACTGTCAGAGATGTTTCGGTCAAAAGGGGGGCTGGGACATCAAAAATAATAATATAAACACCATGCAGGTGTTTTTAGTTATTTTAGGCTCATAGCTCAAGTCACGTAGGACTCCATGTACCAGTAGATGAAGGCTCAACAGAAGAAGTTTAATCCCCTGTGTGGGTGAACCATGTGTGTGCAGGATGGAAGCACAGTGCACAAATCACTGAGTTTGTAACTTTACAGGTTTGCAAATGAGTGTGCATCTGCATCACTGCATCGTGTACGCACAATTTGCATTTTGAGATCATGCACTTCTGTTTATGTGTGTGTATTGGAGTTTGACTGGTGTCGCTGTTTATAAAACTGCCACCCATATTTAACTGAATCTAGCAGAATGGCCTGAATTTTTTTGACTCATCTGCATTTTATCATCTGCATCAGGCAACATGCTGGATTTTTATTGAAGGCCTTATTTGGGCAAACAGTGCATCAGTCTGAAGCCAATGTACACAGAATACTCACTCCTTGTTTGTGTGGGTGTGTATGTGCACTCTGTTGTATAAAGGGCTGTGTATGAATGAGTGTAACGCTGTGACATCTCCCATCAGGACGGCTCCGGCTCTCTGAAGAGGAGCGGCTCCTTCAGTAAACTGCGAGCGTCGATCCGTCGCAGCAGCGAGAAACTGGTCCGCAAGCTGAAAGGCGGCGGCTCGTCCCGAGACAGCGAGCCCAAAAACCCCGGGTAACTATCCCCACAGACACCTGACTGACGCAGGTGACAGGTGACTCTCACTTTATGCACTGGAGGCCTGGAGGAACGAGCCGGCCCTCCAGCCTGCCGCTCGGCTGGTTGGCGTACTAACCAAAAATGAAAGAAGGGATTTGCTCGACTTTGCTGGTGGTGAAGTAACTCTGAAGCTGTTTGCACATGAGATGATGGCGGGAGCTTTTTCTGGCACATTTATCCTTTTTTTCCCCATTACATTGGTTCACTTTTCTGTCCACACGCTGCCTCTGTACAGTTTCACACTTTCCTTCTTCATGGTTTGGTCGTCCGTGAGTTTAAAGGCCACTGTAGAAATAAATTTTAAATGGTCGCACTACTTTCAGAATAAAGTTAGATCAATATTCCAAGATAAAAGACAACATTTTGACAGGAAAAGTATAATTTTGTGAGAACATGTCATAGCTTTTTCAAATATTGAGAAAATTTGGAATATTTTAGGAAAAAGTCGCAGTATTACAAGAATATTTCAAGAAAAAGCTGCAATATTTTGAGAAAAAAATGCGCAATATGTCGTGGGAAAAAAAATGCAATATTTTTAGAAGAAAGGGCACAATATGTCAAAAAAAGTTGTGGTATTTCAAGCAAAAAAATACATAATATTTTGAGGAAAAAAATATGTAAATATTTTCAGGAAAAAAATATGTAATATTTGAGGAAAAAGTCACAGTATTACAAGAATATTTCAAGAAAAAGCTGCAGTATTTTGAGAAAAAAATGCGCAATATGTTGTGGGAAAAAAAATGCAATTTTTTAGAAGAAAGGGCACAATATGTCAAGAAAAAGTTGTGGTATTTCAAGCAAAAAAAAAAAACATAATATTTTGAGGAAGAAAATATGTAAATATTTTCAGGAAAAAAATATGTAATATTTTGAGGAAAAAAAGCTGTGATATGTCAAAAAAAAGTCTGAATATTTTAAGAGAGAAGGTGTAATATTTGAGGAAAAAGTCACAGTATTACAAGAATATTTCAAGAAAAAGCTGCAGTATTATTTGAAAAAAAAAGCACAATATGTCGCTAAAACAATGCTATATTTTTAGAAGAAAAGGCACAATATGTCATGAAAAACTTGGTATTTTGAGCAAAAAAATACATAATATTTTGAGAAAAAAGTTGAAATATTTTGAGGAAAAAAGCTGTGATATGTCAAACAAAAAGTTAAAATATTTCAAGAAAGAAGGTCTAATATTTGGAGAGAAAAAAAAGTTGCAATATTTTGAGGATAAAAACATCCAATATGCAGATTTTTAAAAAAGGACAATAGTTTGAGAACAAATTTGCAATAATTTGAGGAAAAACACTCTAATATGTCAAATGCAATGATAATATTTCGAGAAAAATGAATAATACTCCCCAAAAAGCGTTTAAATATCTCAAGAAAAACATCAGAAAGTGAAGAAAAACTTACAAAAATAAAACAGCTGCATTCATAAAATATGCTTTATTTACAAAATCTTGTGCCTTTAATCTCAATTTTTTACTCTGTTACGACTTAATTTTTTGAATATTTCAGCTTTTGATTTTTTATCTTCACAGTTGCCTTTATATTTCTTTGTAGTAACCGAACCTGAACATGATTACAGTAGAAACCAAAGGTAACTCTGACTGTACATTGAGCAGCACGTGCAGAACTGTTCTGATGAAATGGGAAAATAATGCAACTTGACTCACACGCTGTGACGGGCGACGTGTAGGAAAATCTGCAACAAGACACAAACTAATGTCTGCTTATGAAATGCCTTATGCTTGTTATGCCTGTGGAACTCATTTACCTTTTTATTTGTTTGTTTTAACCACTAATAGTTACTCCTATTTATTGCATTTTGTGGCTTTTGGACTATTTATTTCAATTCATGTTGAAATATAGTTCAGTTTTACTTTTCTGGATTTATTATTTTCATTTTTTTTTTCTTTGTGAATGTTACTTTGGAAAACAGACTTGTCTGCATGGCTGTTTTTGTTGTTGACATTTTATTTATGAATAAATTGGTTCACTTGAATGTTTGAACTTGCATGCCTCATCTGTGTGCTCACTGGTTTCCATTCTCCTTCCTGTGCTGCTCTTCTCCGTGGCTCCTAAAGAAGAAGAAGATGATAATGATGTCACTACCACCATCATCATCGTCATCATCATTATGAGCAATCGGTGATGTTAAGTCACTGCAGACACGTCCATTTTAACAAGTCATGACATTTGTCCCAGGTTTATATAGGTTATAGTAATAAAATAATAAACCTGGGACAAACAGGAAATACGAAATCCCAACACCACATGTATTCCCAGGAGTTTTCCCTAAAAAGGAAGTCACATCTTCCCCCCAGCGCATGAAGCCAGTATGAGATGCTAATGAGGTATTTTCATAATTAAATATCTAAACATTAAAGTCAAATCAGGCGAGTCTGGCACCAAACTATTCACCAAAATGTTGCCTGGTTGCTTCACTTCATATGTGCACGAAAGATTCCCGTTTGATGGTATCATCGCACTTACCAGAGGAAGCAGCAACTGTGGGCAGACCAGAGCAGTTTAGGGCGTCCTGAATGAGTCCCTTCCATCAATCAGGACCACTTTAGTCAAAGAAAACTTTATTTCCATTTGCAGTATTATATTTGGCGGTATGGCTCTGTACTGGGGCCTCTGCCTTTCCGAGGCTTACACAGAAAGCATCTTCCACACACCTTTGTGCAAAGCCTAAAGCAGGGAGAGCAGCAGTAAAGACCCCAAAACGACCGTACCAGGCAAATGGGACATGGTACAGCTCCAGCCTCTCACCCAAAAGTGGTCACTTCTGGCTCCAAAAAAAACAAGATGGCCGAACTCGAGGCTTCAAAACGGGAGTCCGCAAACCAGGGGGTGATGTCATGGTAGCTTCATCCATTATTTTTAAACCATCTATGAATAAGGAGCGAGAAAAGAGAGATGGGTGTGACATGCAGCAGATTTTTTTACAAAGAAAAAAGGTGATTTTAATATTTCTAATCCAGTTTTTAATCTTGAATTTGAATATGAAAAAAAGCTTTTGGTGGATTTTGTTTTTGAACGGCCATGAAACTTAGGTATTTACACATTTAGAGGAAAACAAATCAGTTGGTTCCATCACATATTATTATTATTATTATTATTATTATTATTATTATTATTATTATTATATTGTGTAATGATTTAGTGCTGGATCACATTTCTTGTCAGGATGGGCGTGTGTCTGCAGTGTGACTTCACTGAACTCAAGTTTTTTGTTTCCAGGCATGAATGTTGGCGTGTGCATGAACTTCACTGATGAGTAAATATCAGTTTACAGCTGATCAGTAAAAAGAAGAATGTTGGTACCACTTTCTAATAAGAACCATTTTACAGAGGGTTCGTGAGCTGTAAGAAATTACTTCGGTAATTTTTAATAAATAATTTAAAGATCAGTTACTTCAATAAGGATCACATGTTTTTCACTTTATAATAACACAACCACAAAATATAGTAAAAATTATCTATATTTATTAAAGTAATGACAAACTGCAAAAGTCAAACTGTCAGTCACATGATTGTGGTTTTATTTAATGAACCAAAGTGCTAAAAAAAACAAACATTAATATGGTTTCATATTAGAAAGTGGTGCCACAGTTTCATATTTAACTTTTTAAATTTCACAAACAGGATGAGAAGACGTTAAAAAGACAAATGAACTTTTATTTGAGACTAACCTTTGTGTGAAAATATCATGAATGTCATTAACCAACACAAACATTTCCATTGAGCTAAAATCCTCACAGCTGACTCTCCACCCCCCCTCACCTCTGACCTCTGACCCCCCCTCACCCCACCACCTCCCTGCATGTCACTGCTCTGGGTGCAGCATGAAGCGAGCCAGCTCTCTGGGGGTTCTTAACGTGACGGACAAGGCTGCGAGTGACCACTACCAAGTAAGGAGGCCGAGTGTCGGGAGTCCAAAAGTATCTGCTTTAACCCTGCTGGTGACCGGGTGGATAATAAATACCCTGTTAAAGGTCAAAGGTCAATCTCTAAAAAACATCCCAATATGCCTCTATTAAAGCAGTGGTTTCCAACTGGTCCAGATTTCTCTGAAGGAGTTCAAGGTCCACACAGTTCATTACAATCAGTGTCATACTCACTTTCGGCTGTGTCGTTGAGCTAGCTTCCTGTCTGCTAATTATTCACTCTACAGCAGGAAATGGCACTCCAAAATAAAAGCTCTGTGCTGGAAATTCACTGTACTTCAAAATAAAATGTCTTGGTTTTTTTTGTTTTTTTACAAACTTGACACGCTTGCGATGTTTGAATGGACCCACAATCCACTTTTGGACCACGATCCACCAGTTGGGAACCACTGTATTAAAGGACAAATACTCCCTTAAATATCTAAGATCACAGTAACATTAATATGATTTCTTTCAATGTTTTATTAAGATTTATTGACCTATAATAGTCGCAGGAAGGAAGAAAAACAATTCAAGGTACAGTTAAAAGGGAGCTTAGTGTCATTAATGACGAAAAAGCTTTATGTTACTGTTTTTTGCTAAAAATAAATATTATCAGATAATCCATGAGAATATTGATAACCTTTTTTCCAACCGGGTGATTATTTATCAAGCAAAAATGCAAAATATTCTCTTGTTCAAGCTTTTCAAATATGCTTTACTCTATTATATATGATTGTAAACTGAACATCAGTTGTGGGTGGCTTTTTTTGTATTTTCTGACATTTTTTGACTAAATTTCATTTATTTTATTTATTTATTTATAAAGAAAGGAATTAAAAGTAACATTGTGTGTTACAGTTAAAACTGTCCTGACTCAGTTGAAAATGCTTTTCAGCAGGTTCCTGTTATGCAACAAAAAGACAAAAATAAAAATGTAAAACAAAGAAACAATAAATTTTTATATTTTAAGAAATCACCAGTTTGCTCAGGGTTCAAAGGTTTAAATCAGGGGTGTCAAACATACGGTCCATGGGCCTGACCCAGCCCATCAAAGGGTCCAATCCGGCCCACTAGATGACTAGACTAAGGGTGCTTTCACACCTGCCCTGTTTGGTTTGGCTCAGTCAAACTCAAGTTCGTTTGCCCCCTCAGTGCGGTTCGTTTGGGCAGGTGTGAACACAGCAATCACACTCAGGTGTGCACCAAAATAACCAGACTGAGACCTTCTTGAAGAGGTGGTCTCAGTCTGGTTACAAACAAACTCTGGTGCGGTTGGTTTGTGGTGAGAAGGTGTTCTGACCTGGATGTGAAGCAACTGCAGTCACATGACACATTGTTTGGGTTAAACATGAGCATGTTACAGTCCTGGAGGATTATTAATGTGCACCTCCTCCTGTACTGCCTTAATATGCACATTCAGCACATCCAATGCATCAAAACATTGTTTTCTAGTTGGAGCCGCGCCTCGTTTTCAAACTGTATGCTTTGACTAAAATGAACAATGACAGCAATATAGTCCACGATGAGCAGCGCTAAAATCAACCTGTGTAGTTGTCCCTCCATTGTGACATTAGAAAGTGTCACATTTATCTTGCAAGTGTACTCTTCTTCAGCGTTTGCTTTACTTCCTGGATTTTTCCCTCATGGAAATTCTGACCAATCAAATACCAAAAGGGTTAAAAAATCCATAAAGAAGTTTTTGCAGATACTTTTCGACTCGCTCTTTCCTTTTACACTCCTCTCTCTCTCAGTCTCTATCATGTCGTTATAAACTGTGTCACCCGAGGATCTGCTGATGTGTTTCTGTGGCCGAGTCGCAGTATTTGTCACTAATGACACAACATGAGTGTGACTCACACACTAACTTCACACCGTCATTATTTTGACTAATCAACACGAATCATTAACAGGAAGAATGTTTTTTATTTCTTATTTGTTCTCAAGAGGAAAATGACACTGAGATGTAATTTATATATAATTAGATAAAAAAAAATCACAGTTACCTGAATATAAAATGTCTTTTAGATAATGTTAGTCAACATGAAAAATAAGCTTTCACCACAGAGCTGAATAAATTATAATTTGAAAGGTATGTTTCATGTCCAGTGGAAGTACATTTACTCATGTGCTGTTCTTACAGGGTTGAGATAAAAGTACGCTACTTAAGTATTTCCATTTTCGCCTGCATTATACTTTTACACCACGACATCTCAGAGGGAAATATTGTAGGTCTTACTGCACTACATTTAATTATTTATATTTAGTTTCTGTAAAAATTCTGATTTAGTTTTTAAAAAGTTGAAAAGTTACATCAATCTAATTTCCTTTTTACTACATTTTTTCCCCTCCAGGAACGAAATAATCGTCTGAGGAAAAGTCGCGACCTGAGCGCCAGCCACACCAACCTGGCGCGTTGACGGTTTTCGACCCTGGAAGAGGTGACGGACGGAGCCTGAGAGGTCACTTCCTGTCCACGAACCTCCTCACTGTAAACAGCCTCCCACATTCAACTTCACACCACCAAGTGCTCACTGTACAGGGTTCAATGTTTCATTGCACTTTCTGAAGGTCTGTGGTGTTTTACGTTTTTTTAAATCAACACACATCGAGGAACAAGAGGAAGACGAACACACACTGACCTGCTGTGTGTCTGAGTGTGTGTATCTTTACCTGTATGTGCGTGTACTGTATGTACTATATGTAAGTGTGTGGCTGGTGTGAGTGGTTGCCTTTCTTAATATTTAATGCTCTCGCTTGAACGAAGGCAGACGCAGAGTGGAGCTTTAGTTTTACAAACATTTCTGTAACTAAAACTGCTGCAGTTAAACTGTGGAGGGTGAAGCCAAAGAAATACAGAGCTCAAGTTCACCAACACAAAGACTAAACCGACATAAAAAACCTGCTGCAAACTGCACGTTAAAGTGTCCAAACATCTCTGAATGAATCAATGAGCGAAATAAATTAATCTAGATCATGTGTTACTGATACTTTTACCTACCTACAGGTACAGGAAGGTAAACTTTAACGTCTCTGAGGGGCAATTTGAGCTAAAGACAGTAGTCATTAGTTTTTTCAACTAGCTATCATGCTAGCTATGTTAGCTAACACTGTCATCAAGCCTTTGATCATAACAGAATATAGGAACTTTCACCATTACTCGTTACAGAAAGACCACCTTTGTTTAGATTATTAACAGGACAATGGATAATAAGTGTCTGTTTCTGCTCCCAGCGCAAGCTAGCTTAGGTAGCAGGCTAACATTAGCGAGCCTTCATTTTCCCAGGATCGGGCCTGCCGGCAGACAGATTTGCATCACGAAAACAAGGTTTATTGGGAACTAATCTAAACACAAATAATAACACAACAAAAAAGTGTTTTCTTGTGGCGTCCTTTCTAAAATGAACAGTGGTTGAAGTTACGACAGTCTGTTAGGATCAAGGAGTTGATGACAAGCAAACAACGTTAGCTAGCACATATCTGTCGCCAGTCTGACCTTACGTTTTTTATTACATTACTCTCATTTTGAACATAATACAGCAGCACAGACCAAACTGAGGCTATAGTAAGCATACATTAAAATTAAAGAAGTAACTTGAGTACATTTGACAGCAGAACAGAGTGCTGCAGGACATTTTGCTAAAGTTAGCACCACCCTGGTTCCTTCGTCAAAAAGCCGATGGGATATTTCCACTGGATTTTGGATTATTGTAGAAAATAAGCTCTGTTGTTTAAACATTTATTACGCATTGTACCTGAGTACAATACAAAACACAGACACACAGTATCCAGTACAACACTGTCAGAGGTCAATCATGGACATTAAGGGTCAGTGCTGGTTAAGATAAGCGATAGACAGGACTAAGGACGATCTGTAACGCTTTGTGCTGCATTTAGGGAGGCAAAACCTCCGCCCTGATGGAAGCATCTGAAACTCAACACGGAGGGGATGTTGACCGAGTTTTAGAGGTGACCCTCTCTTCATACAGATGCTGTAGGTTACTAAAAGTAACACCAGAGATCTTACAGCACATCTTAGCCACTTCTTCCAACTTGTTCTTGTTGAAAGGCTCAGATTACCAAACCAACAGACAATGAACGGGCACGATAAAAGCAGAATAGAACATTTTCATGATCGTCCTGTCTACATCAAAACTCCTCAGCTTCCTTAAGAGGAATAGACATTGGTTTGCCTTCTTAGGGCCGTTTCATAGTCGACACAAAGGCACACAGACGCGAATGCATTGGGACGCGTCAAGACACATTGGCTGCCATGATGCGTGCTTGCATCTCAAAATGTGTTGTCCATTTTTTTGATACACGACACAGTGACGTGTGTAATACCATGCGTTGCCAGCGGGGGTGATAATGCAAGTGGCGTACTTGAAATTAACTACTTTTTGTTATTCACAGAAGAAGCAGGTATGGAGTATGGCGGGCGAGGAGGAAAAACTTTGCAAACTCAGACGGGCACACCCCATTTATATGACAGTTCTAGTGCCCTGTACTCTAATAAAATAGCAGTACTAGCTAGCTACAGCAATACTAGCTAGCCGGAATGTACCGGTGACTCTGCTACCCCCTATTGCATGAGCGATGTATTGCATTTCAAGTGTCGTCCGCATCGCTTCCGTTCAGTGTGTTGACTATGAAAGGAAGTGCTTTGCTTGTGTCGCTTGCTCGCGTTGCGTGCGTCGACTATGAAACGGCCCTTACAGATGTCGTCAGTGTTCACGTCAAAATTAAATTTGTCAAATCTTGATGCAACATTACTCTGATATTCATTTGTGTACAAACAAAAAAAGGATAAGAAAGGACACACCCCTGAGACCCTCTGAGACCTGTTCACCACTTTGGCTTCATGCTCTGAGGTTTAACTGGAGCAACAGGAGAAACTTCTGCCTCTCAGAAAATGTTTTTAGCAACTAAAACTGCAGCGACTCTGCAGAGAAACCGTCCAGCAATGACGTCTTTCTGTAGGCCGACCCGGACGTTAGCTTAGCTCATGCATTCACTCTGCAGACTCCCAGTGGAGGCTCTGAACTGGGTTTTTGGATTAATTGAGAAAATAAGATCTGTGGCAAAATAATATTTATGATGTTCACACAAGAAAATCCTCACAAATATTTTAACCACAGTGTAAGACCTTATTTTCTGCATTAATTAACCCTTTAAGTTAAAACCATTGGAAACGTGTGGAGTGAACCCTCATCTCTTTAAGACTTGTTTCCTAAAATGCTCCGTCCTGTGCTGATTGCAGATTTTTTGCTTGTGATGAAGTTTTATGTTTACATTTGGGTTTTTTTGTAAATGATGTTTTATTTGTTTCTGTCCTCTTGCTGCTCCGAAGAGTTCCTTTTTATATCTTCCTGTAAAAAGCCTGGAGAATAGCCGCTGTCTTCCGAAACGTTGAGGTTGAGGCAGGACGACAACATTTTATTGGCACATGAAGGCCGACCGACGCACTCTCAGGATCGAGGCTGTAGTTTCACACACTGACTGCAAAGTTAAAGCCACTCCACACTTCTATTAGCGGAGAGACGTTACAGCATTTATTTTACTTCCAGATATATTAGTGGTTATTCAAGACAACACTTTACCACGTGAGTAAAGTCGAGCCAATCCAACCAAAAACTGCAAATACTGAATTATTTAAGAAACACTTATTATGCAAGAGTTATTCCAGAGATTTAAGGTGCAAATGTAAAGATATATATTTGCTATTACCAAAATAAGATAGTTATATAACTAGTTAAATATAGATTTATGTCACCAGCGTTTTACTTTGATAAAAACTAATATGAATAACTGGAATCAATTGATGGATGGAAACGTGTGTCCACACTCCGCTGGATCAAAACCCAGATAACAAAGTTGATTCTACATCACACAAATTAAACTTCAAACATGAATTAACACTTCAAACTTTCATATAAAATAAAGAAAAGATGCAAATCCTCATGACAGAAAAGCTGAAAGTGGGTTAAGTTTAAAAATATGTAAATATCTGACCAGACAGTCGATGCTAGCTTCTGGTATCTGACAGTTTTCCATCTTTACCAAACAGTGCCCACAACCCAATTGCAAGGATAAATATTGGCAGCATACATTTCTGCAAACAGGATACATTACACACACAATGCTGTTGTTGAAGTTTGGTGAAAAAAACACTTCATTATGTTTACGAAAAGATCGTGTTTTGGCTTAAAATCAGCAGTTTTAGGGGCACGATCTTGGCGGGAAATGCAGATATGCAGGGATGTCTCTTTAAAAAAAGAGCTGCTTTTGGTGGCACAATCCTCGATGAAAACACAACCAGTGGTCGATAAAAACAACCTTGTTTGGAAGCCAAAAAAAATAAAAATAGCAGCTGGAAACGCAGCGATGTCTCAGTAAGAAACATCCGCTTTTGGTGGCGCTAACCTCCCTGACGGGTTGATAGAAGCAACCACATTTGGCAGGCGTCTCGACTTTGTGTCGCGCCATCGACCATCCATTCCACCTCCTGATGACGAAGCCGGCTTATATCTATATGTCACTTTAGAAAACACTGATATATGTACAAGCATGATGTGTCCTTGGTTTGCAGAAACGTATATACCAACATGTTCCTCTGGTGACTGAGCCCCAGTTGGGTTTAAATCTCATCCACTTAAAAAGGAGTCTCCAAGTGTTCCAAAAGCATAAACTGGATTTAAGTCTAAATTCTTTAGTAAACCCAGTTTAAACAACCAGCAGTGGCGGATTTGCACTGGAAATATTGGACTGATCATACTGACTTACTCAAATCAGATTTTGTGCTTTGTGCATTCACTGCATTATGAGCTGTTTGCTTTTATGTTATTGGAGAAGTACATGAACTTCTAGTTTTTTGGCAGGGGTGTGCAATAAGCTTTTGTTTGACGCGACCCTCCTGTGTTTGAAAAACTCTTCTGATTTGTAAATTTGATGAAAATTCATCAGCATCTGAATTTTTATGAAGGCTTTGATTCCAAAAATTACAAATATAAATCCCCCTTTTCTTCTTTTTAAAGATATATTTGTTGTAATTTCCCAAATAATTCAAAGATGAAATCCTGAAATGTAAATATAGAAGCTGACTAGATTTGACAACTTGAATAAATATTCATGGTCGGTTTTTTTTGTCTTCCGTACCGGCAATAATTTAGTCACAGTGATTTTTAAATGTTACATATCTCATGTTTGGAATTGCGTCCTTGTTTACTTTCTTTATACTAATGATTATGTTGACGCTGTTTGACGTTACAGAGTCGAGTGTGTTGAAGCTTCTTGTCGACTGTTGATCAGTCTTTTGTTGTCTTAGTGTTCAAGGCTCCGCAAAGTAACGAGGCACATAACTTAACCATGTCTGATGGTTTCGATGGACTGGGCAACATTTTGGGCAACATTAGCAACACCTCCAGCAACTGGCAACGAAGTGACAGTGTTGTTCAGGAGTTACATTAACGTGACATTTAATGCTTTAAAACTCTGAATGTAGTCTACACAAAAATAAATGAAAAAATATGGAAGCACAGAAAAGCCAAAATTATGATTGAATTTAATCTTCTGAATCTGAATTTATCTGGTTTAAATTTTCATCTAAAACTTGTGAGAAGGTCATTTTAAGTTTCAACATTTCACAAATTGAAACTGAACAACATAACCTGATGTTGAACTTTGCCTGGTCGTTCGAGTTTTAATTTATCATCTTGAATTTTGATCTTTTTTGGCTGGTTTTTAAAACAGAAATGACGACTTGAAATTAAGCAACTTGAATATCATTTCTAATTAATATTTGGATGCAATTTTATGAATCTGAATTTGTGAGTTAAGTCATATTTTTAAAGTTGCACCACTTGAAATTACCTTCCTGAAAATCTCAAAGTGGAAATTTCAAACCACAAAAGTTCATGTGAATGATTATAAATATGTATATAGCCTAGCCAAAAAGTGTTTTACAGAATAAAATATATTTAAACGCTTTAAATTGAGTTGTATTTACAGTTACACAATAAATATTAGTGTTGACTAAATGTCAAAACTTCTACGTTGCTTAAAATATTTAAATCCTTTTGGCCTTTTTTTGCTTCCATACTTATGTGATGAGATTTACTATTGTGAACTATGTGAGTAAAGCAGCGATGTTGAGTCACTGTCACAGAAACAATGTTGCCCAGTTTTGGGTCAAAGTTGCTCAGACTGTTGCCCCGTTGCAGAGAACTTCACATCTGTCCTGAAACTATGACTTCTGATCAGTTTTCAATACACAACATTTATCTCTGAGTGGTGATTATCATGATGTGAATGTAAATTTATGGATTTATGGAAGCGCAGGCAACAATGAAAAGTTGTTTTTTTAATGAGTGTTTGATGTTAAAGCAGTGAAGGTAAAAGTCTCACAGTCCGTGCTTTTGTTGCAGGCTTTTATTTCCTCCTGTTAATTTTACTTGTGTGTTTCTCCTCCATGTCTGTGGACCGTGTTGTTGTGTGGAGTCTGATGTGAAGGGATAGATAATGTAAAGGCTCAGGTTGGGACGGAAATGGTTTTATACCCCTTTCTTTAAATTAAAAGGTGACATATGACCTCTAACACCACCAGAGCTCAGTGGAAACTGCAGCAATATTAATTACACTTTGCACTAAGAACAAAGTCGTGGATAGAGGAACAAAGTTTGGACCAGGAAGTGCAGAAAGATTTTGAAAGTCAGACAACATGAGCAGGTTGTAAAGTCATAACTGTTAATTATTTTCAATCTACTGATTATTTTCTTGAATTAATCAAGACCACATCCACACCCATACTGTTACACTGGCATTTAACCTGCCTGGTTACCATGGCAACATGCTGGCTTGCAACCCCTTTCTTCACGTGTCGCTCCACACAGCGACCTCCGGCCTCCTGAATCTAAATTTTTACGGGCACAATAATTAAAAACCAGATTGAATGTCGAGTTTTCCTCCGTTGTTTGTTTTGTTTTGTGTGTGTGTGTGTAAGATGAATGATGCTTCCTGTGAGGCGGCATCGCAGCCCTCCATGTTTGATATGACACAGAAACGTCCCCTCTGTATGTCTGTATGTACAGAATCTGCTCCTGGATGAAACTGGCATCATGATACAACGTGTCCTCGCAGACGTGTTGTTGTGTTGACAGCACATTCCTCTTATTGTGGTGTTGGTAGAGAGTAATAATAATATAACATACAGAACTATGAATTGTTTTTTACTCTCTAATCATGCTGTGATTGTGGGGACGTGTGTCTGTAACTGATGCTCTATATGCACCCTCTGTATTTGAATAAAACTGTCAAACTCATTCATGTTTGTTCTGTGATTTTTTTAAATTCAATCCAATCTGCACTTTACTAAAGCACAACAATTCTGAGGTAGTTGTACTTATGGTACTTTATATTTCTAGTCTACAACATTTTTAAGCTCTTAATGTAGTTTACATAAACGTAAATGAAGAGCAGCCTTTATGGAAGCACAGAAAGTCCAAAATTGCAATTTAATTATGTCATTTGAATCTGAATTTATCTGGTTTAAATTTTCCTCTAAAAATTATACGAAGACAATTTTAAGTTTCAACATTTCAGAATTTTTTTCCGTTAAACTGACACAACATTACCTGATGCTGAACTCAGCCTGGTTGTGAAAGTTTTAATTTATCATCTTTAATTCTTGGTCCTTTTTTTTTGGCTGTATTTTTTTAATCAGAAAATAATGATGATGATTAGCAACTTGGATATAGCTTCTAATTAATATTTGAACGTAATTTTATGTATCTGCACTTGTGTTTAAACTCATGTTTTTAAAGTTTCATAACTTGAGATTACCTTCACGAAAATCTTACAGTGAAAAATTCAAACCACAAAAGTTCATATACATGATCATAAATATATATAGGGCCTAAAAAAAAAAAAGTTGAAACAAAATAAAATATGTTTAAGCACTATAAAATTAGTGGTATTTGCATTTCCATGATAAATATTCAGTGTTTTCTAAAGCCTTGTTGACACGGATACCGATACAAATAAAAACAGATTTTTATCTATCACGTATAAAAAAAAAAATCTGGGTTTACACGATCAGTTGTAAAAACCATATCCGTTTACAAGAAAACGCAGAAACAGCAGCTTTTTGCTGCAATAAGCATGCCAGGCCAGTAGGTGGCATACGCCATATGTCAAACACCATGGCAGAACGCTCTGCGCATGCACAGTGATTTGTTTTCCTCTTGGCGCTAGTGATAAAAACAATGATAAACTACAGTTTAACCTCACGTGGCATAGTTAGCTGCTATGCACTTACTAATATTGGGCACAGCAGACGTCTTTGTGCACCGATGTAATGGTGATGTTGATGCAGCAGTGCTAAGTTCATTTGTAAGCTCGTAAGTAGTCCCAAAAGTGCGAACACAACGGCATATATCCGCCATTGTTGTGGTTCCTGAGCGCCTATTGGGCATGCACCAGCTGGGGTGCAATGTCTGTTTACACGTCTCCATAGAAACGGATATTTTTTAAAAACTTTCACTTTGGTTTTTGAAAATCTCTGTTTTTGTCGAGGAAAACACCGGTTATGTGTAAATGATAGGTGCAAACGCAAAGATAAATACCCGTTTTCAGAAATATATGAAACCGTATAAACAGGCCCTGAATTTCACAATTACTAAAGCCTTTTTGGCCTCTTTTTGCTTCCGTACTTATGTGATGCAGTTTACTGTTTGGGGCAAAATGCATGACAGAAAGCTGCCATCATAAATAAGAAAACACACATATAAAAACATACAAATCATGTACCCATAATTAGCACTACCACTAGCATTCGGGCTAATTAGCCAAAATAAAAATACTATCCATTAGAGGCGCCACTGTCTATTTATCTCACCTAAAAAAATGTATAGTGGATACGTAATGTATGACGTCCACTTAACTCGATAATAGATAATGTTGTAATATTATTTATATGTATGTGGGATATATAATGTGTACATGCTGTTATTTTCCCTATTTCCCCTAAAGTTTTTATTAATTATTATTATTATTATATTATATTATTATTATTATTATTATTGTTTGCTGACATAGATCATATAGACGCATCAGTATTAAACTGAGACTGTTTAATAAACTCCTAGTGTGTGCTTTAATGTCCTCCCTCCTGCAGCAGTTGTAAAAACCAAAACACTCCACTGAGCCCGACTCACCACGTGACATCAACTCTCTGCTCTGATTCGTCGAACCTCTCAATCATTCTATGAGGGCGTGTCCCGGGAGGAGCTCTCTGATTGGTTAAAGACCCTGTCAATCATCGACAGAGGGCGTGTCCCTACGGGAGTTGGTGGCAGAGGGGGTCTGTGCTGCACTGAGAGGAGAAACAGCCGCTAACAGAAACATGTCCGCGGTGCCTGACGGAAAGAAACTCGTCCGGAGCCCCAGCGGCCTTCGCATGGTGCCTGAAAATGGCGCCTTTAACAGCCCCTTCTCCCTGGACGAGCCGCAGTGGGTCCCGGATAAAGAGGTGAGACGAGGCGGGGAGGATTTGTTTGACAGCGTGAAGCTAGCTAGGAGTTTAACACGGCAGTTCCGGTCGGGATTTTCAAAATAAAGGCGGTGTTTGCGAGCTCAGCAGCATTGGCAGCACAATAAGTCACATTATAAACGTTAATTGTTTATTTTATATTATTATAAATGCACCTAAGACTAAACTTAAGTTGTTTTTTTTAGCAATAAAAAGAAATATAATTAAAGACAGTTACTCATGTAGGCTGCTGGATTTCTGCTTAGTCTTGAGTACTTTATTATTTTCATCTTCTGCTACTTTATACTTCTACTCCAGTTTACTTAGAGGCAACTAATGTCGTTTTTAATCATGATCAGCTCATGCTCAGTGGCCTGGGTGGCTTGATTTAACAACACATCATTATTTATGAGTTGATTATAGAAATATTGAGAGATAGATAGATGCACTTTATTGTCTGTCCCAACAGTGACTCAGGCTCAACAATTCACACGATTCAGTTCAAATTTAAAGACATTTAAATCAAATAAAAAGAGAGATTGTTAAAATATCAAAGCAGGTTAAAGTGTATTGTCTGTATATGCAAAGTAACTGGAACTAAAATCTATGTAGAGGATCAACATGAAAACTATTTGCCTCTGAAATGTTGTAGAAAAGCAGCATAAACAGGACAAAATGGTATCACGCAGGTAAAGTACATGTACCTCATAACAGTACTAAAGTGCAGCACTTGACTAAATGTATACAGTAGTAGTCAAAAACTAAAAGTAGCAAAACTGAAGTGAAAAAATATTCAGTTTGTAATAACAGTCCTGCTTGCACAGCTTTACATTAAAGGGGAGCACGACCTAAATTAAGACTTCCAATATGTTATTTCCTCGGCCTTGGAAAGATAAGTCAATATTTGTGAACATGAGCTGCTCTCTCTCAGAGCCAGAAACCAGAGTCTCAAACTTATGATGTCATTGGGTTAAAGTCTGGAGCTGCCACACAGGCAATAAATGGGGGAATTTTGGAGTGTTGAGAGTCGAAAAATGTTCATCTTTGGGTATGAATGCCACGCTCGTCACTGTTACCTCAGCCATTCAGTCACAGTCAAGACAAACCATCACAACTGATATGTACAAGTGCTGGACAATGATAGCACTGGAGGAGAAATCTGTTAACACACTGCGTATATATTATGTTTCCTCTCATGAAACCACACAGACCAGCGGGTCCGTCCTCTCTCCCTACATGCGTCACCTTTCTCCTCATCCAAAGCGAGTACTCTGCCTTGTGTCAGCATGTTTACATCTGCGGATATTCCATATCATAGCAACCAGAAAAAAAATTCTCTCTGAAATGCTCCCAGCTGGGCGTATCCTGCCGCGCACTGGGTGTTTTCAGCTGGAAGAATGACATCACAAATTAGAATTTTAGCACTCTGGCTTGTGAATTTGAAAAAAGAGTTGTTCACTTTTACTAGTATTTTTAGACTCTTAGACCATAGGAATAACATGTTTCAAATTTTGGGGCATAGTACCCCATTAAGTACTGTACTTAAGTACAATTTTTGGGTGCCTTCCTCGAGTATTTTCTGCTTTCTGCTACTTTATGCTTCCACTTATTGTTCACCCCATATCATGAAGTTGGCCTCAGTGGTCTGTTTTACTTGATTTATGATAATAATAATTATAATGATGACAATATGAATATGCAAAATAACTAAAATAAATCTGTAGTAGGGTAAAACGTACAGTGATTGTCTCTGACATGTTGCACAGTAGGATATAAAGTGGCAGATTGTACCTCATAGTTATGCTTAAGTACAGTACTTGAGTCAATGTACTAAGTTGTGGTGAAAAAGTAAAAGTAGCATCAGCTCTCAAAGCTTAACTGAAGTAAAAGTACAAAAGTATTAGCATCTAACTGAATATAGGCCACTTAGAGTATCAAAAGTAAAAGTACTTATTGTGCAGAATGGCCCTATTCAGAATAATCTACATTATAATAGTGGATTATAGTTATTGGTGCATAAATGTATTTGTTAATGATGCAACTGGAAAAGAAAGCGGAGCTAATTTTAATAGGGATGCACAATAATACGGTATTGGCAGATATCGGCTTTAAAATGAGCTATTAATCAGCTAACATGCTTTTTTTAAATTTTTGCACAATTAATTTATATTGCGCACACACTAAAAAGTATTGTATTTCATGTCTCCATTCGCTGGTGGACCATAACAATAAGAGTATGCTGCTTAATATGATGTTAATTCCACTACAGAAGAGAGTTGATGATCACTAAAATTAGGTGGGGGAAAGGAGTTGTTACGTAACAGCCAAAAATCCAATATTGTGCATTACTGAATTTTAATTATGTTATTAATTTTATACATCATTTATTAGCTGATAACATTTTAAATCAATAATCGAATCAATAACTAAAACTTAAACCAGTGTAGTGGAGTAAAAGTACATTAAACACCTCTGAAATGTTGAACAATAATCTGGTTTATTGCCATGAAGGTTTTCACATATGGGGAATCTGCTTTGGTGTTTTGGTGCATGGACAAGAGACAAAAAAATGTAGAAGCAAAACATACATATTGTACAAACACAAACAACACAACAACAACAAAAAATAGTGGGGCTGCTTATCAAGGTGTTGCGAGTCAAGCGCTTTTATTTTGTAAAGCCTCCAAACATCCGGTCCCCTCCATGCTAGCTGCGGCTAACTGAACGCAGCTGGACATCGCAGTTGGCCCCGGGACTGGGCGTTTCACGACCAGCTGGGCAGCTAACACGCTTAGCCTGTCAGATAACCAGCTAGTTAACTGTTTAAACTAGCCGCCCGACTCTGTCATGATGCCATATCTTCACTAGAGTTAGTTAAAGTGAGAGAACATCGGTAGTTGTGTCTGTTAGCTAACAGCCACGTCCGCACGTAGCCTTCCATGTTGCAGCTAGCAGCTGTGTTAGCTCCGCAGTCAGTAGCTGTCTGTCTGTTTGTGTCACGGTGCTGTAAAACTACAGGAGGAGGCACACAGAGCTGTCTGTGTCCAACAGAGGCACTTTGACCAGACTGACACTGAAATACAGCCAGCAGAGTTAATCATTTCTCTGCTGCTGCTCTCTGTGCACAAGATTAATCTGTGAGCAGTGGTCAAGAGGAACATGCATGGGTTTAATGAGGTTTAATGTGTTAGAATAAACATTTAAGTCCTTTACTGAAGCAGGAGCAGCAGTATATAAATGCAGAAACACTTTGTTGCAAGTAAAAGTGTTGGATTTAGAATATTATTTGAGCAAAACACTCAGAATTGCCCCAAAAAAAGGCTGTAAAGTACTTTTCCTACGGTATAAATCTCTAAAGTTTAGGGGCTGGTTGCACAAAACACCTTAAGTTTGTTCCTTAAGTATGACACTAAAGGCTTACTTGAAATACCTCGTCAATAACTGACTGGAAAGATCCCGTTGCATAAAACCCACAGAGCAATTATTAGTTGTAAAGGGACTGCAGCTTTGGAAAGTTGAGCAATCCTCAATCATAAATCAACTTGGTGAAATTTATTGCAGGAAATCATGTGTTCGTCATTAAGTGTGTCCATCTGTGTGTTCTCCCAGTCACAGAACTCTCTTCTCTGAAAGCCTTATTGTTTTTCATTATCCTCTGTAAACTCCTCTGCCATGTTGCAGTTAAGATGGAGTCAGCGGTACCTTTGTTTGTGTCCTTACTTGGTTACTAAGGTCTGACGGTTTAACAAACTTGAAGAAATTCTTTTAATCAATAGATAAAATTGTTTTTAAGTGGGGAAAAAAGTGAAGTGAAAAATACATTTAAGTGAAAAAAGAACTTTAAGTAATCCTTTAAGTAAAAGATTCATAATAATAATGATAAAAACTTAAATTGTTAAGTAAGCATTTTAAGGAAACCCGAAGGAGAAGATTTAAGGATGTTTTGTGCAGCTGATTTTTTTCCCCCAAAGAAACCTTAATTTTGACTTTAAGGACAATCTTAAGGTGTTTTGTGCACCTGGCCCAGATCCAAGACTGAGGAGCTGTATATGTTTGAGTTCAGTTCTTTTGTTTCCTGCATGGGGGATTTAGCTTTCAGCAGCATGTGAATAACAAATCAAAATATACATTAAAAACCTGTAGAGGTGAAGTAACAAAGAACTCAAAATATTTTTAAAAAATTATAGCGAAAGGGGAACAAATGAATAAAAAAAACATGTAAATTAATATATAACTACTCTGATAGTGAATTTAAACAATTTTGTAAGCAAAAGTGCCACAAATTATGGTTTTAACTTTTCAAATCTAAATATTTAATGTTTTTTTAGTCGCCTGTGACATGTAAGAGGTCAGAACAGTGCTAGAAGAAGCATTTAAGTCCTTTACAGACAGGGTTCAACGCTAAGGTTTTTTTTCACTTGCCCGGTCGGGCAAGTTGGTCAGAGATCTACTTGCCCGAAGTCAGTTTTTACTTGCCCTATAAAAATTGTTTAATTTAAGCGGCTATCAAATAACAAAGACTGCAGTTATTTTTATGTTATGTAATCTTTATTCACACTGTATTTAATTAATTAAAACAACATATGTCATATATTGTAGCTTAATTCCAACACAAATATGACAGTGTCAGGTCTTAAAGTGAAAAATTTGTCAATCATTCTCCGTCTATAATTTTGCGCCCTACTTGAGCCATGCCCACCTCTATTTATTTTTCACCCCTCTCTCCAGTTCTGCTGTATTAACACTGGGTTTAATATATTTTGCTTCCATCTCTCTGCCCTGCTCTACTCTACTTCAATGCTACTTAGCTCTCTCTCTACTCTACCAGTAGACTACCACATCCACCTGTTGCACAAAACGCACACAGCAGTGTTTCCCCTAGGATGGAGTTGTAGCAGCGGAGGTGGAGCACACGCATGAAAAATAATTTTCACATGCGTGAAACTTTTTTGTATGCTTGCAAAGCACAGCCTGCTGGGATGTTTCTATGTATCTACTGGCACCAGAAGGGCTCTTTAGGACTAAGTACACGCAGTACATGTGTGCACAGTAATGAGCAGGTGAAATGTCTGTCTAGCTTACATATGAGGTGTCTCAAGATTTAGGAACATACAGTTTTATTGAATATAATAAAAGTAAAAAGTCACTTGACATGCTGCTGTTTTGTGCTATGACCTATTTAAGTGCTGGAAGTTGTTATTTACGTGACAACACCTGAACGCAACACAAGCTCAGCATGAGTGCCGTGCTGAGCTGCTGTGCGAGCAGCGTGTCTGTGCGTAACAGCAGTCCGTTGGTTATTTACACACTGTCCATTTCAATAACTTTGTCAGCTGACAAACTGCACCGGGCTCAGGGTCAGGTTTGGTCAGGAAAATGCGGCCCGAGCCGCTCTAGCGTGCTCACCTGTGTGTGTGGCGGAACTCCGCCGTGCGCGATACAGAGAGCAGAGGAGAATTGTTAACATGTGACCATGTAGAGACAGAAATGACACTATGACATAACACCATAAATAGTATATTGTTATGTTATTATATGAAGCGTCCGTCACGCAAAATAATATCAGTGGGTGCTGTGGGCAGGACATTGTT
The DNA here is from genome assembly GCF_011397635.1 of Epinephelus fuscoguttatus. Lineage (NCBI taxonomy): Eukaryota > Metazoa > Chordata > Actinopteri > Perciformes > Serranidae > Epinephelus > Epinephelus fuscoguttatus. Next base: position 6,056,334 of record NC_064765.1, read on the forward strand.
ACACAGCTGTGCCTGTGACTTCAGGCACAGAGACCGCTGCATCAGAGCAGAAGAGCATGTTTTAAAATACATTTATTTTATCAATTAGTTATTAACTTTTACTATTTTTAGCAACTTGCCCGATCGGGCAAGTGAGTTGTTAGTTTACATGCCCGACCGTGAGTTTTACTTGCCCCGGGCAATCGGGCAATCTTATTGTTGAGCCCTGACAGAAGTAAAAGTATCAGTACCAACATGGAAAAACACTTAAACACAAGTAAAATTTCTGCATTCACTACATTACTTAATTAAAAACAGTCTCAGATTTGCCTAAAAAGGACTGTAAATTTCTTTTTCCTTGCAAAAAGTAATTGATTGAATAGAGTAATTGATTTGTGAAGCTGCAGAAATTTATTCTGAAGCTATTGTGACATGAATTTAAATCATTTTTGAAGAAAAGTGGCAAAAATAAACAGTCTTGTCTTTTCAAATGTCAGTTTTTTTAGTCCCCAGTGATGTATAATTATTAATATTCCATGTTAGTAGTATTTATGTCCTTCACAGAAGTAAAAATAGCTATACCAACGTGGAAGAACACTTGGATTTCAGTAAAACTCCTGAATTTACTTTATTTGTAGCGTAAAACACGACTAAAGAGGCTGTAGAGAACGTTCTTATGCATTATACCTCCTTGTATTTGTGATCTAAAAGTGAAGGTTTGTGTCTGTTTAATGGATTTAATGGATCAATCCTACCATAATCCTACCTATCCTTTTTTTATTTTAAATTTAGTAAAGAAAAGTGCCAGAATGAACTGGTTTTGACTTGTTAAATGTGAATTTTTGTTGTTATTTTTGGTCTTCTGTGATAGTAAATTAAATACCTTTGGGTTTTTTGGTTATTTAAAGACATATTTATCTGACACGAACACTTTTTGTCCCATTGGTGACTTAATGTCAGGAAAGCATTAAGAACATGTGATTGGAAACTCTGCTTCAAACCTTTTTTTATAACCTGCTGCTGAACTTGAGCTCTGCACGTTGTGTAACATCCTGTTTGTCTTCTCTCCCGTCCTCCAGTGCCCGAGATGTATGCAGTGTGACACCAAGTTTGACTTCATCAGGAGAAAGGTTTGTCTTGTTCCTGCAAACACAATCACAACAACAAATCTCAGCTTTATCTGACTGGAGGAAAAAAACACACACGAGGGACACACGTGCACGAAGAATAGAAAGTTTGAGGCCTTCGTTTTTGTCTGTGTTATGAAACCTGATTTATTTCCATGCCTGGCTTCTGTTCATTTACTTTGGCACAGAGACACACTGAGGCCTCTGTGGTGACATTTCTTTCCAGTGACTGCTGACATAATAACACTGTCGATCTGTTGCGCTGCTCTGTCCTGTCCCAGTTTCTTTGCACAGCTGGTAGAAAATTCTTCCTCTTTATGGTAAAATTAGCTCAGGAAATCATTTCTTCACAGTAGCTGGTACTTTGAAAACTCAACCACCTTCATTACTGTAAGTAAAATAAGAATTGTTGTGTTTTTGTCACCTTAGAACGAGCTGTTTATATCTACATAGGGAGCAGGTCCTCGTCTATGGAGATTGTCATGTTGCACCGCCATGTTTCTACAGTAGCCCTGAACGGACAAACGAAACACTTCGTCTAGATAGAGACACGTGTGTTTTCACGTCAACCACTGTCATTAGCAGCCCCTCGGCAACTAGCAGCATCAGAGAAACACTGTTTGTTTGTTTTTTTACCATGAAACTGCTTTATTCAGTGTTTTTACTGGTTTAAATCAGCGGGTCCGTTTGTTTTGGAGAGGAAGAGATGATGACGGACAGATAGATGTTCATCTTGTTCATCTGAATCTAAGCTTATGAGAGAGAAAGGTGAGCACACATTAGCAGGTGCTAGGCTAATAGCCATCTCTGACACACCAAACTGCATCAGAACGTAAAAACTGCCTTATTTTTTTTCCTGTATTGATCGATATCGATATTTATCACAATATATATACAAAGGTAGGCCGTGTGTGTGTGCATGGGGGGCGTTCAGATGTAGAGTCTTTTGCATGCACAAACCCATTACTTTCAATGTAGATGCACGTCATGCATGCTCACAACCCAAAGCGACACTGTAGCGGCGCACATCCGGTGCGACGCGCTTGTTTTTCCGTCCGGCGCACAGCTCCACAGACCTGCTTCTCCCTCCGTTGTTGTGTCAGATCCCGGTTCCCCCTCGGGCTGTGTCTCTCCTACTGTTGCCCACGGAGCTCTGCCCCGTTTGAAAGGCGAAGGAAGCCCATATGTGGAAAGACGTGGCCTCCGAGATGTAGAATGTGTATTATAGAGGAGAAACACACATTTCAGGACCGCTGACTTGTATCATCAGAACAGACATGTCCTGTGATTTTCAGCCTCCTTTCATATTTCATAGAGGGGGGACAATACCTGACAGTAATATTCTCAGCTGTCAAGATGTGCCTGCTGTAAAGGGTAAATATAATCATAGAAGGCTGAAAATCACAGGACATGTCTGTTCTGATTAAACAAGTCAACAGTGTAAAGCTCAAGCATGTGGGGGCCTCCTTTCATATTTAATAGAGGGGGGGACCGTATCTACAAGTACAGCTGTCAAGATGCCCCCCGCCACAGGCCTTTGCCAAAAAACAGGGAAAACCCTGGATATGAAATTTAATTAATCTGTGAGTTTAAAAAGTATCCTGATGATGTCTGACAAATGATTTTCCAGCTTCCCACGGCACTCGTCGTAAAGCTGAGACAGAGCAGTTTTCTTTAACCCGTCTTTCTCCACGGTGCTCATGGGCATCATCTGCAGCTAGACAGTATGCAGCTGTGTCTGTTATAGCTCTGCTCCTCTTAGATCGCTTCCCATTCAGGGTTACGACGGTAAAAGAGGACACTATTGATCGCTGTTTGGGTGCAGCCCCGCTAGTGTCCGGCCACTGAGCAACACTTGTTGGCGAACTTCCTGCAGTTTTGGCCCAGATTTCCATGCTCTCAGTGTAGTCGCTGGGTTGCCATCTTGGTTTTGTTGTGTTTCCCGTCCTGGTCGGCACCAATCAACGATATATTTTGCATACCGTCTCTGTCCGTGCGTCGTCGCCTTTCATGTAGCCAAACTACTTCCGAATTATTGACGTTGTGTGACCTTTTTTATCCACAGTTTCGCCCTTTTTTTTTTTAAGGATAACGCCAGCTCTTCTTCTGCCGCTTTGCTCCTTACTTCCACTCATTTATCCTGTTTCCATTATGTCCACGCTACTTTCAGTTCCTCCTCACCTCAGCACAAACTTTGCAGTAAAAAAATGGAGGCGTACAATGACACGTCTGTTAACTCCTGCTGCATGACACGCTGTTTGGATCCATCTAGGTCCATCCATACAGAATAAAAATGACTATAGTATATCATCGTCATCGACACATATTATATTGCGATCCTGTTATGAGATTGTTTTATCGCCCAGCTGCATTTATGGATCATGTTAAAAACCTCCTGAACAATGAACACTGAAGGAATTCTAACCAGGAGAAGTTTCAGCTGGTGACAATCTGCAGTCCTCTCTGCTAAATGCCACTAAATCTCCATAAATCCTACACTGTACCTTTAAACTTAAGTTAAAATATGAAGTCTAAATGACAGATGGGTTTCATATCACTCAGCTCTCGGCCTTCTTGAGGGTTAAGCACAACAGTTTTAGTGTTTTTCTGTGTTTGATCTAGTTTGTAAATCCACTAAATGTAGAGAAGATGAGTGTTCCTTATGAAGCTCATTGTTTTGGACAAACAGCTGAAGTGTTTAATTTCCTGTCCCTTTAAAAACGCTGTACTCATCATTTTCTACTTGGCTGTCGCACCAGATGATCTCAGTATATCTGGTGAGTGTCGGTGATTCAGATTTTATTCACCAGCTTCGGAGACTTCTGGTCAAATCGTTACTTTCTGGCCTGAACTGGAACAAAAACTTAATACACTGCAGTTTCTGCTGACAGACTTCCTGTCTTTGCATCAGTCAGACTCCAACAGAAACCACAGGGGTTGTTATTATTGTATGTACAGCATTTTCTTTCCCTATAACGTCTTGATTATACGTGTGAATATACGACAAATTTATATGGTCAAAAAGTGTCTGATTGAACGTTTAGTGGCCTCATGAGGATAAGTGTGTTGATGCAGAAATGAGCACAGGTTCATGCAGTGATTGGTGAAATTAATAAAATGATATCTTGCAAGGCAGAACAAGTGCTTCTTTTAAAATGCCACATACACACTACTTTAATCACTGAATATCATCATATAATACTTTATGGTTTCGTTTTGTATTTAAAGAGACAGTTCACCCCCAAATCAAAAATATACATATACACACCACAAGCCGAGTGCCATCTAGTTCCATTATATTGGAGAGAATGCAGACATCTCTACGGCCGATATCTCCAACACTCCGCAACTCACACCAAAACCATCTAGGCTGATAAAGAGCACTACAGGCAAGTGGGAAAATATGTGTGTTTCATTTTTGGGGTAAACTATTCCTTTAATGTTGCATACACAATATGAACAAGATTAAGAAAACCAACAAATTGTCAGTAAATGTGACTGCAACTGATTCTTCCCTGCAGCATCACTGTCGGCGGTGCGGCCGGTGTTTCTGCGATAAATGCTGCAGTAAGAAGGTGGCGCTGCCCCGCATGTGTTTTGTGGATCCGGTGCGGCAGTGCGCAGAGTGCAGCCTGGCCTCCCAGAAGGAGATGGAGTTCTACGAAAAGCAGCTCAAAGTGCTTCTGGGAGGTGAGAAGTTTAACCTAGACCATTTTATTTTTTTATCATGCAACACTTTAAGTTTCTAAAGTGGTTTATAGAGTGAAGTTCCACTTTTCTAAATCCTTCCCTTTACGTTTGGTGTAAATGCTGTTTCTCACCCTGTCAAGAATCATATTAGGAGTGAAATTAGTTATGTGCACATCCACAAAACATCAGTGGTAAAGAATGCTCAGGATTATTGGTAAACAGGGTTCCCACAGTCATCAAATTCCTGTAGAAATAAAATTCCGAAAACTGTTTTCCAGGTTTGGAAATGGTTTGAACATAAATTGTTTCAGCATTTTTTTTTAAAAACATCTTCATAAAAATCCTAAAACATGTCTAATGTTACTGAAAGAAATATGCTTTTCATATAATTAGTTTAAAGTCAAGTGGTGCCTGTTGAAACATCACGACTATCACGTGAAACAGGTCGGCATCTGCAGCTAGTTGGTGACGGTAATGTTAAACGTGTGAGTAAAGTTAAGGCTAGTTCACATTACACGATTTTCAACCCACAAAATGCGTCGCAGAGACTATCGTAATCTTTTGAGTGTTCATACCTGGCGACGTGTGTTTCTGTCAGTGGTAGTCTCGCCAACTGCGTTACGACCTGTGTGTGCACACCACAAGATTTCTCCACCGAGCCCTCGCTGACAGAGCCCCAGATAACGCGGTGACGTCACCAAACTTGGAGACGACACATAGTAAAGACATGGATATTCTTCCCAGTGTTGAATCAGACCTGCCTCCAGGGCCTGGGTCCAAACACAACGCGCTCCCCGTGATCCTGTGGACGCCGCCATTGTTGTTGTTGCTTGCTGGCTTGTCAGTGTTGCCAGATCTTGGGAGAGAAACAAGCAACCAGGGCTATGGAAACAAGCCCAGAAGAAGCAACAGATATATGGAGAAAGGCGACATTTAGAGAGCAAGCCCAAATAAGCAACTTCACTTTAGGAACAAGCCCAAAAAAAAACGCAACCCATGACTACCAATATTTGTAAACGACTTTACAAAAAAGAAGGCCAAAGTCGCGGCTAATAAGCAGACCTGGCAACCCTGCGGCTTGTCCTCCTCACATTTCTTCCGTCCTCCTGCGTGCTGACGTGGGACGTATCCCGCCTCTCATTGGCTGACGCTCTTTGTCAGTCGTGTCACACTTGTCCAGTTTTCTAGCATGCCAGATATCCAGTCCCAGTCACAGACGAGGGGGCGACTTGCTCGTAGGCTTGTTCACACATGAGGACTCGTCGTGGCAGACTATCTGCCAGCTCACCTCCAACCCAAGGTGGCTCTCAAGATCCTCTGCAACGTCAAAATCACGGTGAAAATCGTGTAATGTGAACTAGGCTTTAGCCAGCAGTAGTATTTTGCTCATCTGCAATGCCTGGGAAGATCGTGTTTAATTGTTTGACCTGATAATAGACAGAAATAAATTCTCAGAGTGCAAAATGACATATTTAAAATTTTTAAATCCCTCAAAATATCCAGTTAACTGTGACATATGACAAAAAGAAGCATCAAATCTGCTCATTTGAGAAGCTGAAACCAGAGTTTTAGCTTGAAAATTCAAATTTTGATGGACTAATTCATTAATCCAATAATCATTTAACTCTGTTACTGTTGCTTTACAGAACAAATTGTATTAAAAGGTCCACCGTAATTTCAAACAGCAAAGTAAACGACACAAGACTTCTGATTAAGTAAAGGTAACTCATCACCGAGAATTAGAAGTCCTGCCAAAAAGTTAGATAGAATATGAATGTTAAAATTTGGGGATAAGTTCCAGTCACTGTTTCATATGTCATTTGTCAGATTTTGGAGTTTGGGTTTCATCTGAGTAAGTCATGCAAACTCAAAGAACCTAAGATCGGGTTTGAAATGTTGCTCAGTGTCTCAGACTGAAACCTGCCTCTAATTTATTATCAGTATATGACTTTATGACCTGACACACATCACGTGACGCCCACAGTCCCCTGTTGCTTTGCACAGGAAGCAGAAATACTATTAAAATCATCTCTGAAATAATCTAACAGAGTGCCCCTTCCTCTTCCTCCTCCTCCTCCTGCCCTGATAATCCATTGTGTTGTTGTTGAGTGTGGGTCAGTGTGTAGCTATAAATACACAGCAGCAGCAGCTCTTAATGAAAAATCCATCAGCAGCCCGGAGCTACAGGACGACGGCCGGCTGAATGCCTGTGATGTAGAGCCTGCAGCATGTTGGGGGGCCTCCTGCTTTATTGATGATGGAGTTATCAATAGATCAGCAGAAAACACAAGGTCACAGAAGATGAAGATAGAAGCGTCAGCTGACTCCTGAACTACAGCTAGATCAGGGTTGTTGGTTTGAATCTGAGAACTTCAACAGACAGAAGTATTATTTGATTCTTCAAAAGCCTGATCAGCCATTAGTTTCAACCCAAGCAACGACGAGTTAATGCTCTTGTAAGTAATGTGCAGCAGGCGGGTCATTGTTGCTTCGCACTGGGGTCCTGTATCACCCTGTTGGGACTCGTTTAGCAGTTATGACCCACTCACTGTACATTATCCTGCTCATTACACTGCTGCTTACTAAATACATTTTAAAACCAATTTATTTATTTGGTTTTAAAGTGGTGTAATCACCACTCCTGTTCGCAAAAAGAGAGAAAAATAAAACAAAAAAATGATGAAAAGGGTAGACAACACAAACAGACGCTGCCGTTACAAAGTTAGATTTTGCAGCAATTTGACCGAAGATAACTAAAAAATCAGTAATTTGACACAAAATATTAATTTAAAAAAATGACTTAAATAACATAAAAATTATTTTATTGACTTAAAAAGTATTTAATTGGGTAAAAAAAATATTTTATTGCTTCCACTACGCATCGATATTCAGAACTGCATCTGTAGCTGCTCCTCGGAATAAACAGACTGTAACAAAGACGTGAAATAAATAATATTTAACATCGACCAAAATGTTCAAATCTAATCACAGACTCAATCATCAGAATCCCCGATTTTTAAAAAAAAAAAAAAAAAAAAGTTTTACAAAAATCCCTTTTCCATTTTACAAAAGAATCAACAATGAACAATACAGTTGCACAACTTTCAATTTCTGGGGTTATTGACTAATCTCTCAAGTATGTTTTTATTTTAACCCGTCATTTAATTTAAAGTATAAACTGTCAGAATTAGAGCAAAAATGCTCATCACAGATTCCAGAAGAGCACAAAGTGGCATCGTCATATTGCAAAAACTCAAAGATCAACTCAAAATTAACGCATTTTAGAGGCTGCAAGTGGAAAATATTTGACATTTTATTCTCTATAAATGAGTGAAACAATTAATCAATTATCAAACTAATTGTCTTTTTCTCTTTGCACTAAAACACACATCTGACCAGGCACTCAGCTGTGGATTGGAGATGGAGATTTCCGTCGATACCAAAACATTTTTGAGGGTTTAACATCATGCCAGTTTTAAATTTTGGGGTCTGGTCGGTCTTTTAATTTGTACAAAAGAACTCCAATTCTGTGCCTTTTTAGTGGAAGATATGGCTCCATTGTTATGGCCAAAATACTTGCTTTTTCTGTTTACCACTTGTGGACTTGTTGTTCTGTTTCCAGGTGGCACCTTCGTCGTCACTTTGGGAACGTCGGAGAAGTCTGAAACCATGACGTGTCGCCTCTCCAACAACCACAGGTGGGCTTTTAATTTATTTGTTTTTAATTCCACATATCCACACATGATTACAACATATATATATATAAATATATTATGGGTGGGAATCACCAGAGGATCCTCTTTAAGATATTGTCACAATACAATATTATTGCGGTTTTAAATATGCTGCGATTTATTATCTTTTTTTCAACTGTTATTGATGTCCCCAAAGGAAAACTTTGTCAACATCTGTCTCCTGTCTGTTCATCTCACCTCAGTCATTATTTTGCCGCAGCAAAATGTTTCTTGTGGACTGAAAAAGCAATTGACTGTATTATTAGTTGTGTTGATTTTTTTATTTTTTATTTTTTATTTAATTATTTTTACTTTCTATCCAATCGTCAGGTATCTGTTCCTCGACGGTGAAAGTCACTTTGAGGTGGAGCTGTCTCGGATCTCCAGCATGCAGATTTTGACGGACGGGTCGAGTCCAGGAGGTGAGACTCTGTTACAGACCGCCCCAAGATCACGTGTTAAAATCAGAATTTAAAGTGTATTGCTTCCTTTCTGTTGTGTTAATTACTGGAAATTCTTGTGTCTCCACCATGTTTTATTTTCCATGAGATGGACCCACTAACCAACTGAATAATTTCTTGATTAACACTAACACTTTTGTTTTAAACGAACACTAACAAACTGTTTCTCCTCTGCTGCTTTGACTCTGGCGTCCCGGCTCTTCTTCTTCTTCCTCTGGGCTCAGAGAATGACATTCACACTTACACCAGTCTGCTGGACAGTCAGTATATCTCTGAAGGTTAGCTTCGGTTCACTCTGGTGTTGGTTGGGTCACTCATCGTCATCACTCCATCCTCCTTTTTTTTCCCATATCTGTTTTTTTTTTCATCCCGTGTGCATGACAATGCCTGCAAACAAAACCAAAGATACTGTTCTCCTTTTATGTTTTAACATGTCTCTGAGTCCAAAAATCTGACATTCCTGTCCCTTGCATTCAGCATGTTTGTGTTGCACAGCAATGCATACATCTAAACACAAACTTCTCATAAAATGGTGGCAGCTATTGTATTATTTGAGCATGTTGAGCCTGACTACACCTTCTACTTTAATCTGTTTTGGTGCTTCATTTTCAACCCAATCAGCAGAAAAAATGTTGGCATTGTATGTTTCAGCAAACCACCGATACATTACATCTGTACGTTATTATGTAGTAGATGCGTTAAAACTAGGTTTCTTTACGTTTTAACACTGTGGGTAACATGGTTCAGTTTAGGGGGGAAAAAAGATGTTTTGGTACAGTCACATCTGGAAAAACTGACAGATCAATAACCTCCTAAGCCCTATGATAAGCTATTATGGCAAGGCTTAACTATACAGACCAGTGAGCAGTGATAACTAACACGTCTTTGTGGTCATCAGGTGGGAACCTCCTTTCACCAGTGTTTGGTCTAGTTGGTCCCACGACACCTCCAGGAGGCTAGATAGTGATCTCTGGCGTCCCAGAGACACTCCCCTAATGCCAGGTCTCACTGCTCCCTGCACCAACCCAACAACCTCCTTTCCCTTACTTACACATGGCTCTCTCAGCCCAAACAGCACTGCCACCTTCAACAAACCCAGGCTCCGTTCATGTGAGCTCCAGGTAGTGACAGTGCTGATACTACCTTTCCTAGCACATTCACCATACTCTATTTCACACGCTACATAGCATAACTCCAATATAACCTAAAGTTAAAGGAGATAGAGAAGATAAACTCACAGGCATTCTCAGCCCAAACAGCACTGCCACCTTCAACAAACCCAGGATCTGTTTATGTGAGCTCCAGGTAGTGACCATGCCAATACTAAAAAAAAAAATATGATCTCTCATTTCTTCTCAGAGTGAGATTCAGATTCTGTTACAATATTAATAGTTCCAACTAAATAAAATCTACCACTAATTACACATTTAAACAGCTCCCAAATACACAAAATGTCCCCTGGGATCTATATATATAAATCAACAGCTGATTTCCTTCTTTTAGTAAAATCCTAAATGATGGAGTTGTGTTTTTTCCACCTGGACATTTATGCTCTGCCATTTCTCCTCTAATCATCACACTGTAACCTGTGACAGGCTGTTATGATACCACAACTGTCACACAGTCACATATATGGAGTTTATTCAAGTAGGTTTACATTACCGAAGGTTTACAACAAAATCACTTGACGACACCAACTCATGATGAGAGGAGAGGGAGAGACGCTGTGCTGCTGCCAGAGGAGCCGCTGAATGAGTTCCCTCTGAGCAGTAAGTCACCAGAAGAGTCTGAGAAGTCCGGGGCTGTTCATGAAACATTCAGGACGCCACAGTTTATTCCACACTACTGAAGCTGCTCATTTTTTTGGAACCACCGCAGAGACGGTAATAATTTCGCTTTCAGCCGTGCTTGTTGTTGCCGTGGGTAACAGTATGATGCCAATATGTCAACGAAATATCGCGCGTATCAAGATATGACTTTGTATAAACAACTGCACTTGGTGGCGCTATCCCCGGTGGAAAAACAGGAGCAAGTTGCTTAAAAACACCCTCATTTGGTGGCCAAAGAGCCACTGAGTAGCAGCAACAATTTGGTAAAAAACATTTAGCTCATATACAAGGTCATTTTAAAAACGCTGACATGAAATGTTCGTTTGTAACAAATTTGTGGTCTGCAGACACGTACAGTGCCAACAGTTTCTTCTGGTGGCTGTGCTGCATTTTATTTTGAAGGTGACTGTGTTTTCTTGTTGTGTTCTCTCATTGATTCTTATCTTCCTTTTTTTTTTTAAATTTGTTTTGTTTCTTCCCCTCACATCTCTTCTGTTGCGACATCTGTGTGATTGTGCATGAATCATTTAAAGAGTTTGTTATCGATAGTTTTGAGGCTGCTGTCATGGGGACACAGTTTGTGACTAAGGGATATCTTGACATTTTTATTTTTGGTTTGTTTCTTTGTTTGCTGCACATTTCCCTTTCTTTTGTTTATTATTCATTAAATAACCTGTAGCTGTTTTTAGTGAGACAAAGATGTAAACTTTATTTGTGTAGAATTTTTTTTTACAGTGTTTAAAAGAAGTCTTAGCTCTTTCCCAAAGTGTTCGTGAGGTGAGTGCTTTGAGGAGAAAAGTGACAGACTTTAAAATGTCGAGATAACTTTCTTCAAAATGTCATCCAGTCTGAGCTGAGGACTCCAGTCTTGTTTCTTGCTGCCTGATAATTTATGAAGACAGAAGACTCACAAAATACATTTTCTTTGACAAATAGGCTCATTCAGTTTAATCCATCAAGCTGGTTATCTTACAGATATGTGTGTGTTTGTGTGTGGGTGCAGGAGGGACGTCACGGGCCAGCGGCATGCTGCTCCACTACAAGCCAATGGGCTCTCAGGACGCCCAGCAGCTCCGTATGGAGGCAGCAGACGACAAGAAGGTGGCCTCGTTATGGTTGGCTGCGATGCACAAGGTACGATGTCTCTGCACTGCAAACAGTGTACGTGTATCTAATACAGTCTATTAAAGTCTTACAGTCCTGCTGAGTGTAAATACACACTCATCACATTATACACAATGTGGAGCTGTGACAAAGGAACAACTGTCTCCTGTTTTAATGTATCATGCATGTCTGAGTCTACTGTTGGCTTCTTTTTTGCACATTAAAGGAGAAGTCCAGTATTTTGCACTTTGAGCCCCATTTCTGGGTTGTTTATGATGAAATAGAGTGGTTAAGACCAAAATAGTGACGATTGTTCCTTTTCTGTGAATTTGGCCCTGCCTGGCTTAACACTGCTGCCTATGACCATGTGTGAAAGCAAACTGTGTTTTTCATGGTGATTTATTTGACATTTTGTCTACCCTGTTCATTTTCTGTAGAGGTCGTAATCCGCCACCACAAACAGAAGGGGGGTTGTTTACGACAAGGTTGTAGCCATTGTAGTCTTTTAGCTCAGCTAAAGTGCCGGCTCGACAGTGCTGTGTGCGCTCCTGAAGGAAGAACAAGAACGAACGAAAAAGTTTTGTAATAAGTTGAAACAATTGCACAATGGATTACTCGCTTGTAAACAACCTGCGCAGTACGATGCCTTTGAACGCAACGCCAACCTTCTTCTTACATTGCAATGGTTTCCTGCCAGTTGGCGACACCCACGTAAAGGAGCATTATCGCCATCAAGTGGGCTGAAGTGTGTAACACTTCAGGGTCAAAGGAACGATCAAGCAGAAGTTTACACACGGGTGTGAGGCAGCTGAAAACATAGTTCCACAATCGAGATGAAGATTTTTTTTGTCAGAACATCAACGAACACCACTGACCACTTGCTGAGTTTCATGGCTTTGAAAACGAACGTTTAGGGTGGTTTTAGGACAGGTTCACACATGGCCATAGGCAGCAGTGTTAAGCCAGGCAGGGGAAAGCCAAATTCTCTGAAAAGGAGCAATCGTCAAACTTTTGGTCTTAGGCTCAAAGTGCTAAATACCGGACTTCTCCTTTTAAGTCAACTCAGACGACATTAGGAAGACTAGAGTTTAAATTATTAGTTGATTTAATTGATTAATTGATCCACAGAGAATCAATCTGCAACAGTTCTGATGATGAATTGTCTATCATGCTAAATGTTCTGTACTGTCAGCTCCTGTAATGTGATGATTTACCACCTGTTCTCTGGTGACGTCACTGTTAAACACCGTAAACTGTTGGAGAGTAATTATGTGTTAGCACATTAATGTTAAATAGCTCAATTGTACTGTATGCACACGTTAGCATGCCAATAATTAACTAATAAGTTAGCATCAAGAGCAAAGCACACTGTAGAGGGGTCACAACATGGCCTGTGCTCTGGCTCCACCTTCAGGCTTAAGTTTGCATTTTTGTCTCACTGATGATAATGATCTAAGAATGTAAAAAATCAATAAATCACCTGTTGATTTATATATATAGATCCCAGGGGACATTTCTTTTGTTTAGTTTTTACTGAATATTTGATGCAAACTGTAAAACTATATCATTTATTTTGTTCTTAAATTAATAATAAAATATTTTTTTACTACTTTTGTCATTGTCAAGAATATTGTCACTGCAAAAATACCCTGAAATATCATGATACTATTTAAGGGCCATATCACCCACCCCGAATACAATGAATCTCCATTTTTTTAACATTGTCTTTATTGTTTTTATGATTTAAAAATACATCGGCTGAATCAACAATGCACAAATATGTAATCACATAAACGCCCGATCAGCCCTCGTGTTATATATTGTCGCATTATACACACTTCTTATTCTGTTTCCATTTTCTTATCATTTCTCTGTGTGTATACAGTATAAGAGCAGCTGTAAGGTCTCACTATGGTCAATAAAGTGTTGTGAATCTGAATCTGAATAGCAGAGTTGTAGCTGTTGATGTGATGTATCCTTGCGCTGCATTAACATGTTCTTTTAAATCTCTGTCTTCCCTCACAGGCGGCCAAGTTGCTGTATGAAGCTCGGGACCAGTGACCTGCAGGCAGCCTGTCCGACCCTCCAGGAAGCACACACCCAAGTGTTTTTGTACCCGGTCTCACCGGGGTTTGGTATCGTTTGGATTTTTATTAACACCAGTTCTGATTCTGCTTATCCGTCTGATTCCTCATCGGTTCTTGATACCAGTTCTTATCATGGTGATTTCTGCGAGAAATGTTTATATGAGAAGAAAACACTTTATTACCTCTATAACCAGTACTTTGTACGTCATGTTTACCACAGATAGGCTGATTATTCGTCTTTTTGGCATTTTACATCTCAGAGTTCTATAATCCTGTTTGTTTTAATACATAAATCAGGGCATGCAGCATTAATGTCTAAATGTGGGACAAACTGAGACAGCAAGAGAAGAAGCTGTCCAACACGAGGTAGAATCCGTTGATGTTTGGGAAGTTTCTGCTTTTAATTCCTGTTAACTTTCTCAGATTTGAGAGTTTTGATCCTTTGATACTTACAGTTGAACTTTGACATTATAACAGCAATGAAATGTGACATTAGACCTTTCATAAACCTTTTTTCATAACGTCAGAGATGCAGTAAATCTTCAGATAGAGGCACAGTTATTTCAATAATTTTATATGCTGCAGTTAAATGTCTTCTTTGTGTGTGTGCGTGTGTGTGTGTCAATTGGGATTTTATTTCCTTGAAGGAGTGATGAGACACTTAACAGATCCCTGTAGGGATGGGTTTTTTAATTTTTTAATTTAGCTGACCCTCCTTCTACAGAGGTCAGCTCAACAGCACCAAGTAGGGACTGTATGTCTGTGCTCGAGGGACCTTCAGCAGGATGGGTGCTCGACGTTTGAACCAGTTTGATCTTCCAGATAAAGCTTTGTCTCGCACACATTAAAGGACAAATCCACCTGTAAAACCCTTTAACGTAGACAGAAAAGCAGCTACACGTGATGTGCTTTGCATTGTGGAGGCACTCTGGGAAATGTAGGATTCCAGCAGAGGCTAGAAGAGGACAGAAGAGTTGGTGAAATGCAAAGAGCATCACAAATTTATCCAGAATGTAAACAAAATCTGTTGGATTTTTCCTTTAACACACCTGCGTCCATTACAGTTTCAGAGTAAATGAAAGTTCAGGTTTCTGTTTCTTCTCTGTAGATTAACACGTCAATAACTCTCCTCTCTGCTACGATTATTTACAGGTTTTAATCTTCAGACCCATGTGTCTGAGGAAACTACAGACTATTCACTGATTCTAGTGAAGCATAAACACACAGACATAAATAAATGCTTTAAATGTAGTTTCATGGATTAAAGTTTTGTATGAGCTATTTTGTTAACTATTCCTACTTTAACACAAAGTGTGTTCGATGTACTTGCATCACTTCTAAAGCGGAAGGATAGTTTTTTTCTAACACTTGTAAACAGTAATTGCTTTTGTCCTACTCTGTCAGGTTTTCCTTTTTTAAAAAAAAAATTTTGTTATTATTGTCCAGGATGTGAAACCTTCAGTCAGCCAGTTGCTGTTCAGTGCTGGTTGAGTTGGTGAGTTTGTCAGTTCGTGGTTAGTTGTACTTCCAAGGACCTATTCTAAAGAGAAATGTAGTTTTGACTCAGACGGTGAAACTGTTAGCCAGTGCAAGAAAAAATGTAACCTCGCTCTGCAGCCAGATATACTGTACATGCCCTGAGCTCAAAGTTAGATCATAGCTTCTGTCAAAAACGAAAATACAGACTGGACCTTTAAGTGGACTTTAGTTTTAATTTCCATGATGAAAGTTTTTGCTGCCATGTGACACACATGTGACATTACCTTTGAAGGTTTAAGCCCTGATGTTGTGACAGTGTCTGCAAATCTCCAATTTTCCTCCAAGCTCCGGCTAAAAGTTTTGAAAATTTTCAGTTGGATGAAAATTTTAGGGATTTTGTAGCACTGTGGGGTAAAGATGTGTATTTTTAACTCATTTAAAATCTTGAACATACACTTAAGCTTAAGCATGAGGCTTTTTTGTGAATTTAAGTGTGAATTTAAAGTGAGCTTTGGTGTTTTTCAGCCTTCTTGTGTCTGAGTGAATATTGGAGACGAGAACTTTTATAATTATTTCAGTATTGAGAGACCCGCAGGGGGGAAACTAGCTGCAGTGTGATATCTACAAACAGTTGTGCCACATCAGTTTACGTCGACTTAAAATGCTTGTTTTTGTTGCTGAGAGGCTCCAATTGTTGTGACAACTTAAGGCTAGTTCACATTACACAATTTTCACCCTGATTTTGCGTCGCAGAGACTATCGTAATCTTTTGAGTGTTCCTACCTGGCGACGTGTGTTTCTGTCAGCGGGAGTCTCGCCAACTGCGTTACGACCTGTGTGTGCACACCACAAGATTTCTCCACCGAGCCCTCACCGACAGAGCCCCAGATAACGCAGTGACGTCACCAAATTTGGAGACGACACATAGTAAAGACATGGATATTCTTCCCAGTGTTGAATCAGATCTGCCTCCAGGGCCTGGGTCCAAACACAATGCGCTCCCTGTGATCCTGTGGACGCCGCCATTGTTGTTGTTGCTTGCCGGCTTGTCAGTGTTGCCAGATCTTGGGAGAGAAACAAGCAACCAGGACTATGGAAACAAGCCCAAAAGAAGCGACAGATATATGGAGAAAGGCGACATTTAGAGAGCAAGCCCAAATAAGCAACTCCACTTCAGAAACAAGCCCAAAGTCACAGCTAATAAGCGGACCTGGCAACCCTGCGGCTTGTCCTCCTCACATTTCTTCTGTCCTCCTGTGTGCTGACATGGGACGTATCCCGCCTCTCATTGGCTGATGCTCTTTGTCAGTCGTGTCATACTTGTCCAGTTTTCTAGCATGCCAGATATCCAGTCCCAGTCACAGACGAGGGGAGAACTTGCTCATAGGCTTGATCACACATGAGGACTCGTCGTGGCAGACTATCTGCCGACTTACCTCCGACCCAAGGTGGCTCTCAAGATCCTCTGCAACGTCACAATCGCAGTGAAAATCGTGTAATGTGAACTAGGCTTTACAGAAAGAACCACATCTCGCTTAGGGAGAAGTCTCATTCTGACATCTTGCAGACTTTTCCCACTATGTCGAAATGGGCTAAATATTCAGCCATGAAGTTATAGATATTTTAGAT
This sequence comes from Epinephelus fuscoguttatus, assembly GCF_011397635.1. NCBI lineage: Eukaryota > Metazoa > Chordata > Actinopteri > Perciformes > Serranidae > Epinephelus > Epinephelus fuscoguttatus. The sequence goes on from NC_064765.1 coordinate 6,073,453, forward strand.
GACACTAAGCTACACTTTCTGTTCTCTTCCACAACACATTCTTCCCTGCACTCCTCCCTCCAACTCTCACTAACATTTCCACCGTTGTTTTTTCCACAAGTCGGCTCTCGATTTCAGAACCAGACTTCTCCTTGAGCGAGACTTAGTTACACACAATGACAAACAATATCAAGGAAAACGTTTCATTTCTCTGCTGGGATCCTTTCCATAATGTTGCCGGACACAATCTGAGCATATCAATGGCAAAATCAAGCACTTGTAGTGGATGTACATCAACAGTGAACAAATGCCCCAAGCAGTTACGTTGTAGTTTGTTTTACTGCTGCTGGCTGCAGCGCTCTCTCTCAACACTCCACCAATTTCAAATGGTGACGTGTCCATAGGTCACACAAGCCCCGTTTCCACCAAACACTTTCAGTCTGGTACCTTTGGAACCAACAGTAACCCTTCAGACATTGTACCTAGACCCTTGGTCCATTTAGCGTTTTCACCGTAAACAATCCTCTTAAATGTGGGCGGGGCTGTTGTCACTTCCTCATTATCGGTGACACAGATGGAAGTCTGCACCTGGTTTATCGTCCACAGAACGAGGCTGCACGCCGACATTTTCAGAACAAAATAGAACAGGCTGCAGTGAGAGTCTCTCTCCATGGGATATTTAAAAATAGCAGCTTTGTGCATTTAGTCCTTCTCAGGCAAGCTCAGGGGTTTTGTGTTGCTGTAGCCCACAGGAATGACTCTCCGTGATGCTTTTTTATAAAAATTAATATGTATTTTTAAACATTTGAAGATCCACTCGTTACTAAAAGTGTGTGTCATCCAAGAGAGACTATAAAGCTGGGTGATGGTAAAAGTTGTCACATTGAAATTTAAGGTGTGCTGATGGATTGCGTCATCACCTCATACATTAAATAAGTTAACGTTCCACCTTAAAAGTCGCCGGCAGTCGGCCCAGTGAATGAAATTATTTTTTTCTCAGACTCCAGCTGCTGTGAGAGGCAGCAAAACATCCTTTCATTTTATAGTTACAGTTTACTAATAAAACTCTCCACAGTATGAACAGTGGTTACATGAGCCTCAAAACCAGACACAACTCAGCCCTGAGCAGAGTGACCGTCCTCTACTGACCAGTCTTTTAGTACCAGATCTGTGTGCTAGGTACCCCAACAGAGGGGGGACCAAACATGGGGACGGTACTGAACAGTTCCATTGGTACCATCCACGGAAAATAGTGTGCCGAACTGAACTGAAGGAGAAAATGTGGTTCAGGCTGAAAAATACCAAAGTTTCCTTTTAAAATTACAAGAACTTCAAACAAAGTGTTGTGACACAAAAATCTTAACTCTTACCGACTTTTTCAGGCTGAGCGAGACGGTGAGATGCAGATGAAACCTCCAGAAATGGATAGAAAGTGGATTTTGTTTAGACTTTTTTTTGTCAAAACAACCACTGACAATACAACCTTGAAGGCAGAATGAGTGGGATTTGTCAGTTCCGGTTTGTAAACATTAAATATTATATTAAATATTATAAATGCAGTTTCAGTCGTGAACACTATGTGCTGTATTTAGCTACGATTACCAAGTATCATCGGCTTTACAATAGTTTGCTGGCATCCGTCGTCTTCCCTGTTTTTTTTCAAAGCTGGAAGAAACAACGTAGAAGTGGTTTAATGGAGCAAAGAATCGGTTAACTGCTGGGTTTTTTGGCCTTTTTTCCACGTCACACCCAATGAAACCAACGTCCAGCACCTCTGCTTTCACTTTGTAACATAAAGTTTATTTTTATACGCTGCTCACCTAAGAATTAAACCCACAAGTTGTCGTTTGGTTTGAGACTTTTTTTTTTTTTTTTTTTTTTTTTAAAAACAGAGACGGAGGACGGTTTTGTGAGGTTTTTGTGTAAAAAGTCGTCTGTGTGGTCACTCTCGATGTCGTCTCAGAGGCATTAATGTACATTCACAAGGGTATCCAGTTAGGTTCTTCCATTATAGAGATGTTTGTTATGAAGATACATGTGAGGGCTGCACAGTGAGGAACACAAATGATCATAATAGCTTCTGTAATTTAAGGCTACAGCAATTTCCTCTCTCCATTGTTGTTTTGGCGTCCTACTTCACTGTTAATCTAACACTAATAAAATGCATCGTCCCTTCAGGTGAAGTCTAAACATTTAAATCAGACCTGAGACCAGTATAATTGGTTAATTGGTTATTTTGCCTGTTTTTAATCACAATCACACACTGCCAAAATGCACCACATTTACATTGAATTTCCATATGTCTGCAGTTTAGTTGAATATAATACCAGCTTTAAATGTCTGAAGATTACTGTTATGACATTATTTGTAGCTGTTTCTATATAAAATGAATGGACGTGAGGAAGCTCTGTATGATCATACTGTTATATTTTCTGTGCAGCCCTCTCAGACTGTCCTCAGTGTAGACTTAATGAAGAGTTTTTGTTGTAAGTCAGCCCTCAGCCAGTGTTTGTACCTGCACTTTAAAGCCCACCCTGATCACAGTCATTTTTATCCCAGTGCTTCATTTATTATACTGAAAACGCTTCTTCACCCTTTGTTGGATTATTCTGTTGAGAATAAAATCAAGTGTTTATACATGTGTGGTGTTGACTGTTCTCATTTGGAAAGCTGACAATCAGAATGAAGAGGAAACAAAGACCTGTGGGTGCATGATTCATGAAATAATTAGTGCTCGTCATTAGGAGCCGACTTTATTTGGAACAAACTGGGACGTTTTGTTCCAAAAGAAAAGTTTGACTTTTGACACTTGGTTTGAAAATAACATCCTTATAGTCCCCAAACGTGTCAACTGTGATGTCCTCCTTTTGAAATATAGAGAATGTTTTACTAAAATAAATGCCAAATATACTGCACAAAACATAAAATGCGACACTCACGCTAATTATTGTGAGACCCTGTAAGTTGTCTCAGAGCTCAAATGACTCAGGGTGCCCAAACCCTTTGCATGGTGCTTGTGGTGACTAGCCTGTACTTTAGCTGCTACTGGTTGCTAATTGGCTGGACGTGTTCTTAGAGAATTACTACCAAACTTTCCCAGCGCTGTATATCATCATTCGTTTATTTTCTCACCATTGTCCATACTGTTCATATAACTTTCAACACAAACTTACAATGAATAATGTACATTTTAAGCGGGATTTATACTTGTGCGGTGGTGTGTCTGTGTCACTCTGCAGTTACACCTCCAAAACACTAGTTGGTGTCAGGGTTTCTGTGAAGTGCTGTAAAGTTTAATTGATTCAAAACACACAAACACACATTAAACATGGCTTAATAGAGACAATTTCAAACACAAGAACACAAATCAGCTTCACCATAACTCGCAGCATTCACAGACAAACACTTGTCTTTATCTGGACACATTTTACCCCCAAATACAACACGCTAATGTTTTTAGCACAAGCCTATGGCATTTTACATTGTATGAATTAGCTGAGCAGCTAGTGGACTTTTCCTCTACTCATATGAAGCCAGGGACAACAGCAACACTCAACAAAGGTAATGTTACAAAATTCAGCTCCATTACAGCCCACAAGGTTCACTGACAAAACAACTGTCTTATACTTAACATGTTTTCCAAACAAATACAACATGCTAACGTTATTAGCACAAGCCTATGGCATTTTACATTGTATAGATTAGCCTAGCGACTAGCAGAGATTTCCTCTGCTTGTATGAAGCCAGGATAAATCACACATAAGACTTAAAATGTTATTTTTGTGGAGGCTTCATTGTCTTCACAATTTATTGTTTGTATCTGTGAAACTAGAGTAAATAAAAGATTTGTTTCCACTGAGGGCAATGGTTTCAAATTACAGAAATTCACAGGAAGTCTGTTGTCGTGACGTGTAGTTACATTTCTGGGGAGGTGTACCTCAGGCTACAGCATAGGTATGGTATCAATGCACAGTGAAAACCGCTTGCCTCCTAACATCAGCAACACCTGTACTTACTGGGATGTGAAATTACATTTCACACAAATCAAACACATGGTTCCAACAGTGCTCCTTTCATTTTGTTCACTGCAAAATTATACAAAATAAAAGTAATACAGTTTTTTTGATTGTTTAATCTTTAACTTCATGCCTTTTGAGATCAGCTCATCTTCTATTTACTCAACTATTCACAGTAAAGTGGCCAGGGGGCCAAACTTTTGCAGCCACTGTAGGTTGTAGTGCTCTTCTTCATCACACACAGCTGTTGTCCTACCAGGCTCAACATGCAACCTGCCAAATATAATATAACCCCTCCATAATGCACTGTCTCTGCACTGACACCAAGGGTTTTACCTTGTGTGGATCATGTCTAATAATCTTGGTGAATATAGAAGTTTATTATTTCACAGCAAATGTTGCAGGGGGATACAAATGTGTTCTGACTGCATTATCTGTGTGTGTGTGTGTGTGTGTGTGTGTGTGTGTGTGTGTGTGTGTGTGTGTGTGTGTGTGTGTGTGTGTGTGTGTGTGCTCCAGTGGTGAGCAGAGGGGGAGGTTGAGTTTCTGGAGCTGCATAGTTTCACTTTCACTCTGACAGCAGTGTCGCAGTATTTTTTACTTCCAAAAGGTAATGTAAATACTTTATTATTTTATTACTCTTATCACCAGGGTTCTTGTGTCATCCGTTTATTCAGTTATTTCATTCTGTCAACAACAAAAGTTAACGAGAAAAACAAGTCCGAATTGTGTTTTTTGTTTTCTAGGCATCTTTATCGAGGCGTCTGAAATGGCGGACCGTGTGCTTTAGACACAGCGTTACTGTTTTCTTTGTGTCACTTCCTCCACAGATATCTCCTCAACTCCAGTAAACAACTGTAGAATTCACATTTAACTACCAAAATCTTTTCACATGGAGGTCCCTGAAGTGAAATGTTATTAACCCTGAACATGTAAGGGGGCTGCTCGACACTAAAAGGAGAACTACTGGTGTAATAAACAAGGAAACCAACTTTTCCTTCCCCTTTGTTGTGTGAGACTATTGAGTTTCTCTTCAACACCAGGCTCTGCTTCAAGTGACTTAAATTATTTTGTGTTTGACTGAACAGGAAAAGTGGACAAAAGCTCCAAACTAACACCTAACATACAGCGGCAGTAATGTGGAACAGACAACATGTCACTACGTTAATCTTCCAAGTAAATCAGGCTGTAAATATTTTATATAGTGATGACAAATATGCATATTCTCATACAGCTACTTATTAAACTTGCAGCATAAAGAAGGCAGTCATAGAGCTCATAACTTCTGCACACTGTGTCACAAGGTGTAAAGAAAGCTGCAGGACAACAAACATTCTGCTTGTGCACTTGTAAAGTCTTTCACATTTGACTGTGACCGTCTTTTCACTTTCACCTTTCATCTAAAGTGCATTTAGTGTGAGAGCAGGATGTGTTTCTAATGTGTCATAGTCAAAAGTCAAAAGAAGAGACCTCTGTGGATCATTCGGCTCCTGATAAAAACCTCCTGAACAATGAACACTGAAGGAATTCTAGCTGGTAAGTTTTAGGTGGTTGCAATCTGCAGTTCACCAGTAGAGGCCACCAAATCCCTGTAAATCTTCCACTCTTCTTAAATAGTATTTGTGTCGTCTTTTTCTCAGCAGATGTTTTGAGTTGTAGTTGCAGGAAAAGCACAGGTGATACAAATGTGTCCTGTTTACTCCAGAGTCAGAGGTCAGCACTCAGCAGGTGTGTGTTGTGTTACAGCTCAGAGCAGCAGCAGAGACCACACTCTGCAGGGACCATGGAAAGTGACCAGATGGAGTCAAGGTAAGTCATTATTATATTACTTTATAACTTTAGTATCTGTGTTAACTAAAGTGCTTTTGTTACTGTGTGACCTGTGTATTTTTGTTTCATTTGTATCCACACTGACACTAGAGTCAGTAAAATCAACTTCCTCTCCTGGAAGATGGAAATGACTGAAAATATTAGGACCTCTGCACCCTTATAATAATCTAATAATTAATGTTAAAGTGAGAATTAGGAGGAACATCTTTAAAAAGAGGAGAGGAATCATTCAGTGGGAACAGAATCAACTTTTACTGAACTTCTCTGATGTCTACTCAGTAGTTTCTGTGTATCCATCAGTTGATGTGTCTGGATGTCTGATCATCTCATTTCCACCCTGGTGTTTTTCTCTCTTGTCTACCAGAGAGGACACAAGACCAGCAGTTATGAAAGTTAAAATCAGCTCATCCTTTGTTGCCTTTGTATGTTATGAGAGCTGTCATTCCAGGAGTAAACATCTGGCTTTATAAATGATACCACATACATCCAGAGTGTCTGATGAGTCCTGATCTTGACACTGTAGCACTACTGACATTTCAGGGTTTATTTTATCATGTATCATTATATATGTGTCTGAACTGATCAGATACTTGAGGTGAGGACACACCTGTCCACACACAGGTACAATAAATAAAATACAGACTACAAGAAAACAATGACATGATTACTGGGCTGAGGGATTCTGTGTGTGTGTAAATGTGTGTGATTATCTTTCTTTCAGAGTCCGTCTGTTCCTGTCCGCTTGCATGATCAGCTGTGTGTCTGTCAGGAGGAAAGATTCACAAGGCTGCACTGCAGATGTTAAAGACACACCCCCCTCTCCTAAAGAGAAGTCAGTGTTTACTAACAATAAAATGTTGCCTCATTATGAACATTTGGTAAAGTCACATGTTACATGTGTAACCTCTTTAACATTACTCCACACACTGTTATCATGTTTGAAATCCTGTTGCTTTTAATGTTTATTTCCATCCTCATAAAGTAGCATCATAACTCTGATTATCTCACTCGCTGCAGGCCGGACGATCTTATTGGTCCAGACATCGACCCTGTGGGAGATCATGACGACCTGTGAGTCTAATCTGTTAACCTCATTTCCATTGTTTCACACACAGTCTCAAATATTTAGATGAATCTGTGGACATGTCACATTCATCTTTTCTGTCACTTGTATCTGGACTGACAGACACTAAAGTCAGTTCAGTCAGGAGAGACTCCATTTAAGAGAGAAATACATTTATTGACATGGTGCACAATAAAGTTTAGAAATGTGAACAGTTAAACAACTTTTACTGAACTTCTCTGATGTCTACTCAGTAGTTTCTGTGTATCCATCAGTTGATGTGTCTGGATGTCTGATCATCTCATTTCCCACCCTGCTGCTCTTTGTGTCTTGTTCACTAGGATGGCTACAGGAAGCAGACTGTCCATAGAGTCCTTTGACTCTGGTGTGTCCTTCAAGAGTAATTGGTCAAAAGATGGACTGATTGATTTCAAAGAAGGAGTCTCTCCCAGGTAAGTTTTTATCATCATTAAAATGTAACTGCATTCACTGATATTTTGCACACACACAAGTCTGATGATGTCAGTCATTATTATGTTACTTTATAATTGTAGCATGTGTTAGCTAACGTGCTGCTGTTGCTACGTGACCTGTGAAGACAAACTGATGAAGTAGCATCATAACTCTGATTATCATTTGCAGCAGGTTAGACCTGTCTTCCTTCGAGAAGAAGCACGATGTGTCAGATGATGGTTTCTTTGAGTCTCCAGACGATCAGTGAGTCTAATCTGTTAACCTCATTTCCATTGTTTCACACACAGTCTCAAATATTGAGATGAATCTGTGGACATGACTAAAACTTTTTCAGCACAGTCACATTCATCTTTTCTGTCACTTGTATCTGGACTGACAGACACTAAAGTCAGTTCAGTCAGGAGAGACTCCATTTAAGAGAGAAATACATTTATTGACATGGTGCACAATAAAGTTTAGAAATGTGAACAGTAAAACAACTTTTACTGAACTTCTCTGATGTCTACTCAGTAGTTTCTGTGTATCCATCAGTTGATGTGTCTGGATGTCTGATCATCTCATTTTCCACCCTGGTGCTCTTTGTGTCTTGTTTACTAGGATGGCTATGGGAAGAACACTGTCTGTACCTGCCAAGAGTGGTTTCCACATTCCTTTAAGACAACAATCCCCTTTCATGTAAGCTTTTATCATCATTAAAATGTAACTGCATTCACTGATATTTTACACACACACACACACAAGTCTTATTTGGAGATTACTACTTTCTGATCTGTTTCTCATGACCAACAGACCAAAGTGAGAGAAAGGAGAACGGTTTAAAGTTTGACAGCAACAATCTGATTGGCTCACTGAGATCTTGGCAACATGTAGTTGGTTTAACTCAAAGAGTGAACGGCCACAGTCAGCTGATCAAGTTGGAAGAGACAGGAGGAGAATTTGAGGGAGTATTCCTGAAATCATTTCTGCTAAGCTTCAGTAAAATCAACTTCCTTTTGTTCCAGATGAAATGACAGTAAATGTTTGGGCCTCTGCACCCTCATAATGATCCCATACCATGGATCAGGATTATTGTTTAAGTGATAAGTGATTACTGTAAAAGTCTGTGTTGATAAAAGAGAGGAATCATTCAGTGGGAACAGAATCAACTTTTACTGAACTTCTCTGATGTCTACTCAGTAGTTTCTGTGTATCCATCAGTTGATGTGTCTGGATTAGGGATACACCGAAATGAAAATTTGTGGCCGAAGCCGAAGCCAAATAATATTAAACGCTTGGCCGAATACCGAATATCGTTGTTTAGTTTTTCATTAGTTTTTGCAGATGAACCCCCTCCAGATTAGTGTTGTCATGGTACCAAAATTGGGACCCACTGTGCGATACCAGTGAAAGTATCACGGTTCTGAGTAGTATAACGATACCACAGCGAAAATGAGGCAGATGTGCCTTTTGTCATTTATAAAAAGATAAATCACTTTTCTATAATACATCAATGATATTTCAATAGAATAAATTATTTATTGACTTATTCATACTTCAAAAACAGCATCATTAAGTGATTAACATAGTTGGGATACAAATAAAATAAATAAATGAAATAAAAATCAACCAGCCACCCTCCTCCCCTGACAAATCCCTTCATAAGTAAAGAACAGTCCCTAAAGTGCGGTGAGGTTTGTGGACTGTTACCTGCCACAAAGAGAGAAATGTGAAAGGCTTGTTTCTCCTCTGACACGTCACATACCTGTGTCCGGCTGGTTCGGCTGTTCAGGTACTTTTGGGCAGTCATGACACCAAGAAGAGGATATTATTGGAGCCGACTTCTCCGTCGCCGGTAAGCCAATGGCCGCCGTATTTGACAGGAATACATTACTGTCTGTGTCTGTGACCCCCGTTCAACCCACAACCGGTGGGATTCGCCTTTCGTTTCTGCTGGTGGTTGAAATCTGTAGGCTGCTCACAGCGCGTTTAATGATTTAAGCCTATTTTGCTTGCTCAAAACTATTTTTAGTCGCAAGTGCGAGTGCAGTGACGGACGGATCGCCACACTGCCGACATTTTACTCCGCCCGTCACGGCACGCTGTTTGATTGCGTTATCAAAACACACCGCTATTATTCAGCCTTGCTTTTAACTTATTCCACCGAATACCGAATGTGTGTTTTTTTGCAATATTCAGCCGAATATATTCAGTTACCGAATATTTGGTGCATCCCTAGTCTGGATGTCTGATCATCTCATTTCCCACCCTGGTGCTCTTTGTGTCTTGTTTACTAGGATGGCTCATAGAAGCGTGGAGGCTTTTGGGTCCAGTTTGACCTTGATGAATGATTCCTTCATTCGTCCTCGACAAGACTCCCTTCCCAGGTAAGCTTTTATCATCATTAAAATGTAACTGCATTCACTGATATTTTGCACACACACAAGTCTGATGATGTCAGTCATTATTATGTTACTTTAGAAGAAGAAGCAAAGGAATAAATGACCAGGAGTTGTTTTGCTGTGCTTGTAGGCTTCTCAGAGGTTTCTTCCTTACAAGTGTACAGAGCAAGGGTGATAAGTGATTACTGTAAAAGTCTGTGCTGATAAAAGAGAGGAATCATTCAGTGGGAACAGAATCAACTTTTACTGAACTTCTCTGATGTCTACTCAGTAGTTTCTGTGTATCCATCAGTTGATGTGTCTGGATGTCTGATCATCTCATTTCCCACCCTGCTGCTCTTTGTGTCTTTAGAATGGTTCTGAGAAGCATGGAGGCTTTTGGCTCCGGTTTGTCCTTGAAGAGTGATTCCTTCATTCGCACTGGACAACACTCCCCTCCCAGGTAAGCTTTTATCATCATTAAAATGTAACTGCATTCACTGATATTTTGCACACACACAAGTCTGATGATGTCAGTCATTATTATGTTACTTTATAATTGTAGCATGTGTTAGCTAACGTGCTGCTGTTGCTACGTGACCTGTGAAGACAAGTTTACTGTTCCTCAGTGCAGTTCAGGTTTAAAGATCTTGTTTTCTTAGCTAAGCATATTATTAATGTATAGCCAGAGGAAATAATTGGCTGCTGACCACAGTCTTTACTTTGTCTCATCAGACATAAACCATCTTCTTATTTGGAGATTACTACTTTCTGATCTCTTTGTCACATCACTCATATTCACCCATCAGTCAAAACATTAAAACCAGTGGTGGGTAAAGTGGGTAACATTGATCATTTTGTTCCAATGCAATATTCTGCTGGGGGACCATTGGTCATGACATTCATGTGGATGCCACTTGACGTCCTCCACTCACCCAAACACCACTGTGGGCTAAGTAACCCCCCCACAGGGTAATCCCTGATGGCAGTGGCCCCTCAGCAGGAAAATGCACCAAGCTACACTGCCTCCAAATTCCCCAGATCCAAATCTGATGGAGCATCCATGGGATGTGCTGGCACCCCAGAGGTACCCCCAATCCATGGTGGGGCCTCCCTGGATCAGACTTGTCTCTGACCTGTCAAGGAATGGACACATGACCTCTGGAAGGTGTCCTGCAGTGTCTGGCACTGGGGTGCTGGCTTTGGATCATTTGAGACCTGTCAGTTGTGAGGAGGGGTACCAGCACTTTCCAAGATGCTCAGTCAGATTGGTGTGTGGGAGATTTGGAGGCCAGGTTGACACCTTGAGCTTTTTGTCACGTTCCTCAGGCCATTCCTGAGCAGGTTTTGTGGTGTGGCATGGAACATTTTCCTGCTGGGGGTCCACTGCCATCAGGGAGTACCGTTGCTGTGAGGTTGGGTTACTTAGCCCACAGTGGTGTTTGGGTGGGTGGAGGGCGTCACATGGCGTCCACATGAATGCCAGGACCAAAGGTTTCCCAGCAGAACCACATGTGTGTGTGTGTGTGTGTGTGTGTGTGTGTGTGTGTGTATGTGTATATATATATATATATATATATATATATAGTTATTAATAGTATTAATTTTTCTTTATCAGTTTCCATGACACTGATATATTCCCAACACACAGACATATTATTACATTTTATCCACCTGCAGCTTAAATCTTAGTACATACTGTTTTTATTTTAAATAATATCCTGTGTTTCTATCAAAAAGGGAGGAGATGAACCAGGAGCTGTCGTCTGAAGTGGGATGGAAACATGGTTGAGGCTCCCGTCAGCAGCTGCTCCTGATGGTCTCTTCATCATTATCAACATCGTGCTTGCTGATGCTTCCTGCATCACTGCGTATTCAGAAATTTAAACACAGTTTAAACACAAATATGTTTTTTATCATTATGCAGAGTTTGTTGTTACCTACAGTGGTCGAATTGAGGGGGGGTGCCATCCCCTTTGTTAGAAAATTGACCAAAAAGCATCCCCCTTGTTAATCTAGAATCTCTGTGTGCAGGCACGGACGTAATTTGAGGGGGGGGCACAGGAGACATGTCCCCCGCCTCCTGTATCTGTGCCCTCTGTCTCCCGCACTTTTTACAGCCGTTACAACTGTTCAATTTGTTTAACATGTGGTAACGTGTTTTTCCGAGCCGTCTTCCTCTATTTTATGTTTTTATTTTACCTTTATTTAACCAGGTGAGTCAGTTGAGAACAGTTTCTCATTAACAATGACGGCCTGGGCAAGAGGCAGCACAGAGAGTCAGACACATTCAGTCACAGTGAAACAATCAATCAGACACAGTGTATAAAAAACACAACACATAACAAAAGTACGCACCATGAGTAGACAGCGCCAGGCGCATACACATGCTGTCGTGTTGTGATCTGAATCAATCACACAGACCAGACGTGTGTTACTGGGCAGTGCCGCTGTGTTAACTACGTTCAGCAAAGCAGCCAGCAAGAAGCAAAAAACCTTGCACAGTTTCTTCCAAACAAACCGTGTAAGTTGAGTAATGCTGTTGCATGTAGATAATGTTAACTAAATGATGACAAATTAATAGATGCCATTATATCAAGTTAACAAGAACACTAATGTTATTGTTATGTTAAATCGCTTGCTAGCTAGTTTCATGCTCAGAATAAACCCACTCCTCCTTAATAAGAACTTGTGCTCACTATTGCTTTGCACATATTTGTATAATCTCTATTGCCACAATATAAAGAGCAGAGTCAGGGAGGAGACAGTGGACCAGAGGCCAGCAATGGTGATCATGCAGGATCTTCACAGGTGAGGAGAGATTATAACTGGCTGAGAGAAAATATCCAGAGCAAAAAGTGACTTGAGGTTAATTTCCACAGCTATGTCACCACTACTATTCCTAATTCTATTTCTAAATTTTGCTTTGCACATTTATTATCTATATTATTGCAATAGATAGAAGAGGGACAGGGAGAAAGGTTCACAGGTAAGGAGAAATTATAACTGGCTAAGGAAATGTCTAGGATAAGAGTGACTCTGAGGTTAACTTTCACAGCTATTTCAGAACTACTCTTATTTATACTCTAAAATGTTTTTGTCTGTATTGCAATAGCAATACTACTGCATTATTTGTGTCTTTTAAAGCCAGCAGGTATAGGTCATGCCATTTTTCTTTATCTTGATTAATTTTGCACATCTGTGCTGTCATGTTTGATTATGTGTGCACGCAAAAAAATCAAAGCTACATTGCATCTCCCTTGTTAAAAATTAACAATTCAACCACTGCTGCTATGCTTCAAGTTTTGTAAGCTCTATCATTTCTGAGCCACGTCAGTATTATGTACAGGTCAAGATAATTAATGTGAGGGAAGGGTTTTTATTTTTCTAAGTGCATTTTCCACTTTTATGCCACGTCTTTTGGAACTGGGCTGCGGATGTTTTTTCCTTTTTCTAATAAATAATTGTGGTACACTTAACTGACATGAATTTTTATTTGCTATATGTGTAACTTTGGTGCCGCTGTGCTGGGATCTTAGGCTCAGGAATAAAGGTAGGCAAGTCACTGTTGCTGTCAGGTGTTTGACCCAGAAGGACTATTTTTAAACTTTATTTAGAGGAAAATTGAATGTTGCATTCTTTCAAACAAATATAACGTATAACATTATAAACAGATTCAAAACTAATTCAGAACTAATCTGTAATGTCAAGGCTGCATTTACAATAAATAAAAAATAGAGACATATAATTAAAAGTTTGCTATAAGTACAGACAACATAATAATACATGTACATGGTAAAAATGGTATTTAAGACAATATATTCTGAGACATCTTCAGCCATTCACACAGTAGGCTAAACCCATATGATGGCAGAGCTAACACATGAATAAACAACACAAAACAAACCTTCCATCTTGGTCAAAATATCAGAAACTGTGACATAGTCTGACAGACTTTTTGGACTCAACTATTCACAGTAAAAGAATCCAGGGGGCCAAACATTTGCAGCCACTGTAGGTTGTAGTGCTCTTCTTCATCACACACAGCTGTTGTCCTACCAGGCTCAACATGCAACCTGCCAAATATAATATAACCCCTCCATAATGCACTGTCTCTGCACTGACACCAAGGGTTTTACCTTGTGGGTATCATGTCTAATAATCTTGGTGAATATAGAGAAGTTTATTATTTCACAGCAAATGTTGCAGGGGGATACAAATGTGTTCTGATTATCTGTGTGTGTGTGTGTGTGTGTGTGTGTGTGTGTGTGTGTGTGTGTGTGTGTGTGTGTGTGCTCCAGTGGTGAGCAGAGGGGGAGGTTGAGTTTCTGGAGCTGCATAGTTTTTTTTTTTTTGTTTTGTTTTTTAATGCTTTATTGAACATAGTGCAAATACAAGTATACACAACAATGTGTGTGTATGACAAATGTTAGTGTATACAACTTGGACAACAGACAGTTCAGTGTTATAAATACGCCAGGGGGGGATAATATTAAAGGAAAAATGAGATAGAAATAAAAGGAATATCTAAGTAAATATTTTGTAAAGCTTGAAAAAATTACAGGTTTTAATTGCTTTCTTGTTCGTACAGTCAGAAATTGAAGAAATGTACTGTTTGATATATGCAGACAACTCTAAAAAATTTGGCTTCTTGTTTGAGAATTTAGACCTGTGAATATAAAATTTAGTTATAATAATAAGCAAATTAATTACATAAAATTTAGAGATAAGATTCTTGTCAAATTCAATGGATCCAAACAGTACATTCTTCCAGCATAAAGTCAAGTAGACATGGTCAGTGATGTAACGTGACAGTTTTCTCCACAGCTGTTGAGAGTGCGGGCAAGACCAGAATAAATGAACAAGGGTTTCATTAGAAAATCCACAAAAGGCACAGCTCACATCAATGTCTTTTTTGAGTCTTTGCAGATAAAGATTAGTTGGGTAAAATCTGTGAAGCATTTTGAATGTTATTTCTTTGACTTTGTTTGTCAAGAAGAATTTATGAGGCAATAGCCAGACTTTTTCCCAACAAATGTCTCCAGCAAAGGAGGACCAGTATGATATAGCAGAGGGTGTGCTAACAATATCCTGTTACCGGAGCTGCATAGTTTCACTTTCACTCAAACAGCAGTGTTGCAGTATTTTTTACCAACAGAGAGACTCCCAAAAGGTACTGTAAATACTGTATTACTTTATTACTCTTATCACCAGGGTTCTTGTGTCATCCGTTTATTCAGTTATTTCATTCTGTCCGAACAACAACAAAAGTTAACGAGAAAAACAAGTCCGAATTGTGTTTCTTGTTTTCTAGGCGTCTTTATCGAGGCGTCTAAAATGGCGGACCGTGCACAACGTTACTGTTTTCTTCGTGTCACTTCCTCCACAGATATCTCCTCAACTCCAGTAAACAACTGTAGAATTTACATCTAACTACCAAAATCTTTTCACATGGAGGTCCCTGAAGTGAAATGTTATTAAACCTGAACATGTAAGGGGGCTGCTCGACACTAAAAGGAGAACTACTGGTGTAATAAACAAGGAAACCAACTTTTCCTTCCCCTTTGTTGTGTGAGACTATTGAGTTTCTCTTCAACACCAGGCTCTGCTTCAAGTGACTTAAATTATTTTGTGTTTGACTGAACAGGAAAAGTGGACAAAAGCTCCAAACTAACACCTAACATACAGCAGTAATGTGGAACAGACAACATGTCACTACGTTAATCTTCCAAGTAAATCAGGCTGTAAATATTTTATATAGTGATGACAAATATGCATATTCTCATACAGCTACTTATTAAACTTGCAGCATAAAGAAGGCAGTCATAGAGCTCATAACTTCTGCACACTGTGTCACAAGGTGTAAAGAAAGCTGCAGGACAACAAACATTCTGCTTGTGCACTTGTAAAGTCTTTCACATTTGACTGTGACCGTCTTTTCACTTTCACCTTTCATCTAAAGTGCATTTAGTGTGAGAGCAGGGTGTGTTTCTAATGTGTCATAGTCAAAAGTCAAAAGAAGAGACCTCTGTGGATCATTCAGCTCCTGATAAAAACCTCCTAAACACTGAGGGAATTCTCCCTGGGAGAAGTTTTAGGTGGTTGCAATCTGCAGTTCACCAGTAGAGGCCACCAAATCCCTGTAAATCTTCCACACGTCACCTTAAATAGTATTTGTGTCGTCTTTTTCTCAGCAGATGTTTTGAGTTGTAGTTGCAGGAAAAGCATACAAATGTGTCCTGTTTACTCCAGAGTCAGAGGTCAGCACTCAGCAGGTGTGTGTTGTGTTACAGCTCAGAGCAGCAGCAGAGACCACACTCTGCATGGCTCAGTGTGAACATGGGGGCCAACTCATCAAGGTAAGTCATTATTATATTACTTTATAACTTTAGTATCTGTGTTAACTAAAGTGATTTTGTTACTGTGTGACCTGTAATTTAATTTCATTTGTATCCACACTGACACTAGAGTCAGTAAAATCAACTTCCTTTCCTGGAAGATGGAAATGACTGAAAATATTAGGGCCTCTGCACCCTTATAATAATCTAATAATTAATGTTAAATTGAGAATTAGGAGGAACATCTTTAAAAAGAGGAGAGGAATCATTCAGTGGGAACAGAATCAACTTTTACTGAACTTCTCTGATGTCTACTCAGTAGTTTCTGTGTATCCATCAGTTGATGTGTCTGGATGTCTGATCATCTCATTTCCCACCCTGGTGTTTTTCTCTCTTGTCTACCAGAAAGGACACAAGACCAGCAGTTATGTAAGTTAAAATCAGCTCATCCTTTGTTGCCTTTGTATGTTATGAGAGCTGTCATTCCAGGAGTAAACATCTGGCTTTATAAATGATACCACATACATCCAGAGTGTCTGATGAGTCCTGATCTTGACACTGTAGCACTACTGACATTTCAGGGTTTATTTTATCATGTATCATTATATATGTGTCTGAACTGATCACATACTTGAGTTGAGGACACACCTGTCCACATACAGGTACAATAAATAAAATACAGACTACAAGAAAACAATGACATGATTACTGGGCTGAGGGATTCTGTGTGTGTGTAAATGTGTGTGATTATCTTTCTTTCAGAGTCCGTCTGAGAGAGTTCCTGTTCTCTTGCATCACCAGCTGTTTGTCTGTCAGGAGGAAAGATTCACAAGGCTGCACTGCAGATAATAAAGACACACCCCCCTCTCCTAAAGAGAAGTAAGTGTTTACTAATTCAAATAAACACAAGTAGTTTGTGCTCTAGAAAAGGATCAGCACTCAGTGAATAACCTCCTAAGCTCTATGATAATCTATTATGGCAAGGCTTAACTTTACAGACCAGTGAGCAGTGATAACTAACATGTCTTTGGGGTCATCGGGTGGGAACCTCCTTTCACCAGTGTTTCATCTAGTTGGTCCCACAACACCTCCAGGAGGCTAGAACATGCGAGCTCCAGGTAGAGACAGTGCAGATACTACCTTTCCTAGCACATTCACCATACTCTATTTCACACGCTACATAGCATAACTACAATATAAGCTAAAGTTAAAGGAGATAAATAAACTCACAGGATCAGCAAACACGCTCACCTTGCAGCATGGTCTCAAATAAAAGGGATTCAAATAGGCCACTCCCACACTTAAATAACCTTCCTCTTCCTGGATTTCCTCCTGAAAAGAAGTGGATCTCTCCACCTGATCTCAAGGAGTTACGTACCCTGCTTAGTAGTTCCCCCTGCTGGCCCCCAACTGACATTATTTCTTCTCTTCCAGACTCATTGGCTACATCTGGCTGCTTCATCTGACATTTCCCTCACTGTCTTCCTCAAACTCTGTCCCCGCACTCCGAGTTCCCCCAGGAGTGAGACAGCTGATCTTGCTATGAATCCCCTACACCCCACTTCCACTGGACAAATCCTAGTTTTCCATCCTCGCTGCTCAGCTTCTGCTCCTAAGTCTGCATATCTAAGCTTTTTTCTTTCATAGGCTTCTTCCACTGAGTCTTCCCAAGGAACTGTCAGCTCAATGAAATAAACTATCTGTTGACTCACTGACCACAACACTAAGTCCGGCCTCTGCCTGGTACAAACTATTTCCTGGGGAACAACAAGCTTTCCCCCTAAATCTACTTGCATTTCCCAATCACAAGCACCTTCTAGGCGGCCACACCCTTGCCTCCTCACTAACTTATCCCTTCTGTGTTTCTCTCCCTCACGGACAAACTGAATTGCTAAGCTCCTATCCTTAACACCTTCTGAATTCACCTGTCTTTGTTTCCCTTCGATGCCTGCAGCTAAACATTTCAACACCTGGTTATGTCGCCATGTATATCGGCCTTGTGACAAGCTAACTTTACAGCCTGACAAAATATGCTTTAAGGTTGCGGTACCTGAACACAATGGGCATGATGGGTCCTCATTTACCCACAGTTTTAGGTTCTGGGGGGTTGGTAACACATCGTATGTAGCCCCTACCAGGAATCTAATACGATTCTCCTCCATACTCCACAGGTCCCTCCAACTGAGCTTCCTCTTCTCCACACTTTCCCAATTCAACCACTGTCCCTGTTTAGCCTGGGCCACTACCTTTGCACCCCTTACTATCTCTTCCTGTCTACATATCTGTTCCACAACCAGCTTTCTTTTGAGACCTGCTTTATTCCATACCGGTTTGCCTGAGCCAAGCCCCAGGCCTCCCCGGCCAAACTGAACATTACCTACAATGCCTAAGAGCTGCCTCTGCCTCCTGAACTGCCGATCTTGGGTTCCACTTCCTCCCCTTGGTTGGATTTGGAACCACACTCCTAACTACCACGTCCTTACTCCCAGATAACAACAGCTCTGTCCTGACCTTGGTACATTTAAATTCCTCTGTTAAACTAGATATTGGCAGCTGAAGTATCCCTTTTCCATACAATGCAACACTACTTAGGCACCTAGGAGCGCCCAGCCACTTCCTAATATAGGAGCTAACCGACCTTTCAGTTCTCTCCACAACGGATGTTGGAATTTCATAAATTGACAATGGCCACATTAACCTAGGATATAGCCCAAATTGCAAACAGCACAACTTCAACTTTCCTGGAAGTTCTGATTTAACTATTCTATCCAATCCTTCAGCCACATCTTTTCTAAATTTCACCACCTGTTCCTCATCATTCAACTCTACATTGTATCACCTACCGAAGCTCTTTACTGACTTTTCCCTAATTGTTGGGATTTCCTCATCATCTATGACAAACTTCCTATCACTTAACTTCCCTCTACGTATCGAGATGCTTCTAGATTTACTAGGCTTGATCTTCATGCTGGCCCACTTGAGGTTCTTATTTACCTTCTCTAGTAGCCTCTTTGTACATGGCATTGTTGTGGTCACCAGTGTCATGTCATCCATGTAAGCCCCAACTGGTGGAAGATGCAAGCCATTCTGCTGTCTCTCTCCACC
The DNA here is from genome assembly GCF_011397635.1 of Epinephelus fuscoguttatus. Taxonomy (NCBI): domain Eukaryota; kingdom Metazoa; phylum Chordata; class Actinopteri; order Perciformes; family Serranidae; genus Epinephelus; species Epinephelus fuscoguttatus. The sequence goes on from NC_064765.1 coordinate 6,092,615, forward strand.
TACCACCCACTTAGAAGCCCTGATGATTACTTCCATTGCCATAGTAAATGCTAATGGAGAAATTGTACACCCTGCCATGATGCCTATTTCTAGCCTCTGCCAACCTGTTGTGAAACCTGCCGTACTTAGACACAACCTAATATCCTGAAAGTATGCTTGCACTAAGTTGACAACTACCTGTGGCACTCTGAAGTACTCAAAAGCACTCCAAATGAGGCTGTGGGGTACTGAACCAAATGCATTTGCAAGATCTAAAAATATTACATGTAGGTCCCTATTGCTAACAATAAAATGTTGCCTCATTATGAACATTTGGTAAAGTCACACGTTACATGTGTAACCTCTTTAACATTACTCCACACACTGTTATCATGTTTGAAATCCTGTTGCTTTTAATGTTTATTTCCATCCTCATAAAGTAGCATCATAACTCTGATTATCTCACTCTGTGAGTCTAATCTGTTAACCTCATTTCCATTGTTTCACACACAGTCTCAAATATTTAGATGAATCTGTGGACATGACTAAAACTTTTTCAGCACAGTCACATTCATCTTTTCTGTCACTTGTATCTGGACTGACAGACACTAAAGTCAGTTCAGTCAGGAGAGACTCCATTTAAGAGAGAAATACATTTATTGACATGGTGCACAATAAAGTTTAGAAATGTGAACAGTTAAACAACTTTTACTGAACTTCTCTGATGTCTACTCAGTAGTTTCTGTGTATCCATCAGTTGATGTGTCTGGATGTCTGATCATCTCATTTCCCACCCTGCTGCTCTTTGTGTCTTGTTTACTAGGATGGCTAAAGGAAGCAGACTGTCCATAGAGTCCTTTGACTCTGGTGTGTCCTTCAAGAGTGATTGGTCAAAAGGTGAACCGATTGATTTCAAAGAAGGAGTCTCTCCCAGGTAAGTTTTTATTATCATTAAAATGTAACTCATTCACTGATATTTTGCACACACACAAGTCTGATGATGTCAGTCATTATTATGTTATTTTATAATTTTAGCATGTGTTAGCTAACGTGCTGCTGTTGCTACGTGACCTGTGAAGACAAACTGATGAAGTAGCATCATAACTCTGATTATCATTTGCAGCAGGTTAGACCTGTCTTCCTTCGAGAAGAAGCACGATGTGGCAGATGATGGTTTCTTTGAGTCTCCAGACGACCTGTGAGTCTAATCTGTTAACCTCATTTACATTGTTTCACATACAGTCTCAGATATTTAGATGAATCTGTGGACATGACTAAAACTTTTTCAGCACAGTCACATTCATCTTTTCTGTCACTTGTATCTGGACTGAGGGACACTGAAGTCAGTTCAGTCAGGAGAGACTCCATTTGAGAGAGAAATACATTTATTGACATGGTGGATGTCTGATCATCTAATTTCCCACCCTGGTGCTCTTTGTGTCTTGTCTATTAGGATGGCTATGGGAAGAACGCTGTCTGAACCTGCCAAGAGTGGTTTCCACATTCCTTTAAGACAACACTCCCCTCTCATGTAAGCTTTTATCATCATTAAAATGTAACTGCATTCACTGATATTTTATACACACACACACACACACACACACACACACACACACACACACACGTCTTATTTAGAGATTACTACTTTCTGATCTGTTTCTCATGACCAACAGACCAAAGTGAGAGAAAGGAGAACGGTTTAAAGTTTGACAGCAACAATCTGATTGGCTCACTGAGATCTTGGCAACATGTAGTTGGTTTAACTCAAAGAGTGAACGCCCACAGTCAGCTGATCAAGTTGGAAGAGACAGGAGGAGAATTTGAGGGAGTATTCCTGAAATCATTTCTGCTAAGCTTCAGTAAAATCAACTTCCTTTTGTTCCAGATGAAATGACAGTAAATGTTTGGGCCTCTGCACCCTCATAATGATCCCATACCATGGATCAGGATTATTGTTTAAGTGATAAGTGATTACTGTAAAAGTCTGTGTTGATAAAAGAGAGGAATCATTCAGTGGGAACAGAATCAGCTTTTACTGAACTTCTCTGATGTCTACTCAGTAGTTTCTGTGTATCCATCAGTTGATGTGTCTGGATGTCTGATCATCTCATTTCCCACCCTGCTGCTCTTTGTGTCTTGTTTACTAGGAGGGCTCATAGAAGCGTGGAGGCTTTTGGGTCTGGTTTGTCCTTGATGAATGATTCCTTCATTCGTCCTCGACAACACTCCCTCCCCAGGTAAGCTTTTATCATCATTAAAATGTAGCTGCATTCACTGATATTTTACACACACACACACACACACACACACACACACACACAAAGTCTGATGATGTCAGTCATTATTATGTTACTTTAGAAGAAGGAGCAAAGGAATAAATGACCAGGAGTTGTTTTGCTGTGCTTGTAGGCTTCTCAGAGGTTTCTTCCTTACAAGTGTACAGAGCAAGGAAAAGACAAATAAGAGAAAAAAATCATCTTCCTATTTGGAGATTACTAAATTACTGCAAATTACTGGATCAGGATTATTGTTTAAGTGATAAGTGATTACTGTAAAAGTCTGTGTTGATAAAAGAGAGGAATCATTCAGTGGGAACAGAATCAACTTTTACTGAACTTCTCTGATGTCTACTCAGTAGTTTCTGTGTATCCATCAGTTGATGTGTCTGGATGTCTGATCATCTCATTTCCCACCCTGCTGCTCTTAGTGTCTTTATTACTAGGATGGCTACGGGAATACCACAGTCCGAACCTGTCAAGATTGATATCCGCCTTCCTGGAAGTCGACAGTCCCCTTTCAGGTAGGTTTTTATCATCATTAAAATGTAACTGCATTTACTGATGTTTTGCACACACACAAGTCTGATGATGTCAGTCATTATTATGTTACTTTAGAAGAAGGAGCAAAGGAATAAATGACCAGGAGTTGTTTTGCTGTGCTTGTAGGCTTCTCAGAGGTTTCTTCTTTACAAGTGTACAGAGCAAGGGTGATAAGTGATTACTGTAAAAGTCTGTGTTGATAAAAGAGAGGAATCATTCAGTGGGAACAGAATCAACTTTTACTGAACTTCTCTGATGTCTACTCAGTAGTTTCTGTGTATCCATCAGTTGATGTGTCTGGATGTCTGATCATCTCATTTCCCACCCTGCTGCTCTTTGTGTCTTGTTTACTAGCGTGTCTACGAGAAGCGTGGTGTCTGTTGACTCTGGTGTGTCCTTGAAGAGTGATCGGTCAAAAGACAGACTGATTTATTTCATAGACTGAGTCTCTCCCAGGTAAGCTTTTATCATCATTAAAATGTAACTGCATTCACTGATATTTTGCACACACACAAGTCTGATGATGTCAGTCATTATTATGTTACTTTATAATTGTAGCATGTGTTAGCTAACGTGCTGCTGTTGCTACGTGACCTGTGAAGACAAGTTTACTGTTCCTCAGTGCAGTTCAGGTTTAAAGATCTTGTTTTCTTAGCTAAGCATATTATTAATGTATAGCCAGAGGAAATAATTGGCTGCTGACCACAGTCTTTACTTTGTCTCATCAGACATAAACCATCTTCTTATTTGGAGATTACTCCTTTCTGATCTCTTTACATATATATGTATATATTATTTAATTTGTGTTATATTATTTTTTATTTAATTAGTTTTCATTAAATCCATATATATTTCAAATGCACACAGACATATTATTACTAGGGGTGTCCCGATCCAGCTTTTTCACTTCCGGTCCGATACCGATATTACAGCCTTGAGTTTTGGCCGATACCGATACCATTCCGATCCAAGCGCATATTATACATATTCACTTATTTTGTTGTCAGTCATGTTAGAAAAGGTTTGATCAAGCAATATTACTCTAACAAGAGCAACTACTTAATCAGGTTAGTTAGAATGATCCACAACAGTTGGTATGAGAAACTGACCTGTTTATTGTTAACAGGGTTAAATAAACAAACTTTAAATTTGAACATGAACATTAAATAAAAAATATAGCTGGTTTGCTTTGGCTGCTTTGGCCCTTTAATAAATAGAAAATGAATCAACACAAGAAATTTTTAAAATGTCTAACACTGAAATTAAAATAGCAGCAAGACTCCACACACTTGTGCTTTGCTCCCCTAATAAATAAAAAATAGATTAACACCACAAGACATTGTTGACATTTAACAAACAATGCAGCCTTTCCTTTTCACTTATTTGTTAGCTGTTAGCCGATAGCACTTATTTATTCCATCCATGGCTCCAATTTCACTAATTGTGCCCAAAACAATGCCATCAGTGCTCTTTACTTAAACAGTAAGAGTGTAAACCAAATAAAAATATCACTCTCAAAAAACCAGAGCAGAAAACAAATAGTCAGTTAACTAAGTTGAACACTCCTCTTCCTACCCTCTGTGTGTCTGCCGTCTGCATGCTGGCCTGGTGGATTGATAGTAAGGGCTGGAGCGGATCACTGGAATGGACTGCTTAGGCCCATTTCCACCGCAGGAACTTTGGGGTAATTTTACAGGGCCGGGGCCGTGGGTGCGTGTCTCCACTGCAGGAACCACCCCCTAAGGACAGAGTTCCGGAACTTTTACGGGGGCTAAACAAGTCCCTGCCTCGGAGTAGGTACTCAGAACGGCCCCGAAAGACTCCTGGCTGGGGCTTGGGGATTACTTGGTACTGATTGGATACACTCAAGGAGGGATGTGACGTCAACAGAAAGCAACAAAATAGCCGGCATTTTTAAAACTCAGCAGACGAGGGTTAGCTCGTTCATATAGCTTCTGCCGCCATGTAAAAAAAACTCACTAAATGGCCTGTGAAAAAAATATTTTTTCCAGCGGATATCTTAGTTACAACATGATTGAGCTAGCAAAGCAGTTTTGTGTTGCTATGTGTGGTATTTATTCAGTTATGGGAAATCACGATGTCTAAAAAGCATCAGTAGTGGCTACAGCTGACAGGGACAGCTCACAACAGCATCTGTTAAAAGCCTCCCGTTGTCGGATACGACGTGAAACTACTCCAGTTAGCTCAATCATGTTGTAACTAAGACATCTGCTGGAAAAAATAGTTTTTTCACGGGCCACTGACTGAATTTTTACAGACACCGCTATCGGCTAACAGCTAACAACGTCCCTATGTAGCCCCGGTCAAAATGGTCGAGCAACGATTACGTCACATCCAGAGGCAGCCCGTAACTTTACAGGAACCTTCCTCATACTCCGCTCTCTCAGTGGAGACACGGCGGTTGAGAGGGCCGAGCGGGAGGACGTTCCTGTAGTAGTTCCTGCCCCCCAAATAGTACCAGGAACTTCTTCAGTGGAAACGGGCCTCTTGAATCGCGGAGCGCTAGGCTGGCTTGAAAACCTGGATCAGATTTCGTGAAAAACTGGATCGGAGTTCTTGGATTGGCATTTTTCCATGCAGTGGGATCCGATGCCGATGCCCGTTTTTTGCTAATATCGGCGGCCGATACCGATCTGAATATCGGATCGGGACATCCCTAATTATTACATTTTATTTTTACCTACTGTTTACATTTTAAATAATATCCTGTGTTTCTATCAAAAGGGGAGGAGATGAACCAACTCTCGTCTGAAGTGGGATGGAAACCTGGTTGAGGCACCTGACAGCAGAAAGAATAGATACATATATTATTTCAAGTCTAATAAAAGTAAAAATAATGATTAATGCTCATTATAGGAGCCAAAGATGTTATTGGGAGGTTTGCTTTTAACTGTGTAATTCACTGTGTGGGCATTGGGGGGCACTGTGCTGTCACCTAGTGAGTTCAGGTATTTGAGGATGTGACCTCACTATGGTCATCAGGTGTTTGGCCCGGAAGGGCAAATGGTTTTTGACCACAATGGCTAGGGAATGCTACAGTTTCGTTTGTTTGTTTTGTACTGAACGTCAAATGTGGATGTAACAGATGGACTTTACCATGCACACGCAAGATAAATGTTACGGTGATGCAACGCAAGAAGCTTCATGGACTCTGATTCAGCGTTTGGATAACGAAGGTAGCGTAGCATGTCCAGCAACAGGCGCGTCAACCCTGGTCAAATACCTCAGTAGCAAGTAATGGATTTAGCTTCTTTAACACTCATGTGGAAAATAAATGGTATCTAACGCAATGTAATTTGAGAACTCTCAGGTAATTCACACTGTAGGCTAAACCCATATGATGGCAGAGCCAACCAGTGAATAAACAACACACAACAAACCTTCTATCTTGGTCAAAACACTGGAAAGTGTGACGGAGTCTGACTGACTTTTTGCATTAATGTATCTGTTCCTTGTGTATGTTATAATCTGCTATTAATGTAACCACTGTGACACTTAAAGGGCCAGTGTGTAATATTTGGCATGGTTTATTGTCAATCTGAATCTGAATATTCTACCCATTAATATGTTTATATAAGTGTATAATCGCTATAAAATAAAATTCGTTTGGTTTTCGGAGCCTTATAATTATGCTCTTATTTTTATATATATATATAGGGCCTTGCTTTAGAGAGGTCGCCATCTTGGGCCGCCATGTATGTAAGGCAGCCCGAGTGGACAATCCAGCCAGCCAGAGAACGCGTTTCGCGTATATAAACAAACCAAAGAAGACAGCGGAAGGAAGGAAGAAGGAAGAGGAAACAGCAGAGAGTGTTAGTAGTTCGTCGATAGAGAGTAGAGAAAAGTTTTTTTCGTTATAAAGTTTGCGAATGGACCACACTTATCACGCAACAGGAGAGAATGAACCCGAACTGTCATCTGCGAGGAAAAGAAGACGCAACTTCACTCCTTGGGATGCACCCTCTGCGGCGCTTTTCCTCCTGGTGATATGTCTCCCCAGCGATGGCAGCAGTAGCACTGAATCCCATGCTGTGCATTCAGCCTCTCTTCTCGCCTGCTCAGCATCCAAGTTCCTCATCTGTATGCTCCGGCTCAAACAGGTATGGCTCTGGGTCTGTGTCCGCTACGAGAAACTCTTCAAAATCGCATTCAAAGTCGTCCATTGCAGCTACTATAGTCCGGAGATATTGCTAGGCTAAATAAACAGCTGAGCTCTGTTTACCGGCTACGCTGTCAGTCAGTGTGCGGGCTGGAGATTGGTGGAGCAGAGAGGGGAGGAGGGTCCCGCTAGGTACTGTAAACGAGTATGTGTGTATGGAGTGTGTGTGTGTTAAGCTAGAAGAGTCAGAGTTTGGGACGGAGTCTTTTACCCCCTGGAGTGTTACCGGAGTTTTTGGGGTGCTCAAATAAACAGGCCTTTTTCCCGAATGCTACTCTGGTCTCCTGCTTGTGAAGGATTCATTACAATATCGTAACATGTAGATTTCAAAATAAACATTCACCTCGTCGCTAGATAGACCTACTCCTGAAAAACTCGTGTCTGTGCAAGGCTTTTTGTCCCTACGAGGCCACCGTCATTTACCCGACAGGAGGGGTGAGCGAGTGAGCCCTGCAATCTAGAATTTGACCACTGATGTCACTGTTTTCAACCCATTTTACACACTGGCCCTTTAAAATTTTACTTTCACTCTATAAGCTGTGTGTTTGGTTTGTTGATGAAACAAAGAAAGTGGACTTTATTCACCTTTATACATGTTTGAACAAATAAAGATGAATATTATTATCTTCTAAGCAAAGCCTGCAGATCGTTGACTGAACACAACACACAGCACAACATCAAACCAAAGCCAGCCCATCAGCCAGCTCACTCCTGGGTTAGACACCTCAGTAGCTTATTTCATTTATTCATTTATTGCACTTCTCTATTTGTTGGAGACACAATAACATTCTTTGTATTTGTTTTGATTCATGTGAAGAGATGCAGTTTTGTTGTTTGTACACAGGGTGGCGCACTAGAGCAGGGAAACACAGGTAACACAGGTAAGGTGCAGGGGGGTATTCCAGAATGCGGGTTATGTGAAAACTCAGAGTAAGTTAACCCTGGGATGAGGGAAATTCTGAGTTATCCGTTCCAGAAAGAGAGGTAACTGAAACTCTGAGTCAGTCACCATGGTAACAGACTCTGTGAACATATTTTTTCAACATATGTTTTCTTTAAGAAACCCTGAGTTTTTGCTGTTTCATTTCCTCATTCATTCAGTCCGTGTCAAAGCTTGTATGGAAGCGCATTCATTAGCGGAGATTTACCGTCTGTCACAGTCTAAATCCTGCTGGATATTAGTTTGTTACTCAGGACTGTCTGAAGTTACTGAATTTATGCACATCAATCATTTCTTTGGACATCGGTTTTTGTCTTTACATTCAAATATTACACAGCGAGAATTCACCCTCAGCTCAGAATCAAACCTCTGTCCTTTTTATATTTATTATTTTTTATAACACTGTGCACAAGGATCAGACTGTCAGTCTGTCAGAGCAGCTCCCACATGTTTATTGCACATAATGTGTAGGTCTAATTATTTAAATTTTAAAAATCGGTATAGACACGTAGTATCAATGACTAATGATCTCTGTCACTGATGTCACTGGTCGCACTGATGGAACATAACTCCTGTAGCCTAATATTGGGATTATATGTTCATATTTCTGAGTGAGCAATGGTGCAGCATTTCACTGTCTTTAAATTTACTACATTTGTGGCTGAAATAAAGTCACTGAATGCTGTTGAGTCAAGATACAAATAGATGTGCAACATTTTAAAATCTACTGTATTTTAACCTCAACGTCTTTTCAAGTGCAAATCACCAAACATATTATTACTTTGTCAGACTGTGAGTTTACAGTCATGTCTATATGTCTCTGATCTATAGCCTAGCCTATATGTTTTAAATCTTCTGCCTCCTGTGTTTTTCCCCATCAGATTAAATCTGAACAAATATATTATTATGTATTATTAATATAATGTAATGTATCTACAGCCTGATACACAGTCAGATTCCACCACTTTATCTTCATTAAGGAAATGTAAGTCTGATAAATGATGAATAAACTTTTTTATTAACTTTATGGTTAACTTATTGACACTTTCCTCGCTCTGACTCAGGCTCTCCTTTTAAAGATAAACGTGCACCGTCTGCTACACATGCATTAATATCTCTACATCCACTGGATTAAAATGGAGGCCTGTCTTTTATTTACCTGTTGCCATGGTGAATCGTGGAGTCGGAGCTCCATCGATGATGGCTTTTTATTGTCAGCTTGACTCAGAGTGAACATACTCAGAGTTGACTGAACTAACTCAATCAGCTGTTCTGGAACCGGTAACTCAGAGTTTCCCATCTCAGGGTAAATCAACGCAGAGTTCAGGGTTAGACTCAGAGTTTGTTGAACCTCCTACCTGGAATACCCCTCAGGTGATGAGCAGCAGGTGTGTGACAGGGTAAGCAAACAGATTTTTAAACGGTCAAGTGTGGCAGCATAAATAGTTTGTAGCGTGGAAACTAAAGTTGCTGAATGCAAACTTGGACACTGAACTGTTAGATGGACACTAACCTGTGGCTGACTCAGAAACTGTTACCTGAGATTAACATGCAACGTTTTACCTGTGAGAGCTGAGCACGTGTTAAAATAAATGGGTCATCGCACTCAAAGAAACCAGATGATGAAGTGGACGTTGGTTTATTGCTGTGCGTCCAAAGAGTTCTCCCTGTTCGTCCCTTCGGGAGTTCGGGAGGCTGTGGAGAAGGACTGTCAAGCCATTTCTCAATATGCGTTCTTGTGTTCTTGTGGACTTGTGACACGTCATCAGTCACAGCCCAAGTACTGTTCCAATTCAAAGTTCACATCTAGCCAAGTTCAGTCCAAATTCCCAGATGTTTTCTCGCCACACCCATTTCACCGGGGATGCATCAGAGCAGACTTGTGTGGACTTCAGACAGCCAGGTATCCCAGCATGCATTTCGCAACAATCATCGGAAAATGACAAGTGAGGGAAAGGCGCACAATTGTAAGCCATAATTACTGATAGGCTATGTTACTGTTGTTTTGTCACAGAACGTAGTGTTTTCATGTGTAGTTTTAACATCAGACCCGTGGTCGATGTTTTAATATAGAGCCCAGTTGAATGTGACTGAGGTCCGCTAGATGACAGCGGTGTCAGCGCTCATAGATAATAAAGGTGTGTATGAGCGCCCCAGAGAGCAGCCTCGTGGCTGATATCTCTGTGGTGGTTAAATATGACATGTAATTTGTTTGGGGAATGTCTAATGGGCAACATTCAGTCTCAGTATAAGATATACGTATTCTTATATTATTAAATGTTGTAACATGTTATTGTTCTTTGTATTCTTTTGCTTATTTATGTGTTTTTACCATTCAATAATGATTTTAAGAATTTATTGTAATTTATTTATTGTATTTAAAGATTAATTGTATTTATTGTAGTATTTATTCAACAGCATTTTAAATATTGATTATCTGATATGATTGGTATACCTGATGTCTGAAGTGTGGCTGAATAAACTTCTCCTCTTCACATCTGACCTGTTTGATCCATTTATGTTGGTGGTGTATGGTGAGGACAGACTAAATGAGAAACTGCCGTCAGTGTAATCCAGTACAGTTCAACAGCACCACAATCTACAACTCAGCACTTCAATAAAATGTCAGACTGAATATTAAACTGCTGCTGTTTTTTCTAGGTGCACCAAGTAAACTGTCAAGTCTCCATAAAAATATAGACAGAAAGCATAATAATGAGACAAATGCAGTGATGGACAGTAACTAAGTATATTTACTCAAGTAGCTACTGTACTTAAGTACAAATTTGATGTGCTTTGGGTATTTCCATTTACTTAGAGGGGAATACTGTACATTCTACTCAAGCTACATTTATTTGATAGCTATAGTCACTTTTCAGATAGTTTGTTTTATATGTTGTTGTTTCATATTTACAAGTTGCTGTGTGTTGTTATAGATCAGACTAGTGCACCAGTGACAGGTGTTAAAATCAGTTCTACCATGACAACATTTAAATGCTGTAGCCTACAATGATGAATTAATACTCAATACATATTCATGTACAGTACAGGCCAAAAGTTTGGACACACCTTCTCATTCAATGCATTTTCTTTATTTTCATGACTATTTACATTGTAGATTCTCACTGAAGGCATCAAAACTATGAATGAACACATGTGGAGTTATGTACTTAACAAAAAAGGTGAAATAACTGAAAACATGTTTTATATTCTAGTTTCTTCAAAATAGCCACCCTTTGCTCTGATTACTGCTTTGCACACTCTTGGCATTCTCTCCATGAGCTTCAAGAGGTAGTCACCTGAAATGGTTTTCCAACAGTCTTGAAGGAGTTCCCAGAGGTGTTTAGCACTTGTTGGCCCCTTTGCCTTCACTCTGCGGTCCAGCTCACCCCAAACCATCTCCATTGGGTTCAGGTCCAGTGACTGTGGAGGCCAGGTCATCTGCCGCAGCACTCCATCACTCTCCTTCTTGGTCAAATAGCCCTTACACAGCCTGGAGGTGTGTTTGGGGTCATTGTCCTGTTGAAAAATAAATGATAGTACAACTAAACGCAAAGCGGATGGGATGGCATGTCGCTGCAGGATGCTGTGGAAGCCAAGCTGGTTCAGATTGCCTTAAATTTTGAATAAATCCCCAACAGTGTCACCAGCAAAACACCCCCACACCATCACACCTCCTCCTCCAGGCATGTGGAATCCATCCGTTCACCTTTTCTGCGTCTCACAAAGACACGGCGGTTGGAACCAAAGATCTCAAATTTGGACTCATCAGACCAAAGCACAGATTTCCACTGGTCTAATGTCCATTCCTTGTGTTTCTTGGCCCAAACAAATCTCTCCTGCTTGTTGCCTCTCCTTAGCAGTGGTTTCCTAGCAGCTATTTGACCATGAAGGCCTGATTTGCGCAGTCTCCTCTTAACAGTTGTTCTAGAGATGGGTCTGCTGCTAGAACTCTGTGTGGCATTCATCTGGTCTCTGATCTGAGCTGCTGTTAACTTGCGATTTCTGAGGCTGGTGACTCGGATGAACTTATCCTCAGAAGCAGAGGTGACTCTTGGTCTTCCTTTCCTGGTCGGTCCTCATGTGTGCCAGTTTCGTTGTAGCGCTTGATGGTTTTTGCGACTCCACTTGGGGACACATTTAAAGTTTTTGCAATTTTCCGGACTGACTGACCTTCATTTCTTAAAGTAATGATGGCCACTCGTTTTTCTTTAGTTAGCTGATTGGTTCTTGCCATAATATGAATTTTAACAGTTGTCCAATAGGGCTGTCGGCTGTGTATTAACCTGACTTCTGCACAACACAACTGATGGTCCCAACCCCATTGATAAAGCAAGAAATTCCACTAATTAACCCTGATAAGGCACACCTGTGAAGTGGAAACCATTTCAGGTGACTACCTCTTGAAGCTCATGGAGAGAATGCCAAGAGTGTGCAAAGCAGTAATCAGAGCAAAGGGTGGCTATTTTGAAGAAACTAGAATATAAAACATGTTTTCAGTTATTTCACCTTTTTTGTTAAGTACATAACTCCACATGTGTTCATTCATAGTTTTGATGCCTTCAGTGAGAATCTACAATGTAAATAGTCATGAAAATAAAGAAAATGCATTGAATGAGAAGGTGTGTCCAAACTTTTGGCCTGTACTGTATATGATGATCACAACACTTGAAATTGGGTCACTCTGCATCACGAGTACTTTGAACTTTTAATTTTAAGTAGTCCTACATTTTGCTGACAATACCCAGATACTTTTACTCAAGTCAGATTTGCAGCACTTTGACTTGTGACTGAGTTTTTGTTCTTTGTTGTGATGTTCCTGGGTACTTTGTCCACAACTGCACAAACATATCGAACAGACATGCAAGTATCGCACGTCTCATCCTCATCCTCATCCTCAGCTGTCTTTCTGGGCTCTGCCTCCTCAGCTGGGCAGCCTCCTCCTCAGCCTGCAGGTACAGCAGTCCTGCTGCAATAACTGCGCCAAGACGCCTTCTCCGATCCGTTATTGATTTTTGATTTCCATCTCGTCAATGCTCACGATCACAATAACTACCAACTCTCCACAAACTTTTCCCCCGGCCCTTGACTTTTGATTACAGTCAGAAGCCAGCTGCGGGGATATGGTTTTAAAAGACATTTTATGAAAATATTTTGGCTATTTATATGTTTTTGTGTGTCAGTTATATGTTGAAACGTTAAAAACATATACATATTAATTTCTTACAGTGTCTATGAAAAGCCGCAGGGCTGGGCAGTGTTTATATTGTTTTATTCTAAATGCATGTTTACAACACAGTACAACAGCCAAGGCGAGCGGAGGTGGTGACATCATCAAGTTCGCTGCTGTTCCAAAAGCAGAAATGACTGTACTCCCGTCCTCCCGTTCTTGGGAAGTCCGGACTCTTGCGTGGACTTGCCAAGTCCACAAGTCCGAACTGCCAAACTTGAGTAGTGAGAAACGGCTTCAATCTGCCTTCAGACTGAAGGCTGCTGGGAAATGTTGGCAAACTGTCAGACTGCTCCTCCTCCTGCTGCAGCCGCCTGATCTCAGTTCATCTCCAACGAGCCTGATATGAGACAGCACTGTGTCCACACTGTGAGCACACTGCATGCAACAGGACAAGCTGTTTAAGGACAGCTGCAGTACCTACTGAAAGTGAAAAGAAAGTCTGCGCTTCAGAACACACCCAGTGTTTGTCTCTCCTACATCACAGCTCTGGAATGTAAATGAGGAAGTGACTCAGGAGCTGCGTCTGAAGGAACTCACCTGTGCTCCTCCCTCACCTGTGATCGTCCTTCACCTGTGGCGCAGTTATTTTTCCCACTTAAAGGTATTGTAACACCGTCTTTTATATACTTTATTATTATATTAATCTTATCTCCAGGGTCCTTGTGTCATCGTGTCATCAATTATTTCATCCTGTTTGGGGGAAAAACGCTTCAGAGGTTTGTAGGCGTTGTTTCCTCGTGTTCTTTGTCTTGAAATGGAAATGAACAAGTGAAACAAGTCGTCTTTGTGTTACCTGCTTTAACTTCAACACTGTTATCTCCTACAGCTGACAGTTATTTGGTCCTTTCACTGGACAGAAAACTCTAAAGCACCAAACTAACAAAGTGTGTCAGTAAAGCTTTTGGGGACCGCGGTCGTTGAGGCCTCTGTTTAATGGCTTCTGAGTCTTATTGCTGTGTACGGAAGCCTATTGCTGCCACTTCAGGAAAGAAATAATGGATGAGTTTAACATTATAATGTGAAAAGTTTATTGTTGTAACAAGAAGTTTTCCATGTTAGAACAATATATTTACTGGTTATAACAATACAGTTTGATGGTATCAGTGTTTTGGGCCATGTTGATGCCTGTTCATTGCAAATAGCCAAGTGTCAAATCACAGCCGCAGTATATGGATGCACCTCCTCCTGACACCCAACATTGCATTATAATGTGGAACTCTTAATGTCCT